>NW_028258329.1:0-605312 GCF_053883595.1 Heterocephalus glaber | reverse complement strand
AAGCCAGGGCCTAAGTGTACTGCTAGTTGGCCCAAAAGTATCGGTGATGATTCCTGAAAGGCCCGTCTGAGATGCAGAGCTGTTCACCTGCTCTGCCCACCACTGGGGAATATGGGGTGCAGGGGTCACAAGGTGAGATACAAGGCACACCTGAGATTAAGAGGGGCTTCTAGAGAAGGCAGCATGGCTGTGCCTCCCAAGAGAGAACCACTGGTGTTAACTCTGTGCCCCGCTTCACACTTAGAGTGAGATCTTCAAGGATCATGTGTCCCCCGTGTCACAATAAGCAGCATGCATTACAGCACCTCTAAACTGTTGTGTTGGGGTGAAAAGGACACCCCACTTGGTTGATCATCACTGTTCTCAAATCTGTCTCTCCCACAGAATTTGAATCCTTCAGGACATAGATTTGTGTTTCTCTCTCAGTCCCTCAGTCTATACAGACAGATGACTCAAACCTGGCTTGCAGGAATGAGTGGGAGGAATGAAGCCACCCAAGAAGATAAACAGTTTCACAGAACTAAAGTGGGGTGATACTGAGGGATGTAAGTTGGAGGGCGGGAGCATCACTGTCTTTTGCACTAACACATCCTGACGTCTGAGCAGTCCAGGTGCAGAGCAGTATACACATGGCTTGCTGAAAGCTCACACCTTTATCCTTTGAGTTTACTTTGAAAAACCCAGAGTCAACGACTGCTGTTTGGTCTTTATGCCTCTAGTAACAGCTGGTACCTATTCGGCGCTGGGCATATATGTCCATAGTAAAGTCAAGTTGAAAGCAATGCATATGGGAAAACAGAAACAAATGCATTCATCTGGGGCTCTGTCCTCACTCATTGAATCCATTCATACTGCTAGAATGTTCTTGATAGTGATGCCATAGTTGAGTACATGTCACTTAAATGTTTGTTGGTTTTTTTTGCCTCAGAGCTGCTTTGCCAGGATTAAAGATTATTTTTCTACCTAAGCATCTATTATCTTGGCATTTTTGGGTAGAAATGACCACGGGTATAATTTCAAATTAAGGATTAAGGAAATAATTTATATTGGGTAATTAGGAATTTTCCACAGTAGACAGGAGCCACCCAGCATGGTGTAAGTAACAGCTCTTCGCTCAGGCGCGCATGCTCAGTTACAGTGCCTTGTGACAGGCTCTTAGTATGCCCCTTGCCACACCAAGGACAAGCTGCGGGCACTGGGCTGTGAGGCTGCCCCTGTTCTGGGAACACTGGGTAAGAGACAGACACGGAAGAAGGCAGGTGGCCACATAGCCGGGCCTCACTGCCCTGCTGGCCAGCACCATGCAATGGCCCGGTGCCTACCTGCTCCTCAGTGGTCATGTATAAGGAGCCACTGCAGGACCTCCAGTTCAGAAACTAGGACGATGCTATGAAGAGGTCAAAGGAGCCTTTCACAGCATGAATGCACCAAATCTACTTTCCAGCTCAACTTAAATCAAATACAGTGTTTAGTAGCAAACAAACACTAGCAAAAACACAAGGTCAGAGAAGCACAGAATATTGTGTCAGCTTTTTATAGAATTAAGGAGGCAGAAGTACGTTCTCCATGCCTCTTTTGAAGTATCAGGTCTTGTGGGGTAGGTTGCCCTCACATTTGCCATGAGGAGCCCCTACTGGTGATGCCCTCGTGCATCCACATGTCATGAAATCCAGTAGTGGGGCCCATTAGGCTTATTTAGCTGCTTGTGTATTGATCTTCTTAGGAAGTTCTTCCTCATGGAGACACTCCCTTCTCCTTTGTGCTTCTTCAGTCCTCACTCTATTTCCATGATTCTCCTGCCCTTGTCTTTGCCATTTTTGCTTTGACCACACATTGGCCCCACTGCCCAGGTCTCTGCAGCCAGAGGTTTCCTGCAGCTCAGGATGGCAGAGCAAGGCTGGCCCATAAGATTGAGGTGCTTGTCCTGGCAGGTGCAATCCAGAGGATGCATTTGCATTTGTTGCTCTTTGTGCCACTGATGAGTCCTTGAAATTCTTCCTTTTTTTCAGAACTGGGAATTGAACGTGGCACCACTGAGCTAAATCTGTAGCCCAGAGCCCTTGAAACTCTGGTAAAGGACAGAGCTGGGCAGATCTACTGCCTGAGCCTTGAAGGCAGGAGGCTATACCTGTGCTGCTATAAGGCAGAGCTAACTGCTCTGGGGTCACTTGAAGGTGTTTGAGGAAACTGCGATGCTGGAGTGGGGTTGGGATTGTTGGAGAGAAGAAAGATGTGCCTGGTGTAGCATCTGTGCCCTCCTCCAAGGAGACTGTCCTGTGATCGCATGAGTCTGTGACACAAAGGGGAAATGTGATTTCTTAATACTGAAGAAACTTTTATAATTTCCTACCAATAATTAATTTTGCCAGTGATTTGCAATCACTTACTTTTTGTTTCTTGACTCTCTAATCATCCCTCACCTTCCCTTTCATATTTCTGCTGTCTAAATATAGATTCATCCTTGGAAGTAGACAAGGAAATGAAAATGAATTGGAGTTATCAGAGAAAGTATTAAGATAGTGTTTTTTTTCTCTAAAGTTACCAGTCAGAAATCGTAAGAAAGACATTTCAATAAGGAAAGCAATTAAGGTTTAAGTATTAAAAAGGAATTTACATGAGATAAAAAAGTGACCATGTGACATCAATTCCCTTTTCTTCTTCTAAAATTGTTTTTGAATAACTGTCCTGATGAATTTGACTCGCAAAACTTTTTTTCTATGAGGAGTGGGCTCTTACCTTCTCTCTGAAGTGGTCTGGTCAGTGACACTTTTAGACCCCTCAAATTCTCCCAGTATTGAATATTCAAGCAGCACTTTTAGGCTCTATTTAATGAACCTCCCTTTAACCCTGCCCACCGGCAATGTTGAATAGGTTAAAACTACTGGCAAAAAGGAAAATGTCATATATATCATTCACAATACTCTCAAGCTAAAACATACTATAATTTTGGAACTGGCACTGTAGGACAGTGGTCAAGCACTTGCCTAGCATGTGTGAGGTCCTAGGTTCAATCTTCAGCACACAAAAAAGAGAAAGAAATGGAAAATTGTCTAATTTTAGCATCTTTTCAGTTTTTGCATATGTGCTTTTTAACTTAAACCATTTTCAACCTAAGCTATCCACTTAATTTCTACCTTCTTCCTAGATCTTGTGTACCTATCCAGGAAATATCTCTTCTTTCATAAATTAACTATCACAAGTCACTCTTTTAAGTAAACTTCCTCTTCTGGGTTTTCCTATTGTTCTCATGTTCATTACTAACTAAAATACTGATCCAAACAAAGCAATATCATATAATATGTGCATATTAGCTTTCCATCACTGTGACAAAATACCTGAGAAATTCCACTTAAAGAAGGAAAGATTTATTTTATTTTATTTTCTCTAAGTTCTTTTATTGGAACATTTTAAGTGTACAATTTGTTTACATTTATCACTGGGTGCTTGTATCTGTACATGATATATCTTGGTTCTTATTTTTTTCCCCATTACCTGTGTGCCCTTTACCTCCTCCACCCTTCCCTATTTACACAGACATCATTTCCTTTTTTTTTCTTTTGTCGTGGTTTTTCCTTTCCCTCCTTTCCTTTCCCCTTCCCCTCCCTTCACCCCTTCGTCTTTGGACCTTTTATTCCTATTTCAAATTATGAATTATTCATTTTAATTGTTTTAACCCTTGTTTACACTATCAGTTTCTCACACTAGAGAAACTATTCAGTATTTACACGTGTGTCCTATTTATTTCACTTAAGAGTATGGCCTCAATATGCATCCATTTAGCTATAAATGTCTCTAGTTTTTGGTTCTTTATGGCTGAGTAGTAGTCCATTTTATTGAAAAACCACATCTTCTTTATCCAGTTTCCAGTTGATGGGCACTTGGGCTGCTTCCAAGCTTTAGCTATTACAAACTGTGCCGCTATGAACGTGGGTGCACATATATCATTGTGGTATTCTTTTAATTCTCTTGGGAAGTTACCCAGCAGGGGAATAGTTGAGTCAAATGGGACCCGTAGTCCTAGTTCTTTGAGGTATCGCCATACTGATTTCCACAGTGGTTGCACCAGTCTGCACTCCCACCAACAATGGAGAAGGGCTCCTTTCTCCCCACCCCCTGCCAGCCTTTGTTATTGGTTGATTTCTTGATAGCAGCCATTCTTTGTGAGGTGAGGTGGAATCTCAGTGTTGTTTTCATCTGCATCTCTCGAATGACCAGTGATGTTGAACATTTTTTCATATATTTGTTTGCTGCTTTTATTTCTTTTTCTGAGAAATGTCTGTTCATTTCAGATGCCCATTGTTGAATTGGGTCTTTGAATTTGGGGAGTCTGATTTTTTTTCAATTCTTTGTATATTCTAGATAGTAGTCCTTTGTCTGAGGTACAGCTGCTAAATTTTTTTTCCCACATTGTAGCTTGTCTGTTAGCCCTGTTGGTGGTTTCTTTTGCAGTGCAGAAGCTTTTTAATAAGATGAGATCCCAGCTGTTGATTCTTTCTGCTAGTTCCCATGCTACTCAGTTTTTATTCATGATGTCTTTTCCTATGCCATTGTCTTCAAGAGTTCTACCTAACTTATCTTCCAGCAAGTTTAGTGTTTCTGTCTTAATATTTAGATCTTTAATCCATTTTGATCTTAGTTTAGTGTGGTGATAGGTATGGGTCTAGTTTTAATCTTTGGCAGGTTAAAATCCAGTTTTTCCAACACCATTTATTAAATAGGCTGTCTTTCCTCCAATGGTGGTGATTGGCACCTTTGTCAAAGATGAGGTGGCTGAGTATGTCTGGAGTTGTTTCTGTATCTTCTAATGTATTGCAGTGATCCTCAGGTCTGCTCTTTTTCCAGTACCATGCTGTTTTTATCACAGTAGCTTTGTAGTATAGTTTCAAGTTGGGGATTGTGATACCCCCAGCCATGTCTCTGTTGCTTAGAATTGCTTTTGCTATTCTAGGTCTCTTCTGGTTCCAAATGAATTTTTGAATTGTTTTCTCTAGTTCTGTGAAGTATATTGTTGGAATTTCAATCAGCATTGTATTGAATCTATATAGCAGTTTTGGAAGTATGGCCGTTTTCACTATATTGGTTCTTCCTACCCAGGGACAAGGGATGTCTTTCCATTTTCTTATATCCTCCTCAATCTCATTTTTCAGAGTACTGTAGTTTTCAGTATAGAGGTATTTTGCTTCCTTTGTTAGATTGATTCCTAGATATTTCATTTTTTTGGATGCTATTGTAAAAGGAATTGTTTCCCTAATTTCTCTCTCAGTGAGTCTGATATTTGTGTACAAGAAGGCTATAGTTTTTTGAATGTTGACCTTGTACCCAGCTACTCTACTCAATCTGTCAATTAAGTCTAGAAGTCTTTTGGCAGAGTTTTTTGGGTCTTCTATGTAAAGTATCATATCATCAGCAAATAATGACAGTTTAACTTCTTCCTTTCCTATTTTTATTCCTTTTATTTCTTTCTCTTTTCCAATTGTTGTGGCTAATGTTTCCAGAACTATATTGAACAGAAGTGGTGATAGTGGGCATCCTTGTCTTGTTCCTGATTGTAGCATGAAAGTTTTCAGTTTTTGACCATTTAGTATGATGTTGGCTGTTGATTTTTCATAGATAGCCTTAATCAGGTTGAGATAAAGACCTTCTATTCCAATTTTCTGTAGGGTTTTTATCATGAATGCTGTTGGATTTTGTCAAATGCCTTTTCTGCATCTATTGAGATGATCATATAGTTTTTGTCCTTGACTCTGTTTACATAATGTATTACATTTATTGATTGATGAATGTTGAACCAACCTTGCATCCCTGGGATAAATTCAACTTGGTCAGAGTGTATGATCTTCTTGATGACCCTCTGTATTCTGTTTGCCAGTATCTTGTTGAGGAGTTTTGGATCTATATTCATTAGGGAGATTGGCCTGTAGTCCTCTTTTTGGGTTGTGTCTTTCCCTGGTTTTGGAATCAAAGTCACACTTGCTTCCAGGAATGAATTTGGAAGTATTGCTTCCCTTTCAATTTCCTTGATGAGTTTAAAGAGTAATGGCATCAGTTCTTCTTTAAATGTCTTGTAGAATTCAGCAGTGAAGCCATCAGGACTGGGCTTTTCTTCATTGGTAAGTTTTTTATTACATTTTCAATTTCCTTCATTGTAATTGGGGTGTTTAGAATTTCTGTATCTTCTTCATTTAACTTTGGCACTTCATATGTATCTAGGAATCTGCCCATTTCTTCTGTGTTTTCCATTTTATTGGAGCACAGTTTCTCGAAGTAAGTATTGGTGATCCTTTGGATTTGCATTGGGTCTGTTGTGACTTCACCTTTTTCATTCTTAATTGCATGGATTTGTGCCTTTTCTAGGAAAGGTTTATTTTGGCTCACAATTTCAGAGGTCTCAGTCCATGGTCATGGTGAGGCAGAACATGGTAGAGCAAAGTTGCTTACCTCATGGTGGCCAGGAAGCAAAGAGAGTGAGAAAGGGTCTGAGTCCCAATATCCTCCTTAAGGACCTGGCCCCAGTGGCCTCATGTCCTCCCACCAGAAGCCCTCTCCTAAAGGTTTCACCACCTCCCAGTAGTGCCACAGGTTAGTGGCCAAACCCCTAACATACAGCTTTTGAGGGACATTTTAGATCCAAGCCATAGCATTGTATAAATATTATGTGTCAATCCAAAGTAAGATTAATGGAAACAAATGACAACAATTTGGGATTATCTTTTATAGAGTGCCTTTACTTTCCACATGTGTCTTATCACCAAGTGTGCTGGCCAAGTAATTTTACCTACATAAATTTTTTATTCTAATCTGATCCCTAAGCTTCCAGGAAGACAGCAGCACAAGAAGTCCCAGGACTGTGGAGCCCTCCAGCGCGGCCATTACTGTCCCTCCCTGCTGGAGTGTTCTGGTACCTGAAGTGGAGCAGGAACAATTCTGACAAGTCTTCATATGAATTAAGGAAGGACAACATCCTTTAAAACATCCCTGTTTCAGAGGCAGCATAGATATTCTGTGCAGAGACTTATGTTTGATTTTTTCAGAGCAAACTGAGGCAGAGAATCAAAGGTACCTCAGTGAATGAGCTACTTCCAAGGCCATCTGTGTATGAGGAGACACAGCACAGTGGTGACTCAGCTTGATGCAGGGCAGGGTCCGAATGGGTCCACTTTGTGCCTCCACTGTCATCATCATCTCTCCCTTGGACCAGAGAATTTCAGCAGAGAACCTTCCCACATCCATCCCTGTTGTCAGCTCTAAGAATTATTAAAAACTGAAGTGTTCAAAGCAGATGAAAGTGGGAGCTTCTCTGATGCAAGCAGGAGGAGGGAGCTGGAACCTTGTCTCCACACCTCAGGAAGCCTTCACTTCCTTAGCATGGGACCCACTTTGCAGTCTGGTGACCCAACACACAGGAGCACCTCATGCCACTCCCTGACTTCAGACACATCTTCATCCCTCCTTGATGTGGCTTCTGGGCCACTTTGTGGAGAAGGTGAGGGGTGCCTGCCAGCCCTCTACTCAGAAGCTTATGAGAATGCCTCATTGTTCCTTTGATGTGGGCCTGCGTTTCAGCTGCCTCACTCTCCCCTGACATCATCCCTGGCTCCTCTCCTTCCTTGCATCACATCTGACACACAACAAGTCTTCTCTACCATGGGAGGGGGTTCTGGCTCCTTCTCACAGTTGCTACTCACATCCTTTAGCACTCTTGTTATTTCCAGGCAAGGCTCCAGACTCCATGCCACAGGTATCAGAATCTCCACAGTGTACCTGGAACTTTGTCCCTTGGCTGAAGCTCAATGCGCAACTCTTTGTCTGGATGGCTCTTGTGGCCCACTAGTCCTCCGTCAGGCACTCTCTTGAGAGGGTTTTCTCATCACCCTAGGCTGGACAGGGGCCTCACACCAATATGACCATGAAGCCTGGTGCAGACCATTCCAGACACTTACCAAGTATCAGTGTCCCTTTACTGTTTGTAGGCTTTGTGTTGTGTTGGACTGGGTAGGAAACCATCCAGGACAAGGACCCTGCAGCTGCCTTGCCAGTCACTAGCTCAGTGACTGGCCCTGGGCAGTTGTTCTATGACTGCCTCTTGTTCGAGCTGAACCTAACTTGCTCATGCTCCTTTATCTCTCTGGAAGCTCTTCCCCTCCTGGTAAAATTATTGCCATCTTTCTAGCCCAATTCTAATATCTACCAGCTCTCTAATGAAATACACCCTGGCAAGATTTTTTTCTTTTTTTGGTACCGGGGATAGAACTCAGGACCTTTTGCTTGCAAGGCAGGTGGCAGAACCACTGAGCTAAATCCCTGTCTCCCCGGCAAGATTTTTGATGGACCAAATTTGGTGGGGCTTTTAGTTTCTTTACAATATTTTTCCCTTTTGTTTTGATGTCAGTATGTATTTCTCAATCCATTTAGGGGTATGCACTTCAGTTTTGTTATAGACATTGCATGTAGGCCACTGCACCTGGCCATGGAAGTCCATACCAAATCAAAATGGAGTCACTAATGTTCCATGGAATGTAATCGATCTCTGAAATAAACTAGCTTTCCACATGAAAGCAGATTTACAGCACCTAGTCGGAAGGGTTACTTGGCTTGACTGGCTCTTGCCCTTTGGTAACACCCCAGGATGGAGCCAAGTCTGAGCCTGTGATTATCTCATGGCCTGACATGGGGAGAAGCTTCTTCCAGGATCACTCACATGACTATTACCAAGAATTAGTCCTAGGCTGTTGGATTAAGAGCTGCAGTTCCTGGCAGGGCTTGCCTGACCTCGCTAATTTAACCTCCTGCCATCTGGCCTCCCCACAGGATATCTGGTTTTATCACAGAGAGGGAGAGAGCTAAGAAAGTGTCTTAGTCTGTTTTATGCTACCTTATCAGAGACGAGGTAGTATACAACGAACAGATTTATTTCTTACAGCTCTGGAGGATGGAGAGCCTACTGTCAAGGGGTCTGCATGTGACAAGGGACCTGCTTGTTGAGTCATCCCATGTCAGAAGATGGAAGTATCTTCTTCCATCTCCAGTAAGAGTGTACTTGATGGAAGAGGAGAGAGAAAGAGGGGAAAGGAAGAGGCCAAATTTGTCCTTTTATCAGGAACCCACTCCAGTGATATATAAACCAACCCCAAATCCCAAGAAAATAGATGAAGCCAGTGGCCTCATGACCTAATTACCTTTTAAAGGTCTCACCTTTCAACATTGTTGCATCGGTTTATTAGTCACTTTCCTGTCTCTAGGAAAAAGAAAAACAAATACCTGCAACTTAAACGAGAAGTTTATTTTGGGTCATAGTTTAGTCTGCAGTTTTCTAGCTCTAAGTCAGAAATGACATTAGAAAGGCATGGTGGAAGAAAGTTGTTTAACCCATGGCGGCTATGAAGCGAAGACAGAAGAGGGCTTAGCGACCAGAATATATCCTTCCAGTCATGCCCTCAGTGACCTTCCAACCAGGTCCCACCTCTGAACACAGACTTTAGGAAGAAATTTTAGATCTAAACCATAAAATTCCATGCTGCCAAAAGGCCCGTGGCCATCTCATTATGCAAATGCATTTAGTCCATCTGTAAGCCACCAGAGTCTTAACAGCTTCAGCTTTGCTGAAAAGTCCAAGTGCAAAGTCTCCTCTGAGACTGAAGGAGAGTTCTGAATTGTAAGTTCCAAAGCAAGAATGAAATCCAGCAGGGAAAACATTAAATTCTGTAGCTGCATGTCCTGCACCCAAGGCATGTCATGTGAGACTGGCATGCCAAAGCGCTGGGACGGCCCTGCCCCTAGGGCCTTGCTGGTCGCAGCCTACCTGGCCCCTCTCTTGGCCTGCCTCTGCTAGTTGCTTGTGGCTTCCTTCAGCAAATAATGTACATTTCTGGCATCTTCGACTTTCTACTGTTGCCTCTGCACCTTCAGCTTCATTCTCTTATCATCACATATCACTCTCACAGGGGCACATTTTCTAGCCTCCCAGGCCTTCCTTTTAAATTTGGGTACAAGCCTCCATGACTACAACTCTTGCATTTTGCATAACTGAAACCATCACCACTTCAGTGATGCCAGGATCTGTCACCACCTTAAGCAGTAGTCTGCTCCCCTTCGATGACAGCCCCAGAGGCCTCTGGGTGTCTTGATGGCAAAGCACAGTGAAGCAATTCCCAAGCAATTCCCTCGGTGGTCCTTTTGAAGCAGAAGGTCCACAGGCCCTCTTCTCAAATGAAAGACTTTTGTATCTTTGAGCCTGTGAAGAAGGGTGGGGTTTTGCAGATTTCTGAGATGCTTTCAAGCCATTTTTTCTCTTGTTTTGATGCAACGTCTTTGGCTTCTTTTTAACCAGTTAACAGTTTACCCAGAGAGTCACTCAGGAAGCACTTTTGTTTACATTCTGACTATACCAAGTATTGCTCCAGTAGGTGTCGTTTCAACCAATCAATTCCTGTATTGAATAAATTTGATAAAATTGTCATTTTTATATTTCCTATTATATTATCTTATAAAACTTATGAAAAATATCCAGTGTTTGGTCAGCCAGTATTTAAATAATTGGAGTGGTGATTAATAACCTTTTTAGCAATTGAGATCTCCAAGGTCCCAACTTTGCAAGTGCTTCCTTCCTGGCCAGGCTGAAGCTTTTCAAATCATTCTACTCTTCTTCTTTTCTCCTGGTTTTTTACTGTAGATCTGGCTGAAAGCAGTCAACAATATGTCACAGTGTGAATATTGAGCTGCCTTAAAATTTTCCCTGCCAAATTAATCAGTCCACCATCTTTAAATTCAGTCTCATACTAAGTTTCAGGACACAGGCAAAAAAAATGTAGACAGGTTTTTTTTTGGCAGAAAATAACATGCATGACCTCTATTTTAGTTGTCAATAGAGTCCTCATTCCTAACTAAAAGCTCATTGTAAATAAGAAGGGGAAGAGAGGTTGAAGGGAGTGGAGGGGAATGGAAGAAAAAAGCAAGATATATCATGTACAGGTACAAATTCCCTATGATGAATGTAATCATTATGCATCTCTAAAATATACCAATAAAACAAAGCCACCAAAAAAATTTAAAAAGGAAAAAAAAGCTTATGATCCTGTCCTTTATTGTCTACCTTCTTATCAGTATTCTGACCTTCTGAGCTCCAAGCAGAATCTCTCATAAATCTCTGCTTACAACATTTTAATACTTCTGTAGATGGCATCTCCAAACCTTTCCAGAATCCTCCTACATACCAGGGCCAGTGGCTTCTCAACCACAGGATCAGATCTAGTCACAGCACTGGCCTCACTCTGGCACCAAAATTCATATGAGTTACTTTCTTGTGACTAGGACAAAATACCTGACACCCACAACTCAAAGGAGGAAAGGTTTATTTTGGTCACAGTTCAGTCCACAGTAGGCTGGCTCCAAGGCAGGAATCATATGGGGGAAAAGCATGGTAGAGCAAAGTTGTTAAACCCATGGAGGCCAGGAAGCAGAGAGCAAAAAGGAGCCAGGGACAACAACACATCCTTCTACGTCATTCCCTCAGTGATGCACCTATTCTGACCAGATCCCATCTCTGAAAACATAAGACTTTTGGGGAAAATTTTAGATGTTATGGTGTACCATAACTTTTAGTATTAAGTATCTAATGCATGAACATTGAGGGATCACATTCAAACCCTAGCAGCAAGATTTTGTAAGCTAATCTGGGAAGTGGTATCTCATTATTTTGACCTTAGTCTTTCTGTGAGGCGCATATCACTAGGTCCAGCCCACACATGATGAGAGCATATGCTCAAGGGCTAATGCCAGGAAAGGGAGATAAAGCTGAGGATTGCACAAGATGTCTTTGTGCCAGTTCCTCTTCTAGGAGCAAAAGCAGATGTGATCTCTGGAAACAAGGTGATAAAGCCATGAAGATAGTCATTCATTCACATAATCACTGAAGATTATTATAGAAGTTGAGGTGGACCAGGTATGGTGGCACATACCTGTAATCAAGCACCCTAAGAGACTGATGCAGAAGGATCGAAAGTTTGAGCCCAACCTGAGCAGCTTAGCTACTTGTCAGATCCTGTCTCAAATTGAAAAAGGCTGGAAAAGTAACTCACTGTGAAGCCCTGGGGTTTAAACACAGTACTGCCAAGAAGAAAAGAAGGGAAAGGAGGAAAAAAGGAAGTAGAAAAGAAGAGTTATTTGTAGAAATGGGATGAGAAGTTCTGGAGGGTGTTATCCAGGATCTTGGCCTTGGCCAGAGGCTCCTCTGGATCCCTTGATGAACCTTGTGAGTATTGCGGGGTTGAGCAGAGGTCAGCTTGGGGTCCCCTGGGCAAGAGAGAAGCCAGGTACAGGGGCTTTTCCTGGGTTCTGTTTGGACTAGCTTGTGCTGGGGGCTGGTTGGAACCTCGGAAACCAAGACAAGGATGGAACGCCCCACGGCTGTGACCAGGCTAATGGACCTCAGAAAACCAGTTTCTTTCGCTCCACCTTTTTTGGTCTGCACACCGCCTAACAGGGTCTCTTCATCCATTTTCTGTCTCTGGAGTGCACCTAGTGTCTACTGCAAGATACACTGTCTACAACGAATGAAATGATATGTGCTTTGGCAACAATCAGTTTGAGCAGCTTTCAGCCAGAGCACAAAACCATAAATCTGATGAGATTGCTGGATATCCAGAGGTATCAGCAGCCGTGCTGTTTTGCTTCATCAAATGCAGATACACATTCAGTGAAGGAAAAAGAGAAAGGCACTAGGATCTAGGGAGTTCCCAATGTATGCCAAACAATGTACACATAATTATCTCAAAGACTTGTGATGTCAATGTTTCCAACATGTTTTCAGAGATAGGGAATCAAGTGCAGTGAGACAATGGCCCACACTTACTGTGAGCCTCTTAGCCCAGAAGGCAGTATATTTTCTGCAGAGTGGCTTGATTCATTTTAAAAGCAGCAAAACTGAGGGCCTTGATGGGCTAATTACCGCTCTTTGCATGGAGAAATGCTGGCTAGCTTTGGACCACAGTGCCAGTGTCTTCTCTTGCACATGGTGGTGCTAATTAGGTTTGCTGTGCCAGAAGAGCCAGTGGACGTGGGGTAAGAACTGAAGAGTCCCTGCCTCCGAGGGATATTCTGTGAGAGTGATCAGAGGCGGAAAGCATGACTTTCAGTCCTTAGACCTTTACAAGTTGTTGCAACTTATTCAGTGTCTCCTTCCTCATTCCTGTACTCTCTCGCAATATGAAAGCAGCCAGAGCTCTTCCTCTACTCTGTGTTTAGTTGCTGTGCTCGCTGAGCAGTCAGTCCCATGCATTCTTATCATCTTAATGTGCGCACCCTTCTGCCTCTTCTATCTTTTGTTTTCTTTTGTAGGAGAAAGTGGTTTCTTTACATTTCTTTTGACTTTGATATATTGGTAGCAAATTATTTGAACTCCGGTTTCAAAGTCACAGTGTGTTGTGGTTTCATTACTCTTGGATATGCAGAGTATTTTTTGGAGTTCTGAAAATAGCCACATGCCTTTAAAATATCCCTCTAGCCTTGGAGTGGAGCACTCTTACCTCTTATGTTCCTCTTTTTGGAGGTAGACTATGGTGAGGCAATATGCAGGCAGATACATAGAATCATTTGATGTTTTCAGGGAAAATAGTACCCCTGTGAGAGTGCTATTGTGGCTACACTTTATTTTTGTTTTATATGTTTATTACTTATTTAAAATCTTTTTTTTTGGTGGCTCTCTTCTTTAATCCTCGGAGAGAGTGAAAGACATTATAAGATCATGTCTGCCATGAGGCCATATGGGTCAGTTGCTTACTCACCTTGTTGTTGCATAATTTTTCATCCCCGCTTCCTCTCCAGAGAGAAACCACATTGCATTCACTTTAAATCTACCACATTGAGTACCTCCTGGGTGCCGTGTTCAGAAGGGACATTCTGATCAAGTGTTCTGTATTCAGTGAGACTTTCTTGTCTTGTAGCTGTTATATTTTTGGCTTTATTGAGAGATTAAAAGTTCAGGGATTCATTTATGTGTGGCTTTGTAAGCCCTATATATCACTCTTGGGGCTGTTACATGTGGGCTCAGTGAAGCAGATGTGTGCCTTCATTACTGTGGTTCATTTTGATTGAAAAGATGTGCCCCTGGCATGGCTTAAGGAGCCCTTAAATTCATATCGTGATTGTTATAAATATCAACTATACATTCATTCATGACCCTTACTTCTCATATATGTACTTGATGTGATCAACTTCAGCCAAAAGACGAGAGCAGATCCCTTTGTGTCAGCATCCTGTTTACTGAGTAAGGGAAAGGAAATTTTCACTATTTACATATCTGTGACAACGCACAGTTTTAGGGTTTTCAAATTCATACTTTGAAAGCCTCTTTGAAACAGTTTTTAGCTCCTGAGGATAATGGGATGACACTAGATGAAGATGGTATTGTACTTGCTCATGGGAAAAGCACTGTGAAGTTGTTTCTGGCCTAAGAGTGGAGTCAGAATGGATCACTTCTGTCTGGGGGACAATTCTTAATTGTACACTTTATCTTTATTTCAGTCCATTAGATTTTAATTGGAGGTCATCTCTCTAAATGTTTCAAGACCAGATGAGGGTTTAATTTGTTAAATTACTGAATTACAGAAAATAAGAAAATTGGGTGAGCAGGGGTCTGAGCAAATTTGTTCAGAATAGCTTGTTTACATCTTGTAGAGTTCTATCACAGAGTCCATGAGGAGGGCTGCTGTGGCTCAGGGAGGGAGAGAGGAGAGGGGTGCCAGCCTGGGAGGAGGCATGGGGAAGGTCCCAATGGGAAAAGGGACAGAGGGGCATCATGCCCTGTCCACTATCCCTGAAAGCAGAACTTGTGTCCTGAGAGGGCGTGGAGGCCCAGTTTCTCTCTGCCTAAGAGGCACCACCAATAAGGCTTCCAGGCTAGCTCACTCTCTGATCTGGAATTTCTGGCCTTGGACCAATAGACATTGCAATCACTGGAGAAACATTCATTGACTCCAGGTGCCAGGCCATAGCAGACCTGTCACCAGACACCCAGGCATGATATGTGCAGAGACAGAGAACTCATCTGGCCCTTGCTAGGTAGCTAGGCTGAGAGCTGAGGGCCCTGCAGCCCCAGGAACCAGGTTTTGGTCCCTGCATGGAGATTGTAATGAGGGCAACTGGGGTTCTCACTTCTCTCTAATTTTCGACCTAGTCCCTGAGCTCATAAAAAGCAAGATATTAACTGTCTGAGAAGCACATGCAGGTTTTAGTTTCCTGACCTGACCATCTCACTAATGGTACAAAATTATGGAATCATAACATTTCTAGCTTTCCATGGGAGGAAAGACATTGTAATCCACCTCTAAAAAGAAATCTTTTTTTAAAAGACCATCTGAAACTTGCCTTTAATTTAAATTTCTCTCCCGGAGAGGTACGGGTTAAATGCCATGGCAATAATGGGACTTCTGTGCTTAGATGGCTGTGGCTGTCTCATGGGCTTCAGAGTCCTCCAGCCAGTCCAGACATGGGTCTGACCATGGCCCCAAGAACAGGTCCTGGTTCCCCCAGCCTGCTGCCTGGTTCTGTCTCCTGCACTACGTCCCCTGCCCAGTGAGTGGATGCAAGTCACTCCTCCAGATGTTCTCTCATAGCTGGCCCCTGGTGTCCCTCCATGTGCCTGGGGTCTCTGCTCACTGAACCAGGCCAGTTGGTGACTCAGGCCACAGGCCTGGACACGTGGTCTGCAGGAGGACATCCACGCTTAGGTACTAGAGAAGGACGTGGCTTGGGACATTTCAGACTGAGGAGCAGAGCCCAGCTGCCTTCAGGCAGGGTGGCTCTGTGGACTTGCTGCAGCAAGGCCACAGGCCCCAAATTGGTTTTAACACTCTGATGTCTGTCTTGACATTCTTAGTTTTTGAATAGGAAGCCACACATTTTTTTATTTTTCACCAGGCCTTCCCCACCAATTAAGGAGATAGCCGAGCTTCTCATGAGTCTTTACCTTCAAGTGGTTCCTTGGTCCACAGCCTAAACTCTCATAAATCAGAGCTTTGCTTATGCAAACTATCATGTAATCCTATAATTTCAAAGTCTTTTTGGAAGATCTTGAAGCTCTCTGCTCTTAGCACTGTTTGTATTAGTTTCTTCCAGTTTCTCATCTTATAACTTCTAACAGCAGCTTCCTTTCTTCCCAGGAAGCATACTAATTATTCACCTAAATGCTAATGACTATAGTAGTTCCTCCCTTCTTCATGATTTTGCTTTCTACAATTTTGTTACTAGTGGTAAAGTGAGGTCTGAAAATATTAAATGCAAAATTCTAGGAATGAACAATTCATAAGTTTGAAATTTCAGGCTGCTCTGAATAGTGTAACGAAACCTTATGTCACCCCACTTTCTCCTGCCCGTGACTTAAATCATCCCTTCATCCGAAGTATCTAGGCTCTATATACCACCTCTTTGGTAGTTACTCAGTTGCTATGTGAACTATCAGATCACCTGCTGCAGTCACAGTGCTTGTATTTCAGTAACCCATATTTTACTTAATAATTGCCACAAAGGACAAGAGTAATGATGCTAGCAATTATGATGTGCCAAAGAAGCTGTAAAGTGAAAAACTAAAAATTAAACCAAGATCTATCATGTATGGGTACAAAATCCCAAAGATGAATGTGATCATAAGGTATACCTCAAATATACCAATAAACTCAATAAATAAATTCAAAAAGAAAAGAAAAAAATCACATGCAGATGTAGCTAAGATTTTTCTCTAGGAATGAGTCTTCTGTCCATGGAATTGTGAAGAAGAAAAAAGAAAGCCATGCTAATTTCGGTGTTGCACCTGAAACTGCAAAAGTTGTGGCCACAACATGTGATGGGTGCTTAGTTACAGTAAAAAGGGCATTGGCTTATAGGGCTTGGTGTGATTGGTGGTTTGATACATCCACTGGGGGTCCTGGAATGTATAGTACGTGTGTATGAGGGGAGCCGCCGTATAGTGCAGAGAGCCACCACTGGGGTAGCTGCGTAGCACAGAGCAGGGATGCTGGGACAAGGGGATTGTAGCTGGGATACTAATACAAATCTCACTCAAACTCTGTCAGGTTCTGCCTCCCAAATATTGACCATCACTCTGACCATTTCCCATACTTAAGAAGTTGGCACAGACATCCATCAAATGCATTCTAGAATTACATTAGATATACATAAATGGTTAGGTACATGTGGTTCAGAAATTAATAGTTACTCCTTGGAAGAACTGTAAGTAAGAAGAATAAGTGATATATGTATTGGGATGGGGGGACAGCGTGGAGGCTGAAAAGCTGTGTCTAACCGCTGTGTGACATCAGGACACTTCTTTGCCCTTCTCAAGAGTCCATTTTATAATGATTAAACCCTCTCATAGATAAGCCACATGTGGGTTAATGAGGTCATACATCAGGTGCTGCGATGTGTCCTGCTGTGTATTAGGTAAGATGTGTAGTAAGCGGGTTTCTCTTCCTTCTTCTGAGATAGGCCAAAAAGTGGCGAGGAAGCAAGGGTCTTTTTGATATAAGAAGGTTTAAATTTAATGTGTGACACTGTGAATTGTGATACCTATATATATGCAGATGCTTAAGTGAGATTTAATCTCTGCTGGGCATGGACTCTGATGGTACTCATTTGTTCTTTGAGGACACACAGGGAGATTAGCTCTAATGAGAAAACACCTTATTTCCTGTATGAAAGAATGCATTTGCATTGAGCCATTTCCTTCTTATTCTGATCCCCTGTACCTCTGTTGCTCTAGGTGAGACCAGTTTGTCCTCTGCAGGCACAGCTGTAACTTTGCAGGGTCTCTAACTGACCACAGCTGGCTGCCTTCACCTGGACTGTGATGACTCTTCCTTAGGGTGACACCCTTCTGACCTCCTGCTGGAGGATGAAACGACATCTTAGATGGCTCACAACCAGATCTTGGCTTTCCTAATAGTAAAACTGTCACTGGACAAGAAGAGCTATATTCTTCAAACAATTAAATAAAGTAATTTAGGTGCAGCTGCATTACAGCTCAAAGATTTGGACTTCCTAGAGTTTGTTATTTTCATATTCAGGTGTATTATTTCTAAGTGTACAACACTACATTATTTTATAAAATTTTTCTATTTAATTGTAACACTTTTTATTTTACATAATATTGCTTCTTATTTTTCACAAGTTATAAACCAATTTACAATTATAATGAAATCGTTTATAATTGTAATACATTATTACCATTAGTTACTATGTGTTATGTGTTACAAGTGATAACTATTAGTTTTATATAACTAGTATGCTTACAGTATAACATTCAATATAATGGTCTTACCCTTATAAATTTAATCCATTATGAATAAATTGGATGGGTTTTAAAGGTATGTGAGAAAACTGATAGGTCCATCATATATGGTAAGAGGAACATAAATATCAAATTTCTGTTTTTAGCTTTTGGGTAACTTGTGCTCGTAAATGCACAAACCTTCATTGTAACCACGTGCATTGAGGCACCTGACATATGAATTGTGTATGTTGGTTATATAACCATAGTGCAGTTGCTTTTTACTGTTCATCTAAATGGTATAGATTTATGTTCCAAAGCTGAAAAATCTGGACAAGCTACAATTATTGACCTACCTGATTCAAAGCATATTATGTAATGACTAGACCTGTGATCTTCATCTCTATTTAAACCAGCATTTTATAGCTTCAGGGGATATGTGATTTATTGGTTTTTATTGTTATTGAAATTATATCCCCCAAAAGGATAAATGTTTGTCAAAAGATAAACTATAATGAACTGACCATTGTTTTTTAATAATGAGTTAAGATAAATACTGCTTTCTTTTTTTGTGGTGTTGGGTGCCAGGAGCTGCACCCCAGCACTGTTTCCACTGGTTCCCAGCACCTATTAGTTACTGAACGCTTTCTCCAAAAATGTGTATGTTGAGCTCCTAACCGACAGGGTGATGGCCCTCTGGAGGCGATAAGTCTGAGGGCAGAGCTCGAAAGAATGGCAGTAGTATCCTCATGAGAGAAGCTTGAGAGCTGCCTTGCCTCTCACCAAGTGCAGACAAAGCAGGAAGAAACATCCATGAACAATGGGCCCTCGCTAGACAGCATAGCTGCTGGCTATTTGATACTGGACTTCCCAGCCTCCAGACCCGTGAGAAGTCAATTTCTATTGTCAATAAGCCACCGAGTTTATGGTGTTCTGTTAGAGAGGCTTGAAAAACTGAAATATGTCTGCAACTTAGCCTTATGTTCTTGCTGAAAGAGGTGAAGGGCATGAAAAAGAATGTGCCTGGTAGGAGTGACACTGTAGCGGTCATGCTGTGTCTCCTGATAGCCAAGCTGTATTGAGCACAGCAGTTCTGGCTGTCTTGAGAGGAGATGCCTCACTTTTGTGCCTCACATAGGAAATGATCTCAGGAAGGACTCGGCCCTCCAGCAGTGGCGTGGAGGCTACTGGGGCCTTGTCGTGTGGCCAAAGGGAAAACCGTCTGCATAATTCATGGGAAATCCGTGCACGTGGCCTGGGGCTCCTCAACAAAGCAACCAGTGCCTGTGAACTCTTGCTGAGGGGAGACTACTCCCTTTGCAGTTTATGTAGTATAAGAACCTGGTATCAAGGCAAACAAAACTAAAAGGGCAAAAAGACTCGGGAAAGGATTAGCAAATGAGGAAAATATCAGTATATACCCATTGTAATAATTTAGAATGTCTAGATAAATTAGACGACTTTGGGAAAAGATAAATGATAAAACTTATATCAAGAGAAGAGGGAAACGACAACATTGGGGAAAATCACAAAGTTACCAAGAAATTTCACACAAAAATGGTGCTCAAATCAAATTCGTGGCTTTCAGATTTTTCTCAGCATGTGTACTCGCAGGGCTGTGAAGCCTGGTGCAGCATTGCAAAGAGGGCAGTGCTATTGCAGCCCCAGGCCAGAAGCCCAGCAAGAACAACTGAGCACTGTGGATCATCTGGTACAATGAACTAGAGTACTCTCAGTTCAGAGATGATGCTTGGAAAAACACCATCTTATATTGAAAAATTCTCAGTGGATATCAAGAATTATAAGGATTGTAAGGTGGGTTTGTGTGCAAGGAGAAGGAACAGCCTGCAATCCATGAAAGCGGTGAGACTAAGGAGGAATCACTCAGTGACTGGGGTCAGCTCCAAAACCCTGGGTCCCTGCCCTCTCTGAGGGGGACCTGAGAGGGATCCCTCATGAGATGAATGTCCATCTTAAAGCAAGAGCGTTGAACCTGAGAGTGAAAGTCGGCAAGGTTGAAAAATTACACCTCAAGGGCCAAATGCATTTGAGGCTTGGTTCTTTTTAATCATCTATCAATTCAGAACCTTCATTTTAATGTATTATTTTAAAACTGCAATAATAGCATAACAGATCCCCCCAAACAACACTCATGACAGAGATAATGTGTCCCATAAAGCCCGACATTTTTTCTCTCTAGCCCTCCACAGGAGAAAGTTTGCTAATGCTTGCTTTAGAGGCATACTCACTGAATACCTTTATAGCATAGCATCTTCTTGGGTGTTAAGATCGGTCAAAGTAGCATGAACCTGGGGAAATTAGTTCTAAAATATTCACTATTAGCTATATAATTATATATTTAGGAAATTGAATGGAAACAGTGAGAAACTTAGATAATGCTACAGGTTGTCAAAAGTTTAAGAACAAAGTAAAACTTCTTTTCAGGAAAAGGAAGAAGAAGGGAAAGAGAAAGATGCAGAGAAGGAGGAAGATGAACAGCAAGAGGATGAGGAGAAGAGAAAACCACTGATTCCACAAATACAAGAGAGTAAATTTTTTAAAAATTCACAAGTGAAAAATCAACTAGAAAATAAACATAGAAAATAATGATCAAACCAGTGATCAAAGAAAATCACTCATTTATATAGTATGTATGGTTCATTCTTTCTGGATCAGGTAGTTTCAAGTGCTGCAGTGAAAATCAGCATCAGAAATTCAGCCTGTGGACTGGTAAAGATACTCTCAAAGTACTAGTGCGGCACCATAAAGGGTTGTAGAGAGAATGAGAAGTGTCTTCCATGGTTTGTAGGAGGATGAGCAATGGTGTGTGGAGATCAATTTCCAGAAGATGCTGCTTGAAAGCATCGAAGTTGTGTCCTTGAGCACTTTTTGCCCAGCATGAGTGGTGAGTCCATGAAACTCCCCTGCAGTGGAACCCACCGCAAACAGAAAACCACTGGACATGCAGGGTGGGAGAGGTGGTGGGTCAGTTTTTTCATTAGAGCTGGAATTGATTTTGCAATAAATGAAACTCACCGTGCAGTGCACCTTCAAGGGTGGCTCTGGCACATTCTTCCTAATTTCTTCACTGACTCCCACTAAGACCAGACTTCAGTCAGAAGGAATCATCTGCACATCACCCAGTTCCTCCACGTGCATCATGTGTTCACAGCTCCTTAACAAAACATGCCTAATAGTGATATCCACATTTCCCCTTTTCCAGCCTCTGTGCTTTTCCCTACTTGCCTCAAAAGATTGGATAAAGAGGCCGGATCTGGAGTAGACATTGTGCTCACACACCCACTGTCTAAATAGGAAAATAAACCCTCCGGCAAGTGGCCATAAGTCTGTACTCCAGCCCAATCCTGAAGGGTTCAATATTGTATTTGATTTACTTGATTCCATTTTTTTGTGTGTGGCCAGATTTTTTTCCTTGCAGTCCTGGGTATGGAACCAGGGCCCCATGCTTGCTAGGCAAGTGCTCCGCCACCAGGCCTCATCCCTCACCCCAGACTCTTAGCTCATCCCAAGGGCAACACTTCCTACTTGGAAACATGGGGGTGTGACCTAATACAAACCAAATCTTTAGCCTTTGGGGCTCAAAGTGGCCAGGACCTTCAATGAAGATATTTATTAATTGGGCCCTTTACTCAAGTCTGGTCAGGACCAGAGTCATAAGGCACATGGATTTTTAAAGATTCAAACATTTCTGCTTTTGTAATTCCTGTAGAGAATGTTTTTAATCCAATTAACGTGATGGCTTCAATGACTTAAGTTTCTTATGCTTTTGGTTTTTAGGGGAAAATGGCAAATGACATGTAAGTACAGTAGTGCCTCAGTTCACTAACTGAATTCTTTCCATGATTCTTGTCACAAACTGAATTAGTTATGAACCTAGTCAAATTCGATGATTAGGTTCAATGTTGACCTTATAGGGAAATTTGATTTGATTGGGGACCAATTTGATTTGTGACCAGAATTGTGGAAAGAATTAAGTTCATGAACCTAAGTACTACTGAACGTCTGTTATTTATTAAAACAAAAGAATTTAAGGAATCATGGAGTCACTTGAGGTTTGTTCAGTATCCTGTACCTTAAAAATTCATCTGTGGGGCTGCTCCATCCCAAATGTTGGATCTGTGATTCCTGGAAATCCTTCTGGGCAAAAAATTCTGGAGGTGGAGAAGGTGTGTATTGTCCCTGAGATCACCTCAGGTGTCTCTCTGCATGTGCCCCTCATGCCTTTCCATGGGTAGAATGTGTCGTTTTAAAATGATATCCCCATCCATGTCTTACTGTGCTGGCAGGTAGTAGCATTAGTGTCACTTAGGATATTTGCCCTTCAATCTAAACATTGCAAAGCCAAGTTTACTTGCTTACAGGTTCTGGTGACAAAGAAATAAAGGAAGTCCGCATTTACCCAGAACCACAGTCATTACACCTGTCCTCTTCTGCAGCACTGGGGAGACTTTTGCTCTGGCCTATATAATGAGGTTTGTTGCATGATACAAGGGTTTGCAAGATCCTCCGTGAGTAGCTTACTTATTTATGCTTGCAGTGACTCTAAGGGGTTATTTCCCCAAGCAGAAACATACAGGTATAACCACCAGTTGGATACTGAGGCCATGGGCTTATTTCAGAGCAGGCTAATCTGTCCTGTCTGCATAGCCAGCCTTTGAATTTGAAGTCTTGTCTTTGGAGTCCTGTGATGATTCACAATGATAAGATATCAAACCATCCATATCTTAAATATGCAGGAATAAAATGAGAGAAATACCAGTTTCTTCCAGGAAGTGCAGGTATGCAGGTCACACCTCCATCTGAGCATGGTGCTGGCGACAGTGAGTCTATTTCCAGTCTCTCTACAGTGCTATGTGGAATGACAGGTGGCAGGGTCTTAGCAATGTGACGGAGGGTAAAGATTTTGGAGTATCCAAATTTGATTTTCAGTTAATGTGTGAACTCTGCAGAGTTCTGAATCATCGATGTCTCAGTTTGACTAAGAGAAACCTGTTGAACAGGAAGTGAGCTGTGTCATGCTCATCCTGAAGACACAGAGTCTCTGGAGTTTGGGAAATTAATTTACAGAGCCCCTCTTTTCTACCTATGTGTCGGATTTTGAACCTGTGTTTTGATCTATTGCAATCTGTAAAAGAACTTTTATATCCAGAGGAAGTGAAGTCAATGTGTGGAAAAGACAGTCTTACTCCCATGCTCGCTGCAGCACTATACTAGTGCCCAGGATGGGTAACTAACTATGTGTCAGTCAGCTGAGGAGTGCATAATCTGTGTTCATATACACAATGGACTTGCATTCAGCCATGAAAGGGTAACATTCTGTCATTTGCTACAACATGGTTAAGTGAGATAAGCCAAGAACCAAAAGACCAATGCCACATGATCTCATGGAATCTTACACATGGAATCTTAAAAAATTGAAAAATAAATTTAAAATATTGAATAGCAACATTAGAAACTAATCCCTATCATTTTATGAACAATTAGAGATGTGCTGATATGCTGTTCAGTTGTTCTGAAGTTCCTAAGATGAATTTACTCTGTTAGAATACAGAATGGCCATTGGCTTCATCAAAAATGGAGATTAGAACCAGGCATGGTGATGCATGCCTATAATCCCAGCACTCCTGGAGGCTCAGGAAGAAAGATCATTAAATTTGAGATCAGTTTAGACCCTGTCTCAAAAAAAACGTTAGGGGTATAGCTCAAAAAATTGTTTGGCCTACAACTATAACTATGCCATTTTGTAGAAAGTAAAATTGCCTTTTTAGTTTCTCTTTTACTGCTATAGCATATATTTTTGGAAACTTTTTTAGGCTACATGCAACTATTGTCACTCTCCCCCTCTAAATTTATGAATTGTCCACACAAATGAATTTTGGATCCTGTGGCCACTATGAAAGTAATTTTAGCCCATGATTTTAAAGTTAGGAAATGCAAAGGTGCTATATATAATAAGAAACTAAAACAATTTGGTGATTTAAAGAATATAGAAATTCCTCATGTGAAAATTCAGAGGTGGACTTTCTGGCAGGTGGGCTCCTCTGGTCTCCTGTCACCAAGGTCAGAGGCTGTGGGAGGCACCGTCCTTTCCATTGCCAGGCTGCAAAGATTGCTCTAATACCAGGAAGGGCCTGCAAGCACAGTTCCTGAACCAGGCCTGGAGGACACACCCGGAAGAACTGAGTGGAGGTCACAGCCAGCTGCTGGGGGTCTAGGAGACCAGAGTCCTTTCTGGAAGATACCTCCTTCCCACTGGCAACCCTACTATTATGGAAAATAGGGAAAATGGAATTTTGTGGGCAGAGTGCAATCTCCATCACTGTTAGGTTATTTTATAGGTTAAATCCAAGTTAAGAGAATACTATGTAGACCTGTAATTTCTAAATTGTTACCAAGAACTGTGATAACCTGAAGCTTTACTACAATTTGAAAACTTGGGCCAGTAAACATGGAATCAAAGACCTATCTCCAAATCAAGACCATATTCCATTTTGTAACAATTCTTTCTTTTGGTACCAGAGATCGAACTCAGGTCCGTGTACTTGCGCAGCAGGCGGAGAAACCACTGAGCTAAATCCCCGGCCCTGTAACAATTCTTATACCCATGTTTCCCTGCACCCTTTCATTTGCTGTCTACACACATGGCGATGCACTCCTTGATGTGGTAGTGACAGTGTCCAAGGGACCAGCTCACCTAACAGGGCTGAATCGCTTTCATTCCTTTCATTTTGTGAGCACTACAGCCTCCAGGTATTCAAGACTATGACCTGAAAATATGTCTGGTTATTTTCAGACCATCTAGATCCATGTTAAAGGTGACACTAACAGAGAGCATGGGTGAACAAACGCCACCTTGTCTTTGATTCCACTGAAGGAGTTAGCTAGATGTTTATGTTAATGATGAATCCTGAGAAGATGAAAATTCTCTAACAGTCAGCCTTTGGATAACAACTACATTCTTCTTTTACTCAATTACAAAATTTAAAAACATTTTTCAGATACCCTTTTTCACTCCTAACTTAAGTGCCCAAGAGAGAAGATGTGTGTTCCAACTCTGTAGCAGTCTTGAGATGCTCTGGAGGTAAAAGACTGAAAGGGAAAGGATTTGCAACCAAATGCCCCTTTCCCTTGAGACATGGTACAAAGATGCAGTTAGAACAGTAGACCACTAGGTGGCATCACAGAGAATATTAAAACATAACCTGCACCAGTCTCCAGGACTTTGCAAAGATTTGCTCTTTGCTTAGGTGGTATCTATGTTTCACAGTAGCAAAACATGGGCATTCCTAGTACCTCTGTGAAGTCACAGCTTCTTGAAAATCGATAATGTTCTCTTCTAGCTTTTTTTCTCTAAAATATGAGTGAACAGATTATTAATTATTAATTAATTACAAATTGTTAGTTGTGTTCTAACATGAAATTATCAGTAATATGGCCACAAAACAGGAGGTGAAAAAATGACAACATTTTTAATGTGCACTTTAATTTACGTGATCTTAAGGGGGATTTCTTATCAAAGCGCTTGTAGTCAGGAGCTTTACCAGGAAACAGACCATCAGTCTATCTCACGTCCTCCACAGACGAAGTCCTGTTCTTTCTGCTGCTAGAGAGGTGGACAGCACCTGTTTGAATGCATCCTGCAGCCTGTCGGTGTGACTCCTCATTGTCTGCCCACCCCTGCTCAGGGCTGAGGCTTCGCTTTGCCCACTGGTATATAAGCCATGGCCTGGTGCTGAGGAAAATGCTCCTGGAGACAAATTGGGACCAAAGACTGTCACTGCCACATGTTGCCAAACTGTCCCTTCCCACGAGGTCTCCACTCAGCTCCCGAAGGTACACAAGACACTTCTGAAATGCTGATGGGTATGTGTTTTCACGAGCAAGTGCAATTCAGTGAGCTTTTGAGCCTCCCTCCGAGTTAAGTGCTTGACGGAATGAGGATCATAGAGTGGATGCTTCTACTGAACCTGTTGCCCAAAGGTAGCCAGCACCCTGTGCTAAGAAGTAGGGTCTGTGCATGGGGTTGCAAGGAAGGAACGTTGCTTTGCCAGCTCTACTCTGCTAGTCCCTCTGAGCATTATGTGTGAATGAAAATAGCCGCAGAACCTCCTCTTCTTTGTAAAGGAAGTGGGAGCATAGATCTAGTTTCTATATTCCTCTCGAGCTCTCTGTGGTCTCCTGGCAGTTATGGTTGTAGTTTCATCTTTCCCCTGTTTGGTCCTAAAACGACTTTGATTTTCTAGGGAGACCACTAAATGCCATCAAATCCTCTGTATTTTTCTTAATAAGGCATGTGCACAGCCTCCATACAACTCAAATGAGTGAGATCATGAATAGAACAATTGATTTTAATAGATGAGAGAGTCCTAATACAAAGTAGGAGTATATTAAAAAGGAGGCAACTTGCCATGGCTCTCCTGTGTTTAGTATTTTCTTCTCCCAATAAGGGTTGATATATAGAAAATGTATCTATGCTGGCAAGAAATGAAAGACCAATTTATTGAGACCTCACTGTGTACTTTTAGTGATGATGAGAGCTCCCAGCAAACATGTGTCTATATCTCACTGGTGTAGTGAAGTCAGTTTATTACTCCATCAAGAAAGCCCAGTGGTCAATGGCAGCAGATAATTACACTGTTGGATCTCATACCAAACATTCGTTTGGGTGGATTTTGAACTCTGGCCATCTAGCTGATCAGAATTTTTAATGTGTTATAACAAAACCATGATCCACTGAGGTGATGTTCTTTCTCTCTGTCTTTTTTTTGGTTAAACTTAAGTGCCAGATTTTGCCATTTAATTGGAAAACAAACTTCTCAGTTGCACAAATACCCTCAGATTATGATCACAATTCTTCCAGGTTTAATCTCAGCACTTATTGTAATGTTCTTACATACCAGTCAGAAGCAGTAAAGATTTATGATCAGTACCAGTTTCAATGAAAATGCTCAAGTTGATTTATAGAACCAATGTCTTTATCTTCTATCTTCCTACCCTGTCCTCCAAAATAAAAAGAAACTACTTCTCCTGCCAACTAAAATGCCAGCTCTGACCCTAGCTTATTTGATAACCTTGAATAAATTGCATTCCTGCAGCAAGCTGGTTCTTAAAGGCTATCTTAGCCCTAGAGGAAGACTCAACATCAATTCTGCCCACTGTGAGCAATCTCACTGCATTATCTCTGAGCAATACCACCTGCTTCCGCTTTAGTGTTTCCAGGAGACATTTCTATTTTATATTATTCTAATTACTAAAAATTTCCTCTTATGAAGCTGGAATTTGCCTCCTTTTCACTTCCGTCCACTTTATATTTTGCCTCCTGGATTCTTGGAGAATGAATCTAGTCTGTCTTTGGGAGACTGCTGTGGAAGACAGTTGACATGCTCCCTGAGTTCTCCTGGGAGGACGAGCTCTGTCCCCGCTCGTCCTGGGAGGACACTTCCATTGCTGTCCCTTAGGAGAAGGCCTCAGGGCCATGTTACAGGTGCCCCAGTGGTCTCTGGGAGGCAGGTGTTGTTCACTCTGATTTGCAGTGACTGGGTCCTTTTTTCACATGGCCTGCCTTTGCCAACTGGAAACCTCAGGAGGGAAGGTTCACGGAAGGTTGTGTACTTGTGCTTGGCAAAACGAAAGGATTAGCAAGTGAGCGAATGAGTGCAACACAGTGAATAAATGGACGCACAGTTGTGGTTCTTTATTAATTGTACAACAGAATTCTTAGAAAGTTCTTGGATGTTGCTTCTGGATTGAGGATTTCAGCTGATACATGGTGGGGCCTAGATTCACTAAAAAATCTTCTGCTAGATATACATCTATTTTGAGATGATAGGAAGTTAAAATTATTACTGCAAGAATTGAGGACCAAATTCTAAGAATATGTGGATTTTTTTCTGGTTGGTTGGTAGTGTTCAGTGAGGACCTGGTGAGAATCCAAGAGGCCAATTTCTTTTTATTTTCTAGGTCCCCCGAAAAGCAGTTCTGAGTAACAGATGGGTCTCTGTTCCTTCCATGCGTGTCTTCCCATGAGTTTGGACAAACCATTTTACCAGGAAATTGAGGGACAATTTAAATTATCTTTACCTGTTTTGTGTTGTTTTGATAAATGATATAGATACAAGGTTTTTATTCCCAAAGAAGTAACAAGAAAAGAGGTCCGAACAGAACTTAGCTGTCTGCCCAGCAGCAATCCAGAGTCCCATGGGTCTTGTTGTCATTGTTAATAACCAAAATTCCCCCAGCAGGCCACAGTACTTTATATGCTTCCTTTAGAAAACAGTAGAAATGTAACCTCAGCATTTTTTTAGTCTTTATGTCCACTTGGCTCTTCTGTGGGGAATTTAACTAGACAGCTACAACATTGTGTGGACTTCAGTTTTCATAGAGAGAAAATTCTGGGCAGTTTGGATACGTCAGCTCGGATTTATACTTTAAAAGGGAAAAATGTTCTGTACAGGAAGGTGGCATTTGCCTCCTATTCCCAGAAAATGGCTAATTTTGCATGAGCATACTCCTGTGTTATTGCTGAATGGTAGCTGAAATAAATGAGCTGAAGTGGCATTGACTATTTGCAAGGATTAAAAATTAGATTTCTTAAAATATCTTTTGGTTATTTATATTCTTATTTTAGATTTTCCTAAGATTTCTCTTTTTTTCCTAAACCTTCACAGCATTATCAGTTCTTACTGTGACACACAGTTGTGTTCATCCAAACCTTGTTTAGTACCAACTGTACATATTGTACATATCAAACATGTTGCCTGTTTTAGGTGTTCAGTCTTCTGCATATTTGCAAAGTCATGGTGGCCCTTTGTTCTATGTCTGTGGCTGTTGAAAATAGAATTTCGCTTAACAGTTGCTGTTGAATGGTCAGAAAGAACAATTGTGCCAAATCCTAGATAACAGAAAAGCACTTCACAAGTATTTTTGGAATGATTAGAATTATTTTTTATGGGATGCTAAATCATGTTTTATGTTAAAACTTAAATATTCCCAGAATGTAAGAAAGATTGGCATCATCAGAATGGAAGCATTTAAGAGGACACTCTAGGCCAACTTGGAGGACTTTAAAAAAAGCCGGTGAAGCCCATATTTACAAGGAAAGGCCTTTTAATGTCAGAGTGGGTATTTCAGAACTGCGGAACACACTGCACTGACAGAGGGGAAGCAGAATCAGTGGGAAGAGATGTATGGGTCTGATCAGAATTCAGGAGGCTGCATGTGGGCCACAGGCTCCCACTCCACGGTATCTTGCAAAAGGTAACATATCGCATTTATTTGCGTGCTCTCAGAGCCATCCCTTTTCTGATCTTATCCTGTCAAATTCTTCATATTCTAAGAGTGAAGAAATTTGTATTTATTTAAAATATTGCAGAACTGGAGATGTAGCTCAGTGGTACAGTGCTTGCCTGACATGTATGAGGCCTAGATTTGATCTGCAGCAAACAAAGAATATCACCTAGCTGAAGTCAAGCTGTATGTCAGAAGGGTGAAACACAGCGTGTGGCGGGTGAGTGAGACAGACAAAAACCACAAGGAGAAGTAGACACGCACCAGGGACTTCAACATGAGCCTGAATTTGGAGGGACGTTAGGGTGGATTTTGAATACTAGTTTCTTTCTAGCCATGGGAAATGAAAGGACTAATACATGAATATTTCTGGGTCTTGAAATTACATGAACACACCAGAACATATTTTTGCCTTAATTATCTTCCTCCCTGAAGCTCTGCCTTTCCAGCCAGTGCTATTCCATGCTCCATTCAATGACTCAGTGCCTTTGGAGCCAAACAAACATAGATTCATCTGTGTAAAAGCAAGGAGAAAGGCTAAAAAGGATTCTAGTCATTGCCATTCGCCTGGAAGTTTATGTCTGGGTCAGGAGGATGCATTGGATAAAGTCAGCCCATGTCTTCCTTCACATGTGCCTTCCTCTGTCACACTGAGGCTCTGTGTTTCTTTCCTTCCTTGTCCAAGGATGTATTGTAGAGAAAGATGCACCTTAGTGGCCTGTTAAGAGTTCACTGCTGCCCCTTTGCAGAGAACACGGAGTTGTCTTCTGTGAGAGGTTTAGTACCACCCTTCCAGAGTGGCCAACACCAAGGCCAGCCTGGGAAATGGGTCCAGCAGGCCCAGTTGCTCTAGAGGGAGTAATTCTAGGGTATCGTGCATCATCCACAGTGCCCGGTGTGCTTGCAGGTATGACCTTGCCCCTGCTTCACTTTCCCTCCTCCCCTGCTTCCCTCATGCTCTGTCCCTGCTCCTGACTGGCCCATGGCCCTGTCTTAGGCCCTGCTTTTAGGGCTCTAATGCAGGTCAGGGGCACCACAGTGGCTCAGTTTTCTCAGCCTGGCTGTCCAGACTTCTCCTTTATCCTACCAACTACCAAATACCCTTTGCTGATTTTTTTCCTGTTTTGAGTTATGTAGGGTTGACATCTGCAGAGCTGTAGCAGCTTTCTGCCTGTATCTGTGAGGGTCAAATCAAGAGTGAGAAGGTGCACAGCGGTTTGAACATGGAAAGTTTAATATAGAGAATTGCTAACCGTACCAGGGGATTGGAGAAAAGAACTGTCCAATAAGAGCTAAAGGGGACATGAAGGGTACAGAACGAGCAGATGAAAGAAGTATATTAAAGGAGATAGACACTGAAGGCAGAGGCACCCTAGGGTGAAATGCACACATTGTTGGGAGGGTCATGGCTGTGGCTCATGTGATGACAGAGAGACTTCTGTGGTGCGGGGCCCACAGAACTTGCCAGAAATCTGTCATCCAAGCTGCTGGGCAAATTTGTCCATACAGAGGTGTCTCAGTGGGGAAAACATGCTTAGGAGGGTGCTGGGGGAAGCTGCTGGGCACTGGGCACTGAAGAACAGTAGCTACCTACTCTGCAGAAGCCAGACACTGGAGAAACTTGCTGCTGCAGGAGCCTGGAGCTGGAAAAGCCATGCACACTGTGAGATCTGAGCCCTGGAAATATCACTGTATTATGGGAGCTGGAAGCTGGAGAAGCCAGCCATGCTGTAAGGGTCTGGCTGCAGGTGCCTGCTCCAAGAGCACTCAGAACCAAGTCGCAAACCTTTATCAATACTTCTCCAGCATCTTCTGCTGGCAAAACTCACTACCAGTTGACTAAGGAAAGACCTCTAAAAGGTCCAGATCCATTTTCATGAGACAAGCAATGAAGAAAGAATTCTGAGCTGAGAGACCGTAAATTGATAACCGGTACAGTTTTATATTTCCTCACATGATGCACCAGCAGGAACTCTTATGTAGTCATAGATATGATAGTGAAACTGAGATTAATACTAGTGAAATTGTGAAAGACGAGGACATGGCAGGGGATAAGTTATAACTACTTTAAAAAAGAAATAGAAGGATGATGGTGTAGCTCAGGGATAGAGTATGTGCTTAGCATTCACAGGCCCTGGGTTCAATCCCCAGCACTAAAGAAAAGAAAGGAAGGAAAGAAGGAAGGAAGGAAAGAGGAGGGAGAAATATTAATGCATTTATCTCACAACTGTGACAGTATTTAATCTCTGTAGTCTCTCCCTTTGCCAGGCTCTCTGAACCTTTGAGACTGGTGACAGATAGTGGTCTGGGTGACACATACTATTGTTTGTAGCAAGCACATAAGTCAGGCACTGCTGCTGAAACTTGTACCTTGGAGATGGATATTGTTTTTCTTTCTGGCAGGTAGGCCCCAAAATGAAACAGAAAAGTAACTGAGAGGAGGCATGCTTATTCTGTGGGTCAAGTCACGTTGCCCCTGGTCTTGGTTTTCAAGCTTGCCTTTCTGTGTTATGAAGCAGCTGCTGGGCCCAATGTGACTTGAACCCTGGCTCTGCTTAGAAACTTTGCGCAGCCTGATGCATTCTGCAATGATTCACACTGCTGGATTTTCTTATGCATAATTTTTTCAAGGTCAAACTTAAATATGCCATACAAGATACATATCCTCCACATTCATGGTGTAGTGGGGTAAACATTGGATGTAGAGGGGCCCTCTCTCACTTCCTACTCAGCTTACTCTGAAAAACCTTTCTGTATCTCCAATCTCAGTTTCTGTATCCATAAAATGAGTTAGTTGCATTAAAAGTGTCTAACTACTTTTCTTTGTATCAAGGAATTGTGTGCTGTTAGACTAATGCAGGCATCGGATCTATCTATAGCCACCATCTCTATTTTTTTCACTTACTCTCTGCCTATGTGTGTGCCTGGGTGTGTTTATGTGTAAGTATAGAAGACAAATATGGGCAGGATATAGAAGAAAACATTAACTGCACTTATTCCAGGAAGTAGGATTATGTATGTATTAAGTTTCCATCTGTATAGTTCACCAAGTCTTCCAAACGTTAGACAGATGCATTACAATTATGACCAAGAAAAGCAGAACTCATTTAGAAGTAAAGCCCATTTCATCACATTGTGGAACATATATACTCATGTTAAAACCCATACAAAAATAAAATGCTTTGGTCATTCATATTCAGTGGAGGAAAGAAAAAATGGAGAGCTTGGAACCATGCCAGTGGATTTGTGCTTTCTCTAGATATTGTACCATCCTGTCTGCAAGACAGGGCCTGCTTTTATTATTTCTGATCACACTAGTAATTTCATTGTTTCCATCAGAAGAAAATCCAGGCTGCACTTCCTAGAAGCAGTCTGTTAGTCAGCTTTCCTGTCACTAGGTCACAACATTCAACACCTACAACTTAAAGAAGTGGTATAATTTGGCTCATGGTTTCAGGGGATTCAGTCCATCACTGGCTAGCTCTAATGCAGAAACATGTTGCCAGAAGGGCATGACAGCAAAGCTGCTTAGTTTATCATGGCCAGGAAGTAGAGCAATGCCAGAGAGGAGGGTTGAGGGACCAGATATGGTACCTCTAGTCATACGTCCATGACTCACTCAGACATACCCAGAAGTATTTACTAAACTCTTGGGAAGATCCCAAGCCAATCAATTTGACACAATTAAGGCTAACTGTTAGAAGTAGGAAGAGAAGTAAGTTAGAGATAGGAGGGGAGGATTTTTATAAGTGCATCATGAATGGAAGAAAAACAAGGAGGATGAGGATATACAATGGATATATAATGTCCCAGGAGGGAAGTCATCCCCAAAGGAAGGTATCTTAATTAGTTCGTTCTCTGTTGCTATAACAGAATGTCTGATGCCTGGTAACTTCTGAAGAATAGAGATTTACTTATTTCATGGTTCTGGGGTCCAGGAAGTCCAGAGCATAGCACTGGCATCTGGTGAGGGCCTTCTTGCTGCATCATTTCACAGAGGAGGGCCTGTATGGTGAGAGAGAGCAAGGACGCTAGCTCCAGCCTTTCTTCTTGCTATACAGCCATTAATGTCACCATCTGGGTCCCACTGTAATGACCTCATGTAACCCTAATTACTCACAAAAGCCCCATCTGTAAATGCTATTAACATACAAATTTGAGGTTAAAATTTCCAGTGTATGAACTTTTGGGGAGCACATTCAAATCATAGCAGAGATAAAATGTCCAGTTTCCACTAATACCAGCTTCTCTACAAAACAAAATCAAAACATTTTGCAACATCCTAAATGCAGTTTGGACCTTGCTTAGTGTCTGCAGTGCCATATAAAAAGACAGAAAATCGATTTGGGATGCCACTTCACATTGGTAGGATGTGTGTTTGACGCAGGGGTTGTCTGGAACATTATCAATGGATGTGTCCTGCTGTCAACTTATGAAAATTTCATCATTGAAAATGACTGTATCCACACGGTCTCCACCTCCATGCTGTCCTTCTGTCTTCTCTTCTATTTACTGCAGTCTGAAACTCATTTTAAAAGTCCTATGAATATAAGTTTTACATGCACAAAATTTCTTTTGCATGTTTTGAAAATGGAGTTATGCTTGCTACCAAGGGTCTGAAGTTTTTGGTCAGATCATATTCTTGCTTGACAGATTGAAGTGGAGGATTTGCTGAAATTTTAAGGTTTATGATACTTGGACAAGAATATGATAATGCATATTAAACTGTCTGTGGTCCCATGAGATTATACCACTGAATGATTTGGGAGCCTGACTCACTATTTGTAAATACACTCTAGATGTTTACACAATGACAACATGCATCTGACAAGGCATTTCTCAGAATGTATTCCCATTATTAAGAGATACATGACTATAAATGAGAAAATCAGAACCTGTTTCTGTTTGGCCTCAAGCAACCTGGGACCTTAAAGGCATCTGGGAAGCCAAAAATAGAGTGAGTTGGTAGGAAGCATTTATTTAGTAACTAAGAATCTTTGGAATAAATTACTAAAGTAAATGTCTCAATGATGGATGGACACAATTGATTCTGACTTTGGAGAAAAAGAGCTACTAATTAATGTCATTGTGCTCAAACATAGCCCCTCGTAGACTCCCACCACTGGATAATTCAGCTCTACTTTGTGCATGCAGAGGGTCCTGGAAGGTCTGGTTCCACTGAAGACATTCCTGGAACATTGGGAGATTTGGCTTGGCTGTTGCATTATATTTCTTCCATACGATTAACTTAAAAGATGTCTAATCGTGCATTCAGTGAATGTGTTTTTTGTCAAAACTGGGCTTTCTCATATCCCAGGCAACTGTTTGGAGCAGAGATCCTCCAACATGGGAAGCATCCTATGCGTTTATGTGTCATAACCATTAGTCCCTGGTAGTGATTGGATTGATACTGTTATTTTGGCCCTCTGAGGCCAGTGCTGCCAGTATTCAGTGACATTTACTAGCAATGTATTGTACATAGCGACCAAGGAGGGAACTTCTCTATTCTTTTACTACTCTCGCTCCCTCCTCTTCTCTTCTGTTTGTCCAGTTGATTTGCACAACATTGCATCAACATGAGGACAGAGGCAGTAGTGTGCGTAGGTAACTGACACATTGCCTCGTCTTTGCTTGGCTCACTGCTGCTGAATGCATCCAGGATGTCAGACCTGAGCACTGGCATCTGGGGAAGCCAGGCTTCCAGTCCTGACATGCTGCTGTAGCTTAAAACTGTACACCTTTTGGTACCATGTCCAGAGTGTGATTGCTCTTCACTGACACACTGTGCATTGCTGCCCTTTCTCTCTCTCTTCTAGGTTAGGGTGTGTTTTTCTTTCCATGATAAAGCAAGAAGCACACTATAGTTATACTGAGGGCCTATTTTCTAGAGCTATCTAAGCTGTCACATATGCAGTCGGATATAGACATTTACTCCAAGTTCTGGTTGTTATGGGTACCTTAGAACTCATATGTTTTACTCAGGAGTCTGAGGCAGGTTTTCTGGTGCTTGTGCTAATACAAAAAAGCAGTCTTGATACCTCCTCCCAGGTAGTTACCTTCATGGCAGTGCTAGCTCGCAGGTTCTTCTCTGTCCATTGGTCAGCCCTGGGGCACGGGCAACAAATCAGGTCATGTCCTACTAAATCATGAGAGGATTCGGTGCTGTGAGAGATGGTATGAAGTGGGCCTTAAAAGGAATTTACCAAGAGCAGAATAAGGAGAGACAAGAGTTTATTCATATCTGAGCACACTGTCACAGGGACAATGGCAAGTGCGGATTGTGCACTCTGAGGAAGGCAGAGAGCCTTTATAGGAGATTTTTTTGAGTCTAAATACAGCTGAGAAGTGGAGGCATGTGAAGAGACTGTTAGGCAGGTTGGCCCCAAGCATTCTTTCTCCTTCCAGCTGGTGAGGTGTGCCATCTTTGCAATAGAATAGGGTGCCTGCAGCCTTACAGTGGGGCTGGTGACACACGTGAGTGTTTACCTACAGCTCAGGTGAGGACAGATCCACGATGAAACCCTTGTGGCTGGCGCTTTCATACCCTTCCTCTCAACCACTGCCCCGAGGGCCTCCATTTCTCAGTCATTGAGGACCAGAGTCTGTCAGGTGGGCTTTCTTAACCAGGCCAGCTGTTTCACCAGAGTCAGCAAGGGAGCGAATGTCCTAGCCGGCCTGCTGGTATAATCAGTCACTCATGTAAGTGTCAGCCCTGCCACAATGAGGGGAAGCATCAAATGGGATGTGTAGACTGGGAGCTGGGTGTGATTTCTGGCTTTCAGTGAAGACCTACTGTGTGTGACTGTATACATAGCATTACTTGGTGCAACAATAATCGAGTCAGCTGTTATGACCCTTGCCCCATAGACAAGAAAAATGAAGTTCAGACCAATTAGTCACTGGTATAGTATGGGTTTTCATTTAGTATCTAGTGTGGCATATCTAGGAGTGTGTGTGTGAGAGAGACGGAGACGGGGGGGGGTAAATGAGGGTACTTAACAAGCGAGTGGAAGGAAGTAAAGCTGAAATGACAGGTATGGCTGGCCTGTAAAATGTTCGAATGTCACAGGGAAGCTTTATGCTACTGGAGGAGATGCAGTGTGAAGGACTCAGAGCACTGACCTTCCTGAGTGTGACCCAAGTGACAGTCGTCATCACACCTTACAGCTTGTATTCAGAGTTGAAGTAGAAGAAAATGTATGCAGACCCCAGTGTGTAAGTCTGAAATGATCAACTTCAGCTGAAATATGAGCGCGAGTTTTACAAAATGTTTTAAAACTCTGTTTACCTATTGATTAGCACTTCTCATTTGTTTGGAGCAGTGTATATATTACTAATCCTTTAGATTATATGAAAATTATTTTTGCAGAAAAGTTTTCTTCTATCAAGCAAAACATTTCACAGTATTAGTGAGATAGGTTTATATAAATTTTAAAGCATGTTAAAACTTTTAAAACAAGTACTTTTTACTTCTAAGTGGTTAAGTGTGTAGGCTGTATCTTGATGGAGCTATGCTACCATTTTAGAGGAAAGAAACGGAATTTTGTTTATTTCACAACTCTGCACCAAGGACAGTGCCCACCCTGTGCTAGGCACTCAGTACTGGACATTGGAATAAATACATTGTATCAGTCCTCAGTCCAGTAGGAGAATGAAGGCAGACCCCAAGAGCTGCAAGCTTTGGGAAGCCAGTAGAGGATGCTTTCTGTGGTATCACATAAGAAATCCATTCCACTGTCTGAATCATTTGTTAGAACTGAATGAGTGAAATAATGCAAACATAGAAAGCAAGCTAGAAAGATGTTCAGAGTCACATAATTTAGAACAGGTTTATTTAAAGTGACATGATAGGGAAATGTGAGCTTTGCTGTTCAAAGGAACCCTAAATCATATTTTTGGGGAAGATCTGATTATTATGTGGAAGTGCCAGGTTGGTTTCTGGTAGAGGTAATATTTGTGGCCTGATAGCCAAGTCTTCTGTCAGTTTGTAGGGGTGTAAGGGATTGCAGTGCAGGAGAACAGTAAGATGGAGGACCTGTTGCAGGCACCTGTCACCAGGTGCATATGTATTCATCCTACCCTCTGCTATACCTTCGACAAGGAAATGAATCTCAGAGTAGTAGCTGCAGTAGTGTTTTCTCACATGTCGAGTTTCTGTGTGTTCTCAAGGTGTATTTTTGGTTTTGAGGACATCTTCACAGTCTTGACCTGGCCAATCTCTAGCCCTCAGGTGTCCTCCGCAGCCTGCTGCATTCATTTTTTTTTTGTCATTGCTTTCAGCAATAGCACTGGCACCTACCACTTTGCTTTCATTGATCACAGGATGTCATAACAGAACACGCCTTATTGATGTGTTATAGAACATGCCTTCTCATCCAGTCCTCCTGGGGAGGCAAAGAAGTGGACCCCCAAACATCTGCATCAGTGCCTGGAAACTAGGCTTCCTAATGTATTTACAAAAGGGCCTTTGCTCGTGGAATTGAGTTAACAATCTTGAGATCATCCTGGATTATATGTGGGCCCTAAATCCAATGACATATGCTTATAAAAGAGAGAGGGAGATTTAGGCAGACGAAAGAGGAGGTCATGGTAGAGTGTAAAGTGGTGTTGCTGTAAGTCAGGTGATGCCAGCAGCCACCTGAAGCTGGAAGAGGCGAGGAAGAAGTGTGCTCTCAATCCTTAGAGAGAGAATGGCTCTGCTGACACCTTGCTTAAGGACTAGGTATCTCTAGCGGAACTATGAGGGAGAAAAAATTGTTACTTTTAGTCACTCAGTTTGTGGTATTTTGTTATGGCTGCCACAGGAAGCTAAAATACCTTCCTTATTGATGAATGGAAAAGCTGGTTTCAGAGAGTTCAAATGTCCTTCTCCAATCTGAGGTCTCTCTGTGGGTAGTCCATAATAAGCCCCGTGAGCTTAGATTCTTTAACTTTGCTGAAGTTCTACATCTGTCATGTATATCTTCGCCTCAACTTTCCAGAACAGGTCATGGTAGAGGCAAAGCACTGGGCAGTTTTAGCACGGTGGTGGCTGGATGTAAATAGAGTTGCATCCTCAGAGAGAGAGACTCTCTAGAAGGCGTCCTTCATCCCCAGCCTGTGTGGGCAGCCACTGTGAGGCAGCTGTGTTTGGGGTGTGGATTTCCTTGCTGTGAATTTCTAATGGTACTGATATCTGTTTCTTAAGCCCTTTCTTCTGATGACAATTAGTACAAAAGGCACAGACGATCCAAGACCTCATAGAGACACACACTGACTTATTAGGATCCTTCCACCCCGCTGCATTTTCCAGAGCAGTTGGACTCTGATTCTCTCATTTATTTTTTCTATTCTATTCCATTCTGTGGTACATTATCTTTCAAAATGCCGAGACAAATGGGGACTAATTTGAAAACTCCCCTTGTGGCTGAATTGATTGCTTCCTGCACTGACCTTTGTGGGAAAGAGGCAGCCAGCAGGAAAATGAACATCTTTTCCGATCTTCCACACGACTTCTTCGCCATCACCCTGTCAGTTTCCAGGATGTGTTGAGGAAATTGGGTAAAAATTGAAGAAACTGTGTTCTGTGAAGGCAGGTGATTTGCCAGGCTCATTAATGTCCACCTGAGTTCTCCTCTTATTCAGCTGGATCACTGCAGAAATCAAAGAAGGACTTTTTCTGTCTTTTCCTACATAGTGCTTAAGGCTGAGTCTGGCAAGGACTGAACAAATGACAGCCTTCAGCACGGGCCAGTGTGGACAACAGTCCTGGCACCTCACAGCCCTGCAGACCTCTGGGGGCCCTGGCAGAACTGGGCACACCTGCATCTATCTGCACAGCCAGGTGAGGCCTCCTCCCTGGGTGGGGCCATTTCTGAGCCTGAAATATGTGCTATGTTTACATTCCCCTGAGAATCTCAGCGATGGCCAGCAAACACCACATGGATTTTCCTTGTGCGATCATCAGTGTTATGTGTCAGTTTACCAGAGCCACACTCCGGATGTATCTTTCTGGTGTTCTACAGCTTTGATCTGTAGTGGCCATCACAGAGGAGGCCTGTGACCTTACTGAGAGGCTGTGGAGCCTTCAAAAGGTGGAGCCAGAGGAAGGTTTTTAGGTCCTTAGGTGAATGCCCGTGCTTGAAAGGGTCTTAGGAATCCCTGTCTCTTCTGCTCCTTCTTTCACATCCCGACAATGAGGGGAATGGTTTAGCCACTTGCTGCCACCATGATGTGCTGCCTGGCCACAGGCCGAAAAGTAGTGGAAACAACCAGTCATAGACTGCACCTCTAAAACTGTGAGCCAAGATAAACCTTTTCTCTTTATAAGCTGATCATCTCAGCTACACAGGGGTACATTATTGTTACAGTAATGGAAAGCTAACTAATACAAGTGTTTATAGATGAAATTAACACTTGAAGCAATACACTGAGTGAAGAAGTTCCCCTTCCCATGTGGGTGACCTCATTCTGTCAGTTGCAGGCTTGACTAGAAGAACAAAAGGGCCAGCCCTCCTTCAGGCTACATCTCCCTCAAGCTTTGGCTGTCTGGGTTCTTGGGTCTTAGAAATCAGACTGGAGCTGCACCATTAGCCTTCCTGGGTCTCCAGGTTTGCCACCCTAAGTATGTGAGCCACCTTTCTATAATCTCTCTCTCTCTAGGACGTCTTCCTGGTTCTGCTTCTCTGGAAAACCCTAACACACCTTATTTCACCTTACCTTTGGGGTTTTGATCATTTATTTACTATCTTTATGTCTTTTGTGCTGCTATAACAAAATACCTGAGAGTGGGTAATTTGTAAAGAACAGAAATTGCTTAGCTATTGTGGAGGTAGGGATGCTTAAGAGTATGGTGCCAACATCTGGCAAGGGCCTTTTTCTGCACCACAATACAGGAGGGGGTAGCAAGAAGGCATGTCTGGGAGAAAGAGAAGGAGAGAGAAACATGGGCCCAGCTCGTCCTTTAACAGAAGCCCGCCCCCCCAAGGCAACTAACCCACCCATGACAGCAGCCTTAAACAGTGCTTGATGGCAGTGCCCTCCTCTCTTGGAGATCCCACTGGTCATACTCCTACAGTGGCAATTACATTTCAACATGAACTTTGGAGAGAACATTAAAACCACAGCACAGGCTTCTCGCAATATTTCTAGCTTTGGAAAACCTGGTTCTTAGCTCTTCTCAACACGTTTTTATAAAAAGAAAAATACATTTTGACCATGCCATATTAAGCAGTGTGTGGAAACTGCAGTGGAGAAACTAGAATGCATGCCATGCATTGAATGCCAGGTCATTACCCAGGATCTGTGTACCTATGAAGAAGGGGATGCAAGTGTCTGCTAGAGACCATTGTTGTCAGCATGAAAGTCGATCGTGGTTGAAGTGTCTGTTCATGGAGGCCCAAATTACGGGCTCACAGAGCTCATTATATGAAGAGGCCTGTGCTGGGCAGGACAATGTCCTCTCAAAATGCTCTTCCTGTCGTCTCAAAATGTGACCTTATTTGGAAATAGGAGCATTATTGAAGTAATTGGATAAGATGAGGTCACACTGGGGGAGTATTGTGAACCCTTCCAGTTTGTGACCTAGTACTAATAGAAGAGACAGACTGGGCGAGCACCATACTTGAGTGGAGGGAGAGGAGGTTGCTGGCAACATCAGACCTGTGTGAAAGGATGGAAGTCTTCTCACCTGGACCCCTGAGAGTGCATGGCCGGCCCACAAACACTTTGATTCTACACCATGGGCAAGGCCAGGTGTGAACACAGCCCTGGAGTAATGGGGATCTGCAGTGGACAGTGAGAGGTTCACTCATAGCCCAAAGAGCTGGTAAATGCTAAAAGAAAATGCAAGTGTAAAAGTAGAAAAGGAAGGTCTTACAAAGAAAAGACAAAAAATGTTTTTAAACATTTTAAACATTTTTAAAGCCAGAATGATACCTATAACATTAAGTGGGATATGAAATACAGTGGGAGCTGGGTAGCACAGGAGTGTGGAGAAGCAGGTTATCATTACGGCATTCATATGGAAGCTATGAAGCGGGGGAGTCAGGAGATGCTGGCTGGGCTGCATGTGCTTTGCACAGGTGGGGACTTCGCTGCAGGACTGACTCAGCTCTTGGCAAGGAGCGACAATCAGACAAGCTGCTGGGATGAAGGGGCAGAATGGCAATGGAGCCATTTCATGAAGGGACCTTAAGAGACTTTGGCAGCAAGCTCTGCTTTCTTAGCAGTGAAACACAGCCTTAGGCCCTGTGATGCCTAGGGTTTAAACATTGCTATCACCTTGCTTAAAACCAAGGTATATTGAACATGTAATCTCCAGCACTGTCGTGAAACAGCCCAAGAACTGGTTTATGCCAGCCTCAGACACAGCATCACAAAGACCTTGAATGGCAAGCGAGAATTAAATGAAAACCATCCCTCATCTTCTTGGGTTACTCTTCTCTTGATCCTATTGCTGGAATCAAGTTATACTCTAAAAATAATTCCTGGTTCTCTCTTAGCATGCAAAAGTTGAGTTTTGGAGGGGCTCGCTTTTGGGGAGTCATCAACTCCAGGGATTGGGTCAAATGGCCGGTAGTGTGTCAACATTTCAAAGGAGTCAAGTCACTCTGAAAGGAAGCAGTCTTTTAGGAATATAGGCATCCTCTCTGAAGTGTTCCCAAGGCTTTCAAGCCCATTGGGAGCCTACATGCTACACAAATAGCCCAGGAAAGCAAACTGAGGAATGCATGGTAAGTGAGGCTATTATTTGTATTTATTCTTCCACCTTTTGCAAATTTGTTTTAAAAATTGAACCTATTTCACAATGTGATAATTCCCTACATGTATACAACATATAATGATCAAATCAGGCTAATTAGTATTTCAGTCTCTTTAAACATTTATCTTTCTTTTTGTTGGGGAACATCCAACTCTTGCCTTCTAATTCTTTATTTAATGTACCCTACCATGCTGCAGAATACTAATACTTATTCCATTTAATAGTATTTTGGAGTCTGTTCACTCACCTCTCTTTCTATTCACTTTCCCTCCCCTATCTAGTCTCTGGTGATCTTATTCTACTCTCTGCTTCTGTAAACCAACTTTTTTCAACTCCATATATGAGTAGGATCATGCAGTGCCTGGGTTGTTTACCTCTATAATTTCCAGTTTCCACTCATGTTGGCATAAATGACAGAATTTCCTTCCTTTTTATGCTGAAAAATATTCCATTGTGTGTCTATGTCACATTTTCTCTATCTGTTCACTTGAAATGGTAGAATTTCAGAGTTAAAAGGACACCTTAATTGGTTGCTTAAATGCAGTGGCCATAATTAAGCTCTTTCCCACATCCACTGCAGTGTGCCTTTATATCTCTCCCATGCAGAAGTCTTTTTGCTCTTCCTCTGCATGCAGCCTGGCCTTTGTGGCTAACAGGAAGAGGTGGTAATTACCCCCATCAAGCCTGGGAGGCCGGAGGTCTCCTGACCTCCATTTGCTTGCTTGGAGCCCTGCTCAGTCATCATGGGAACCAGGCCTGCTGGCCTGCTGGGGGAGCATGCAGCCACGAGGAGCCCAGTGGGCTGTCCCAGTTTGGGCTGCCCCAAGTGGGAGCTGGTGGCACACATCCAAGTGAGCTCAGCCAGAATTGTCTGGGCCTGGCTCATACCAGCAGGACCACCCCTTGATTTAGAGGTTCAGGAACAATAATAAATGGTTATTATTTTAAGCTTCTGAGTGTTGGTTACAGCAGACCTAACAGACATAGGTACTCTCCTGATGAATACTTGCTTGCAAAGTAGGGAGACAGACCCAGCAGGTGACAAGGATGTGAGATAATATATCCTGATACAACCAGGACCTGTTTATTCTGAAGTATGGTTGGAGGCTTGTCCTGCCTGGGCAGGCTGCTTTGTAAACATTCTAGTAGACTCGGTAGTTTACTTGATTATTAGACAATTATTAAAAATTCATTTTAGGCTGGGAATGTAGCTCACCAGAATAGCCCTTCTCTAGTATACACAAGGCTATGGGTTCAATCCTCAGAACCGCCAAAAAAAATTTATTTAAAATGAATTACATAGAAAATCATTTATTGATTCTAATACACAAATCAAAATTATATTTATTAATTGACCCAGAACTGTACTCACTAGTATTTTTGGCCACCACAACTCTGCCTAATGAAGGGACCTGAAGAGGCTGGCTCCCAAGTGAATGTCAGACTCAGAGAATAAAGAAGGTGGAGTGAACCCGAGTGACTGGGCAGGACTGAGGTCCCCTCATCCTGTTTTGTACCAACAGCACTGCTGCTAGGACCCGTGTCTTTTTTTTTTTGGTACCGGGGATCGAACTCCAGTCCTTGCACTTGTGCTGCAGGCGGCGAAACCACTGAGCCAAATACCTGGCCCCGGGGGCCAGTGTCTTAACAGCCAGTGACTGAACCCCTCTGTTATGGCACTAACACCGCTTACCAGGGGAGACATTTTTCAAATGTTGATAGCTTCACTCCACAGTGTTAAATAGATTTTTAATATTAAAGAAGACCCTTGGAACTGTATTTGCTGGTGTGGCAGATCATTCCAGTGGCCCTTAACTGGATACACTTCATTGAATCACGTTCTAATCCTCCATGAGAGTTCTCCTGGAGAGCCAGAGGGTGCTGACATCATAGGCTTTAGCTGAACACATCCTGCTGAGCTGTCAGTTGTTGGGCGAGGCAGACAGGCCACCACGTTTCACACACACACACACACACACACACACACACACACACACACACATATACACACACACCTCGCTGTCCTCCTGAGAAGCTCTGTCTTCCCGACTGAAAATCCTGGGTCCCATTCTGGCTGAGCTGAGTCCTGACCCAGCTCTGCCCTGCTGCCCGGCCCTCCTCTAGTGTGGCAGGAGAGTCTTCTCTGCCCACACAGGTACAGGGTAGCAGGCACAGAAACACGGAAAATTACCCTGCTTCTAAACAAAGTTTCAGGACTAATTATAAAAGAGAGAATCAGGGCTCTTTGAATATCTAACCTGTCATGCATCTGAGGAATAGTGTGTGCACTTGTATGGTATTCATCAGCATTCATGACCAAATTTTCAAAATAATGAAACAGAATCTTTTTTGGGCAAAGTTTCAGATCTCAAATGTTTTAAGAGGAATCATAACAAATGGGTCCGTGAAGTTAAATGGAGCCTAATTCAGAGTCCCTCACACAAGGCAGGACCAGCCCCGACCCAGGCCCCCAAGTGGATTGGATAAAGAAAGAAATGCTTATTTAGCTTTTGACCGAATGATAAAAAATAACTCTCAAGCCAAAGGATGCCTCCTAAAGTTCCTGCAGTAAAAGCTAGGATAGACCTTGGTCTTAGGGGAAGAGACCTGCTCCTTGTCCTGTATTTCTTGTGACTTGTCTTCTGTAGGATCTGAGGCCCTCTGAGCTCCCTGCATCTCCGCTCCTCCTCAGATGGGGTTCTCACTGCTACTGGTTTTCTTCATTAATCATTTTTTATGCTGGAAAAAGTCTGTGTGTGTGTGTGTGTTATAGTGTACTTTAGATTTTAGGACCAGGGATTTAGCTCAGTGGTTCCGCCACCTTCCTCGAAAATGCACGGTCCCAAGTTCAATCCCTGGTACCAAAAAAAAAACAAACCTAGATTTTATTATTATAATTTATAGTATCAGGTAAGACCAAACCAGCCTAACCAATCTGAAATATACTTTTTATGTTTTTAATGGTACCTTTACTAAGCTGAGCTTGTTAGTATAGTGTGAACAAAGCAGGAAAACATGGAAGATAGATTTCTTTTTTGTGTAAGACAGATTTTATTACTAGAATAATACTGGCACATAAGCAAACCAACCTCCATTTAGCAATGGCTAAGGCCATTTTTCCTGAATTTATTCATAAAAGAGCTTCATAAGCTACATCAACATTTTAATCATCTGAACTCATGGGTGCAAAAATTTGAGTTACTGAAAAAGAAGAGCCATTGACTATTTTCAAGAAATTCTACTTACTTCCAAGTACATCTATAGATGTGAAGACTGAACAGACATGATCTCATAAAGGATGTCAAAGTCTGCAAATGGATTATTTTCCAATAGATCACAAAGTTCCAGGTCCCATAAACAGTATCATTTTACGCTACATGTGCCATGTGTACTTTCAGGGTCCATGAGCAGAATTTACTTTCTATACTTACTTTTCATAATATTTATTTAACAATCACCAGTTTTTACATGGTGTGAAGGTAAACTGTAGACCTTTCTCTGCTTAAATAATCACAATCAATCTACAGCTTGAATATCTTTTATCTGAAATGTTTGGGATCAGAAATATTTTGGATTTCAGATTGTTTTGGATTTTGGAATATTTGCACATACACAATGAGATATTTTTGTGATGGGACCCAAGCCAATACATGAAAGATTCATTTGTGTCTTATACATATAGTGCTTTATATATGTAGTGTGAAGGTAATTTTATGCAATATTTTAAGCAATTGTGTTTCACTTCATGTTGTGGAATTTTCCACTTGCATCATCCTGTTGACATTCAAAATGTTTTGCATTTTGGAGCATTTCGTATTTGTGATTTTGGGATTAGAGATAATTAAGCTGTGACTTGTAGATTACGGTGTTTACAGCAAAGATGTGTGGACATGAATTTTGTTTGCTGTCTAGGCTAATGGAGAGGCTTAGCTGTCCTCCAACCCTGGGTCTCAGTAAGTCCACACTTTATCCCACCCAGTCCCCATCTTACCCCAGCCATGTGCTTCCTTCTATCCCTTCTTCAACCAAAAACTGTCCAGATAAACTTCCCTTACTGAAAATTCTTTTTCTGTAAATTCAAACTCAAATGCTTTCTCATCCTCAACCCTCCTTAGATTACCCTCTCTGTTTGTAAGTTGGGGTGGTGGCGCTGTGTCTTTGGTTGCAACTTTTTCTCCTTTTTCTTAGTTCTCCAGGAATATTTCTCATTTTCTGGACAGGATAAAATTCTGAATGTTCATAGATACACTGCACCTAGCAGTGTCTTCTACAGTTGCTTTGAATGGAAAAGGGTGTCTGTGCTGCCCTGACCCTGTGTTAGCACAGTGGCATACAACAGAGGTTACCCTGGTCTTCAATCTGCAGAGCTTTTGTAATGAGGAAAGAAAGCTGACACCTAGAAGATTGGCCCATGGTGCAGTCTAAACACAGGGTGCTTTTGGGTAACCTTGAACTGGATGATACGAGATTCAGAGATAACTTCCAGGGAGCTTAAGTTTCCCCTGGTAAATGCATATCAATCAGTTAATTATGTCTGTTTTAGATCATAGAAACCAAATGCAGAGGCTCTGTGACTCAGTGGAATTGTGTCCTGACAAACCTGTTCTAAATTGAAAATCCTGTACTTTGAAAATGTGTTTAATACACCTAACCTACTGAATATTGCAGCTTAGCATCACATGTGCAGACCGAGTGTTGTTTATTTTTTCTGATGACTATGTAGGTAACAGGGGCTGCAACTCTCAGACACTGCCCAGCATCTTGAGAGCACACTGCACCTTGTGTGGCTCGCCCAGGAAGTTCGGAGTGCAACTTCTACTGAATGCCTCTGAGTTTCTACTCTCACACTGTCATCTGGAGCAGATGAACTCCAAGCAGTGGAGACCCCTCACTGGTGGAGCACAAGGCAGGAGCATCTCAGAAACGGCACCCTTTCGGAAGAGCTGCTTCCTGTGCACTTGGGGTTGACACAGAATGTGGTTCCTAGTTGGTATCTTTCCAATTGTCTGTTTCATTACTCATTACTTGGAGCCTCTCATCATCTCTGGTACTTTTGTGATAATTGAAGGCTCTCCAATCTCAGCCATTCGTACAAGTAACTTCTGGCAGAATTTTTCAAGAATGATTTCAAGCTTATTTCATACCCTCCAGGTGCTGTTATGAATGAGGTCAGGGCACACCGCATGAGTGATTCCATTTTGAGGCTGGATTCAATGTGGTTAGCACCAACATTATCCTGGGAGCCAGAGGCAGCATTGGAGATGAGTGGAGTCTGACCCTGTGGGATATCATGACTCTGGGCTGTAAACTTGTTATCTGTAAGTTTGTTTGCATCAAAAAATTTTAAGGCTCATTTGGTTCTACAAAACCTTAGATCCCCCTTTACATAAAGTATAGAGCTTCTTCATCCTGGTTCATCCTTAAGATTAAATATTACATAGAATTTTCAAAAATTGAACTCTTTTGAATTTTGATAGTCTCCCTGTTTCTGTTAAGGACACGAGTTTGTAGGAGATAAAGGAATATTTGTGGACCTGTACAGCTGTCACACTCCTGAAATATTCCCCAGGGGAAGGAGGTTGTGAGAGTGTCACCTGTGGGGAAACAGCTCCCACTATTCCTCTTGAGGCAGGGACACAGGGACTTTGCTGCCACTGAGCTGGCCAGAGCTCCCATATCTGCAAAGGTGGAACACACCACAGAGCACTGCACTGCGATCCGGAAAATGTGTGTTCCAGCTCCAGTGCTGTGTCTGCGTGACATGGACTGGTCCGGAACTACGGGACCTGCATCTGAGCTCTTACTCTGAGAATGAGAGCAACAGTTGTCACCCCATCAGCCTTTCTGGGATTTACTGAAACACCAGGGAATAATGTATGTATAAGCAGTCGTGAAATTGGAAAGCCCTATTCAGTGGAAGGGTGTCAAAATCATAATAAATGTCAACACTGGAAGAAAATTTCATATGAATTCAACAGTTACATTAGCATTTTCTGCTGTGGTTTGGATCTGGACTGTTCCCAAAGGCTCATGTGTCGTAGGTGTGGTCCCCAGCTTGCCCTTCTTGAGAGATGTTGTTTAAGAGGTGGGGCCTAGGGGGAGGCCTTCAGGTCCCTGAAGAGTGCCCCTGACAGGAACTGCTGAGCCCTGATCTCCTTTGCTTCCCATAAGATAAGTGATTTCAGTCCAGCATGTCCTTCCACCATTGCATGTGGCACAGCCCCCAGAATCTTAATAGCAATGTCTCCCCCACCATGAACTGAAACTGCCAAAAGTTGGACCAAAGTAAACCTTTTCTCTTTATAAATTGAATCTCTCAGGTACTTGTTGTAGCAATGGAAAACTAACACACTTTTATAATATATGAATATAGGTTAGTTCAGCAAATAATTTTTCACAGATAGTTTATTTAAATTGCGACTTACTAGGTAAAGCATACAAAAATGTTCTGGCTTGTCTGGATTTGTACGCATTACCTAGTAAGTAGCAGTTCATTTCTGTCATATTGCACCAGGCTCCAGTGTGCAGAAGTTGAGGTCTGAAGGCCCCTCGGACGTGTCTGTCCTGACTTAGAGTCCTGGTAAGAAAAGGTTTTATGTCTAAGCAATCTCTGCAGGCTTCTGTTTGTGTCTCTGCCCACATGGAGAACCACTGCTGCACTGTTTAGGGATGGGGTGGGGGCAGTAAAACTCCACATTGTCTTCTGTCCTGGTTCAGTGGCTAATGTTCATTTGGTTGCTGCAACCCTTTGACTGTCTTATACCAATCAGACAAGGGTGAGTCAGATAGCTTTCCATGTGAGGAGTCGGGGTGAGAACCCTAGAAGTGATTTTTCTCCATTTTTACTGATGTCATACATGTTAAGTAAACTTTTGTAAACACAATTACTGATTTCTGAAACATCAGTTGTTTTAATCTGGAGTTCCATACATTCTGATCTTTCTTACATGAGCTGTTTACCAAAAACGTACACATCCATCCATCACCCATGGCTGCTGTCTGGATCCTGCCAGCCAGGTGACTTGTTTACCTAGCTTTTTAATTTTTAACCGAATTGGGGAATCTTTACTTCAGTGGGAGTGGTTCCCTAGATTTGAGTCTTTTACAGAATGTTTCTTTGTGTGTATAGATTCTCGATATATGTGCAAATGAGGCAGGGAAAGTGTTTCCCATTTGATTCCTCAGTTACCCATTCTCATGTGTTGCTAGAATGTCCACAGGAGCGGCTTCTGCTTTTTTCTTTATTTTTTATTTTAATGTATTACAAGTAGATATTAATAAAGAAAATATAAAAGCCTTTCTATGGAAAAATAATTTTTATAACAAATATTATTAGAGAACAGCCATGGTGAACACACTGTGCACCATGATCTTATAAGAATAGATTCCATTTGCTAACTAGCTCTCACTCGTTTCCTGATGATGCTATACCTTCTTGCGTAAAACATTTTAAGTATTGACAAAAGATCTCATATTCTGTATGATTTTGAACAATTTCTTCCTATTTCACAGTATTTATTATTCTCTTTGGTCCTTATTTTCACTTTGTTTCTCACACTAGAGAGCTAATGCAATATTTACACATGTGTGTTCAATTTATTTCACTTATGAGTATGTTCTCAAGGTGCATCCATTTACCTTGAAATGGCCCAAGTTTATCCTTCTTTAGGGCTGAATAGTATTCCATTATATTAAAAAATCACATCATTTCTATCCACTCATCAGCTGATGGGCATTTGGGTTGTTTCCAGGATTTAGCTATCACAAACTGTGCTGCTGTGAACATGGGTGCACATATATTGCTGTGGTATGATCCTTTTAATTCTTTTGGGAAAATACCCAGCAGGGGAATAGCTGGGTCAAATGGGACCTGTAGTCCTAGTTCTTTGAGGTATCCCCATACGGATTTCCATGGTGCTTGCACCAGTCTGCACTCCCACCAGCAATGGAGAAGGGCTCCTTTCTCTCCACACCCCCGCCAGCAGTTGCTATTGGTTGATTTCTTGATAGCAGCCATTCTTTGTGGGGTGAGGTGGAATCTCAGCATTGTTTTAATTTGTACCTTTCAGTGACCAGTGATGTTGAACAGTTTTTCATGTATTTATTTTCCCTTTCTACTTCTTCATCTGAGAAATGTGTTCCTCTCAGATGCCCATTTTTAGGTTGGGTCTTTAAATTTGGGGGGGGTCTAATTTTTTTCAATTGTTTGTATGTTCTAGATATTAGTCCTTTGTCTGAGGAACCACTGGCTAAAATTTTTTCCCACTCTGTGGGTTGTCTCTTCAGTCTGTTGGTGATTTCTTTTACTGTGAGAAAACTTTTTAATAAGATAAGGTTCTACTTGTTGATTCTTTGCAGCTTTTCCTGTGCTGTCTGGGTTTTGTTCATGAAGTCCTTGCTTACGCCTATATTAAGCATTCTACTTATTCTCTCTTCCAGCAGATCCAGTGTTTCTGTTTGATGTTACTTCTGCTTTGTTCTTCTGGGTGGAGACACAGTCCTGTGTGGACATGCCTTCCATAGTTGCTTGCTGACTCGTGGCTGCTGTGTACAGATCCATAACTTGCACGCTTAATGAGTTTTCATGTCTTGACCAGCAGCTACCCATGCTCTGGAGGCTCCCTGCCGAGTCCGAGGAGCCAGTGCGTGGCTGATCTGCTCAAATGCTGATGGTTTAGTTCTAAAGCAGTGAAGACAACAGGCAGCCAGACGTGGAAAAAGAGATGTGATTATTAAATATTTGTTTCCCTTGTGTGCAAATTGAATCACAGATTTTTTTCAGAACAGAGAAGGGGCCTTTGAGATCACCTGTCGATCGTTTTTTGTTTTACAGATTAGGGAACTCAGTTCACTAAAGTGCCTCAGGGATCAGATCCCCCCTCCCAGAGCAGTGTGCATGCTGTCGTACTGCCTGATAGCTGGTGTGTCATCTCGTGGTCCTTCTGCAGGGGTCTTCACTGCCGTGGTCTGGCCACCAGGTGTTCAGATTGCTGTGTGGTACAGCTGAAAGGAAACGGAGGAGACACAGATTGCTCCCTGAATGGGTTTCCAGGAGTGCTTCCCACTGCTGACACCCAGACCTGTAGCAGCTGGGATGAATGAGGGCTTCTCCTTAGGAGGGGCTGCTCAGAGCTGTGCCAGCTGGGCTTGCAGGAGGCGGAAGGACCAGAGTGTGAAAGGGAAGAGGGAGCAGGCCAAAGGCAAGCCTGGTCAGCGCGCGCTGATAGCCCCAAAGGGCTGCAGCTGTGGCCCAGGGTCAAGTGCTTCTCTGCCTCTTCCCTGTGACATCCCAGACACTCACGGAACTCTCCCTCAGTTTCTACATGTACAGTACATGAGTATAGTAACACTAAGAGCAACATGAAATGTATTCGTGCAAAACATGTTTGAAGCATTCAGAGAGCGCCCTGAGCACTCTGCGAATATTACTGGTTATTACTTCATAATTATAGGTTGCAAACGATGTGCCAAATGCCATAGTTTATTGGTGGAAGCAGAGATTTTGCTACTCGGTACCGTGTACCCTTCACCTCTGTGGGTTCTGTATTTTATATTGGATCAACCATAACTATAAATCTAAAATATTTAGAAAAAGTTGTGTATGTATTGAAAATTTATAAACCTTTTCTTGTCATTATTCTCTAAGCAATACAGTACATACTACTTACCCCGCATTTATACAGTATTAGGCATTATAAGTCATCTGGAGATGATTTGAAGTATCCGGGAGGGTGTGTGTACATTATATGCAACTAGCACACCACATGACATGAGGAGCCTAATTGCTCCTGATTTAGGTATCTGAAGGGGTCCTGAAGCCAATCACTTACAAGGTCTAGCCATATGAGCTTCTCTTTTACCTCGATGTGGATCCTCCTACTGAACATACAGAAAAGTTACATGGAGTCCCATCTAGTATACTTTTGTGAAAGGAAGAGCCCTTAGAATTTTTACTTTTAAAAATTTCAGAAAGATTTCAGGGCACTCAGAACCTCAATTTTGCAAAATATCAGGGATTAACTTTAAAAATCTTAAAGGAAGAACTCCAAATGACATACTCTTACACCTTTTAAATATTAAAATTTTGTCAGTGTGTCAATGCATTCATTAATATCCTACTAGGTGCTGAGAAGTGGTAGAGCGTAGTGGTACAGACTCAGATGATGTGGTTTCAAAGCTAACTCTATCAGATCATGAGTGTGAATACAATCTCTTTTATCCGAATCCATCTTCATTTAAAAAGTAAAGATAATAGGGCTGGGGATTTAGCTCAGTGGTTTTGCCGCCTGCTGCGCAAGCGCAAAGATCCGAGTTCGATCCTTGGTACCAAAAAAAAAAAGTAAAGATAATAGTACATTCCTTTGTAATTGTTCTGACAACTAAAATTTGCTCATATACCCAAATCACTTAGCAAAGTGCTTGGCGTGTGACAAATATACATAATTAGCATTAAATTGAATACATATCTTTGTTAAGCTGCCCTTCCATGGCTTTCTGACAAGGACCTGGACATCTGCCCTTTCTATTTGTAGTGAGGGAAATGCAAATGATAATTCTTCACAGACTGTAAGGATTAGTATTGCTTCCTTTTTATTCCTGTGAAAACCAGGGCCCCGACATCCTGAGAGCACGCCCAAAGCGCTGTGGAGAGAAATGAGATTTCAAATGAGGACTATTGAACTCGAAAGATTTCACAGCACCAACTGGCTTCTTAGAAAGCAATCTGCCCTCATATTTGCAAGTCCCTAGTCTAGGCGGCCATTTCTCCCAGGCTCAACCAAGGGAAATAGACAGTTATGCGCTGTGCTCTGAATGCTTGGGGTGTGGCCACAAGGCTGGAGCCAGCCTTCCCCAGCTCTAAGATAAATCTTCTGGCTCTGCAGAGAAGCTCAAGTCTGTGGGACTCAGGAAGCACAACTAGGTGGAAGTAGTTTTGCAGTGCACAGAGAGCTTTCTTATTGTGATGGAATCGAGCCTAAATTCATTTGGCATTGTGAGTTTAATTCTGTACTCCAAAGGTAATTTAAAAATCTAGCATGAAGGTTTTTCCTGATCACAAGAATAGCATGTTTACTTTTTGTTTTCAAAGTACAGAAAAGCAGAGAAGAAAGGACTCCTGGATGTCACCATTTACATATTCACTGCAGTACATACACAAACACACACACATCCCCACAACCAGTGTGCATATTTTGGCATACTTCTGGATAAAACACACCATCAGTGTCTTTGAGAATATCAAAGACATTTGCATTTGCGTTTTCTTTTTTGACAACTGTATGTGAAAGCTTCAGCCTCTGTGTGTGGCCCCGGTGAAGCCTCCAGCCTCTGACCTGCAGGGGTCTCTTCAAGTGAACAGTGCCGGGTTGTCTGCCTCATCCATGTCTGTCATTGTCAGTGTGTTAAGAAAATGACATTTCAGTTCTACAAAGGCTTGGATTCAGTTATCTTACGTAGTGTAAAGACATGGCACTACAGGAGTCAAATTCCTTACGTGACCTCATGTGATGGGTTGAAGTCAAAACATAGGCACACTAACAGTGTTCTTCAGGCTATGTGCAGAAGGTACGTAGGAAACAAAAGAATTTTGCGTTTAGACATGGGACCCATCCCAAAGATATCTCATCATGTATATGCAAACTTTTCAAAATCTGAACCACTTCTCATCCCAAGCATTTCAGATGCTTGATACACACACGCATGCACATACATATTTTCTTTTGTAGTGAAATGGAGGGTTCTGGCAATTAAATCTACACCCAGATCACACCTGCATCTCAGCCTCAGCATCCATGTGCATACTTTCTTGACACCAATATGGGAAATACAGGCTTTCTCCTTTAAAATGACTTCCTTTAGGTAAAACTGTCTCCATTTTAAGTATTTGATGATGTACTGCAGCATGGTGGTATCTCACAGTGGACATCTTTCCTTCTGGAAGCACGTATGGTGACTCTCATAATTTAACAATTTGTGAAACCTTTCCACAATTCCTCATCATGATTTTACTCATCCTTTTCTAGCAGAGAACAGTGCCAGTGCAGGAGGAGGGGAGCCATGGATCATCTCATCTGCTTCTCACCCTTCCACTAAATTTAGGATTTCCCTCAGGATTTTGTGCTTCATGGAGCCAGTTTTGGGAAATTGAGCCTCTTCTTAGTGCTTTCTCCAGGCTTTGCCCAAGAGAAGAGACCCCAGAACCCTGCAGCCCACCTTTGCCTCTGCCTTCTGCCACCAGGGCTGCAAGCCAGAGAGGACATGTGTTCTGTGTCCCAACCCCAGTTTGCAGACAGAGAGGCCTGATATCTTCTCTGCATTCTGAGCCTGGGTTCCTTCTGGGCTGCAGTGTGTCCCACAGGGCCTGCATTCCCTTCTTAGGCGGTTGTGACAGCTCTTCAATTTCCAGCAGTCCAGCCTGACCTGGATTATCACATTGGATGAACAGCTACCATATGGTCACCCTGGCAGGCTGTAGATTCATACATTCAGAATTGCTCCAGTTCATTACATACCCTTCCTCGAAGAATACAGACAAGCAGCTCCTGCTAAATTATGACAAATTGTTCATAGGTAGCAATAGACACCATCATGCAAAACAGAGTTCTGGTTCCCGAGTGTTTTCCCTCATGTTTGTCATTCAGTTGACCAAATATTTACTGAGCACAACTGTATAGACATTCCAGGCTTGGTGTTTACCTTCAGGAGTACCTAGTCTGGTAAGGAGTTAAAATGTGTTCACAAACATCTGGTGGGCCAGATGAGTCATTGTGCTGATACTGTATTTGGGAGATTGGAAGTAATTAGATCTTTCATGGTGAGATGACAGAGTGATTACTCACCTTTGTGGGCACAGTTCTTGCCGATTTGGTCTTAGAGCATGGGGCTGCTGGGCTGTGGGCTCAAACTATCTAATGACAAACATCCCCACAGAAGGTGTGAAATTAAACTGGCATTTACCTTCTAATTGTCAGGAGCTGATAAATTACTATGAGGTAGGAATTTATCCTCATAATTGTGCTTGTAAATTGGGGAACCACTTTCCCAACTACCAGTACATTTGAACAAGTGTTAGATACTGCCCATCTCCTTTTGCTATTCGTTTTTGACTTTCTATCACTCTGTGTGTCTCTCTGGAATAGAACATTTGGAATCTTCATGCTGGTACATTTTTGAGTAAACCTGGAGACTCCACCCACCTGGTAGCTCACAAGAATGGAGATGCAGAAGCAGACACCTAGGGAAGGCAGGACGCGTGGAGGAAATGGGTGGGAGCAAGTGTGTTGGCTCAGAGCACCTGACGAGAGATGTGTCCACCTGCAACAAGTGCCAAGACGGGGAAGAAAGAGGAGGAGCTTGGAGACACAGCTCATCTCATTAACCTTTCCCCAGGAATAGAAAACTGTTATGCAGTGATCTTTGCCCCCGGCTCCCTCTCTTCCCCTCTTCTTCCTTTGCTCTCTCTCTTTCTGTCTACCTCTCTGTACCCATCTTTCCCTTTTCTTCTGTCTGTCACCCTTCTGCCATTCTTGCTTTCCTTTAGTTCTCCACTCTAAATTATAAAATCTTCTGATTTCTCTGTTCACCTTACAGCAGGGGTTCTTAACTGAAGCAGCCTCTGCCCCACCCCTGGCCTGCCCTGCCGCACCTCGCATCTCTGAGTGTGGGGATGTGTGGCCAATGGATCTTGAGACATTTTGTTGTTGCAGCCTGGCGAGGTGTTTCTGGCATCGCGGCCAGAGGCCCAGCAAGCTGCTAAACATCCTGCAGTGTATAGGAAAGGTCCTCCATGGACGTGAAAGAATTATCTAGCCCCAAATGCCAGCAGCATCAAAATTTTGGGAAATACTGAGCCAGAAAATAAAGACATTCTGGATAAAGGACACCTTGGTAATATTTCAAGCCTGTTGTTTTATGAGCTAAACGTTCTTTCCTTATTAATACTTTAATTTTTTATCAGACATATTATAAGGCATGGAATTTAAAAAGCAGAAAAAATAAAATCTCAATAGAAAAGGTTAGGGTTCAATAATTTGGAGTTGTCACAATTTTAGTATTTCAAATCTTTCTTTATTAAATAAGTTTATTGGTATAATTTAAGTATACATAACCATCACAGTCGTCATATGGAATTTGTAAGTGTGCATGATCTATCTTGATTCTTGCCTTTTTCCCATTCCCCTCCCCTCAACCCGTCTTCCCTTCCTTATTTACAAAACCTCTGTTTCAATTTTATCTTTCTTTTCTCATTTTTCCCCTTTTCCCTTCCTTTCCCTCTTCCCCCCTCCCTAGTGCCCCTTCCCATTTGAACATTTGATGAGATCCCAGTTGTTGATTCTTTGTAATATTTCCCATGTGATCATTTTTGAAACACTGTGTGAACATAATATAAAATTTAGTTTTTAAAAAAATATCAAGAGTTAATATTCTAATTGTGAAAATATTCTCCTTTTTGGTCTTTAACCACCCTGAGTTAGGCATCAGGAAGAGGAAGTACTTTGTTTTTAAATAAGAACCTGCAAAATTGCAATCTCCTCAGTACTTATGGGTCCTGCCTGTATTAAAATTTAGTCATCCCTCAAATATTGAAAAACCCAGGAGGAACAAATAAAACTGCCATTGATAAAAATAACACAGTATTATTTCTGACTAATATTTCCTGTCATTATTTTGGATTATTTTTTGAAAAGTTTAAAACCTTGATCCTGGCAAGTGTTTGGATTTGTGAATTATGAAGTAAATCTTTCCTACTCCTCAGTGAACGTGGGAGATTTAGCGGCCACCTAGGTGCCTTGCATGATTTTAGCTGTGTGGCAGTTCACTCCAGAATGCTCTGCAAATGCTGTCAGGAGGTCCAGATGCCTCCAGATGCCCACCTCATCTCTGATATAGCATAGCTGTGCACACGTTCGCCCCAACTGACAATCCGCACCTGAGGACTGATACCCCTTTCTTTCGGGCGCTCAGAAAGTCACTCTAAATGTATTTGCTGCTTGCAAGTTAAGTCTTTCATAGCCAAAAGCCCCAAGTCACTCAGGCATAATTAAAGCAGGAGCATCTGGGCCGGGGGCCCTGGGCACCCCCGCTGCTGGCTCCACACCAGGCAGGGATGTCCCTGCACCCAAGGTGAGCAAGAGCCAGAAAAGCCTGGGCTGCAAACACTGATGTGGGTGGGAGCTTGGGAGTAAAGGGAAAGGGATTGCTTTTCCTTGCCCTAGGTCATCATGTTTGTGCTTTTCGTAAATTACAAAAGTTTTACACATCTTTTGTAACAACTGTATAAATAACAAAATGCTATACTATAAGTAATAAAATGCTATATTAAGGACAGTTGACATCCCCTTCCATTCCCTGTTCCATTTCACCCACCGGAGGTGACCAGTATCAATAGTGTGGGGTGCATTCACCCACAGTTGTCTACTTGCTCTTATAAATGCCTTCAAATATAGAATTATACACCTTTTACATGAATACCTTTTGAATGACGTTTTGATATCTGCTTCCTATGGTGAGAATGTTCTGTAATGGCTAGTGGGAAAATAAATGATCACTTGTGTTAATGACAAAGCCTAGCTCAGCCAGAGCCTGGTAGAACTGTGCTGCTCCATATTTGGAATTGAGCAATTTTAGGTAGGTTTTACAGTATCATACACATAAGTAGAGGCCACCAGAAATGAAATGTCTGTCGCCTTGTGATGTCTGGAGGAGACTCTTCTAAAGAAATATGAAAAATAACTGTCATTAGCTGCTATTTATAGGATGCTCCACTATTTGTTCTACCTAAAAACACTGACTTCACTAATATTTTTTTCTCAGGATACCACGTTTTCTTTTTTTTTTCCCCCTCTCAGCAATTGATTAAATCAGGGGTGGAGGTGAAAATATACTAATTTAAACTGGCCAAGCACTGGTGCCATGCAGAATCAAAAGGGGGGTAGAGGAAAGAGGGAAAAGGAATTGAAATATATTATATACATGTGCCAGTTCCCTACAGTGAATGTAATCATTGTATACTGCAAACGTACTAATAAAAGGTTTTAAAAAGCAGAAAGAATGATAAGCATGATTAAGTAATGGCCCAAATGATTTCTAAAGAAATTAAAAGTAGATCCTCAGGAAGAAAAGGTCCAAAGAAGAAGGGGAAGGGGAAGTGGGAGAGATAGGATAAAGGAAAGAAGGGAAAGGAAAAAATAAACGGAAACAAAGTCTTTGTAAAAAGGGAGGGTGGAGGGGTTTAAGGAAATGCAGGGGAAGGGGGAAAAAATAAGAACCAAGATATGTCATGTAAAGGTACAGATTTCTAATGATCCGTGTCACCACATTGTATACCTAAAATGTACCGATAAACAATAAACTTTTAAGAAAGAAATGAAAAGTAGAGCTGTCACGTGACATAACAGTCTCTCTTCTGGGAATGTACCCCAAGAGCGTGAAGTCCTGCCTCATGAAGACACCGGCACCCCCATGCCCATTGCAGCAGCATTCACAGCAGCCACAATGAGGAAGCAGCCTGCGGTGTTCATCAGTGGCTGAATGCATAAAGCATTGGTACCACACACCTATATAATAGAATATTACTGAGTCTTAAAAAAAGAGAGTTTGCATTTGTCACAAGATGTGCAAGTCTGGAAGACATTTTGCTAATGAAATAGTCCAGGCATAGAAAGAAAGATATCACCTCACTTATCCATGGAATCTAAAAAATAAAAGCTAAATATACAGAACAGAGAATAAAGTAATCATTACCAGGGAAAGAAATCTTAAGATAAGAGAGGTAGGTCCAACTGAAGGTAGGAAAACAGCAGAGAAAATCAGTAAAACAAAAAATATGTAATTTTTAAATCAATACAATTGATATGACTGCAGAAATAATAAAAAGAGAAATGATGGAAATTGCCAATTTCTGCAGTGAAATGAGGGGATTTCACTATTAATCTCTAGCTATTGAAAATAAGGAAGCACTGTGAGCAACTTTATGCTCATAAATTCCACAAAATGAAGAAATGGGCCAATTCCTCCAGAACTGTCAACCACCAAATTCCACCCTGATTAAACAGAGAAACCAAAGAAGCACAGTCATTAAGAAAATTTAATTTGTAGTTACAACCCTCCTCCCAGAGAATAGCGTAGGTCAGTGACGGCGAACCTTTTAGGAACTGCTTGGCCAGGCTGCAACTCCAAACCCAGAGTGCCGAGCCAACACTGCCCTGTGTTCGCTGTTACCTGATTCCCGGCGGCTGGGGCGATGCCAGGGCAACGGCTTGAGCTGCGGCTTGTGCGCCATCCGTTCACCTCCACTGGCCTAGACGATTTCACTGAAAAGCTCTGCAGCCTCTTCAGCTTCACACACATAATCTAGAAAATAGAAGCAGGGTCATATCGTCTGCAAACGTTTCTTAAGTAATTTTGGGAAAGTTTTAGATTTACAAAGTTACTAGGACAGTACAGTGAGTTTGCTCCTATTTACTACATACCCAGTTTCTCCTGTTGTTAACCCCTAGGAATCTTAATAGGACACATTTTCCACAAGTAATGAGCCAATATTGATAGATTATTAACCCAAGTCTGAACATTATCGCCCCTTACAGAATATAGAGAGTAGTGAGTTCTAAGCTGTTTTGTGTTCCAGGATCCTGTTCAGGATACTACTAAACCTTTAGTTCTCATGTCTCCCTTGTAAGTCGTTTTCTTTCTTTTGTTTTTTTTTTCAATTTTCTTGTCTTTCATTGCTGGAACTATGTGAAGCTCCATTACTCCCTAATTCCTGCCCTAGAAACACCTGTTTTTCCAACGAGTTCTGACTCTTACCTAGAGAATGGTACTCAAGACTATGATGTGGCTGCGAGTGTGCTCATTGCTGTGGGAGTGTCCCTGCTGTTGGTGCCTCTCAGCCAAAAGAGAAGGAAGATAGATGTGTGTGCAGCTACTCACGTCAGCCCTATCTGAACATCTGGAGTTACATGGACATCTACACATATGTCTCTGTCCATCTATCCATCTATCTATCTATCTGTCTAGGAAAGTATTTGACTTTGTTTATTGCTCTTGGGTGTTGCAACCTTGCTGTATCTGTACTTATTTCAAGAAAGATTTTTGGAGATTTTGTAAATTCAAGACTTTTTTTTACATAAATACTGATTATATAATTTGCAAATAAAGATACTTGTATTTTTCCCTTCCCACCTGTATAACTTTTATTTCTTTTTTTGTCCTGTTTTAGTTTCTGGGTCTTTCAGTAAGACACTGAATATAAGTGAGAAATTACATCTTTACCTTGATCTCATTCTTGGGGGAAAATATTTCAAACCTTACCATTAAATTTGATCTTGAGTATATGTTTTCATTTATTACTTTTATTAAAAGTGCTCTCAATTTCTAGTTTTTTTTATTATTTTTATCATGAATGGGTGTTCCATATTGTCAGTTGTTTTCTCTACATCAATGGATATAATCATGTTTTTTCTTATTTGATCTGTTAATATGGTGACATATTGATTGATTTATGAATGTTGGTCCAACTTTACATTTTAGAATTACTTTCACTTCAGTGTGATAACATTTATATATTCCTGGATCTAATTTGTTCATATTTGAAAAAGATTTTGGTATCTGTCTTTATGAAAACTATGGATCTCTAATTTTCTTGTAGTTGCTTCATTTGATTTGGGTAGGAGAGTAATGTTGACTTCAAAGAGTGAATTGCAAATGTTCCCTGTTTCCATTTTCTGAAAGAGTTTTGGAGTATTGGTATAATTTCTTCCTTATATGATTGGTAAGACTTCCAATGAAATAATCTGGGCTTGGTGAATTTTTTTGTGAATGGTATTTAATTATTAACTCAAATTATTTAATAAATCTAGGACTATTTAGGTTGTCTCTTTTTCACTGAGTACCATATTGGTAGTTAATTTCATCAAAGGAATTGCCTCATTTCATTGAAGTTATCAAATTATGGATAACAAATTTTAGTCCTGTTACCCTTTTAATGTTCATAGATCTGTGGCTCTGATCATTAATTTCTGGTAGTAGTAATTCATGTCTTCTTTATTTTATTCTTTGTGGGACTGATTAGAAGTTCATCAGTTTTATTCAACTTTTGAAAGAATAAAATTTCACTAATGTTGATTTTCTGTTATTTTTCCATCTTCAGTTTCATTAGTTTCTACTCTAATTTTCTTCATCTCTTGCTTGCTTTAGGCCTAATTTTCTCTTCAATCACTAGTTCCCTACAGTAGGCAGTTTCTCTTTTAGCCCTACTATAGGTGTCACCTTTTGGTAAATTTTACTTTGTTTTTATTAGTTGAAATTACTTTTAAATTTCCCTAAAGACCTTTCCTGTGATCCATGATTTCTTGAAAGTAATTATTTAATTTTGAAATATTTGGGGATTTCCCAGTTACCTTTCAGTTACTGATTGCTAGTTGAACTCCTCCAGAAGCTTTACATGATTTTTGTTTTTGCAAATGTGTCAGTTATGCATTATGGTCCAATGCATGGTCTGTCTTGGTGAATGTTGCAGGATGAGACTTAGAATAACACTTGTAGTTGCTGTTGTTGGATACCATATTCCATAACTGTTAGTCAGATCAAGTTGATTGATAGTACTATCCAGGTCATTCATATCCCTACTGTGTTCTATCTGCATGATCTGCCAGTGAGTGGTGTGGGAGTGAGGTCAGTATTGACTCCAACTATTTAACAGTGGATTTGTCTATTTCTCCTTTTATTTCTATCAATTTTTCCTTTATGTATTTTAAACTTTCTAGGTTTCTGCACATTTAACATTATTATGTTTCTTTAGAAAATGACTTCTTTGTCACAATGGGATGACTCCCTTTATTTCTAAGAATCTATTTTGCCCAGAAACCTAATTTTCTGAAATTAATATAGCTACTATGGCTTTCTTATATCCTCATTTCAGAATTTCTACAATTCAGATAACCTTTGGAGAGAATCCTATGCACAAATATTTTTCTCTAGTGTTTATCATCTTTTTTGGTAATCATTGGTTTTATATTTCCTCAATTTTATCATAAATTAATTCTGTTTGAACTGATGTCATTTTAATGTGTCCCTCAAAAGTTCTTGTATTGAAAATTTAATCCTCAAGCTCATATGTCAGTGGTATATGGAACCTTTGAGAGGTTGATTAGGCCTAACTGAGGCCATGACTGCAGGATCCCAACTACGGTATTAGTGGCTTTGTGAGAAGATGAAGAGAGACATGAGCTAGCACACTTGTTCTGTCTCCTTAAATGGCATCACTTGCTGGCTCAGAATGTCACACAAAGGCCTTGCCAGATTCTAGTGCTAACCTGCAGAACTGCAAGCCAAATAAACATCTGTCTTGTAAATTATGCATTCTGTAGTGTTTAGTCATATCAACAGAAAAGAGACTAAGAGATGGAATATCTTAGTTTTTTCCTTGATACAATATTTTATGTCTCTGAGATTATTAATGATAGCTTATTGTGTGTGATTTCTCTGTGCATTGGTTATGTTTTTTTCCAAGATCCCTTTTCATCCTGATTGTTTTGCTTTGTTTTATTTTTCCTTATGTTAGTTTTTTAAATTGTTTTTAAATTCTCTGGTGACCCCTGCTGGTCTCCTCATGATCCATGTGACAAATGTATCCGAATCATGCCACTACTTAGAACACCAAGCAGTGAGTTCTTGGGAAATGAATGGAGGGTCCACAGATAGCTGTGTCTATTTAAGGTGGAGGTTGGGATGTTCTTGCTGTGACCCAGCAGGTCCTTTGAGCCTTAAACCCTTGGACCCCCGCTTCCTGCTTTGAGAAGTGGATCTCTCTTGTATTCATTTTCAAGTGAAGCCAGTTTGTTTAGATTTGGAATCTGATCTAGAATATAGCATTCTACATGATTCAAACATGTTTAATAACAGTAGAGGATATGATACCTCTATAAAGTTCTTATCAATTATTTGCCTTGATATCCTGAGATGCATTTTATAGATGGATATCATTTTTCTCCCTTTCTTTATCTGTCACTTTGAAGGATGATATGAAAGGAGCTTGTTATTTTTCAAAGATAAACAATACATTTAGAATATCTTTCTAAGAGCAAGAGATAAGTATTTGTGATATATTTCAATACACTGCACTTATTCTTTTTGAAACACATTCTTTAGTTGATGGGAAGATCTTGAAATTTTCTTCCAAGTCCTCTGGATATACTTTCAATAGTCATTAATAGACTATTTGCATTCTGTTATAGCAAGATGTTCTGGGCCTATCTTGTACATTTTTTGCCTCAAATACAACAACCCTTAGATGAGTGAATATGAACAAGGATTTCGCTATAAGTTTCTAGGATAGTTTTACCTCATGAATGAAAATAATGATTAAAAATTTAAAGCAGATGACAAAGTTAATTCACTGGGTACTAAAAAGTACAGTACAGTTTTTGAGGGAATAAAGAAATATGTACTCAAAATCATCACTCTGTTTTCCTATGGAAATGTACCATCACATAGAAATCACAGATGCAACTAACATTCACTGATTCCCTTGCAACGAAATTTATTATCAGTGTTACATGGGCTAAGTATGTTATTGGTTCTTTGAACCCTGGAAATAACTTTTAGTAAGTTCTGGTGACTTCCTTATGTCAAAATCTGTCTTTAGTTTATTTTCCTCTATCCTGACCAGAACATACAGTAGAAACTCTGTTCACAAATTTCATTCTTTCCACGATTCTGGTTGCAGTTTGAATCGTGAAACAACTTCTGTGACCAGAATTGTGGAAAGAATTAAGTTTGTCAACTGAGGTGCCACTGTATTTAGGAAACAAAAATGAAGCAAATAGAAGAAAATGAGCTGCCCGGTTCTGTTATTGTTTGCAAGCAGTCTGCACTTTTTCACTAATGGTAGAAGTTAGGAACGATTTCATTGCTAAGAAGGCTCAGGTGATCCACAATGGCCATGCTTACAAAGCTATGGTTTATTCAGGAAAGGGATTCAATATAACAGAAATATTAAAGAAAGAGTATTGGTTACCATCTAAGGCTACCTCCATGTCCAGAGAACCAGGTGCAAGCTCCATTTGACATATGGAAACAAGTAAGTCCTCAGATCAGAAACCACTGGGTGTACACAGAGCACCTGGGATCCAGGGGACCCAGAATAGAAGTTAGTCAGGATTGTTTGGTATTTGAATAGTCAGTTGGGCATTTTCCTGCAGGACATTCAACCCAAATAGCAGGTATTTCTGGGATTCTCAACTATGTCATTTGCAGTTTATCAATCTCATCGATGAACAATACTGAAAGGTTGGTGCAAACCACCCAAAACTCTTCAGATCTGTGTTTACAGTTGGCTTTGTCAATAAATATGTTGCATTCCTTGATGACACATTAATAATGTACAAAAAACATTTCTTGTCTCAGAACAGTGGCTAGGGATAATTCCAGGCCTGTTAAAATCAGTCCCTACAGCATACTTTTGAATTTCATTTTATTCCAGTATGTCTTCTAAATAAACATTTCTTATAATCAGTATTTCCAAAATGATTTCATACATTTATAAACAGTACAGCTTTCAAAGTTCTCAATATTTATATCAAGGTAGTGACATAACAAATCTCAAAAATAGGATTTGGTGGGGTTTTTTTTTTAAAGAAAAACTAAAGCTAGAAAATAATCTGATAAAGAAAAGTCTTACTCAGGACCTGTCGTAGCAAAAAAGAGACCAGGGTATAGTGTTACTGCTTAAATGTGGAGTTTCCCCCAAAGACTTGTGTATTGAGGGCTGGTTCCCCAAGGCTTCAGTGTTCAGTGATGGTACTGAGAGAGGATTAAACCCTGAGGCCACTAATTTCCATTAGCTGAATGAGATATAAGGAGGTAGAACCTAGTTGGCACATGTGGGTCACTGGAGACATGGCCTTGAAGGGTATATCTCTTCTTGGGCTCTTTCCCTTTTGTGCTTTCTGGATTCGGTGAGGTAAACAGCTGTCCTCCACCACCTTCTTCTTCCATGATGTTTCTGTCTTGGAGCCAGCTGACCATGGGCTAGAACAATGGAAGTGAGAGCGAGCTACACCTTACATATTTTATCTTAGCCACAAAAAGCTAGCAAACACAGAACTGAGTCCAACTCCACATATAACAAGGAAAACCAGAACTTTAAAGCCAAGAGCAAGGGGAACAGCATCAATGGATGGAAAAATAAGAGGCAGCCTTGGGTTAAGGCAAGCTGTGGGTAGGCTCACCTCACAGGATTTGTTCTGAAGTCTGGCCAGGGTGGTCATTACCATCCGGCGAGTAGCGAGAGATGAGGGACAGGTTTGGTCATCAAATGAGGGTGCTGCACTGGCTCATCTGATTTAGCAGGATTCTTGCTAAATTGAGCTTTTTCAGGACATACCCAAGAACTGAGGTTGGAGACTGGGTAAAGTTTGGTTCAAAAAGAGAATTGCTTACCATTGTGTCTTTATTTTCCCCTTCACATTTACAATATGTTAGTGATTGTTTTCCTCATACATGCCTGGGCAAGGTTGTACTTCTGTTACTCCATTTTGAGTTCCTTAATGGGAAAAACTGGAAAAATCTAGTATCTGCATATTTTATCCAAAGCAAATGTCATAAATAAGGAAGGATTCTAGTAAAATAATATTAGTACTACTACTACTGCTCCTGCTACTATTATTATGTTATTATTCTGCTATGACAAAGAATGAGGAAGAGGAGAAAAAGAAGAACTATGGTTACTAATTATGTGTAAAGCTCTTCTAGACACTTTATGAATAATAACGCCTTTGCCGTGGTTTGTGTGCTTATGTTCCTCCACAATTCATGTTGAAACGCGGTCTCCAGACTGTTAAGATGTGGGGCCTGTGGGAGGTAGTTAAGCCATGAGGGCCTCCTTGAGAATGAAATTAAGGCCTTTATTAAAGAGGCTTCCCACAGTGTTGAGTCCTCTGCTATGGGAGGACAACGCTGTTCATCCCCCCTTATGTGGGAGGGTGCAACATAGAGAGGTGGCTTCCTAGAAGCAGAGAGCAGCCTAAATCAAATGTGAAGTTGCATTGCTCTTCAACATCTCAGCTCCAGAACCATGAGAAATAAATTTCTACCATTTGTAGATTACTCAGTCTCAGGCATTTTGTTATAGGAGCACAAATAGACTAAGGTGCTATTTAACCCTCACAATGACTTGATGAGATAAACACCATTACTATTCTGATTTGTGAGAAAAGCAAATTCAGGTAAGAAAGTTAAGCAGTAGCCCAAGGTCACAAAACTCCTAAGGGAAAGAGAATTTATAACAGGATAGTTTGGCTTTAGAGCCCAAAGTTTTTGTTTCCTACCTTGAATTCACTTGTTTTGGGGACCCTTATGTTTGTTATTGAAGTATTTTCCTTGAAACTTTATTCTTTCAAGTCTTACATATGTAAATCTCTTTCTCCTCTCTTTCTGTTTGATCTCTGAGTTTTAGTTTAGACTTAGAGTTTTCTCTGAATCAGAACAACAATCAGGATTTCTTAGATGCAAATATTAGAGGATCACAGAGAAGTGGGGTCTCCATACTTTTGAGTTGTTCATTTCATCCCTGCTTCCTCTCCAGGGCACAGAGAATGGACTCCTTGTACCATTTTGTGGTGGGATTGTGTCAGAGAAACCACTTGGCTTGCTGAGTGATTGAAACAAAGGTTTTCACACATGAACTCCTTCTAAAAAATCATAGAGAGTTGTTTGCAGGTTTCTGGAGGAGAGATGTTCTTTGTTTAAGAACAATCCCATACCTGAGTTCGATCCCCAGTACCATAAATAAACAAACAAACAAATAAATAAAAATAAAAACAATCCTATTTTATTTCCAGGGCTACTCAGCTCATTAGAAAATTTTTATTGATCCACTAATGCCATTCATTACCTCTAGAATGATTCAGATTAAGCCTACTTCTTTGTTAGCTCTTTCACTAATAAAACATAATCTTAACAATACAGTGATAAGGGCTGATGTTTGCTAAGTGCTACTCTTCTTAGGGTCTGATGAGGCTCCTCTAAACGTGTAGCTGAGCTGTGCTCTCATCTGGAAGCTCAACTCTAGCAGAGTATGATTCTAAAATCACTCAGTTTATTGACAGAATCCCTAGCCTCATGGTTTCCTGACTGAGACTCTTGGCTTCTTGCTGCAAGTCAGTCAGAGACTGCCCATACCTCCCAGAGGTACCCTAATCCCTAGAGAACCCTGAAGTTCCTTGTCCTGGAGAGTCACTAGAGCATATCTATTGGTAAGGCAGAATCTTATGGACTGGAATGGAATCATGAGAGTGACATCCATCACTGTGTCATATTTTACTGATTAGAAGCAACCCACAGATTGGTTTTGTTCATACTTGAGAAGGATATAGGTCTGTAATACCAGAAGATGGTATCCTAGAGGATGGAGGGCTTCCTTTAGTCTACCTGTGACACACAGTGATTGAACACTTGAATTCATTCCTACCATTTAAATATTAGGAGATGTTATTAAAAATACCCGTCTCCATAAGAAGGCATTCTAATAGGTTTTGTTGATGTGACAAATATCAGTATGAGCTGAGAAATAGCTACAACCTTTGAATGGGTCACTTGCGCCTCATTTCTTCATAGTCCTTGTTGTTGTATGTTGCCAGTTGTCCTGTATGCACAGTTGTTTTTCCTATATTTAAGTGTTTGAATTATGTGTACTGCCGTCTTTAGCATATGAGTTTTATAACTTCTGATCTAAATGTGAGATGCTGCTTTTCTTTTCCTTAGAAATTCCCATTCTCACTCTCTGTCCTCAGTGCTTGTAGGATTCTGGGCATCATTTTTGCCAACAATTGTGTAGGAAATATTGTGATATTTTATCTTTGGCCACTGGAAAACAAGACCTAACTATCCACAGGCCTGGTGTGTGTTAATTGGCGTTCTTATACTGAGTTCCCTGTGTCCAGGCTGCTGGTTATCATTACCAGCTCATACTAGTTTGGCTAAGTCCCACTTCTGAAGGAAAATATTCAAGTAAATTAAATCTAGGAAATTCCTTAAAGTCTCAAGCTTCTTTGTATGTGTCTCATATCATATAAATGGATATTGACTTTGGTCCAAGGTAGCATGAGCTTTTAGCTTCATTGCCATAAAAATGCAACTTCACCTGTTGTCAGTATCTCAGTCTTTGTGGAAAGCTCTGCTTCTTTTTAAAAGTGCTTTTTTTTCCTCAAGCTTATGTCAAGCTTGGTTGACTTTAAATAACACAGTAAGTAATTTGATGTCTTCACTAGTCAGATTCAGAGAGTGCTGCCTTGGGGGGAAAATGTCACTTAATTTTATAGTACATTTTCACTTTATTTATGACCTTCAGATAGCAAAATTCTTTTAGGCAACAAGAGGGTGGCATTCATACCACGTTATATAGTCCCAGTACAATGCAAACTTTAACTTCATGCTAATAACTATATAAGAAATCTAATGTCTGCTTATTCTGAGGGCTGGTTAACTTTCTTAACTACAAAATGGAACCTGCATTTCAGTTTCATCTTTGAATCTGAAATGAGATGTTCCTGATGGCTTTGGAATAGCTGTTCATAGACTACGGATGGTTTTCCCCATGGAGAGTGCTTAGACTTGTTTCTCAGCTTCAGAGTCAGAATTATAAAGTCTGGCTCAGCGTGTCTTTGGTGATACCTGTCCTGATTACATCATTTCTAATTTCCCTTTAAGCAGATGATACCAAGTCAGTTCTTCAACAGCCATAGGCATAACTACTAAGAACACCTAGGGTTGCAGCTCATATGACTAACAGTGAGGGCAAAGCCTATAGCCACCAACACAGGAGCTGTGAGCGCCTGACAAACACAGGGCCGCCTACCATTCTAAGTTTATATATTGGAAAGTTGTACAACTTGCCCATGGTCTCAAAGCTAGGAAATAATTTAGCCAGTACCTGAACTGAGGTAGTTAGGGTCCCCTCCAGTATTACCTGTAACTTTAAAATATGTAGACTACAAGATCTGCTCTAGATACATGATATAGTACAAATACTAATGTGCCAGACACTGTAGTAAGTGCTTCATATGTAGTGCTCAGTATGCCTATAAGAAAAACAGTTGCAATAAAATATTTATTATCATCATCTTCAACGGGTGAAGAAATTGAAGCACAGGTAGGTAATGTGACTTACTCAAGGTTCCATAGGTAGAAGTGGGTTCAAACCCAGCATTTGTACTGTTAACCAGTACACTATAAACTATTCAATGTGTAGAATTTATCTATCTGACCCTACTTTGTATTTAGTCTTTAAAGAAAATAAAAGCAATAGAGAAAGAAAACAAAAGCAATATCATTTCAGGGAATCCCCTCTCTTCCAGTGTGGAGGCACAGCCAGCCTGTGGCTGGGACACAATTGTTCTGCATGAATGACTGCCCAGGTGAAAGCAATAGGCCTTGGTGGTAAAAGGTGACTGTTAAGCAGCAGCTGCGTATCACAGGATTCAGTGGAGTCAGTGTAGGCAGAAGAAGAAGCCAAGTATTTTAATTGGGCTGTTGTGTCCCCCAAAGGCCCCTGTGTTGGAGGTTCTGTCTGTGGCCATACTGGGAAGTGATGAAGTGGCCTAGCGGGAGGGAATTGGGTCATTGGAGGTGCCTCCTTATAAGGGAGAGTGGGACCCAGCCCATCCTTCTTCTCTTCACTTCCGGCTGGCATTCAGTGAGCAGCTTCCTCCGCCACTTGCTTTCACCATTGTGTGTTACTTCATCACAGGCCCAAAAGCAATAGGACCAACTGGCCAGGGACTAAAACCCATGCATCTGTGAGCCAAAGTAAAACTTTCTGGTTTTACAGTTGATTATCTCAAGCATTCTATTACAGAAAGAAAAGGCTAATGCACTGGGGACACTATGGAATGACTGAGGTCCCTGAGTCACTGAAGGAGTTAGGGAAGGTGTTCTTTGACCTTTCAGCCATCCATTCATTCATTCACCAGACATTTGTCGAACACGACTTGGCCAGAGCCTTCTCTGTTGACTGGCATAGACCTCCTTAGGAACCATATTTTTATTGGAATGAATCAAAATCCAGACTGGTATGAGTGGGGTATCTGAGATATTTAGAGAGTGTCAGTGAGGAAGCTAACCCTCCACAGTTTAACTCACGTAAGACCATAGTGGAATGCTCTGTGTTTGTATCTTTTTTGAGCTTTGGAATAAATCACGAAGTCTAGTGGTTTCTACTAAGATGCTTATCCACACTTTTGGGTGCTGTAAAGCCATAGTTTTCATGTTTAAAAAACTTACAAAATGGGATCATTGAAACAACTATGGTAAGAAATCACATTTACTTCACTATGTCTAGTTTGTCAGAGCCTTTTTTCCAGGGATCCTTGCAGCAACTCTGTGAGGGCTCGGTACAGTCACCTTTTACACTGAGGAAAGGGAGGTTAGAATTAGAGTGGACTGGACTGAAAGCCAGTATCCCTGTTTTCTGGCTCTGAGTCAAGGCTGCACATGGCCAGACTGCCCCGTCTTTCAAGATCTGGAGCAAAATCATTTTCGCACGCAACAAGACCAATGCCCTTGCTGCATGATATGATCAGGGGAATGGAGGGAGAAGAGAAATGAGGCCTTTTTCACAACAGAGCCTTAACCAGTGTCTTGGCTGAAGTCTTGTCATCCTTGATTAATTATCATGCACTTTTCTCTCTCATTAAAGAAAACCATTCTCAGAACTATGATGAGGTTAATACCGGTGTCTTCAGGTGTGTGACTAAGTCCCTGGGTGTTTTGGTTAACAGCTCTGGTACAGAGAAGGCACCAGGAAAACTCTGGTAGGAACAGTTAGGGGCCAAGTGAACTTAGCTCACAGCACCAGCTTCGTGCTTGGACAGAGATGACTGGGGTTTCTCTCCCTTACCCTGGCAGAGCCGTTCTGATTCCTATGAAAAAATATAGTAATCAAAAGTTGCCCTACCTTTTCTTTCTTTGTAAGCAGTGCTGTTGAGACTACCTGTTTGATGCTTTCTAATTACAGTTTCATTCTAAATATAGTAATTCCTTTCTTAAAAAACCCTCATTTCATTCTAGTAATATTCTTCATGCTTTCTTACTGCTCAGTGTGGGTTTATTTTCCACAAATGTTCATTAAATATTGGCATTTAATGACAGCAACCAGTTGCATTTCCAAAAACACTTCTTTTGATTATGTTACGTTTGTCATCCCAGTGAGATTCAATATGATGGTATACCAAAGCAAAGTTTTAGTGGAATAAAAAGAGCTGAATGAAATTTGCCAGTCAGTTTTAAACCATTGTTGGACAATAAAAGGAAATTCAAAGATAGATGAAAAAATAGCATTGTTAGCTGGAGTACTGTGTTCCTGAGAAGGAAATTTTGTCTCTAAAATTTGGTGACAGTAGCTGTCACCACATTGCAAGAGGTTCCACTGACTGCAAGGCTGGGCCAGGTGCTGTGGCCCAGCTAAGGCCCACCATAGGCACCAAATGGCAGCATCAAATTCTGCATTCTAGTTGAATGGTCCTTCACAGAATGAGGGTAGTAGTACTTATTACTACATATTTTAGGAGCTCCAAAATGGCATGTTACTGTAAAAGAAAGAACCACCATGTACATGCAGAAGTTATGATTAGAGAATGATTATAGTGGAATTAAATGGAACTCCTTGTAGGACAAATCCATTGGGATACAATCACGTAGATACAGCAACCAGCAGCTCGGCATAGGACCAATGAAGAGGAAATTAAGAGAACAAAGCTTGTTAGTTCATATTTAATTTACTGGATATATACAAGATTGGCATAAATATCCTAGAGATAAATTATTATTCAATTTACAGATGAGAAAACTAGGACAGAGAGGCTACGTAATTTAGCAATTATTAACATATAGACAGAAATGAAATTCCCAACCAGGTCTTGTCTGAGTTGGTGAATCCCTCTTAACATTTAACTTAAAAATCCATTTAGTCAGAGTGCTCCCAGGTCTCCAATTTCTGACCACTTAGGATTGCACTTCCTGACTGTGGTTGGATTCTGGCTGTGTGTGGCCACTTGCTTAGAGGAGGTCCTGGCTTTCCGTAGAAATGATGAGAGTCACCTGTGAGCCCCAGCATTGAATGGCTCATGAAGCCTTTTTAAGCCATCTTGTCCTCTCCACGGTGAGTCTTCTCCCCACAGTGGAACAAATCTATAGTAAGAATAGCAGTGTTGAGACTTCGCCACCTGCTATGGATTGCATAGATGCATGCTGAAACAGCATTGATTGATTGAGGTCACTGAAACTGTGGGTTTTCTTTGCTATAGTCTAACCCAGCCCATTATGCTGTATTCAGAAATTGGCACTAGGAGTAGATGACATAATAGACAAAAGCTTAAATATACATTTCTTTTGGGGCTGACAGTGAATGGTCAGGGAGTCTTAGGACACAGTGGCCTGAGTGTACAGTGATGGCTGATTCAGTTTTGATGGGTGATAACTTGGAAGGCAGATCAAATATCTATAGACCTCATGGTCAGGAGAAAGATTGGAAGACATATTCTTAGTCTATGTTTCTTAGTATTGACTGGTGCTAACAGGGAATTAAAAGAAAAACAAACACTGCTTGCATTGATATGAGAAATCTAGAGTAGTCAAATTCATAAAGAGCAGAATGGTTGTTTGAAGGGGCTGGGGAAGAAGGAATGTTAATGCTTAATGGTACAGGGTTTCAGTTTGGAAAAAATGAAAAGGCTTTAGAGATAGGTAATAGTGATGCATGTACAGTGTTATAGGTTCATCTAAAATGTTCCCCCAAGGAGCTTGTGGTCAGAGGTGGGGCCTTTGGAAAGTGATTGGATCTTGCGGGCTCTGATTTCACCTGTGGATTCATCCACTGATGGGCTCTGAGTTTGATAGCATTACTTGGAGGCATGGAAACTTTGGATGGTAAATTTATTGTAATTTCAATTTTTGAAAACTGGAAGAGGGTGAGTTTGATTCCTGGTACCAAAACAAACAACCAAAAAACTAGAAGTGGGAAACAGATAACTTGTTTCTTCTTCTCTGTTCTCTACCATGTGAGGAGACAAGTTGCTGGCCATATGCAAACTAGGATGTGCTCCCTCCCAGACAGCAGGTTTGCTGGCACCTTGATCTTGGGCTCCCACCCTCCAGTGAGAAATATTTATTTTTTTAAGCAATAGCAAGAGGAGAAAGATGATGAAGAAGAGGAGAAAAGAAATGGTTTATGCTGTTATATCATAAAATTAAATGCTCTTTACTTCAAAACAAATCAAATAGTTGTTTGTAAATAAAAATATAAGGAGTCCAAAGTTGAAGAGCTTAAAATGCAGGCAAAAGCAATTACTTTTTAGATTTAAACTCTACAAGATAACATTGAGAAATGTTTTCATCAAAAAGGTAGAGTAAAGCAGACCAGAGGCAAGCACCATATCAAGGTGTAGCCTTTGCACTTGCCCTCAAAGCTGGGACCCAGTGAATCTTTCTAGCCCAAAAGAGCCACAGCTGTGGTCTTCCCACTGGAGTCTGAGAGGCCAAATCCCCACACTAAATCTGAAAGAGGGCAGGAGGGGAGAAAGCTGGACGTGTAGGGGAGAGGAGGCAATAAAACAGAAGACACTGAGCCAGTCTGGGAAAAGTGCTGTGGAGGGGCTGTGGGTGCATCCTAATTCCATTACACTGCGGAAGCTCCTGGATTCCAGAGACTCACACTGCTGGGGAGCACGCAGACCCACTCACAAGCTTCTTAAAGTGACCTGTGAAACTTCTCCACACAGGGAGAGCACTAAGAAATCTGCTCCGCCCCCAGGGATAGTATTCTGTGGTGCTCCATTCAGAAGGATCAAGTCAGATCATGGACAAACAAGACCCATGCAGCACTGGACTGGGGACCCCCACCCCCATCGGAAAGCAACAGACCTTCCTAGAATTAGCAGCACCAGTCACCACCATCTTCCTGAGTTAACTAGTTGCCCATGTCAAGGACACAAGGCAGGGGATTGATGTGTTTAGCTCTGAGTGTCCCAAGGCAGACGGGCTGCACCTGGGACCTGGGGAGACTGCTCAGCATCCTACAGAAGCACCAGAGCTCTGAGCTTGAAACCAGGGCTTGACAGCTTTTGGCTGCCTCCCCTAGACAGGAGTGTGTTTCCTGGAGAGAAGGAAGGAAGCCACACGTCACGTAAGTGGAGGACCCTGATAAAACATTGTCGGAGCTCTCTCCTCTCAGTACATGGTGGGGCTGTTTTTCCTGGATTCACATTGTTGGTGGGGCCAGTGGACTGTTCAAACCAAAATGGAGGTCACCTGTGCAGGTAATTTTCAGGTGTCTGCTCGTCAGTGCTCACTTGTCCCATGTGCTGGGAAGCAACCTGCAAGCTGGTGGTGTTCCAGGCAGTGTGGACCCTGGAGGGAAATGCGTGCAGCCCAGACAGGCCCTATGGATGGACTTATGTGGGCAAGGGACACCCTGGGCAGCTGGACAGCTGGGTAGGTGTGTGGCATCACTGGCCCTGACATCTGACATGGACCCAGGCCTGTTTCCCAATGCAGGGTATGTGGGGAGGTGTCAGAAATGGCAGATTCTGTGAATTTGCAGCCCAGCGGAGTCACACAGAACAGTATTTGCCTTTCTGTAACTGGCTGTTTTACTCAGCGTAACATCTTCAAGGTTCACCCATGTTGTCCCAGGGACTGGAAGTTCCCTCTCTGTATAGAATAAATGTGATGCCACAGAATGTCTGCACCACACTTCCTCTGCCCATTCTTTTGTCCGTGGACACTTGAGTTGCATCTACCTGTTGTTCTTGTGAATAATCTGCTCATTAACACAAGGGCTTAGATATCTGTCTGAGTCCCTGCTTGCTTTTATTTCTTTTAGGTGGAACTGATGAATCATATGATCATTTGATTTTTAAATTTTTGAGAAACCTCCATTCTGTTTTCTATAGCACCTCTGGCATTTTACATTCCTACCAGCAGTCTGAAAAGGTTCCAGTTTCTCCACATTTTGCCAATACTCAGTTTTTTTCTTCATAATAGGTATCCTAATGGATACAAAGTGGCGACTAATTGGGCTTTGATTCTATTACCTTTAGAATTAGCAATATTGAGCAACTGTACATATACTTACTGACCATTTGAAGAAATAACGTTTCAGGTCTTTTGCCTGCTATATTTTTGTAGGTGATCAGTTGTAGTTTTTAAATATTTTGGACGTTAATTTATTATCAATATGTGATGTTGTGACTTATAAATATTTTCTCCTACTCTGTAGGTTGCCCTTTCATTCTAATAGTGTCCTGTGTGTGTGTGTGTGTGTGTTTGTGTGTGTGTGTGTGTGTGTATGTGGTATTAGAGATTGATCCCAGGACCTTCACACTTAGCTACATTTCTAGCCTCCCCATTTATTTATTTATTTAATATTGAGGCAGGATCTTGCTAAGTTGCTCTGGCTGAAGTCAGGTTTGCAGTCCTCTTGCCTTGGCATCCCAGAGTGCTGGGATTACAGGTATGTCCCACAACACCTGGCTTAATAACATATTTTGATGCAGAAAACTTTTTAATTTTGCTGTAGTACAATTTATGTGTCTTTTCTTTTGTTGCTGCCTATTCTGTGTTGTCATATTCCAGAAACTATTGCCACGTCTAATGTCGTGAAGCTTCTCCCTGTGTTTTCTTTTAATAGGTTTAGCTCATACTGAATTCGTTAGTTCTCATTGTGTGTTTGTAACGTTTAGAGCATTTTAAATGTAAGTGCATGTTATCTGTGAAGAGAGAGAATTTTATTCTTTCCAGTTTATGCACTTTAAAAAAGTGATTCACTTTTTATTCACCCTTTTATTGGTTATGCAGGTCGGTTCGTTTCGTTTTGGCAGAATTGTACATGCACAAGATATGTTTTGATCTTTTCCACTGAAGTGCTCCATCATTCACTTGTCCTGCCCTCTCCCCTAATTTCATTTGGGGGATTCAATGCGTATAACATGTGTGGCTCATACCCATCCTTCTCATTACCCACTTCTACACCCTGTCCTCATTTCCTGCCTTTTGTCTAACAAATTTGCCTTCTACTTTCCTGTCAACTTTTTTAGATTCTATATATTAATGAAAACATGCGATATTTGTCCTTCTGAATCTGGCTAATTTCACTCATTCCTGTGGTCTTCAGATCCATCCATTTTCTTGCAAATGACAGAAATGTGTTCTTCCTCGTGGCTGAATAACATTCCATTATGTTTATTTAACACTTTTTCTCCATTCATCTGTTGTTGGGCATTTAGGCTGGTTCCATATTTTGGTTATCGTGAATTTTGCCACAGTACACATGAGTAAGCAGTTACCTATGTAGTACGCTGACTTTAATTGGTTTGGGTATATGTCAAGGAGTGGGTTAGCTGAATAAAGTGGGAGTTCTATTAGTTTTGTGAGAAATCTGCATACTGATTTCTACAGTGGCTATACTAATTATACATAATGGCTACACTAATTCCCCCCAGCTCTGGGGAAGGGTTCCTCTTCCCCCCTTGCTCCTTGCCAGCATTTATTGTTTTCTTTTTTTTTCTTCTCTTCTTGATGATAGTCATTCTGAGTGGGATGAGTTGGAATTCTATTGTAGTTTTGTTTTGCATTTTCCTTTGTATCCCTTTTGAGTTTTTTCCTTAATAATTAATTTGGCTAGAAATCCTAGCACTGCCATGAACAGAAGCAGTGAAGTAGGCATCTTTGTCTTGTTAATGATTTAAGAGGAAATCTTTGTTATTCACTGTTATGATATTAGCTGTGGGATTTTTCATTTGAAGCAGTCATCTTCATTCCTAGTTGTTAAGTGTTTTTGTCATGAAGTGTTGAATGGTGTCAGATGCCTTTTCTCTATTAATTGAAACATTCATGTGACAGTTTTTCCCCTTCATTTTGATATGTGTTGTATTACATTGATTGAATTTTGTGTGTTGATTGCTCCTAACTTTCTAAGAATAAATCCCATTTGGTTATGATCTGTAATCCTCCTAATGTATCATTGAATTCTGTTTGATTGGTATTTCCTTAAGGATTTTTGCATCAATATGCATACAGGATATTGCTCTGTAGTTTTCTTTTTTTGTAGTGTCTTTCTCTCGTTTTTGGTATCAGAATAATCCTGGCCAAATATAATGAGTTTGGAAGTATTTCTCCCTCTTTGGTATTTTGGAGATTCTGAAAAAGATTGGTATTAATTCTTCTTTACATGGTTTGGTAGAATTTTCCAGTGAAGCATCTGGAGCTGGACTTTTGTTTTGAAGGTTTTGATTACAATGCAGTCTCCCTAGTAGTAATAGGTCGTCAGGTTCTTCTATGCTTTCCTGATTCAGCCTTGAAAGTTTGGGTATTTCCAGGAACTTTTCTGTTTCATTTAGGTTATCCAGTTTGCTGCTGAGCAGTTTTTCATAGTGCTTGCTTATACATTTTCATTTCAGTAAAACAGATTTTAATGTTTCCTTTTTCACTTCCAGTTTTAGTTATTTGTATTTTTAAATCAATCTCAGTAAAAATTAATTGATTTGATTGCTCTTTTCAGAGAACTAATTCTTGGTGTTTTCTTCTTTAAAAAATTTTTATTCTATTTATCTCTGCACCCATCTTCATTATCGCTTTCCATTTGCTTGTTTAGGTTTAGCTTGTTTTTCCATTTACTTAAATGTAAACTTAGGTTGTTGACTTATTTTTCTTCTTCTTAATTTATTTACAGTTCTAAATTTCCTTCTTACTGCTGCTTTCTCTATGTTCCATAGTATTTTGTATGCGATATTTTCACTTTTATGTGTCTCAACACATTTTCTAATTTTTTTCTTTGATCCATTGGTGGTTAATTTAAAAGTATGCTGTTTAATTTCCATATTGTTGTGAATTTTTCTGTTTTGTTTCTTTTTTGATTTTCTAGTTTTATCCCATTGTTAAGAGGTTTTTTCTCAAATTAGAAAGAACATAAAAATGAATATGGCCATGCTTTGATCTTAACATAAAGTCAACCATGTATTATTCAGGAGTCTCCTTTTACGATTCACCCCCATTTATTTTTCTGTGGTTCTGGGGATTGAACCCAGGGCTTCTTTGAATTGTAGGCAAGTGCTCTACCTCTAAGCTACACTTTCAGCCTCTGCACTCACATTTTTGAGTCACAGGGTCATTTCCTGTAGCCACTCACAGAGGTTATTTCTGCCCTAATTCTAAGGTGAGAATTTCCCATTTCATTTTTCCCTCTACTTATCCCTTCTCTAACAAAACATTTTCAGATTGGCAAAGGCTATTTGCTTTGCTTACAAATATATAGTCTGCTTTCTCAAATCAAAATACTAACTTTCGTAGGGAGAGCTTTCTATATTAATTATTATGGCAATGAATTTTTGTTGATCAGACAATTTCTCAGGATTTTTTCTTGATTAAGTAATTGGCCACTTGCAAAAGCAGATAGCAAATTGTCACAAGCTGCAAATACAATCAGCTGTTAACTTGAACATGTGAAATGTTTTTGTTGATGTAAACATCTAGGCTCTTCTTATAACACCAAGGCTTCTTTACTCATGAACCAAGGAGGTTATTATACAGCACCACCTGTTTCTGATTCTTTAGGTGTCCCCATAATGAAATACTGTACTTTAGTGATTACCAGTCACTTCCTAAGGAAAAACCAGCCTAATCTCTCTGAGCTTGTCCTAGACATCTATTTATTCTTTAGGGCATTGCAAGGGTTAGGAAATGCCCCTGGCTGTCAACATGATGATTGGACTGAGACCAGGGTTGAAAATGAGTGGCATTAATCTGAACATCTACTTAGAGAGTAGATAGTAGATGCCACATAAAGAATTTGTTCAAGAGCCCGAAAAAAATCCTTTGTCTTTGAAATGCACCACTTTTTCTCACCATATTGAAAAGATCTTTCCCATCTCCAGTTCTATGCCAGGGGAATGCCCCAAAGCACCCTTTCGTGGTCGGGGTCACCAGTGACTAGCTGGCAGTTCAAGGTTAACCTCCGTAGCTCCGATGCTGTGCTCCTGGCAAACTGCAAAGTGACACCCAGATACCTGCCCAGGGGCCCACTCTTCACCCCGCTGTCAAGGTCCCTGATGGCCACATGAGGTTCTGGCTCTGTCAGAACCACTCATGGCTGGCTTCTCTTTTCACTTCCTGCCCCTGAAGGTACACAGTGTCCTCCTCAGACTGATCATGGTGCACACTGTCTTGATTTTGAAGGCCTCTCGTGCCTCTCCCCCTAGGACTTCTGCTGCTCATATTGACCGCATCCTCCATGGAAGTGTGACCGCACTCATCATTGGCGTTGTGCATGCCAACCCTCTTTCCAAAGATTATGTCCATGGTGAAAGAGCGATTTCTCTAAAAAAAATCAAAACTTTTGAGAAGCTAGAGATTACCTCTGAGGCTTGTTTTGCACTTCTAAAACCATTGTTAAAAAGATACACATTTTCAGAGGTATATTAATAAAGTTCCCCACTTGCAAGTTGACTTTCAAAGTGTGATGAGAACAGTGATGACTACGAAGAATAATATGGGACTTTCAGACCCCACCCATAGCAAGGTCATTACTCTCCTCTAAAAACTTTTAATTCTAAAACTGAGTTATACTAAAGAGAAAATGGGTTTTTAGTTTCAGAGGAATAATAATTCATTCTATACAGGGAGAGATGTCTTTTATCTATAATAGCAACTTTCACTAGTTTAGATCAATTGTTATATGTTATGTATGTTTGCGTCTAAATAAACAATGAGTTAAGAACTGTTCTTTTTCAATTTTTTCTATTAACATATAATAGCATACATTTATGTTGGGTACAATGTAACATTTTGCATATGTCTACATTTATACAATGATCGAGTCAGCTTAAGTAGTACATTCATTGCTTTAAATTTTTAGCATTTTGTGGTGAGAATGTTAAAAGTATTTTCTTCTAGCTTTTCTGTTGAAATATACAATACATTATCATTAGCTGTAGTTAGTCTATATAGAAGAGAGCACCAGAACTTATTTTGTCTATCTCACTGTGACATATGGACTAACCTTAACAGACAAGAATAATTGAATAGCATTGAGAAAACAACATGAGTGACCACATGGTAAGCAGTAAGGGAAATTCTGTGCTGTCTTGATTTGTTTAGTACACACACACACACATATGCACACACAATGTAGTACTACCTGTCCAGTGCTTAGTCTAGATATTCAAGGGGATCATCCTGATGAGTCAGGTGGCCCGTGTGTCAAAGCACACGTTATCTTATTTCAGCAGGACTTTAGGTTTCTTGTGAGAGTTCAAATTGCTGAAGGACTGAAAGTCCAGTTTAGTACCCAGAGTCGATGCTCAGTAAGCTTCAGTTCCTCCCTTTGCATTACATGGAGGTTATGAAGAACTGGTAGGCATAGGGAGCAGGGAGTCTACAGCCACATGGTGTTCTGAGGCATAGGTCATAGTCTGCCCCATAGCCTACAGGCACACTGGGAAAATGATGCTGTGTTCATGAATTAAACATGCGTACAGTGATTAAAAATTGCATCTTTTCTGTGGCTGTGCAGAGTTATCTTTGTTAGAATGACTTCCTCAAAGGGAGTCATTTAGATTAGTGACCAAGAGGCTGTGATAGGAAATGGGTTGGCATGTGATGTGAAACCGACATATATAAGCTTCAGAATAGTGGTTTTCAGAATTTGTTTTACTTCATGTTCTAATAGCTATGAACTGTTACTGAGCACACTTGAAAGCAGTTTCAGAGAAAGTGTAGCTTTTAACTTTTTAACTCATGGTTGAGCTTAATCCGTGTGTTGCATTTGCTTCACCTACTCCTGGCTAACCGCGTGGGAGCCCATTTGCTCGTGCTCAAGGGTTAGGGTCAGCCATGGACTGTAGAGACAACTGTTCACACACCCGACCTCTCGTTATAGGATCACAGCTTAACTGGCTCACGATCTCATGAGGGGAAACAGCTGTAAATCCTTTAAAAATTTAAACGGCATTTCCAATTATGCTCGCTTAGATACAATATTCTTAATTTATTTCCTCCTGTAGAAAATGTTAATGGGTCCTAGACTGTTCCTTAGGATCCAGCTCACTCAGTAGGTCACAGACTGTCACAGTCATGGCTCCCAAGCCCCCATGCAAGCACTCCTGCACCTCTGCACAGAGCCTCGGTGTTTCTCTGGAGACTCTTAGAGGGGATCCACTGCTGCTCCCTTCAGACCTGCTCATGTGCAGACTGCTAAGACAGCACAACAACTGTTACTTGTCTCTTCTCTGAAAGACTCAGCATTCTACCAGGACATGCAAGAAGCCCCGTTCCCTGAACCAAGCCTCTGCTTCCACTGCTCTGCTCTTAATTTCTCCAGTTCCTGGCAGGCCTAAAGTTGCCTATGGGAAAGGTTGTCTGTTATCTTAACATGCGTGGCCTATGCATGGGTTCTTCAAGATTCAGTGATCAGTATCACAGCAAGCCTTTTCTGATCCCTGGCCCCAGAACTCCAGCTTCCCAGGCTGCAGCATCCCTTCCATAGCATCTATTAATAATGACGTTTGCTTCTCCTGCGTGGCCAGAACTCTAGGGATCCATTCCTGTAGCTAGCTGCGTGCTGTTAATGAGTTTTAGACATGTGCATTATGAGTGATCCATCCCTGCAAAATAATGCAGAACTTTAGGAAATGCATGGTAAGATTATGATGAAGAAAAGCAGTTAATGAAAAAGTCTCCAAATAGAATCTAAGTTCAAAATGAGTTCAAGAGTAAGAGGCACATGGCATGAAGCAGCAGGGGCAGAGGTAGGGGATGTCACTGCGGCTTTCATGGTTTGAAACATTGCAGCAAAGTTTCTCTTGCTTATGTAACTCCAGATCACATTCCAGAGGGGCTGAGGGTGATGAGCACTAGACTAAAGGTTATAGTAGAAAGATAATCTAGGGCCACATTACTGCTCTATGGTGTTTGCTTGTGGTTCCTCTGACCCGAAAAACAAGGTGGCTGAAGAAACATTTCATTTATTTTAAGTGTTGAAACTTCACTTACATAAAAACAAAGTTATTCATTTTCCCTTTTGGTTTAACAACTAGATCCATATCCACTTGATATTAGATCCTCTAAACACTGCACCGTCCTTTCTGAACAATGAAGCCTAACTTAATAGACTGGATCTGTGCAGTATGATGCAGAGGGCAGTCCTCATCCCACCAATTTTCTAGCACAGAACCTGCACTTTTTCTCCTTGCTCAGAGTGGGGAGAAGCTCATTGTTGCTGTTTGTAGGACTTTGTGGCTATTTCTCAGGCACCTTTGGTTTTTCCTTCTAAGGCACGGTAGATATTCAGTGATAGATGAACCCATGCTCATGTGACTTTTTCTTGTGTTTCTCAGTCCTGTTTTAATGGTGATGGGTGGGCCACGGTTGCTTTTATTTTTGTTTGAGATAAATAAATTTTTTGCTTTCTGCTTATTGATCTGCAATTCCACACCTACTGTCATGAAAGAATATGGTACAATGGCACTTTGCAAGTATCTTTACGGTTGTTGAATTTTTTCTATTCATATAACTTGTTCTTTCTACTCTTATGTTAGTCATGTATTATTCTGAGGAATGTGTTAGGCAGTTTTGTTGTGTGCTTACACAAACTAAGATGCCACGTCACTGTGTGATACAATATTATAGGACCACAACCATACATATAGCCTGCCATTTGTCAAAATATTTTTATATGTGGTATGCCTGCACTTTTGTAAATATTCTAAACACATAAAAATTAAAAGAGCATGTCTTCTTCCTTCCTTCTGTTTCCCAGAGTCAACCACTTTTCAGCTGTTTTTTTCTGATTTTTTACCCCAGGAGTTGAGAGTAATCTGCCCACTCTGCTCCCCGGGGTCAGTGTTAAACACAGACTGACTTCCTGTTATGGTTGCTGATGATTGTGAGTTGTGGCCATTGCAGCACTTCCTCCTAACCTCATCTCAATTGAGTAAATATGTAATAAGAGTTTTCATTTGTGTGTTCATGTAAATGGTGGCCACTCTTGGGCTAAGCACTCTACTCTAATTGTATGTTCTTTCTCATCAAACTCTTTTTTCTTGGAATTAAAATTTAGTCCTTTTTCCACTATAGGGTGAATTGGGATGAATCATCAATCTTCTTGTACTCCCCAACAGTTTGTAACATAGGTCTCAAAAGCGTTTTCCACACAGTCAGTGCTGTCTGATGGAGCCTGCATTTTCACCACCTTCACTGGAGTGAATAGAAAAGTCTTCACATTTCCTCCTTGAATTTAAAACTATTTCAGGTCTTTTTAAGTTTGAACTTACGATCAGTATTCCACAATTTATAATTTCATAAGAAATTTCTAGATGTTTGAGTTCATTGCATAAAATCCATATCGTTTCCTTATTTCTCGATGATGCACTATTGCTCATTTTTTCCCTCTAATAAACATTCTGTTGTATGTGAGACACATCATGAACAGCTCAGATGCTTCTGTTGTATGTGACTTTTCCATCAGAATCAGATTCCTATGATTAGATACTTAGTGTTTTGGGTAAGTCAGTCTTTCCTGCAAACTCATGTGTCTTCTCATTGCCATTCATCAGTTCATGGTCACGTACAAGGTTAATTAGTTTTCATAAGAAGAAACAGCAAGACAGCCTTCACCTCAACCATGCCTTCAAGATTAGTCTCATGACTATTTGTCAGTTATTCTCACAGGTTAAAATTCATTTTATTTATCAAAAGAGAATTGTACTAAAGAATTTTTCATGCTCTTAGATAAGGGCTGAGAAAATTGTACATTCTGGTGACAGCATATTTCACAACGTCATTTCAGATAATGGTGTGAAAAGCTGTGAGTGTATCTTTTTGATAGACCTGAGAAAAGACTGATGTGTTAATGCTTGAAGAATGCTTCGGGGAAGTGACCATACAATAATATAAAAGGTTACGTGACTCACTGTAAAGTAACTGCATCTAAAATTACAATTTAGTTTGATAACTTAGGCTGCATTGATTCTTCTCTCTCTCCTCCCCTCTCCCCACTCCTCCTCCTCCTCCTCCTTCCTCCTTCCTACCCTCTCCCTCTCTCTTATTCCTTTACAGTACTGTGGGTTGATCTCAGGGCTTCATGCATGCTAAGCAAGTGCTCTACCGCTGAGTTACTTCCCCAACCCCCTTTATTTTATTTTATTGATTTGAGACAGGGTCTCACTAGATTGTCCAAACTGGACTTGAACTGGTGATGCTCCCATCTTAGCTTCCCAAGTATCTGGAATTACAGATGCGTGCCACTGTGTCTTGAGTTGTTTCTTTCTTAAACTGTTTCTTGCATGGTTTCTTTTCCTCTTGCTTTTTTCTTTAAAAAATATCAATAAAGGGCCGGGGATTTAGCTCAATGGTGCCACTGCCTGCCTCATAAGCGCAAGATCCCGAGTTTGATCCCTGGTACAAAAAAAAAAAAAAAAAAAAAATGGATGCTTATGTATCTCCCTCTTAATTAATTTATAAACATATTGATCCTTAAACTTTATTGTGATGAAGATAAATAGAACTCATCATGTAGAGAAATAACTAAAGAAGGAAAAATCATTTTAAAAAAACACAGTAACTTGCCACTTTTCTTTCAACACAACCCGGAGACGTGTCAATGACAGGGCTTTTGGAATATTAAGAACTCTAAAAGATTAAAGGAAAAATGGTGAAATAAGGACCTTCAAAATTATATTCCTTCATAAAATTATTGAGAATACTGACAAAAATTGTCAACTCAGATTTTTCAAAAATATGGAAGTTAACCAGAATTTTGCAACAATGAGACTAACATTTATTCAAGTAAAATGGCTCGATCTTGGTAAGTACACCAAGTTTGTGGCATTTTAACCTGCTCTATTCTCATTTTTCCCTCTCTAGCACTGTGATACCCTTAAAAAACACCACCACCCCCCAATCATGGTGAAAATCAACAGTAGCTATTTGAGAAGGCAGAATGGGTTTGGAATTATTTAAAGATTCTTGAGGAACTGTCTTTTTTCCATGTGTTCCCTGGATAGTTCCTAGGAAGCTACTATTCACAGTGCACGTCTTTGTTTGACTTAAATCAGGGCTTTGCCAGTGCAAGTACCCTGTACTCCAATGGTGTTTGTTGAAAACTGTTGGTTAACATAGCACCTGCCTGAGATCAAACAGAGAAGATAGAACAAAGAAAGCTCCTAAAATGTTTAAAGGAAAATCAGACAAATGAGAGGTCCATAAGGAGGCTTTGCAGAGATCAAGCTTATTCTTGGGAATATAAAAGGCTACATATATGGCATATGTTTTTGACAAAACCAGCCATTCTTACATTTTTTAAAGTCCAACAAATTAGGAATATAAGCCATCTTCTTTTTAAATTTTTTAATTTTAATGTAATACAAGTAAATATTGATAAAGAAAATACAAGAGTTTGAGAATGCTCAGTGCTGTTCATGTGCCCAGAAATGACCTATGAAATGACCTATAGCCCCACATTCTCACCTCAGGCTGCCCTTGGATCTCTACCTATGCAGAAACTGAAAGCTAAACCAGAGTTGTAACCTGTATTCTAACGAACTATTCCCCCAACAGGCCTGAGAGCACTGTGGAAAAGGCTTTGTGGACCTATCACTTCTTGACATTTAAGGAAGTCTTTCCAGTTTCTAAAGCTGTACAGCAGATATGTCAGTGGTCAGTCACAACAAAGAACATAAACTTTTTGGAATTAGTTCAGGGAAGCCATTAAACAAACAGCAGCAAACACAGAAGCAAGAAAGAGGTACACAAACCATGGAAAGAAAACGAGTCTGGTTCCTAGATTTGGCACATTATCTTATTTAAAATGTCCTGTGTTGAGCTGTAAATTATGAGAGAAACAAAAGACCAAGATAAAGTAGAGTCTATCCAAGGAAAAAACAGTAAGTCATCAAAGTGGTTTCTGAGGTAGTCCAGGTATTGGGCATTAAATAAGCTACTTTGAATTTGTTCAGAAAAACTAAAGGAAACCCTGTATAAAGATCTAGATAATGTCAAAAAGATGATAGAATTTATTTTAGAAAATAAAAGCAAAATTCTGAAGTTGAAAAATGCCATATTTGTAATGAAAATTTCACTGAAACCACTCAACAGCAGCTTTAACTAGCAGAAAAAAGCATCAATCATTATAAAAATAGGGCAATTGAGATTATACAGCCTGAGTTTTAAATTAAGAAAAGTAAAGTCTTGGGGATCTGTGACATACTGTTAACTGTACATAAGCATATCTACCTAATGGGAATACCAGAAAGGAAAATGTAGAGCTACATGGTTTCACTAGTGAATTCTACCTAACCTTTAAAGAAGAATTAAACACCATTCATTGAGAAGCTCTTACAAAAAATTGAGGAGAAGGGAGTAGTATTCCAAACTCATTCCAAGATGTCAGTATTATCTTGACAACAAAACTAAACAAAGACAGTGAAAGAAAGAGAAACTATAGATCAGTATCCATCCCCTTTGTATTAGTCAGCTTTCTCATTGCTAGACATGATACTTAACATTCACAAGTTAGAGGAAGAGAGCTTTAATTTGGTTTATGGTTTTAGCCCATTGTCTTTTGACTCCCAGGTAGAAACATCATGGAGGAAGTTTGTGGTGGAACAAGGGTGCTTAGCTCACAGGCACTAGAAAACACAGCAGGAGAAGAATTCCAGAGAGGAAGGAAAGTGCAAAGTACCAGACACAGATTTCAGGGCCGCACATCTCTGTGACCCACGCAGACACAGCTGGAAGTGTGCTGTACCAACCCCTGGGGTGGGTTCCAAAGCCAGCCAAGGGGAAACCCCACCCTAACCCCATACCTTTTGACTATCAGTGCACATATCCTCTATAAAAGTGTAGCAATTTGAATGCAGCAGATTTCAAATTAATTATACACTACTAATGATCAAGCGTGATTCATTTTAACAAAGTGAGAATGGCTCAATATATAAAACATGTTATGTAACCTTCCATATTCATAGAATAAACACAAAAACCACATTATTATCTCATTATATTCAAGAAAAGAATTTGACAAAACCAAGCATTCTTACATTGTTTTAAAGTCCAACAAATTAGAAACACAAGGTATCTTCTTTTTAAATTTTGTTTTTATTTTTCAAAATTTTTTTATTGGTACATTTTAGGTATACAGCACATTTACATTTCTCATTGGAAATTGTACCTGTACATGATGCATCTTGGTTCTTATTTTTTCCCCATTCCTAGCCCTCCCTTCACCCCCTCCAACCTTCCCTAATTACAAAGACTTTGATTCCATTTTTCCCATTTCTCATCATTTTTCCGTTCCCTTCTTTCCTTTCCCCTGCCCCTCCCACTACCCCTACCCCTTTGGACCTTTTCTTCCTATTTTGCATTATCAATTATTCATTCTAATCATTGGTACATTTTAGGTATACAATATAATGACATTCATCATTGGAAATTTGTACCTTTACATAGTCTCTCTTGGTTCTTATTTTTCACCCTTGCCCAGCCCTCCCTTCAACCCCTCCATTCCTCCCTATTTACAAAGATTTTGTTCCTATTTTTCCATTTTCTCATATTAATCCCATTCCCTTCTATCCTTTCCCCTACCCCTCCCACTTCCTTCCCCTTTGCCCCTTTTCTTCCTATGTCACATTACCTATTATACATTTTAGTCCTTACTTACACTTTCATTTTCTCACACCAGAGAAATTATTTGGTATTTATACATGCGTGTCCTATTTATTTCACTTAAGAGTATCACCTCAATTTGCATCGATTTAGCTATAAATGCCTCTAATTTCTCACTTTTTATGGCTGAGTAGTACTCCATTTTATTTTAAAAAACATATTTTCTTTATCCAGTCTCCAGATGATGGGCATTTGGGCTGTTTCCAAGTTTTACCTATCACAAACTGTGCTGATATGAACATAGGTGCACATCTATCACTGTAGTATGATTCTTTTAATTCTTTGGGGAAGATCCCCAGCAGTGGAATACCTGGGTCAAATGGGACTTCCAGTCCTAGTTCTTTGAGGTATCTCCATACTGATTTCCACAGTGGCTGCACCAGTCGACACTCCCACCAGAAGTGGAGCAGGGTTCCTCTTTCCCCACAGCCCCACCAGCATTTGTTATAGGTTGATTTCTTGATACCAGCCATTCTTTCTGGTGTGAGGTGGAATCTCAGCATTGTTTTCATTTGCATCTCTCAAGTGACCAGTGACGTTGAACATTTTTTCATGTATTTATTTGCTATTTCTACTTCCTTGTCTGAGAAATGTCTGTTCATTTCAGATGCTCATTTTCGGATTGGGTCTTTAAATTTGGGAGGTCTGATCTTTTTAAGTTCTTTATAGATTCTAGATAGTAGACCTTTGTCTGAGGAAAAGCAGGTGAAGATTTTTTCCCACATTGTGGGTTGTCTCTTCACACTGCTGGTGGTTTCTCTTGCCGTGCAGAAGCTTTTTAATAAGAAGAGATCCCATTTGTTGATTGTTTGTGCTAGTTCATGGGCAACTGAGGTTTTGTTCATAAAATCTTTTCCTACACCAATGTCTTCAAGAGTTCTACCTAACCTCTGTTCCAACTGGTTCAGAGTTTCTATTTTAATATTTAGATCTTTAATCCATTTAGATTTTAGTTTAGTGCATGGTGAGAGATATAGGTCTCATTTTAATCTTTGGTAAGTTGAAACCCAATTTTTCCAGCACCATTTATTGAAGAGGCTATCTTTCCCCCAGTGAGGGTGTTTGGCTCCTTTATCGAATATGAGGTGGCTGAGTGTGTCTGGTGTTGTTTCTCCATCTTCTAATCTGTTCCACTGGTCCTCAGGTCATTTCTTTGCCAGTAGCATGCTGTTTTTATCACAGTAGCATTGTAGTAGAGTTGCAGGTTGGGGATTGTGATACCCCCTGCCATGTCTCTGTTACCTAGAATTGCTTTTGCTCTTCTGGGTCTCTTCTTGTTCCAAATGAATTTTTGGATTGTTTTCTCAAGGTCTGTGAAGTATGCTGCTGCGATCTCAATGGGAATTGCATTAAAACTATATAGCAGTTTTGGAAATATGGCCATTTTCACTATATTAATCCTTCCTACCCAGGAGCAGGGTATATCTGTCCATTTCTGATATCATCTTCAATTTCCCTTTTCAGAATGCTATAGTTTCCAGAGAAGAGGCCTTTGATTTCTTTTGTTAGGTTGATTCCTAGGTATTTCAGTTTTCTGGATGCTACTGTGAAAGGAATTATTTGCCCCATTTCTCTTTCAGTGAGTCTGTTGTTCATGTAGAGGAAAGCTATTGATTTTTGTGTGTTGATCTTGTAACCAGCTACTTGAGTGAATTTGGTTATTAAGTCTAGAAGACTTTTGGTGGAGTTCTTGGGGTCTTCTATATAGAGTATCATGTCATGTGCAAATAATGACAATTTGACTTCTTCATTTCCTATCTTTATTCCTTTTATTTTTATTTATTGATTTATTTTTTGGTACTGGGGATCGAACTTGGGACCTTGTGTTTGTGAGGCAGGTGGTGGAACCACTGAGCTAAATCCCCAGCCCTTCCTTTTATTTCTATCTCTTCTCTAATTGCAGTGGCTAATGTTTCCAAAACTATGTTGAACAAGAGTGGCAATAATGGACATCCTTGTCTTGTTCCTGATTTTAATGTGAAGGATTTCAGTTTTTGACCATTTAGTATGATACTGGCTGTTGGTTTTTCATAGATGGCTTTTATCAGATTGAGGTAGAGACTGTCTATTCCAATTTTTTGTAGGGTTTTTATCATAAATGCATGTTGGATTTTGTCAAATGCTTTTTCTGCGTCTATGGAGATAATCATATGGTTTTTGTCCTTGACTCTATTGACATAGTGTATTACATTGATTGATTTGCGTATGTTGAACCATCCCTGCATCCCTGGGATGAATCCCACTTGATCAGGGTGTATGATCTTCTTGATGATCTTCTGCATTCCATTTGCCAGTATCTTTTTAAGGATTTTTGCATCTATGTTCATTAGAGAGTTTGGCCTATAGTTCTCCTTTTCAGTTGGGACTTTCTCTGCTTTGGGGATCAAGGTGATGCTTGCTTCCAGGAATGAATTTGGGAATATTGCTTCCTATTCAATTTCACTGAAGAGTTTAAATAGTAGTGGCAGTAGCTCCTCTCTAAATGTCTTGTAGAATTCAGCAGTGAAGCCATCAGGGCCTGAGCTTTTCTTAGTTGGTAAGTTTTTAATTACGTTTTCAATTTCATTGGTTGATATTGGGTTGCTTAGAAATTTTAGGTCTTCTTCATTCAACTTTGGTAATTCGTATGTATCTAGGAATCTGTCCATTTCTTCTGTGTTGTCCATCTTATTGACATATAGGTTCTGGAAGTAGGTATTGATGATCCTCTGGATTTCTGCTGGGTCTGTTGTAATTTCACCCTTTTCATTCCTAATTGCATGGATTTGGGCCTTTTCTTTCCTTTTTCTGACAAGGTTGGCTAAGGGTTTGTCAATTTTGTTTATTCTTTTGAAGAACCAACTCTTTGCTTCATTGATTTTTTGTATCGTTCTCTTAGTCTCCATTGCATTGATTTCTCCTCTGATCTTTATAATTTCCTCCCTTGTATGAGCTTTGAGTTTGTCCTGCTCTTCTTTATCTAGAAGCTTGAGGTTCAGCATCATGTTGTTTAATTGGGCTCGTTCTGTTTTCCTAATATGCATATTCACTGCTATGAATTTCCCTCCTAAGACTGTTTTCATTGTGTCCCATAGATTCCGATATGTTGTATTGTCATTGTCATTTAACTGAAGGAACTGTCTGATTTCTTCTTTAATTTCCTCTATGACCTATTGGTTATTCAGAAATGTGTTGTTCAATTTCCACATGTTTATGAAATTTTTTGAGTTTCTTTTGCTGTGGATCTCCAATTTCATCGCACTATGGTCTGATAGTATACAGGGGATAACTTCAATTCCTTTGCATTTACTTAAACATGTTCTATGTGTGAGTATGTGGTCTATTTTGGAGAGTGACCCATGTGCAGCTGAGGAGAATGTGTATTCTGGTTTTGTGGGGTGGAAGACTCTGTAAACATCTGTTAAGTTCATTTGTTCAAGAGTTCGATTGAGTTCTAGTATTTCGTTAGTTATCTTTTGTCTAGTTTATCTATGTATTTGTGACAGTGGGGTGTTGAGGTCCCCCACAACAATTGTATTAGTGCATATATGACTTTTCATGTCCGTTAGTATTTGTTTTATATAGTTGGGTGCAGTAGTGTTTGGTGCATAGATATTTATGATTGTCATCTCTTCCTCTTGGATTGTTCCCTTTACAAGGATGTAGTGTCCTTCTTCATCTCTCTTAATCCGTGTTGGTTTGACATCTACTTGATCTGCAAAGAGGATAGCTACTCCTGCTTTTATTTGGGTTCCTGTCACATGGAGTATTGTTTTCCACCCTTTAGCTTTCAGTCTATGAGTTTCCTTTTGAATTAAGTGTGTTTCTTGTATGCAGCATATTGTTGGATTTTGCTTCTTGACCCATTCTGCCAGTCTATTTCTTTTGATTGATGAATTGAGACCATTAATGTTGATGGTTATAACTGAAACATATTGACATGTCATTGCCATGACTTTTTCTTTTGGTTGGGTTCTTCCCCTTTCCATTTAATTTCTTGTCATGCCAGATGGGTTCATTCTGCTTTGCTTCCTGGGGTTGTGATCCTCAATGTCTGTTCCTAGGATATTGTGTAAAATTCTTTGGAGTGCTGGTTTGGTATTCACGAAGTTCCTAAGGTGCTCTTTGTCATGAAAGTATCTTATTTCTCCATCCATTTTGAAAGGTAGTTTTGCAGGGTACATCAATCTGGGTTGGAGGTTGTTTTGTTTTAGGGCTTGGAATACATCACTCCAAGCTCTTCTTGCCTTGATGGTTTGTGTTGAGAAGTCTGCTGTGATTCTGATGGGCTTTCCTTTGTATGTGATTTGTTTCTTTTCTCTAACTGCTTGTAGAACTTTGTTCTTCTGTTGAGTTTCTGGAATCTTAACAATTATATGCCTATGTGTGGATTTTTTTTGATCAAGGCTATTTGGAGTCCTATATGCCTCACTTATCTGTATGTCAAGTTCTTTTCCCCTGCTTGGGAAATTTTCTGCCAGTACTTCTGTGAAGAGTTTTTTTTATGTCATCTGCATTCTTTCCTGTTTCTTCATTGACTCCAGTCAGTCTTATGTTATTCTTCTTTGCATCGTCTAGCAGCTGCTGGATTGATTTCTCGTGTTCCCTGTAATTTTGAAGCAATTTTTCTTTTCCTGGTCACTAATTCCAATCTTATCTTCTATATGTGAAATTCTATCCTCACATTGGTTCATTCTGCTGCGTAGACTTTTGCTGGAGTTTTTCATCTCCTGGAAATCTATTTGTATCTGTTTTATGGATTCCATTTGTTTCCTATGTTGGGATTCCATCATGTTCCTCATCTCCTCTCTAGATTTATTAATCATGCCTTGCACTAGGAGCACAATTTCTCCTGTTATCTGAGCAGTTATTTCTGATTTAATTTTTTTCCAGATCCCGTTTTGTTGCCAGTTCAATGGATCCAGGTGGTTGAGTATCAGAGTGTTCCATCTCATTTCCCTTTGGGGTTGCTGTAGGTGATCTGGAAGTCTGGTTTTGAGACTTATTTACATGTTTTCTCATTTTGACTGGGGGCGCAGGGGATGTGCTTTTGGCATCTCCGTGACTCACCTCCTCTGAGCTGGGAGAGGTGGACCAGGGGATGGATGTGGCCGTATGGATGGTGACCTGGAAGCCCCTTCCTCTGCACCGGGAGCGGCGGGACATTTGGCAGCCTGGAAGCCCCTTCCTTTGGACCAGGAGTAGTGGGAAGGCGGCTCAGAAGCCTCTACCTCTGGGCCGGGAGTGGCGGGATTGACGGCAGCCCAAAAGCCCTTTTCTCTGGGCTGGGAGCGGCTGGAGGGATGGTGGCCGGGCAGCTCCTTCCTCTGGACCAGGAGCAGTGGGATGGTGGCTCAGAAGCCCCTACCTCTGGGCAGGAATTCTTTAAATGCTGAGAACTTGATTAGCTCCAGTACAGTGGTCTCTTGGTCTGGTGTCCTCTGCATCTTTGTAGTGTGGAACCAGGTGGCTGTACAGAGAAGAAGTCAAAGGAGTGGGGGTGGGGGGTGTCCAGTGGATTGCTGCCGAGGTGCGGGCTGATTCAGTGTTTTCCTCATAACTGGCGACCTTGGGACCGCGTCCGCAGACCTGCTTGTCTGCAGCAGGCTGATTCGGTGTTTTCTGCTCAACTGATGACCTCAGGACCGCTTAAATTTTTTAATTTTAATGGAATATAAGTAAATATTGATAAACAAAATACACAAACATTCTTCCTATTTTGGTGAAAAATAAAACAAAATTTCATAACAAAATACTTAGAGACTAACAATGGTTAAGTATATTACCCTTAAGTATATTAAGATCACATGTATCATAATTTTAAAAGAGTGGGCAAAATGCTAGAGTACAAGTCATAAACAAAAGTTGGTTCTCTTTTACAAAGAAGAAACAAACAAAAGGTCAAAACTTTCTTTTCAGTGAACCAAAGAAACTACTAATATAAATAAAACAAATTAGTATTTATCTTAAAATATTTTTAAAACAACAGAATAGATTATTTGGAGAGTTATTTGAATTTCTACCAAATTCTTGTTCATGTTCTATTTCTCTCTCTATATTTTTTGAATTTCTCATAAAAGAATTTTGAATTTCTCATAAAAGATAACATTCACAATATTCAAGTTTGTGTGTCTGACTTAATTCACCTGACATTATGACCTCAAGTTGCATCCATATGCCAACAAATGCCTCAAGTTTCTTTCTTTATGGAAAGTCCTCCATTATGTATAAGTACCACATTTTCTGTATCCATTCATCTGTTGATGGAAAGATATGCTATTTCCAAGATCCAGCTATTATAGATTGTACTGCTATACTGCTATAAACATGGGTATACATGTATCCCTGTAATATGATGACTTTAACTCTTTGGGGAAGATACTTACAAGGGAAATAGATGGAGCAAATAGAATGTCTATTTTTAGTTTTCCACAGTGAGTGTTCTACACTGATTTCCACAGTGATTGTTCTAGCTTCCCTTCCCACCAACAATGTAGAAGGGTTTCTTTTTCCCCACATCCTCACCAACATTTATCATTACTTGATTTTTTGATGATAGCCATTCTTTCTGGAATAAGGTGGTATCTCAGTGTAATTTAACTTGCATTTCTCTAATGGCCAATGATGTGGAACATTTTTTTATGTTTGTTAGCCGTTTATATTTCTTCTTCTGGGAAGTGTCTATTCATTTCAGTTACCCATTTTTTGACTGGGTCTTTTATTTTGGGGTGCCTCATTTAAGTCCTTTATATATTGTAGATGTTAGTCCTCTGTCCAATGAATAGATGACAAAAATTTTGCCCATTCTGTAGGTTATCTTTTCACTCTGTTGGTTGTTTCCTTTGCTATGCAGAAACTTTTTAATTTTATATGATCCCATTTGTTGGTTCTTAGTATTATTTCTTGTGCCACTGGGGTCAGAAAGTCCTTGCCCATGTTTTTTAAGAGTTTTACTTATTTTATCTTCCAACAGATTGTTTCTGTTTTAACATTAGATCTTTGATCCATTTTGATTTTAGTTTAGTACATGGTGAGATATATATGGGTTTAGATGCAATATTCTGCATATGGATGACCAGTTTTCCTGGCATCATTTATTAAAGAGGCTATATTTCCTTTAGTGTATGTCTTTTGCCCCTTTGTCAGTGATCAAGTAGCTAAATGTGCCTGGGGTTGTTTCTGCTTCCTCTCTTCTAGGGATGGAGGATGACTTCTTAAACTCAGTAATATGCTTTTTGACAAAAGATCGAAAGCTTCCACCCTGACATCAGGAACCATTTATATTCCACCTTTTAGTATAGATACCAATTAGTACAGTTTGGCATTTATTAATAACAAAAATAATAAAAGGCATCTCAATGAAAAGAAGTAAAACAATTTTTAATTTCATATGTTGTGCTTTTGTATAGAGTATCAAAGGAATCATCTATGAGAAAAATCAGAAATAAGGAGTTCTCCAAAGTTGTAGGACACAAGATTACTACAGTGGTACCTCAGTTCACAAACTTAATTCATTCCACAACTCTGGTCACGAACTAAATTGGTCATGAACTGCATCAAATTTCCCCTTAAGGTTCAATGTAGGTAAGGTTAATCCATTATGAACCATGTATATTTTTTAACCACAAAAACATGAAACAAAGTACCGTGCAGTATGAAGAGAGAGAACACTAACCTTGCTTGAGGTGACTTCTGGCACAGAGGACAGTAAGGTGGGTCAGATGGAAGTTCTTGCTTGGAGGAAGAGTCCCCCTCCATAAGGACATCAGGGAGAGAGATATCCTTCACAGGTTTCCTCTCTTCTTTGTCTCTTAGCTACAGGAAAAAATTTGATTAAAAATCTATCTAATGTCATTTGTTCTTTTCTGTGCTGGGTAACACTCTGGAATGAGAGACCACATTATGGCTCATCAGATTCAGCACTCTGTTCCTTACAGTTGTGTTGGGGTGGTTCTTCTCAAGAAACCCTTGCACTCACTCCATTTTCCATGATGGGTTTAATCACATCACTGCCAACCTCCTCCCTGTCTTCCTCTTCCCTAGTGGAGTGCTGCTCAATAAGAGCCTTCTGCTGCTCACTCTGGGGATCAGCAAGTTCTTCCGGCATCAGCTCCTCCTTAGGGTCCTCAACAAGCTCCTCCATGTCTGCACCTTCTATGTCCAGACCCACACTCTTGCTATGGATACAGTTTCCTCCACTCCCTGTGCCTCAGACCCTTCAGAGTCAGGTTCAGTGACATATTCTGGCCACAGTTTCCTCCAGGTTGAGTTTAAGGTCCAGTATATGACATTTTGGGGGACTTATGCAGCAGCCTTGTCAGAACTGAGAGCCTCACCATGTCTTATTGCACAGTGGAGGCCACTCTCTTGTGGAATTTATCAAACCACACTCTATTGGCTTCAAATCCATCGCTTGTTGCACTTGTAGAGGGGTTTTCTTGCAGTAAGTCACTGTGCGATTTCCTGACTTTTTCAAAGCATAGCTACACTGGCCAGCTGTTTCTCACTCAACCAGCTATTTCTCATTCTCATTCAACTAACAAACGTTTTTCCACCATTTCCAGCACCTATGACCTATGCTTGGTTAACATTGTTACTCTTTTGCCACATCAGCTTCTCTGATGACATCTTTAGTCTTCAAAATAGTTGAGATTGTCGACTTCACCATCTTGTACTCCGAGATCAGATCAGTCCCACAGATGCCACACTCAGGCTTTTCTGCAATTTCCTTCTTCAATTCAATGGTTATTTTCTTTAAAAACTGCTTCTTAACCATTCTTGCTTTGCACTTTCTTGTTACCTTCATTATTTCTCTACACATGTTAGCTTCATTACTGCTGTGCACATTCTGGTTACCTTCATTACCACTCTGCCCTTTCTTTTTTTCATCATGCTTGATCTGCGCTTTCTTTGCAGCCATGCGGGATTTAATAATACTACACAGTACTGTATGTGTTAAAAAGCACACAAAAAGCTTTACAGCAAGGTATGCACAGGTCTGTCTGTGACTGTGATCTCAGCTAGAGGAAATCACAACTACATGTCAGAGGAGGGAAGATGCACCAAGTTCATGTTTATGTTTGTATGGGGAAGATGGCCATTGTTCTGTTCATCACCTGATGTGGAGTTCCATGAAGGGAAGCAAAATTTTGCCGAACACTTTGGTGAATCGAATTGTTTGTAAATAGGAGTGTTTGTGAACTGAGACATTACTGTATACAAAAAATAAAATTTTTAATGAACAAAATGAAAATTAATAAAATAATTTCATTTTATAATAGTATAAAAATAATTAATTAGAAATAAATTTAACAGAAATGTGAACATTTTTACCATGAACTATGAAAGATTACAGAAATTAAAAGGTATAAATAAATGGAATAACAACCTATGTTTATGGATTGAAAGACTTAGCTTTGTTAGCATAGCTATATCCCTAAGTTGATCTTTGGATTGATTATAACCATTATCAACCTCTTACCTCATCCTTTTTCCCCCAGAAATTAACAAGCTACTATAAAAATTTGTATGGAAATTTTAAGCAATCCAGAACAGCAAAAAGGTTCTTGATAGAAAATAACAAAGATGAAAGACTTCCAGCTTCACTACTTCTGAATCTACTGCAGAACTACAGTAATGGGGGCAGAGTGGCCAAGGCATAAGACTGGGACACACATAAACAGAATAGGAATGATCGTCCAGAAATAAATTCTTACATTTATAGCTCCTTGGCTTTTTGTAGTTCATTGTATAAGATTACTTTATATAAACTCTCATCTTTCTAGCCTAATGTTAAAAAGAACATTTGGTTGGCTTGGCTGTTACAAACTTAAATTCATAAAAATACTTTTCAAACCCAGAAAACAGACACAAATGTGCTATGTGCCATAAATAATAAAAAATCTTGATGTACAAATTGAATTCAAAAACAAAATTATACTACATAATACAAAAATATCATGGTTAAATCATTAATATAAATCTAAGATAATGGGCTGGGGATTTAGCTCAGTGGTTTCAACACCTGCTATGCAAGCACAAGGACCCGAGTTTGATCCCTGGTACCAAAAACAAAACAAAACAAAACAAAATAAATCTAAGATATGAAGATTATGTAATTTGTGCTTTTTTACCTTTTAAAATCATAGGTGAAATGTTTAATGGCTTGCTTTTAAAATTGTTTGGAGGACCTAGACTTCCAAATATCTGCTAGTGTTTGTCCAAATAGACGATGCAATTTTCTGTTAATACATTGTTTCATAATATGCAGTGAATTTTTAAAATTTCAATATTGAAGCTAAATTTTAATAATGGCTCTCTCTACATGATGAGATTATTAAGTATTTTTATTTCTTTTTCTTATTTACATGTTCTGTTTTATAATTTTTATTTTTATTGGTACATGTTTGCAGGACATAATGATTACATTCATTCTGGACAGTTGGTACATATACATAACACATCCTAATTCTTCTTATGTCCCTTTTCCCTTCTTTTCCTTCCTCTTTCCCTCCCTTCTACATATTATAAAGGATCCAGACTATATCAGAATTTTATACATTTTTTAAGAATTTCAGTACTGCAGGCCAAGGATCACAGACGCCCCCAGTACAGAGGAGGTGAAACTGCCAGGCCACCTTACCACTGCCCTGAGCACAGAGGAGAAGAGCTGCCTCCAGCACAGAGGAGGTGAACCTTCCGGGCCACCATACCACCATCCCCAGCGCTGAGGAGGTGAGGCATGTGGGTGCCAGCAGCATACATCCCCCATGCTAACGAGATGCAACAATCAGATATTCAACCACCTGGACTACCTGAACTGGCAATGAAAGAGGATCTGGAAAAAATGGACTCAGAAATAAGTTTTCAGATGACAGCAGAGATTGTGCCTATAGTGCAAGACTTGATTAGTAAGTCTAGACAATACACAAATCAAAAAATAGAGGAGCTGAGGAACATGGTGGAATCCCAATATAGGAAGCAAATGGAATCCATAAACCACATGCAAACAGATTTTCAGCAGATTAAAAACTCCATTGGACGTTTACTCAGCAGAATGAGCCAATGTGAGGACAGAATTGCAGATATAGAAGATAAGATTGTTAGTGATCAGGAAAAGAAAAATCTCTTTAAAACAGTAAGGTACCACGAGAAATCAATCTAGCAGCTGCTAGATGATGCAAAGAAGAATAACTCAAGTCTGATCAGAGTCAACGAAGAAACAGGAGAGACTGCAGATGACATAAAAAAAACTTCAGAGAAATGATGACAGAAAATTTCCCAAGCAGAAGAAAAGAACTTGACATACAGAGAAGTGAGGCATATAGGACTCCAACTAGCCTTGATCAAAAAAAAGTCTACACATACACATATAACAGTTAAGATTCCAGAAAACCAACAGAAGAACAAAATTCTACAGGCAGTTAGAGGAAAGAAACAAATCACATACAAAGGAAATCCCATCAGAATTACAGCGGATTTCTCAACACAAGCCCTCAAGGCAAGAAGAGCTTAGAGTGACGTATTTCAAGCCCTAAAGGAAAACAGTCTCCAACCCAGATTGATGTACCCTGCAAAATTATCTTTCAAAATTGATAGAGAAATAAGATACTTCCATGACAAAGAGCACCTTAGGAACTTCATGAATACCAAACCAGCACTCCAAAAACTTTTCGACACTATCCTAGGAAAAGACAGCAAGGATCATAACCCCAAGAAGCCTAGCAGGATGAATCCATTGGGCAGGACAAGAAATTGAATGCAAAGGGAGAGAATCCAAGAATAGGAAAAAGCCATGACAAGGTTAAGTCAATACATATCAGTTGCAACCACCAATGTTAATGGTCTCAATTCATCAATCAAAAGAAATAGACTGGGAGAATGGGTCAATAAGCAAGATTCAACAATATACTGCATAGAAGAAACACACTTAGTTCAAAAAGACACACATAGACTAAAAGTTAAAGGGTGAAAAACAATACTCCATGTAACAGGAACCCGAAAAAAAGCAGGAGTAGCTATCCTCTTTGCAGATCAAGTGGATTTCAAACCAGCACTAATTAAGAGAGACAAAGAAGGACACTACAGCCTGATAAAGGGAAGAATCCAAGAGAAAGAGATGACAGTCATAAACATATATGCACCAAACACCAGGGTGCCCAACTATATAAAACAAATAGTAACGGACATGGAAAATCAAATAAACACTAATACAGTAGTAGTGGGGGACCTCAATACCCCAATGTCACAAATAGATAGATCAAATAGACAAAAGAAAGCAACAAAATACTAGAACTCAATCAAACTCTTGAACAAATGGACTTAACAGATGTTTACAGAGTGTTCCACCCCACAAACTCAGAATGCACATTTTTTTCAGCTATACACTGGTTGTTTTCCGAAATAGACCACATCCTCGCTCACAGAACATGTTTAAGTAAGTGCAAAGGAACTGAAGTTATCCCCTGTATATTGTCAAACCATAGTGCGATGTAATTGGAGATCAATAGCAAAAGAAACCCCAAGAATTTCATAAACATGTGGAAATTTAACAACACATTTCTGAATAGCCAATGGGTTACATAGGAAATTAAAGAAAAAATTAGACAGTTCCTACAATTAAATGACAATGAAGTAAAACATATCTGAATTTATGGGACACAACGAAAGCAGTCTTATGAGGGAAATTCATAGCAGTGAATACTCATATTAGGAAATCAGAGCAAGCCAAATTAAACAACCTGTAGCTGAACCTCAAGCTTCTAGAAAAAGAAGAGCAGGACAAACCCAAAGCTCATACAAGGGAGGAAATTATAAAGATCAGAGCAGAAATGAATGCAATGGAGACTAAGAGAATGATACAAAAAATCAATGAAGCAAAGAGATAGTTCTTCGAAAGAATAAACCAAATTGACAAGCCCTTAGCCAACCTTATCAGAAAAAGGAAAGAAAAGGCCCAAATCCATCAAACTAGGAATGAAAAGGATGAAATTACAACGGACCCAGCAGAACTTCAGAGGATCATCAATACCTACTTCAAGAACCTATATGGCAACAAGATGGAAAACACAGAGGAAATGGACAGATTCCAAGATACGTATGAATTACCAAAGTTGAATGAAGAAGACCTAAAAATTCTAAACAACCCAGCATCGGTCAATGAAATTGAAAATTAATTAAAAACTTAGCAACTAAGAAAAGCCCGGCCCTGATGGCTTCACTGCTGAATTCTACAAGACATTTAGAGAGGAACTACTGCCACTGCTGTTTAAACTGTTCATTGAAATTGAAGGGGAAGCAGTACTCCCAAATTCATTCCTGGAAGCAAGCATCACCTTGATCCCTAAAGCAGAAAAAGACCCAACCAAAAAAGAGAACTATAGGCTAATCTCACTAATGAACATAGATGCAAAAATCCTTAAAAAGATACTGGCAAATGGAATGCAGAAGATCATCAAGAAGATCATACACCCTGTCCAAGTGGGATTCATCCCAGGGATGCAGGCATGGTTCATCATATGCAAATTAATAAATGTACTACATTATATCAGTAGAGCCAAAGACAAAAACTATATCATCATCTCAATAGATGCAGAAAAAGCATTTCACAAAATCCAACGCCCATAAACCCTACAAAAATTGGAATAGACAGTCTCTACCTCAATCTGATAAAAGCCATCTATGAAAAACGTTACAGCCAATATCATACTAAATGGTCAAAAACTGAAATCCTTCACACTAAAATCAGAAACAAGACAAGGATGTCTACTATCACCACTCCTGTTCAATATAGTTTTGGAAACATTAGCCACAGCAATTAGACAAGAGAGAAATCAAAGGAATAAAAATAGGAAACGAAGAAGTCAAATTATCATTATTTGCAGATGACATGATACTCTATATAGAAGACCCCAGGAACACCACCAAAAATCTTCTACACTTAAGCAAATTCAGTGAAGTAGCTGGATACTAGGTCATCACACAAAAATCAATAGCTTTCCTCTACACAATCAACAGACTCACTGAGAGAAATGGGGCAAATAATTCCTTTCACAATAGCACCCAAAAAACTGAAATACCTAGGTATTAACCTAACAAAAGGAATGAAAGACCTCTTCTCTGAAAACTGTAGCACTCTGAAAAGAGAGATTGAAGACGACATCAAAATGGAAAGACATTCCTTGCTCCTGGGTAGGGAGAATCAACATAGTGAAAATAGCCATACTTCCAAAACTACTATATAGATTCAATGCAATCCCAATTGAAAATTCAGGACCATGCTTCACAGACCTCGAGAAAACAATCCAAAAATTCAGTTGGAACAAGAACAGACCTAGAATAGCAAAAGCAATTCTAGGCAACAAAGACAAGGTAGGGGGTATCACAATCCCCAATTTGAAACTATACTACAAAGCTACTGTATGAAAAATAGCATGGTACTGGCAAAGAAACAGACCTGAGAACCAGTGGAACAGATTAGAAGATGCAGAAACAACTCCAGAAACACTCAGCCACCTCATCTTCGAAAAAGGAGCCAAACACCCTCATTGAAGGGAAGATAGCCTCTTTAATAAATGGTGCAGGACCTGCTCTTCCTCAGACAAAGATCTACTATCTCGAATCTATAAAGACCGTAAAAAGATCAGACCTCCCAAATTTAAAGACCCAATCCAAAAATGGGCATCTGAAATGAACAGACATTTCTCACACAAAGAAGTAGAAATAGCAAATAAATACATGAAAAAATGTTCAACATCACTGGTCATTTGAGAGATGCAAATGAAAACAATGCTGAGATTTCACTTCACTCCAGAAAGAATGGCTGCTATCATGAAATCAACCAATAACAAATGTTGGCGGGGCTGTGGGGAAAGAGGAACCCTGCTCCACTGCTGGTGGGAGTGTCAACTGGTGCAAGCACTGTGGAAATCAGTATGGAGATACCTCAAAGAACTAGGACTGGAAGTCCCATTTGACCCAGGTATTCCACTGCTGGGGATCTTCCCCAAAGAATTAAAAGAATCATACCACAGTGATAGATGTGAACCCATGTTCATCGCAGCACAGTTTGTGATAGGTAGAACTTGGAAACAGCCCAAATGCCCATCATCTGGAGACTGGATAAAGAAAATATGTTTTTTAAATAAAATGGAGTACTACTCAGCCATAAAAAATGAGAAATTAGAGACATTTATAGCTAAGTGGATGCACATTGAGGCGATACTCTTAAGTGAAATAAATAGGATACACATGTATAAATACCAAATAATTTCTCTGGTGTGAGACGCTGAAAGTGTAAGTAAGGACTAAAATGTATAATAGGTAATGTGAAATAGGAAGAAAAGGGGCAAAGGGGAAGGAAGTGGGAGGGGTAGGGGAAAGGATAGAAGGGAATGTGATTAATATGAGAAAATGGAAAAATAGGAACAAAATCTTTGTAAATAGGGAGGAATGGAGGGGTTGAAGGGAGGGCTGGGCAAGGGTGAAAAATAAGAACCAAGAGAGATTATGTAAAGGTGCAAATTTCCAATGATGAATGTGATTATATTGTATACCTAAAATATGCCAATGATTAGAATGAATAATTGATAATGCAAAATAGGAAGAAAAGGTCCAAAGGGGTAGGGGTAGTGGGAGGGGCAGGGAAAAGGAAAGAAGGGAACAGAAAAATGCTGAGAAATGGAAAAAATGCAAATAAAGTCTTTGTAAATAGGGAAGGGTGGAGGGGGTGAAGGGAGGGCTAGGAATCGGGAAAAAATAAGAACCAAGATGCATTATGTAAAGGTACAATTCCCAATGAGAAATGTAATTGTGTTGTGTACCTACAGTGTACCAATAAAAGAATTTAATTTAATAAAAAAAACTAAAAATAAATAAATAAATGCTGCAGGAAAATGTGGGTTTCAGCTTCCCAAAGATTAAAATGAAACCTATATCTCTCACCATGCACTAGACTAAAATCGAAATGGATTAAAGGTCTAAATATTAAAACAAACGCTGAACCATCTGGAAGAGAAGTTAGGTAGAACTCTTGAAGACATTGGTGTAGGAAAAGATTTTATGAACAAAACCTCAGTTGCCCGTGAACTAGCACAATCAACAAGTGGGATCTCTTCTTATTAAAAAGCTTTTGCACGACAAGAGAAACCACCAAGTGTGTGAAGAGACAACCCACAATGTGAAAAAAAATTTCCACCTGCTGTTCCTCAGACAAAGGTCTACTATCTAGAATCTATGAGGAACTTAAAAAGATCAGACCTCCCAAATTTAAAGACCCAATCCAAAAATGGGCATCTGAAATGAACAGACATTTCTCAGACAAAGAAGTAGAAATAGCAAATAAAACATATGCAAAAATGTTCAACATCACTGGTCATTTGAGAGATGCAAATGAAAACAACACTGAGGTTCCACCTCACCCCAGAAAGAATGGTTGCTATTATGAAATCAACCAGCAACAAATGCTGGTGGGGATGTGGGGAAAGAGCAACTGTGCTCCACTGTTGGTGGGAGTGTAGACTGGTGCAATCACTGTGGAAATCAGTATGGAGATACCTCAAAGAACTAGGACTGGAAGTCCCATTTGACCCAGCGATTCCCCTGCTGGGTATCTTTCCCAAAGAATGAAAAGAATCATAGTACAGTGATGTATGTGCACCCATTTTCATAGCAGCACAGTTTGTAATAGCTAAAACTTAGAAGCAGCCAAAATGCCCATCAGCTAGAGACTGGATAAAGAAAATGTGGGGTATTTTTTATAAAATAGAGTACTACTCAGCCATAAAAAATGAGAAATTATTGACATTTATAGTTAAATGTATGCACATTGAGGTGATACTCTTAAGTGACATAAATAGGTCATACGTGTGTAATTACCAAATAGTTTCTCTGGTGTGAGTAACTAAAAGTGTAAATAAGGACTAAAATGTATAATAGGTAATGTGAAATAGGAAGAAAAGGGGCAAAGGGGAAGGGGAAGTGGGAGGGGTAGGGGAAAGGAAAGAAGGGAATGGAATTAATAGGAGAAAAAGAAAAAATGGAAACAAAGTCTTCGTAAATATGGAGAGATGGAGGGGTTGAAGGGAGGGCAGGGGAAGGGGGAAAAAAATAACCAAGAGAGACTATGTAAAGGTGCAAATTTCCACTGATGAATGTCATTATGTTGTATACCTAAAATGTTACCAATAAAATTAATTAAGAAAATTTCAGTAGTGCATATTTGTTATCCAGAAGAGTGAGTTTCGTTTTGGCATACTTCTACATGCATATGTGCTTTCATTATTTTCACCCTCTTACCCTCCTGTTGCCTTCGGTCTTCTTTCACCTGATCCTTCCTGCAGTAGACTCCCTTTTACTGTTTTGCACATCTTTTTTTGTTTGATTGCACAAATGGGAGAAAATGTGGTATTTATCCTAACATGATGATCTTTGGTTGATCCATTTTTCTCCAAATGGACCTTGAGACCTTGTTTGGAGGTCCTAGCAGGGGATCGCAGCTACTTCTATACCCTTGACCAAGGAAACGGTCCTAGTCTGTTGGGGTTGGTCATCCTCTTTGATTCGGGAGGGATACCGTGGAGAGGTGAAGGAGAAAAGGGATGCCCACCCAGCCAGCCAGATCAGCTGGATCAACCCTGCCGATCAACGGGGTGACAGATGTCACAGCCAGATTGCCCTCACACCCCCATTTTCCTCCAAATGACATGATGTCATGTTTTGTTATGGCTGAATAATATCCATGTATATATTATATATCACATTTTCTTTATCCATTCACCTGTTGATTGACAGGTACCTAGAGTGTCTCCATAGCTTAACTGTTATTAATTGTAGTACAATAGACATACATATGCAAGGATCTCAGTAGTACACTGACTTTCATTATTTAGGGAATTCTCTGAGGATTGGTGTGGCTGAATTAAATGGGAGCTCTATTTTTAGTTTTGTGAGGAACCTCCATGCTGACTTCCTTAGTTAGCCAATTGTTTTTTTGACAACTGTTCAAGTCAATTCAATAAAGAAAAGAATGGTTTGGCTTTATTTTTCTTTGAAAAGGATAGTAGCATGCATACTTCATAGGGCTGGCAGAAGTTCCAAAGGGGATGTTTTTAAGCACTTGACTTAGACTCTAACATATCCTAAGTGGTCATTTATTACTGTTATGTGATCCTGGGCAAGTTAGTTAATCTCTTTGAGTTTTCGGATTTGACATGTGTAAAATGAGTGTAATCATAGAAGCTCAATAACTACTCCTTCCTGAAGGGTTCATATCTGATACAACCATCTTTTGCAGTCTCTTGTGGGCCTAGGAAAGACTGTCTTTCTTTCCTTTTTACGGCATTTTTTGGGGGTTCTGATTATAAAAGTGATGTATTTTTAAATTCAGAGAAAAGATGTGAACATATTTGTGCTCAACTGTTAAAACGAGTTTTCTTCTGATGAGCGGGAGTAGGAAATATGTATCTACATTTTGATTATTATTGTGCTTGTGTACTATATAAATGTTTTATAACCACCAGTAGTACTTTAAAAGTTAAAAAGTAAAAGTGTATGCACACTATAAAACAATATTATATCTCTTCAAAAATTCCATAGACAATAGTTACCAGAATGCTTCCAGAAAAAAATAGATGTGGGGTAGCTGGGTTCCACCGTCACATAATTTTGGAAATGCAATTCAGGTTCATTTATTCTTCCATTTACTCACAACTTTAGGAGCAAGTCTTAAAAAACTGAAAGGAGCCTATTAAGTAGGCTGATCTTAAGCCAAAATGATTTCATTACTAATCACTGCTGTTTTCCATGTGACTCATGTTTGCTCATGAGAATGCATTTTGTGGATCACCTGCTCATTTTACAGTTAATATCACACACAGCTTGTTACTTGCAGAGTGCAGACGTAGGTATTGGGTTTTTCAACTTATTTTTTCCACCTCAGGCCATTCCTCTGAATCCTTAAGCGAAAATCTTCAGTAGTACAACAGTGATGTCTTCTGGAAAAGAAATAGGCATGCTAGAAAAGTGGAGTTTTGACCATGCTGCTGAATCCTCAGCAGTGACTTTTGTGGGACTTAGGTGATGATTAAGAAATCCTGCAAAACATCACACACTCTTAACTGGTTTTCCCAAAATTCTCGAGATGGATTTTTTTAGTTCAATTTTTGTTGAAAGATAATTATAGATCAATATGCAAGAAATAATCCCAAGATATACCTGTACCTTTCTCCACTTTTTCTCCATGGTAAGATCTTACAAATACCATAATGAGGATATTGACACTATTACAGGAAAGATACATACCGTTCCCACTGCCACAGGAACCCTCAGGTTGCCTGTGTATGGTCACACACTTCCCTACTTAACTCATGTCAGCTACTAATCTGTATTTTCTATCTGTAATTTTGTCCATTCCAGAATATTATTCAAAGGGGATCACACTGAATGCTGTCTTTTGGAATTGCTTTTTCCACTCAACATAATTTTCTGGCAATTGATATAGATTCTTTTATATATAAATGAATGTCTCATTTTTATTACTGGGTACAAAGCCATGTTATTATGATCAGAATAATAGTCCTCCTTAAAAAGAGGTTTATTTCCTAATCACCAAACTTATAAATATTTTATTTCATATGGCAAAGAGGGCTTTCAAGTTGTGCTTAAACTAAGATGGGAGATGTTCATAGATATCTGTATTGAGGTAGGATAATCACCGGGTCCTTCCAAATGCAAGAAGACACAGAGAAGATACGAAAAAGGAAGGAGAGTTGGAGTGATCTTCTGTAAGAACTCAGCTTGCCGCTACTAGCTTTGAAGGTGAAAGATGAACAGGACTCAATGAACACAAGAGGCCTCTAGAAGCCAGAAAACATTGGAATGTATTTAGTGGTATTGACTTTTATGTTTATGCCAATCCTGAGCTTGGACAGTGGGCAGACAGGTCTGGATTCATATCTTGTTTTGCCAACTCTACCTGTGTGACACTGGGTATATTGTTCTGTATTAGTTCTGTTGCTATCATGAAATAACCTGAGGCAGGCCAACTTTATAAAGAACCAAAGTTTACTGAACTCACTGTTTTGGAGGCAAGTCCAGACAACATGTCACAGGGTCTGTTGTGGGTTCAATATCAAATATGCAGGAGAAAGGATCACATCTCAAAACAGGAAGCCAGAGAGAGCTGGTTGGGGCCAGTCTCGGCCTTTTATAACACCCACCCTTGCAAAAACTCCCTCCAGGACACCAGTATTTCCTTTCTAGGCAGTGACCCCGAAGACCAAAAGACCTCTTAACTAGAGTCCACCCCGTACAGGTTTCATCAGCACCATATCACACTGAAAACCAAGATCCCAAAATGTGAACCTTTGGGGAAAAATCACATCCAAACCATACCCCTGGGTAGGTCCTATAACTTACTACATTTCTATTTCCTCACACATAATAATACAGCATTACCTGCTATATTACCTGTATAATAATACAACATCACCTGCTTTATAATAGCAACAGTTCCTACGCAGGCATATTATGGCATGAAATGTGTATGTGCCCATCATCACTACTGCTGTAGTGAAATATCACAATACACAAGGTAGAATATGTAAGAATGTGTGTGCAGTATCAGAATTTCTTATGTTTGATAATGGACCCTCGGATTACCTGTCTATGGGGCAATCTTACTAAATATAAATGAGATTACCTGCTTCTTTCATGTGTGGTCACCTGCACTGCATGGAATCCCTTCTGCCCTTTGCTGAATAAAACAGGAGTTCATGTCACAAGCACTTACTAAGCATCTCCTTCGAGCAAGCAGGCTTTGACTCCTTTGGCTTTCTGGGTATTTCTCTGTCATGGTGGGTCAGGTGAGATTTTCAAGAGGCCAAGAGAGTCAAAGGTACAGGCGAAATGGGAAATATAGCCGTGAAGAGGAAGACCTGGTTTAAAATCCCATTTGGAAAATGGTATGTTTTGTTTGCGGTAAATGGTATCAGGCAGAGAAGCAGAAGGAAAATAGACTGCAGCCCTAAATGAAATGCCAAGTAAGGGTACCACAGAATGGAGAACAGTCTCCAAGCAGCAGTGGGCTTCTCACCCTGCCACCAAGGCTGAGCACATACTACTCAGTACCCAAACCAGCCCTGTACCCGACAGTCCCTAAAGAAGTTGGCCTAATAAGGCTCTCCCTTTATTCCATGTTCACACCAACCTTATTTTCATTTGCTTTCAAATTATTTTGAGAAATATTGCTTCAACTTTCTTATGTTAAACGTTTTGTCTGATTATAGCAAGAATAAAAGAGAACTATGGTACTTGTAGTTACTCCCTTTAGATTTCTGAGTGTGATATATTATTTTATACCAACAATGGACCTGGGCTGAATTTCCTTTTAAATAATAAGCCAGAGGTTAGAATAAACAATGATTTATCGAAATTAAAAATTAATGACAAATAAATGGCATTCTTGTCAGATGTGAGGGAACAAGAAAAAAACAAACCTTTATGTCCTTGATAAGCCATGTCATTTATAAAATAAATAATCCAGAAGCTTTCCTGTATTAGGATGTGGAGGGAAAGAGCAGGAACTTGTGAGGGAATAGAAACTTCTTTTGTTAGATGACAGTATTGCGCAGCCTAATGTTTTCATCTAACGAAATACCCCTGAATATTAATCATTTCTCTCTGGTTTGAATGGCATCTTTCTTTCTTTCTTTCTTTCTTTCTTTCTTTCTTTCTTTCTTTCTTTCTTTCTTTCTTTCTTTTGTACCTGGGATCAAACTCGGGTCCTTGTGCTTGCGAGGCAGGTGGCGGTGAATGGCATCATTCGTATAACCCACACATTCCTCCTGCACAGAGTGCACCAGAATGCATCCTCAGATAGAAGGTCGTGCTAGTCCTCAACTCGCCCAAGGCTTTTCTTTAAAATTTCCAATTTGCTTATGACACCTGCCAGGGACTTTTTATTTTTCATTCTTTTCCTTCTTGCCCTCTGCCTCTTCTTCTTCCTCCCCCTTTTCCTTTTCTTCCTTCCCCTCTTCCTTCTCCCCCTCTCCTCCTTGTCATTCTAAGACTCGTGTTCATCAAAGCAATTTTTTTTTTGGTATCGGGGATGGAACTCGGGTCCTTGTGCTTTCGAGGCAGTGGTGGAATCTCTGAGCTAAATCCCCAGCCCCTCATCAAAGTAATTTAATTCTCATAATGTAAAGAAAAGTATAATACTAAACGATTTTTAAAACTTTGGGGCTGCCTAGTGCTCCACCCTACCAGAACCTGAGTCTGCTTTCCACTCCCTCACAAATTCCTGCTCTTTCCCTCCACTTTCCCAACATATGTAAACTTCTGAATTATCTCTGTTACAGTGACACACACGGATGCCTGCTGGAGAAGCCTAGACTTTAGTTCTCTTACATGATTCGCTCTCCTTCTCCAAGTACTCCTACCCTCACTCTCCCCAATTATAAAATAAAATGTTGTTAAATATGTAGTCCCTGCTTAACAAAATGTCAGGTAATCGTGTAATTACTGAATCCCATAGCCTAATGTGACTTGCTTACATTTAAGAGAGGGGAGAGATAAATTCTGTTTGTCCAGAAGGTAATTTTTTTTAATTAATGCTTGACACCCTTGCACTACAGTGTTCTATTGGCAGCTGTGGCAGCAGACCCATAACATCCTCTCCATGGGTCTGAGCACCTTTGTGCCCCCTTTGCAGTGACTTCCAGCACTCTCCCTCCTCCTGCTCCCAGGGCTGCCCACACAGTGGCTACAGACCCAGAGGCCCCACCAGTAGTCACTGAGGAGGCCCACCCACCTGTCCTGTGTTGGCTCTGCTCCCTGGGTCAGGTGTTCTCTGCCTCAGTCTTTCTCTTTGGGTGGAACATTCTCTGGGGACTTCCTGAGGAATGTTACATGCAGGCCATTTTTTGGAAACCTTGAATGTCTGAAAAATGTCTTCTCTTTCCCATCCTGGTCTGGAAATGATTTCCTTGAAGAGTTGCATAAACATTTATCTACTTCCAGTACAGATTCCAGCCTAGCAGTTCTTTGCTATCCTTACTTATGCTTCTTTGATGGGGACCTGCATCTTGCTGAGTCCCCTCGACTCTCAGCCACAAGCTGGAAGTGTGCCTGCACCCCATCTTCTAGAATGTTGCAATGATGGTTTCTTGTTTTGTTTGGTGCTACTGATTGAACCAAGTGACTCCTGCATGCAAAACACTTGGTCTACTGCTGAGCTACATACTCAGTCCAAGATGTAGATTTGTTGTTTTGTGCTCCCGGGGCTGAAACCAGGGCCTTGCACATGCTAGGTAAGCAGTCTCCATCTTAGCTACATCACCAGTGCTTTTTACTTTACTTTAATTTTGTTTTATTAAGATAGAGTTCTGGGATTATAGCTGTGTGCACCACACCCAGGTCTTTTTAGAATTGTCAAGTCCTCTTAACCTATCCATTCCTCTTAGCAGCCCAAGAGGTTGCAGCTGTGCTTGGGAGATGAGAAAGTGCACCTGTGGCCATGTGGAGGCTGTGAGGTTTCCTACAATCTTAGCAGGTTCTGGAGTCAGCCTTGCCACCTTTCGGCTCTGTTAACTCAGCTCGCCAAGACTGGCCGAGTGGACTCTCTGAGACACCACACTCCTCACCCTCAGAGAGTCTCTCTGACCCCGAAATTAAACATGAGCTCTTTGGCCTACAGTCCACATCCACCTACCCTTCTGCATCTCCCACTTCTCTTCTATCCTCTAGCCAAACTGAAGAGTTTTAGTTTTCCAGACATCTCAAATTTTGCCCAAGATTTTCCAAGCTTGTGTTGCCACCTGTCTTAAGGTAAACCTTGCTCTGAACAGGGGTTAGTGGTCCTTGCTTCTCTCACCCTGTCCATGGGGAGGACAGTTCGCAGCAGGATTGTGAAGGCTTCTGGATATCTCTCTTGCACAAGGATCTGCCCATGGGGAATGGGCTGGTCCTTTCCATGTGGCTTTCCTCATGGCACTTGACAACACCTCAGGAGTGGATTACCCATTGCTTCAGTTATTGGATGGATAGGAAAAAGGAAATATCAGAAGGACCCACATTTGTGTCCCCAAGCAAATTTTGTTGTCAGTGAACATAGGAAAAAAATCAAACCGTTTGCCTTGGCAATATTCCAAAATAAGTTTCCATTTTGAACATTTTCAAATGTAAAGAAAAACTGAAGGAATAGTAGAATATACACCAATTAACCCTTCACCTAGATTAATTATGTTTTTGACACGCTTACCATCTCTCTTGCTCTAAACACACACACACACACACACACACACACACCTCTTTTGGTAATCTTCTGAAAATAAATTGCAGATTAGCACAGTGTATCAGCCCAGAATATTTCACATGCAGTATCTAAGAGGGAAAACATTTTCCTACCTACTCAGAATTCCAAAACATCAATGTTATCATTTAGTTACGGCCTAAAATTTCTCAATTGTATTTGAAATGTCTATTATAACTATGTTCCTTTGATCCAGGAATCAAAGTTCACACCTTGACATTTTACTTATTATATATCTTTAATGGCTTTGTTCTAGGTTGGCACCTTTCTTTTTGATTCATGCATTTATTTTTTGAAGATTTCAGACCTGTTATTTGATAGAATGATCTCACATTCTGGAACCTGATTCCTTCATCATGATTAGATTTATGTTGGACATTTTTGGGGTAATATCTTATTGATAAAATAATTTCATTTTGAACATAAATATCAAGTGTCACATTGACCACTCTTGTGAAGGGAGTCTTAGCATCATAATCTTCATGAATTCATTAGCTCCTTACAAAGGCCGGGGGTCAGGGATTTAGCTCAGTGGTGCCGTTGCCTGCCTTGCAAACGCAAGGTCCTAAGTTCGATCCTTGGTACCAAAAAGAAACAAACAAACAAAAAGGATGGAATTGATAGTAACGTATGTACGTGGGCTTCTTTCTCTGAATGGAAAGTGACATCTCTTATATCAAATGGGAAGTGGTTAGAAACACACTCCAAAATCAAGTCAGTAATTAATTTAGGTCATGACTTTCTTCAAACTGTTCTTCCACATCTTGTCCAAGACATCTAGAATGAAAAAGTGCTTCTTAATTTTTTTAATACAACACTTGAAAATACTGGAGTCCAGAATATGACATAGTAAAAACTAATATTGCTTGAGGTAAGGGATTAGGGGAAATTTATTTTCTTCTGGTAGATCATTATTTTCCCTTTTGTCTGACACAAGGCAGGGGTGCAGGGCTTCATAATAGTCCCTTATGACTGATAATATGGTTGTCTACAATCAGATTCTAGGTGTTGGAAGGTACCTGCCAGGTAAGAGAATCCAGCTTCTTTTTTATTTGTCTCTTTATTTTTCTTAGTTCATGTTAGTGGTGTATAATGGTCACAGTCCCCATGGGTAGCTGGTGCACGTACACAACACATTCTACTTTTTTCATCCCCTCCCCCCCTCCCTCTCCCTGTTGTTCCCTCCCCTTTGCAAAAGGTCTATCATTCCCGTGCCTTCTGTCCTCTGCCTTTCATTGTGCAGTTGATACGCCGGGCTGGGTGCCCCAGCTATGTGCTGAGAGCTGTCCTGGGCCCACCTCAGCCAGCACAGCGATCTCTCCGGTGAGTGCTCACTCGCCACAGCACTCTGCCTCTGCGTCACCGGGACTCTGCATTCACGATTCTCCGTGTTTCCATGTGTCAGTCCAGGTTCTAGTGCTTATAATGCTTTCCGCCTTAAAACTCTTCAGATATTTCAACAAAATTCTGTGTCTGAAGAGTTTTCCTCTCCAGCTTCAGCAACCTGACCTCCTTTGTCACTCCTCCCTTGTCCCCTGAGTTCATACTTTCTGCATGCTTTCTTTTGAAAATGTGTGTTCCCATCCTCCCTGTTCCTCTCCATCTCTCAATCCCTTGCCCACCAAACACAAGTGAAGTGAAAACAGAGGCAGACTGCTCAGCCCTCGAGAGCTCCCAGCCCATGGGGCGAGGCCAAGAGAGGTCCGGGATGCTCATGCCAGTAGGATGGTGCCATGTCTGCCACACCTGTGCAAAGGAGGCATTCGCTGGTTCCAGAGAACAGAAAGCCACCCTTGCCACTGGAGGAGTGGGCGCTCTCTGGGGAGGATGGGAGGGCATAAGTCGCAAGTGTGAGGAAATGTAAGACAACACTCGAAGCTACAGAACAGGAAAGTGTAGAGTGGAAGGAGAACAGGATGGAGAAGGCCAGGAGGGAGCAAACAGGGTCTTCTGAACCTATCCTCATGGTTCCAGTCATGCCTTTAGGCAGCATAGGGCTTCCAGGATTTCATGTGAGTCACAGACACAGACTTGCTTTCAGAAGGTGTTCATGAAAAATGTGTCCTTCAGGGTCTATGAAGGACTTAGTGGATCATAAAACAGACATCAGAAAGATCCCCTGCTGCTTCTCCCATTTGAGGATGCAGCCAGAAGCCTGCTTTTGGGGCCAGGGATTTAGCTCAGTGGTTTCGCCTCCTGCTGCGCAAGCGCAAGGACCCGAGTTTGATCCCTGGTACCAAAAAAAAAAGGAAGCCTGCTTCTATGAACCAAGAGTATACACTCACCAGACACCAAGTCCTCCAGCACCTTGATCTTGGATTTCTCAGGCACCAGAACCGTGAAAAATGAATTTATTTTCCATAAGCCACCTACACTATGATATTTCATTCTAGCATCCTGGATGGAGTAAGGTATCCCCTATATCCCCTCCAATGTGGTTCGTGTGGAGAAATTAAGCCCAGGTTTAAAGAGAACAGCACAGCGATAACCTCTTGTGTATGATGTCTTCGAGTCCTATTGCCCTTTGTTAATGTGTCCATTAGATGAAGTATGTTGAGCACCCAGTGGATACAGGGGCCAAGTACTGTGCCAGAGGCTGAGAATGCAGCAGGGGCCTTGTCCTTGAGCAGTGAGGGGCTGAAAGAGAGGGAAGCCATTAATCTCACGTTCACAGAAAACATATTTGCAAATGTTAGTCGGTGCCACGTACGGATGTCGTGCAATGTGCAGTGGAAAGTTCCTCTGATTAAGAATGACAGAGGGAACTTATCTAGGCGAATGCTAGATGTGCTGGAATAGGAAGGCATGGCAGGAGTTGGGTAAGTGACTTGACTTGGAGCAGGAGAGCCTGCGATGGCATGAAACTAGAGCATGTGTGGCTCTTTGGGGAACCCGCACCTGGTGAGGGAGGCTGAGGAGAATAAGGAGAGTGTGCTGAGTCTGTAAAAAATAGAGGACAGACTGCAGACTCCTCTAGAGGTGCAGAAAGCACATAATGCCTTCCATTTGGCCGTGCAGTGTCCAGGGTCCTTATGCTCTCTCAGATCCTCCTCAAGAATCAAGCCTATCAGTGCTTCAGGGAGGGTCCTGGCCCCTTGAGGCCCACACTGAGAAAGCAGCCCCAGTGCCTGCAGTCTGGACTTTTGCTTCAGGTTTGGATGATTCCTGGGGATGAACATTAGACGGGCAAGAGGAATCTTTCCACAGGAAGAAGACAGAGGGTTGTGACACTGGTCAGAGATGACTGGAGGGAGCTGATACATGAGAGGCTTCTGGGTCACCAGATGACCCTGGTTGGCTGTGTATATCCTCCCAAAAGCTTCCATTAGGCCACTTCCTCTTACCTTGGAAGCCCAAGTCCCTGTGCAGATAAGTTCTACACAAGAGTCATCAATCTTCTTTGTTTTAGCTTTAGGCATGTAGTGAACTCTATATTTTTTTGTTTGTTGGTTGGTTTTTTGGTGTTTTGCTACTGGGGATTGAACTCGGGACCTTGTGCTTTCGAAGCAGGCGGCGGCACCACTGGGCTAAATCCCCGGCCCATATGTGTCTTTGTTGTTGTTGTTGTTGGTGGTGGTTTTTTCTTTTACTGTTTAAATAATAAAGAGGCATGGTTGTGGATGCCTGCAGTCCTAACATGCATGAGGCTGAGGCAGGAGATCCCAAATTGAAGGGCCGCCTGGGCTACATATTGAGACCCTTTCACAAACGAATGAACAAACAAATGAGAGTCTGTTGTTAGATGTATCTAGAGAGGTAGGTTGGGGACAAATCATCCAGGGCTGACAGATCTAAGAGCTATGGGAAGCCATGGGAAGGGAGGACCTTGTAATGGAGATGTGGCAAAGTTGTGTGCCAATTCCTTCCACTTGGGCACTTGCACAAGAGATGCTGGTGATCAGAACTGCATGTGCTCGCCACCATGGGGATCATTCAGCCTCCTTGATAGTAGCCCTCCTTTCCTTCCTGTCTTGGTGAGGCTGCCATAGCAGAATACCACAGATTGGGAAGCTTGAAGCACAGACATTCATTTTTCACAGTTCTGAAGACCTAGGAAAATTACAATCAAATTGTTGAAATGAAAGATAATTTAAAAACCTTTAAATCAGCTAAGACAAGATAGTACATAGATATAGGTAGAGGCTATGATAGTACATAGAGGACAGTATATAAAATAAGATAGTACATGAGGATAATATTGGTCAGCATGTGGACTTCTCGTCAGAGACAATATAAACTGCAAAACAACAAGACAACATCTTTGCAAGTAAGAGTAACAACTAAAAAAATTTCTGTCCAGGGAAAATATCCTTTAGAAGTGAAGTGAAATACAATTCAGGCTAAAGGAAAATTCTGCCACATGAAAGCTGCTATCTACAAAAGTGCAGAGCTCAGCTCTTGCAGTGTAAGTAAACATAAGGACTTGTTCCCACTTTTAAATTTATTCAAAGCACAATTGACTATTTAAAGGAAAAATAACAATCTATGTAGAGTTTATAACCTACATGGAAAAAGCATATGACAATAGGACAGAGGATGAGAGGGAAGTCAAAAGTATGCCACTGTATGTTTCTTGTGTAATATAGTGTGCAAATATACCCAGACTCACCATTAAGGGCTGGGAATTTGGCTCAGTGGTTTTGCCACCTGCTGTGCAAGCGGAAGGATCTGAGTTCGATCCCCGGCACCCAAATAAATAAATAAATAAATAAATAACAAAAGCATAAAGTTTACTACAAGCCAGTAGAGGGCTGGTACTAGTTGATCCAAATGAAGACAGAAAATATGGCAAGGAACAAAAGACAGATTTAACAATAGAAAATAAGTACCAAGATGGCAAACAGAAACACATCAATAGCCACATCAAGTTTACCTGGACCAAATGCTCCAATTGAGAAATCTCGACACATCAGTTTTTCAGTAGAGGTATTAGAGCTCTTCAGTGTTTTGAAAACACTACAGTGGAGGTGTGTTGCATGAATCAGGCAAAGAAAGTGACAAGATGTGTGCAAAAAATATGATCTCATTTTGATTTTGTTAGCATTTTTCTTGGTTATGCTAGTATTTAAAATGGGAAGACTGATGTAAAAATATGTGCCAATTACAAGTATATTATTTATGTGTCCCCAAATAGATTTTGAATCTCTCATCTCAAGCAATTTTCAAATTGAAAATATATAATTACTACTTTCAAGTCTGTCCCTCCAGATTGGGCTTTTAGCTTTCCTTGTATAGCTGACTCAGACCACTCATCGGGTGACAGACCAGCAGGGAGATGGGCACCCTCCCATGCTGGGGAGAGGACAGGTGGGAGAGACAAGGACAAGAACCTTGAAGCCTTCGTGCTGAGTCCTCACACAGCTCAGCAGCCAGGGCATCAACACTTCTGCTAAAATATAGTCCACATTTTTGGTAATACTGGTAAAACATCATCAATGTAAAATCCATGTCCCAAATCTTAAAAGAAACTATAGCTTTGAGTATCTGCTTCAGTTTTAAATCATGAAACCCTTTCAGGTAACTATCCATTTAAAACTAAATGAAAATTATTTTTCTTCCCCTAGGCCACCAATATAAAAGCCAGGGATAAAAGGAACAATGTTGCACTTAGATGTTCTAATCAAGCCAGTGCTGCTGGTAGAAATGCACAGTGGTATATGCATACCTTCACTTTTCTCCCCGAATTGTGTGTGTATACTGTATGTTGAGAGAGAAGGGTCGAAGAAGGAAATAATACAAAGAATACAAAGAAAAAATTTATCTCTTCTGTTGCTTACTATCCCAGAAGCTTTTTGTGTTTCTGTTGAGTGTGTGTGCCTATTCTTAGATATGTTACCGTGGTTTTAGGCCAACCGAAATACTTGTGTCTTATGATTACTTGAGACAGGCACTGTTGTTTTGGGTACAGTGAGCAAATAAATATAAACCAGAAGAATCTTAGCCTCCGGGGTGTCCAAAGCTGAAGCATGTGTAAGGTCTACACAGAGTGAAAACATGAAGTAAACATGTAGGGCCATGAGGATAGGTGCAGAGACAGAAGGGCTGATGCTGAGGAGTGCTGGGGTCCTGGGAACAGCTCTTGTAAAACCCTGCATGCCTCCTTGGTTCTCATCAGATTCTCACTGGGCAGCTCCCATGGCTCTAGGTTTTCTCTGGCAGTGTTGGGGCTGGGTTACACACTGACCCCCATGGCCCTCCTGTGCTTTGAAACCTGTGGCTCAGGTCTCTTAGCCTCATGAGTGTGACTTGAATTATTTATCTCCAAATCATCATCCTGCACTTTTGCATATTAAACCCCTCTCTGACTTGCTCCTGATTGCTTCCACTCATTCTGCACTCAGAAAATCATCCCTGACCTTCCCTGACCTTGAGCTGTGCAAGCAGGCTGGACATCGTCTTCTGCAAGGCACCTCCAGACACCTATTTGCAGCCCCAGTCAGGGCAGGCCAGAGCCCCCATGGAATCCTTTGTATTCCAGTTGAAGGTGACTGCATCTCCCATTTACCCAGTGGAGTTTAATCCTACTCATTACTGGGAGCCACCTGCCTTCCTGGGACCAGGGATGTCCATGGCATTCCAAACCTCAGACCTAATGACAGGCACATCATCTAGCTCTTTGCCTCTGGAAGGAGATGGGAGATGCTGGTTCTGTTCAGGCTAGCTGTGGTCTCAAGATTGACTGTGAGTCCAGCAACATTGAGCAGTGTGTGCAGCCACCCTGAGTGTACCCTGAAGCCTGGCTGTCAGCAGTGATTGGTACTCCAGCTTCATCTAGGTGGCCTGCATTTTACTCACCCATCTGTGAATGCACCTCAAGAAATATGCTTACTCCTTGCAAAACTCACTCTGAAATGAGGAGAGCAACCCTCCATCAAATGGTCAGATTCGTCTCTTGTGACAGGGCATCTTAACACTCTATTCTAAAAGTCTGTAGTCATTTTCTGGCTCTACAGTTGATATGCCAGGGCTTCCTTCTTATTGCATTTTAACCACCCATTTCATTTCCAAATGCTCTAGAGGTGATCCTGTTTATTGATGCTAGGAAAGGTTGTATGCAATTAGGGTCCCATTTGCAGTACAACAGAGAACTGTCTGCATCCTAACAAGGCTGCAGTGCAGGGGGAGATGAGCCAAATTTACGTATCTATTATGATGCATGTTCCTTAGTTGGTAATTCCAACACATATGGTTATGGTTAGATATGGATTTATTGAGATATGATGTATACATATATGAACATACATATACAGTATATACATACACACACATACACACACACACATATATGTACACACACACATACATACATTGAGAGAGAGAGAGAAGAGAAAGGAGAGAGGGGAACCTAGTTGGAATTCTAAATAGCAAGTTGCCTTGCTCCAAAATACGCTAAGTTGGGCCAGGGATTTAGCTCAGTGGTGCCACCGCCTGCCTCACAAGCGCAAGGACCCGAGTTCGTTCCCAGGTACCAAAAAACAAAAACAAAAACAAAAATGCACTAAGTTTATTCTTACCTATAGTTATAAATGTGTATATTTCATGCTTTTTCTCTTACAGTAACGTTTATTATGAAAAAACGCATTCAACACCAAAGATAAAAAAAATGATAAAACCCTCATATACCAGAGTATTGAAATATTTTAGAATAGAACCATTAACTAATTCAGTACTTGCAAAAATTCTCACACTTCTTGTTATTTTGATGGTGAAATACTTTAATGAGAACCCAAGCTTTCATCACTTTGTCCTTAAATATTTGAGAATCCATTATTAAAAATATGGACTTTCAAAACCTAACAAGAATACCATTATATGAACAACAAAAGTAATAATACTTCACTGTAACCTGCCAAGAGCAGTGTACACCCATAGTCATGTGATGGTTTTGTGTAAATGAGGTCACAGAATGCATTTACGTGATATCCACATGCCTGCAATTGTCTTTGATTTTGGGGCATTGATTTATTGAAGTCATTTGTCTGCTTTTTCTCTTGCTATCTTATAACTTGCCTGTTTCCCACATTTCCCCTATATCATATATTCCATCACATGCCATTTCTTCCTCTTTTAATAGCCAGAGATCTTTGTTACAAAGCTACTTCTCCTCATCAATTAGATCTATTTGTTTTTGGAGAGAGACTATTGCACAGAAAAGGGAGGATAAATGCTGAAATTTTTCCCTTAATTGACAAATGTCAGAGTGGCTGCTGCCCTGGCTACATCTAATATTGGCTAGTGAAGGCCCTCACTGAATATCATTACAGATTCACAGATCAATTTAAATCAATTCACAGATCAAATTAAATCAATTTTAGCCATTTTTGATTCTCCTCTGAGAATCAGACTTTCCTGTCTTTGGCAAGGTGACTTCTGTGAGTTTTGACATGACCCTCTTGGTCCTCAGGTATCAAATCCTGTCCTAGGATCTCTAAATTTCTTTCCCAAGTCCCGCAATTGGTCAGTCCCCTAAAGGTCTCTGCCCAGTCTGTGGGGACTAGCATTTAGAAAATTCCATCTGACAGAGACACTGCTATTTAGGTTGCCATGGTTTCTAGACTCTTCTTTTCAGAGCTGGCAACTGCACAGAGTTTACAGAAAACAATCAAGCTCAAGGTTAGGCCCTACCCTGTGTCTTTGGCTCTTCACCTGGCCTTTACCTGGGCAAGGTGGACTTCAGTGTTCGTCCCCACCCTGGGATACTCTTCCTATGCACCGCTCCCACCCTAGGAACTTGCTCTCTCTCCTGTCCTAGAACCTGTGCTCTGCTTAAGAAGACAGATCCTGCTGAAGCTGGAAGGGCTTGGTCAGATTGAGTCTGGGCCCCCAGCTCTCTGTTATTCTTCACCTGCTTACAATCAAGAGTATGAGAAGAGCCCACAAAAATGGAAAAGTTAGTTTATTCGTAATTTGGCCAAATTCCACCCCTACATGGGAAGCACGTAAGCACTCCAGTTTATAAAAGGGGTAGAACACAAGCCAGGAAATACCCACACATGGATTTAGCTGGGTTTCAGCCATGAAGGCTGGGATGGTTGACTCCTTCTTGAGTCATTCGTGCTCCTGATAGCAGCCGTTTAGGTTCACACATTCAGGTTCCTCTGCAAACTTCTGACCAAGTCAAAGAAGCCCATTTATTACTGTAGAAAGAGAAAAGCAAGCTCCAAGGAGATGCAGGGGCCTATTTTCTGTAAACCACCACCTTACTGTGTACAGATGTGTTAGGGTTTTTTATAGCAAGGAACACTGGGGTGGGGGAACACAGTGAGACAAGAGACATGAAAAGAACCAGGTTTCCCTTCCCTGTGGGAATGAAACTGGACTTTGATTTCCTGATGCCAGCATCTGACTGTTCTGTCCACTCATCTGGGCAGAGAAGAGGGGTGGGATGGCCTTTTATAACCTAAGCCAGAGGATGTTTGAAGGAACCACTGGCTGTTAATGAAAAAAGTCATCTTTTTAAGTTGCATTTTGTGCTGCTGGTTACACATGAGGTACAACATGAGGAAGCTAGAGAAGTAGCCTGTATCAGGATTCACTAGAGAAACAGATGTAATTGGGACACTGAAGGGTCTATGCCAGAAGCCTGGAGATGGATGTCCATGGAAGTGGCCAAGACTGGAGGTCCTCCAAAGAAGGAGAAGCAACACTTCTTTTTTGCCTTTTTATTCCATCCAGGCCACAAGCCTGTTGATTGCTGCCCCCCACACACAGGATGGGTCTTCTGTCTTCAGTAAGTCCATCATTCTGATGTGCTCAGAACTGTGGTAAACCAATCATCCAGCCGTTTCTTATTCAAATTGACACAACAGTTAACTGTTACACAGCCCATCTCCAAAAATCAATCAATCAATCAATCCTATTTTTTAAAGATCTGCCCCAGTTTCTTGTTACATTGCCTCCACCTGCAGTGTAGAATCCACAGAGACTTCTCCCAGGCTTGCTACTCATTCTGACCCCTTCCTGGTGTATGGGATAGAAATTTATGGTGCACCAGACTCCATCTTGCATCCTCTACCACCGAGATGCCCTGACAAAAACCCCTTGCAGGGCCTAATATAAGTGCTGGGGCCACAACACCAAGAGTTTGGGAATGAGAGATTCCCTAACACTTTTTTTGTTTTGTCTTTTTGTTTTCTTTTATTTTTCAGTGTTGTCCATGGATTTTCATTATCCCTTTTCATCTGTTTAATTTGCAGTAGAAATTTGAGGAAATCCAAAAAAGATGTACCTGCCAAGGTTCCACTTACCAATAATGTCTTTAATTAAAAAGCAATCCAAGATTAAATACTAGCTAGACTTGTCATGGAGACATTACAGGAATGTTCCTAACAGAGAAAATAAAACAAAGAAAATGGCAGAAAGCTGTGCAAATGGGCCCTGGATAGGTCAGGCTTCACTCCGGGGATTGTCCTACAGGAGGGAAGCTTTTAATTCTCTCCTCTTCACAATGCATTTTAACCTTTGTGCTAAGAATAATTCAGTTGTTGCTTTAACCATTGCTAGTTCACCAGGAACTGCTAGTTACAATAGAAGAAAAGAGGCATTGTCCTTTTTTATAAGCTGCCAGCAGGGCCTCCTCGGCTAGGCCTGGGGCAGCTTCCCTGAGGCACATTATTCACCAGAGAAGAATTGGAGACTCTACTGTGAGCATTAAAAAGATGTGGGGCATCAAGCTGATACAAGGAGAACTTATTCTGGCCTGTGTAATAAGTGTGCTGAAAACATAGCAATAAGCAAAAAATACATTTTGAAATAAATATGACTGGAAATTACTATTATTTCTATTTATTTTTCAACTTGAAGAGATCACACAAACCTTCACTATGCCAGTGTATATTATAAATTGCTCAAAAAAGGAGCTGTCAGTCACCATTTCCCAAGCTAGCTGGGCCCCTCAGCCCTTTTTATACCTCTATTCTGAGAATTTCACTTCTTGCCAGGTTTGTACCCCAGGAATCACTAAGGCAGAATGGATCTTGGAAGGAAGGGCCACAGTGCTTGCTAGTATCAGAAAGCTATTTGGCATAAGAAAGGTGATATCTGTTCCTTAACCATTTCATGAACCACTGTTTCCTGAATAGCATGGTGTTGTGCTAGATCTTGATAGTTATCCCAAAAGACCTTCTGCTCAGGAGCTCAGTCTGAAGGAGACAGGGTGTTAATAGATCATTGTACTACAGTGTAACATGTACTGGTGATTAAGCAGTATGAGGAGGCAAAGGATGGAGTGACCATTGTGCACAGAGTAATTGAATTGTTGCTTAAGCACTTCCACTTGCTTTCTAGTGGTAGTGCCTTGGAAAGTTAGTAAGGCTTCCCAGAGGATGTGACTAGAGAAAGTGTCTTCTTACTGGCACTTAGTTTCATATGCTAAGGCTCATTTTCTCACAGCTGAACAAATCAAAGGAAGCCATATATGTTTGAGACCAGGAGACAGAAGGATGATATCCAGAGTAGGGCAGGGGTCTCATTAAACGGAGGGCAGAGAGCCACCACCAGCACCAGGGAAGAGCCTTCTGGGCTGCCGAACCACCACCCCCAGTGCTGGTGAGGTGAGCCATGTGGGTGCCAGCAGCACATCCCCCCACACCCCATTGAAATGAGAAGACACTTACACTAGTCTCATAACCACACTCCCAGATCATCTAAAGCAACCCCAAAGGGAAACGAGATAGAACAATCTGATACTCAACCACCTGGACTCCCTGAACTGGCAACAAAAGAGGATCTGGAAAAAGTGAAATCAGACATAATTTCTCAGACAACAGAGATTGTGCCCATAGTGCAAGACATGATTAATAAGTCTAGAGAGGACACAGATCAAAAAATAAAGGAGCTCAGGAACATGATGGAATCCCAACATAGGAAGCAAGTGGAATCCATAAACCACATGCAAACAAATATCCAGCAGATTAAAAACTCCATTGAAAGTTTACTCAGCAGAATGAGCCAGTGTCAGGACAGAATTTCAGATATAGAAGATAAGATTGCAGTTAGTGATCAGGAAAAGAAAAATCTCTTTAAAATAGTAAGGGACCATGAGAAATCAATCCAGCAGCTGGTAGACCATGCAAAGAAGAATAACATAAGACTGATTGGAGTCAATGAAGAAAGAGGAGAGACTGCAGACGACATAAAAAAAACTTCACAGAAATGATGACAGAAAACTTCCCAAGCAGGGGAAAAGAACTTGACATACAGAGAAGTGAGGCATATAGGACTCCAACTAGCCTTGATCAAAAAAAATCTACACATAGGCATATAATAGTTAAGATTCCAGAAACGCAACAGAAGAACAAAATTCTGCAGGCAGTTAGAGGAAAGAAACAAACCACGTACAAAGGAAAGCCCATCAGAATCACAGCAGACTTCTCAACACAAACCCTCAAGGCAGGAAGAGCTTAGAGTGATGTATTTCAAGCCCTAAAGGAAAACAGCCTCCAAACCAGATTGATGTACCCTGCAAAATTATCTTGCAGAATTGATAGAGAAATAAGATATTTCCATGACAAAGAGCACCTTAGGAACTTCATGAATACCAAACCAGCACTCAAAAAAATTTTACACAATATCCTAGGAAAAGACAATGAGGATCACAACCCCAGGAAGCCCAGCAGAATGAATCCATTGGGCAGGAAAAGAAATTAAATGCAAAGGGGGAGAATCCAAGAAAAGGAAAAGGCCATGACCAGGGTAAGTCAATAAATATCAGTTATAACCACCAATGTTAATGGTCTCAATTCACCACTCAAAAGAAATAGACTGGGAGAATGGGTCAATAAGCAAGATTCAACAATATGCTGCATAGAAGAAACACACTGAATTCGAAAAGAAACTCATAGAATGAAAGTTAAAGGGTGGAAAACAATACTCCATGTAACAGGAACCTGTAAAAAAGCAGGATTAGCTATCCTCTTTGCAGATCAAGTGGATTTTAAACCAGCGCTGATTAAGAGAGACAAAAAAGGACACTACATCCTTGTAAAGGGAACAATCCAAGAGGAAGAGATGACAGTCATAAACAAATGCACCAAACACTAGTGCACCCAACTATATAAAACAAATGCTAACGGACATGAAAAATCAAATAAGCACTAATACAATAGTAGTGGGGAACCTCAATACCCCAATGTCACAAATAGATCAAATAGACAAAAGAATGCAACAAAATACTAGAACTCAATCAAACTCTTGAACAAATGAACTTAATAGATGTTTACAGAGTCTTACAGCCCACAAACTCAGAATACACATTCTTTTCAGCTGCACATGGGTCCTTCTCAAAATAGACCACATCCTCACTCATAAAACATGTTTAAGTAAGTGCAAAGAAATTTGAGTTTTCCCTGGTATATTATCAGATCAGAGTGTGATGAAATTGGAGATCAATAGCAAAAGAATCCACAAGAATTTCATAAACACATGGAAATTGAACAACACACTTCTGAATAGTCAAAGGGTCACAGAGGAAATTAAAGAAAAAAATCAGACAGTTTCTACAATTAAATGACAGTGTCAGTCCAACATATCAGAATCTATGGGACACAATGAAAGCAGTCTTAGAGGGAAATTCATAGCAGTGAATATTCATATTAGGAAAACAGAGTGAGCCCAATTAAACAACCTGATGCTGAACCTCAAGCTTCTACAAAGAGAAGAGCTGGACAAATGCCGAGCTCATGCAAATTATAAAGATCAGAGCAGAAATCAATGCAATGGAGACTAAGAGAACAACACAAAAAATCAATGAAGCAGAGTTGGTTCTTCGAAAGAATAAACCAAATTGACAAGCCCTTTAGCCAACCTTATCAGACAAAGGAAAGAAAGGGCCCAAATCCATCCAGTTAGGAATGAAAAGGATGAAATTACAATGGACCCAGTAGAACTCCAGAGGATCATCAATACCTGCTTCCAGAACCTATACGCCAACGAGATGGAAAACACAGAAGAAATGGACAGATTCCAAGATATATATGAATTACCAAAGTTGAATGAAGAAGACCTAAAAATTCTAAACAACCCAGTATCAGCCAATGAAATTGAAAACATAATTAAAAACTTACCAACTAAGAAAAGCCCGGGCCCTGATGGCTTCACTGCTGAATTCTACAAGACATTTAGAGAGGAACTACTGCCACTGCTGTTTAAACTCTTCAATGAAATTGAAGGGGAAGCAATACTCCTAAATTCATTCCTGGAAGCAAGCATCACCTTGATCCCCAAAGCAGAGAAAGACCCAACTGAAAAAGAGAACTGTAGGCCAATCTAATGAACATCGATGCAAAAATCCATAATAAGATACTGGCAAATAGAATGCAGAAGATCATCAAGAAGATCATACACCCTGTCCAAGTGGGATTCATCCCAGGGATGCAGGCATGGTTCATCATATGCAAATCAATAAATGTACTATATTATATCAATAGAGCCAAAGACAAAAACTATATCATCATCTCAATAGATGCAGAAAAAGCATTTCACAAACTCCAACACTCATTTATGATAAAAAGCCCTACAAAAAAATTGGAACAGACAGTCTCTACCTCAATCTGATAAAAGCCATCTATGAAAAACGTTACAGCCAATATCATACTAAATGGTCAAAAACTGAAATCCTTCACACTAAAATCAGGAACAAGACAAGGATGTCCACTATCACCACTCCTGTTCAATATAGTTTTGGAAACATTAGCCATAGCAATTAGACAAGAGAAAGAAATAAAAGGATTCAAGATAGGAAAGGAAGAAGTCAAATTATCATTATTTGCAGATGACTTAAGACTCTATGTAAAAGACCCCAGGAACTCCACCAAAATCTCCGACACTTAATAACCAAATTCAGTAAAGTAGCTGGATACAAGGGCAACACACAAAAATCAATAGTTTTCCTCTACATGAATAACAGACTCACTGAGAGAGAAATGGGGCAATTAATTCCTTTCACAGTAGCACCCAAAAAACAGATATACTTAGGAATCAACCTAACAAAAAAAATGAAAGACCTCTCCTCTGAAAACTATAACACTCTGAAAGGAGAGATTGAATAGGATATCCGAAGATGGAAAGACATTCCTTGCTCCTGGGTAGGAAGAATCAACAAAGTGAAAATGGCCATACTTCCAAACTGCTATATAGATTCAATGCAATCCCAATAGCATACTTCATTGACCTTGAAAAAACAATCCAAATATACTTTTGGAACCAGAAGAGACCTAGAATAGAAAAAGCAATCCTAGGCAACAGACACATGGCAGGGGGTATCACAATCCCCAACTTGAAACTATACTACAAAGCTACTGTGATTAAAAATAGCAAGATACTGACAAAGAAACAGACCTGAGGACCAGTGGAACATATTAGAAGATGCAGAAACAACTCCAGACACACTCAGCCACCTCCTCTTTGACAAAGGAGCCAAACACCATCACTGGAGGAAAGATAGCCTCTTTTTTTTTTTTGGACCGGGGATCGAACTCAGGACCTTGAGCTTGCAAGGCAGTCACCAGAACCACTGAGCTAAATCCCCAGCCCTGCCTCTTTAATAAATGGTGCTGGAAAAATTGGGTTTCAACTTGCCAAAGATTAAAATGAGACCTATATCTCTCACCATGCACTAAACTAAAATTGAAATGAATTAAAGATCTAAATATTAAAATAGAAATGCTGAACCAGCTGGAAGAGAAATTAGGTAGAACTCTTGAAGACATTGGTGTAGGAAAAGATTTTATGAACAAAACCTCAGTTGCCCAAGAGCTAGTGCAAACAATCATCAAGTGGGATCTCTTCTTATTAAAAAGCTTCTGCACAGCAAGAGAAACCACCAAGAGTGTGAAGAGACAACCCACAATGTGGGAAAAAATCTTCACCAGCTGTTCCTCAAAGGTCTACTATCTAGAATCTATAAGGAACTTTAAAATATCAGACCTCCTAATTTAAAGACCCAATCCAAAAATGGGCATCTGAAATGAACAGACATTTCTCAGACAAAGAAGTAGAAATAGCAAATAAACATATGAAAAAATGTTCAACATCACTGGTCATTCGAGAGATGCAGATGAAAACAATGCTGAGATTCTACCTCACTCCAGAAAGAATGGCTGCTCTCATGAAATCAACCAATAACAAATGCTGGTGGGGCTGTGGGGAAAGAGGAACCCTGCTCCACTGCTGGTGGGAGTGTAGACTGGTGCAAGCACTGTGGAAATCAGTATGGAGATACCTCAAAGAAGTAGGACTGGAAGTCCCATTTGACCCAGCTATTCCCGTGCTGGAGATCTTCCCCAAAGAATTAAAAGAATCATACCACAGTGATATATGTGCACCCATGTTCATAGCAGCACATTTTTTAATAGTTCAAACTTGGAAACAGCCCAAATGCCCATCAACTAGAGACTGTATAAAGAAGATGTGTTTTTTTTTTAAATGGAGCACTACTCAGCCATAAAAATGAGAAATTAGAGACATTTATAGCTAAATGGATGCACATTGAGGCGATACTCTTAAGAGAAATAATACTTACATGTGTAAATACCAAATAGTTTCTCTCATGTGAGAAACTGAGAGTGTAAATAAGGACTAAAAGGTATAATAGATAATGTGAAATAGGAAGAAAAGGGGCAAAAGGGAAGGGGAAATGGGAGGGGTAGGGGAAAAGAAAGAAAGGAACGGAATTAGTATGAGAAAATGGAAAAATGGAAACAAAGTCTTTGTAAATAGGGAGGGGTGGAGGGGTTGAAGGGAGGGCAGGGGAATGGGAAAAAAATAAGAACCGAGAGAGATTATGTAAAGGTGCATATTTCCAATGATGAATGCCATTATATTGTACACCTAAAATGTACCAATAAAATTAATTTAAAAAAAAACAGAGGGCAAAGGCCTGAGTAAACTCAGTTAGCCCAAGGAAATTGGAGTGCAAGGAACAAAGGCCTAATTGAGGCATGTGAAGGACAACAGACCAGTAAAATCTACTTTCTTGGGCAAATCTGCTCCAATAACTGAAAGCCTAGCAACAGCGACAACTGCCTACCTTCACTTTTGTCTGCCCGTCAAGTTTGAAAACAGCATCGGAACACACCTGCCAATAACAAAGTGGCCCTTTTGTGTACCCACAGAAATTGCCCATGAGAAGCTGCACACAAGGCCCTCAATTAAGCTACTTCCTTGGTGTCCTGCCTTGGAACCCCACTGGGCAGGTGAGGGCTTTTCTTTGTTCTGCCTGATAAACCATACCCAGTTCTTTTCCAAATGCTGTCTTGCAGCTTCATTTTTTGTAGTCCTCAGGACGAGATCCCAGAGAGAGAAAATTATTTATATCTTGGGAAAAAGGGAAAAAAGGATTTATTCGAAGCTAGCTCCCAGGAATGGAGGGGCCAATTGGCCCAAATCACCATCTGACCTTGTATTTCTTACCTTGAACAGGTAGGAAAAGGTCCTTTGAAGTAAGGAACAGAGGGGCGGGGAGCATAGAGAACTAATGTGGATCTCCACGCTTGCTCTTTCATTTTCAACTATCTTCAGGGAACTGGGTTCCAGCTTCCTGGGGCTGGCACCTGTATACTCTGTCACTTCATGTGGACTGGGGAGAGGAGGGGCTGTTGGTTATACGCTCAACAGAAGGAAGTTTGGAGAAGTTGCTTATCTCTCAAAGTAAAATATCTAACATTTAAAGTTCCATTTCATGGTGCTGTTTGTACTGTTCCCCACCCCAATCATGCACTGCCTTCTTGACAGAAGGAATTTCTACCCTGCCCTAATCTTGATTTTTTTTATAGGGCAGAGATCCCTTTTAAGGTGGCCTCCCTGAAACTGGTTGGATCTATGATAGCTGTCAGAGTGTCTTCCTGCTGACTTCTGACTTCATTATAATACCACCTGTGTGCTGAATAAGGCCTCCCAGCACTGTGACTATTGACATTGCCAGAGTGATGACTGGAAAGAACCATGAAAGGATTGAAAAGAGATGGTGCCTGAGTTCTCAAAAAATCTCTGCCCGTTCCCAGAAATGACATCCAAATTCTTTCCCTTCGCTAGCTATCCATGCCCTCATTTCTTTCACCCTAGTTCTATAATCTAACCTTCGGTAGGCCAGAAGTTGATTTGTGAGTTTTATCTCCCATTTCTCTCACTGTAGGCCAAATATAGAAATCTCTCTTGCTATTCAATCAGTACTTAATCTTTTGATTGGTTCCACAATTCCATGAGGGAAAAAGAACCCAGCTTAGGGTGAGAAATTGGTAACAGTCTCAGTCCAAAACTTGCATGAAAATGTGCTGGGCTGTCTTGCCCTTGCCTTGAGCAGACCCCATTAAGGGTTACCATTGCCACAGGCTGGAAGAGGGACTTTCTATGAGAGGGCAAAAATACAGATAGAAAAAGAAATAAGCTCTAGTGTTCCATAGACAATAGGGTGACAATAGTTCATCTTCTGTTTTGTGAAGAACTTGAAGAATTTGAAGTCTCAAACATTAAGAAATGAAAAGGAGGGCTGGGGATTTAGCTCAGTGGTTTCGCCTCCTGCTGCGCAAGCACAAGGACCCGAGTTCGATCCCCGGTACCAAAAAAAAAGATTAGAAAAAGAAAAGAAATGAAAAGGAGATTGAAATGCTACTTAGCCCAGTTTGATCATTAAATATTGTATATGTGCATTGAATTACCACACTATACCCTATAAATATGTACAGTTTTGTGTCAAAAAAGCATTTAGAACCATGGCTTGCACATAATTATCATTCTATAAATTTTATTTTAGGTTCTAGAAGTTCAGTATGGAGATAGTTGATAGTTAAGAGAAATACTTATTTTTTTATGTTTCTTTTAATCTCACTTGTATCCGAACCTGCTAATATTAATAAAGCCTTTCTCACTTGACTAAACTTCTGTGGCTTGGTGATTTTGTGTCTTTCCCTAATCAAATAAGAATTCATTTGTTAAAATGGGGTACAAGAATCTTCCAGACATGTCATTCTGATATTTACTTATTTATTTATTATTTTTAAAAATTTTTTGGTGCTGGAGATTTGAATCTAGGGCCTCACACATACTAAGTACATATTCTACAACTGAGCTCATCTCCAGCCCCTAAACATGACATTATTCTAAAAACTTGTTATTTATAATTTTGAAAGCGTATGTCCAGATTGTGTCTCATATTAAAGAAATAAGAAAGCAAGGAAAAGGAAAGGAAAAACCTCAGATGCACCCCCATGGTGGACAATGAATGTCTGGCCTATTGCATCTGTCTGGAGGTAGTACTTTTTTTCTGGTCTACAGTACATCAACGGAAACTGGCCATTCACTCACATAACACATACTGTTTGAATACAGTACCTGCTGTGTGTAAGCATTGCTCTAAATGTTGAGTAAAATGCAGTGAGCCAAAATCCTGCCACTCAAAAGTGATGGCTTCTAGTGGTTTTAAAATCAGAAGGCCATAGCAGAGATATTTTCTAGACATTTTTGTTTCCTGCCAAACTTTTCCAGACACTTTGCAGTCTTTCCCATCCAGTTTTACACATAACAAACTCTAGTGAATTTCCCAAACTATCAAAACATCAACATAGCATAGCATTTCCACTATAATATCCAATCAAATGTAATGAAAAATAAAGTAGCTCTTATTGAGTAGTAAGTAGAAAGCAACATAGTTAATGTAGACAGAGATATTAGAATGATTTGAGGGAGCCAGGAAAATGCAGATTCCAGGGCTCTGTCATACATTAGCTCTGGAGATATTTTTGCTGATTGACTCTTCTTAGTTTCTTTAGCTGATTTTTAGGTTAGATGCTTTGTGCTGGAATGCAAACTGATGCCTAGAAAAGGGAGAGGAACTAGGATCTAATTTACTTCCCCATATTAATCTTAACAGGTTGCTATTTCAATGTTTATGTCTTAAAATTATAGAATGTCAAATGTTATGGATCTGAGAAGTTATTTCCAAATATTCAAGAATTTGATGGTGTAATCCATGAATTATACAAGTTTGCCTTAATATTTAAGAATATGTACCAAGGAATGAGACAGATCTTGTTTTGAATCTGGATGTGCCACATGAAAGCTGATAGTCTCAGGCCTGAAGATCCCTGGGCTCCTGCTCTGATCTCTACAGTGGAGGTAACAATTCCCCCTTCTCAGTGTGGGCCTGAGAGTTGAATGAAATATCACAAAAGGGGCACTTAGCTGAAAGGCTGTGCTTAGAAAAGCAGCCCCACATGGCTGCCAGCAAAAGGGATTTGTGGTAATGTCAAGTGGTCTCTTGGATATGCTGTGTGCTAGCTAAATTAGCAACTGCTGGGAATCAAAAGGGGGCCTGCTGGGGCCCAGGCAGTGTGAGGGCCCAAGAGCCTAATGAACAGGATGCCCACTTGGCTGAAATGAGCTGCTGCTGGCTCAGCCAGCTGACAGGCAGCTAATGTTTACCAGAAACCTACAGAATCATCCTTTATAGCTGAGGATGTACTCTTAGGGTAAGGTCAAGCTGCAGTAGAGTGAAACAAGATCAAGAAAAGAAAATGTGTGGTTTATGTTTTTTATTTAGTTTTTAATGAAGAATGGTCAATTCATCCTTTAAAGAAGAGCCATAGGTGGTGATTTTCTTTAGACTCTCCATTTCTACCTTGTGAAATAATCTACAGATGACAATTTTTAAAATATTTTTTCCCTACTGATAATCAGATAAATGATGAGCTACAGTTTTTAATGGATGAAAAACATGCTTCATTTTTTCCCAGTATACATCTGGTCATGTTGTTATGTGTCTGAATGATAAGAAAGAAAAAGTTATCTTGCTCTCTTGGTGCCATAGAATGATTGAGAAGGAGAAAAGGAAATGAAGCCGCAGCTTTAGCTTTTCAGCTGTCCTTTAGCTCGTGTCCCTGGGGAGAGGATGTCAGGGAGTGATGGGGGTGTGTGCCTGAGGACACTAGAGCCAGGCAGCAGGCACAGACTCCACCATCTCATCACTGTGCTGCACATTTCATTAGCAAAGTATTATTTGGAAGTAGGTGAAGGGGGGATTGGAAATGGCTCTGGACCTTAAAAACTGTTGAAGGCTGTCGGGTTTTTTTGACCACAGAAGCACGTATTATTTTATTCTTTGGTTTACTTGCAAAACAAACATCTGAGTTTCAAAAGTAATGCATGAACATAGTCCCAGCTGAAAAACAAGTATACAAGGTAGAGAAGCTTCCTACTCAAAACAAGAATTCTCCTCCCAGACACCTGCTCCATCCCACTGCTGTCCCGTGTGAGCTCAGTTAAGAATGTGCAGTGTCATTCGATGATGTCAGCGTGTATTTAATGTATATATTTTATGTGCGTATTTGCACATTTTACTCTACAGCCTTCTCTGAGAGACTTTCCTTTGTGTGATTATTGTTTACTTCACATTTATCACTTACTCTACTTCAGGCTCTTTGCCGTTGAAGGGGAGGAATAATAGTTTTTCTATCCACACTTGAAGCTCTCTACTGTTAGTTGTGGACACTAACAGAAGATGGATTAACAGGAGAAAAACAAACAAATGCTCACTTATATGCATCTTCCATATATACCTGAGAGATAACACAAGGAGTGTTTTCTCCAAGAAATGACTTTAAACTCCACTATATATTTATCTCCTCAAAGAACAATAAAAATTTAGAGAATTGCCAAGATAAACCAAAAGTATCTTGAGTCTCTAAGGAAGGCAAATTGTGGAAAGGCGAATCCTTGGTAGAGGAAGTCTACTCAGCAATGCTAGTTGTATAGAGCGCTCCAGTGCTACGTCCAGACTGATGGGGCTATGAAGTTTTCTTAGTGGTTAGTCTTCATTTAGCCGACAGAGGGGAGAAGAAGGTACATTTGCAAATGCTGCTCTTGCCTTTAGAGGACAAACAAGGTGAGGGCAGAGAGCTTTACTTGTATCTGATTCTTCTCAGTTGCCTTCAGATTTAAATAATCTTTACTCCAAAGTTCTGGGATATCATATTCTCACCTCCTACCTTTGTTGCCAAAAATGACCATTGCCAGTGGCGTCATGTAGCTTAGACTAATGGAGGAGACAGAATTTTAATTTTAAGGAAAGCACAAAGCATAAACAATGGAAGAAATTCTATACAATTAGTCTTAATTAATCTTGAGATGTTTGGTAACATTCCCTAGTGAAATTTAGTTAAGCATTTATTTTGAGGCAGATTTTTAAAATTACAGATCCAATTTATATATTGATTATAGGACTATTCAGGTTGTCTACTTAATAGAGGTTAAATTTTGGCAGCTTATGGATTTTGAGGAACTGGTCCATATCCTTTTCTTTGGCTACGTTGGTCAGCTTTCTGTCACTGTGACAAACCAACTGAGGTAAAGGATGGAAAAGAAGAAGCGATTTATTTCAGTTCATGCTTTCAGAACCATGATTGATTGGTTCTGATGCTTTGGGGCATAGCATCATGGCAAGGAGTGGATGGAGAGCGAAGCTGCTGACATCATGGTGGGCAGTAAGCAAAAACAAAGACAGGAGAGGGGAACGAGGGTCCTACAATTCCTTCAAGGACATCCCGTACAGGCTGGACTTCCATCCAATAAACACCTCCTAAAGGTGCCACTGCCCTCTAATAGGACTGGGCTGGTGGCCAAGCCTTTAGCACATGACATTTGAGCAGCACCTAAAACCCAAACAAAAACATTTGCAAATTTATGAGTGCAATATGTTTCATAGTCTCTACTATTATCCTCTTATCAGGTGCAAAATCTATAGGGATAGCTTCCATTTTATTCCTAATATTAGTTATGTACTCCTTCTCTTTTTCTTCATCATTATTACAGATAAATTATTTGTATTTCTATTGACACAAAGAACCAATTTTAAATGTATTATTCTTCGATCTTTGTTTCATTAACTTCTGCTTTATATCTGTTCTCTTCCTTTTGCTTGTTTTTTTTTTTGTTTTTTTTTTTTTCCCATTAAGTTTATTGGTACATTTTAGGTATACAATACAGTTACATTCATCATTGGGAATTTGTACCTTTACATGATGTATCTTGGTTCTTATTTTTTTTCCCCTTCACCTGCCCTCCCTTCACCCCCTCCACCCTTCCCTATTTGCAAAGACTTTGTTTCCATTTTTTTCCTTTTCTCATATGTTTTCTTTTCCCTTTTTTCCTTTCCCCTACCCCTCCCACTTCCCCTGCTCCTATAGACCTTTTCTTCCTGTTACACAATATCAATTACACATTTTTTAAATTACAATATCAAGATCTAGGAGACATTACCACAGATTTTACAGTATTTAAAATGATATAGGAAGCATATTACAAAATCTGTTTTGAAATAAATTTGACAACTTCTAAGAAGTACCTTGGAAGACAAATTAATGAAACTAACTCTGGAGGAAATATAAAATTTGAATAGCACCTATTAAAGAAAGTATATTCCTAGCTTGAAAATCTACCTATATGACAACAGCAGGCTCATATACATTTTAACTGATAAATTATATCAAACAATTAAAGCAGAAAAAAGAAGGAACACTTCTCCCCTCATTTTAGGAACTCCTCAACATTGTGCTAATCCTAAAACTGGATAAAGATAATAGAAGAAAAAATTATGAACATAGATAGAAATTTGTTTAACAAAACAAACTATTGGAAGTCGGATCTGGCAGGATGTAGAAAGTGGTTTTGTTATAGGGATGGCAGTGTTGGTTCAGGATTGGAAGATCCACCCCCAAAAGTCATCATTTTAACAGAGGAAAGCAAAAAGCCATATGATCCTGTCAGTAGTTGGAGAAAAAGGATTGGACTAAATTCTACAGCTGTTCATGGTAAAAGCTATCAGGAGACTAGAAGTAGAACAGAACCTTCTCAACAGATTAAAGACATGTACTCCATACTTCCAGCAAGAACACCTTATATGAATGGAGAAGATACAATGCTTTATCCTTAAGGTGGGGAACAAGGGCAGATATGCTTACTCTATATCTGTCCATTAAACTTTGAAACCTAGGCTCCACCAAAATAGTCTGGCAATAAAATGACACAATTAGGATAGGATTGGCAAAGTAGAAGCAAAATCTTTCTATGTAGATGAAATGATCATCTACAGAGAAAATACTAAGAAATCTCTAGGAGTCCCTAGAACTTGTATTTGAATTTAGCAGGATTAGAAAACACAAGATATGTATAAAAATTCAGGTTTGTATATACCTGCTATAAATGAAGAATTGGATATTGAAATTTAAAAGTTATGTAGGAGTACAAAGGACCTAGAAAAGTTAAAAAAAAAAAAAACAACAGTGTTGGAAGACGTTTAGTACCTAATTTTAAGCCTTCTTCTAAAGCTACAGTAATCAAGGCAGTGTTAATGTAAGGAAAGACATATAGATCATTTGAATAAAATAGAGCATCTAGAAATAGAACCACACATATATGGTCCACTGAGTTTTGAAGGATTATTTAACATTAGCATTTTATAGAATGTAAACTCAATTCAAGAGCCGAGGAAGAGATAGTGTTTTCAGCAAATGGCACTAGAACACCTGGTATCCGTATATAAAAAATTAACCTCAACCCTTTATTTCCATACATGAAAATAACTTGAAGGGATCTATGAACCTAAATAGGAAAGCCTAAAAGTATAAAACTTTACGAAGAAATTATAAGGGAAAATGTTTATGAATTTAGGGTAGGCAAGAACTACCTAGGATACAAAAGACATGATGTATAAAAGAAAAAAATTGATAAATGAGATTCCATCAAAATTTAGAACTTTAAATGACATCATTAAAATGAAAAGTAGTCTTAAACAGACCATATTTACAATGCATATAACCTGTGACCAGAATATATAAACAACTCTTACAGCTCATTAATAGACAACCCAATTAAAAAGTAGACATAAGAAGATGATAAATAGCCAGTATAGCACAAGGAAAGGTATGCAACTCTAGAATCAGAAAAATACTAATCAGTACAATAACAAGATTGAATTATACACTCATTAGGGAGAGGAAGTTAAAAGTTTTAAAAGCCTTGCCATGACATTTTCTTTTTGTTGGATTCTCCCCCTTTGTGTTTAATTTGTCATGCCCAGTGGATTCATTCTGCCGGGTTTCCTGGGGTTGTGACCCTCATTGTCTTTTCCTAGGGTATTATCTAAAATTTTTTGGAGTGCCGATTTGATATTCATGAAGTTCCTGAGGTGTTCTTTGTCATGAAAGTATCTTATTTCTCCATCAATTTTGAAAGATAGTTTTGCAGGGTACATCAGTCTGGGTTGGAGGCTGTTTTCCTTTAGGGCTTGAAATACATCACTCCAAGCTCTTCTTGCCTTGAGGGTTTGCATTGAGAAATCTGCTGTGATTCTGATGGGCTTTCCTTTGCATGTGATCAGTTTCTTTTCTCTCACTGCTTGTAGAATTTTGTTCTTCTGTTGGATTTCTGGAATCCTAACTATTATATGCCTACATGTAGATGTTTTTGATCAAGGCTAGCTGGAGTCCTATATGCCTCCCTTATCTGTATGTCAAGTTCTTTTCTCCTCCTTGGGAAGTTTTCTGCCATCACTTCTGTGAACAGTTTTTTTATGTCATCTGCACTGTCTCCTCTTTCTTCATTGACTCCTGTCAGTCTTATGTTATTCTTCTTTGCATCGTCTAGCAGCTGCTGGATTGATTTCTCATGATCCTTTACAATTTTAAAGGAATTTTTCTTTTCCTGGTCAGTAATTGCAATCTTATCTTCTTTATGTGAAATTCTGTCCTCACATTGGTTCATTCTGCTGCGCAGGCTTTCAATGGAGTTTTTAATCTCCTGGAAATCTGTTTGTATCTGTTTTATGGATTTCATTTGTTTCCTATGTTGGGATTCCATCATGTTCCTCAGATCCTCTATTTTTTTTATCTGTGCCCTCTCTAGATTTATTAATCATGTCTTGCACCATGAGCACAATCTTTGCTGTTATCTGAGTAATTATTTCTGATTTCATTTTTCCCAGATCCTCTTTTGTTGCCAGTTCAGAGAGTCCAGGTGGTTGAATATCAGATTGTTCCATCTCGTTTCCCTTTGAGGTTGCTGTAGGTGATCCAGAAGTCTGTTTTTGAGGCTTGTTTATGTGTCTTCTCATTTCCACGTCGGGGGGGGGGGTTTGCTTCTGGTGCCTGCATGGCTCACCTTCCTTGCCCTAGGAGCTTGGGATGGTGGCGGGGGAGCTTCCTTCCGGGTGCTGGGACCAGCTCACCTTCTCTGCCTCCTTTTGCTTGTTTTGAGTATATGTTGTTCTCCTTTTGCAGGTTTCTTTTTTTTCCATTAAGTTTATTGATACATTTTAGGTATACTATACAGTTACGTTCATCACTGGGATCTTGTACCTTTACATGATGTATCTTGGTTCTTATATTATCCCCCTTCCCCTGCCCACCCTTCACCCCCTCCACCCTCCATTATTTACTTTGTTTCCATTTTTTCCTTTTCTCATTTTATTCCTTTCCCTTCTTTCCTTTCCTCCACCCCTCCCAATTCCCCCACCCCTTTAGACCTCCTCTTCCTAGTTCACATTATCAATCATACATTTTGATCCTTACTTACACTTTTAGTTTTTCACACTAGAGAAACTATTCAGTATTTACACGTGTGTCCTATTTATTTTCCTTCTGAGTATGGCCTCAATATGCATCCATTTAGCTATAAATGACTCTAGTTTCTCCTTTTTTATGGCTGAGTAGTACTCCATTTTATAAAAAAAAATGCCACATCTTCTTTATCCAGTCTCCAGTTGATGGGCAATTGGGCTGCTTCCAAGCTTTAGCTATTACAAACTGTGCCGCTATGAACATGGGTGCACATATATCACTGTGGTATGATTCTTTTAATTCTTTTGGGAAGATAGCCAGCAGAGGAATAGCTGGGTCAAATGGGACCTCTAAGCCTAGCTTTTTGAGGTATCTCCATATTGATTTCCACAGTGGTTACACCAGTCTAAATTCCCACCAACAATGGAGAAGGGTTCCTTTCTCTCCACACCCCCGCCAGCATTTGTTATTGGTTGATTTCTTGATAGTAGCCATTCTTTCTGGAGTGAGGTGGAATCTCAGTGTTCTTTTCATCTGCATCTCTCGAATGACCAGTGATGTTGAACATTTTTTCATGTTTTATTTGCTCCTTTTACTTTTTTTGTCTGAGAAATGTCTGTTCATTTCAGATGCCCATTTTTGAATTGGATCTCTATATTTGACGGGTCTGATTTTTTAAAGTTCTTTATGTATTCTAGATAGTAGTCCTTTCTGTGAGGAACAGCTAATAAAAAAAATTTTCCCACATTGTAGGTTGTCTCTTAGCTCTGTTGGTGGTTTCTCTTGCAGTGCAGAGGCTTTTTAATGAGATGAGATCCCAGTTGTTGATTCTTTGTGCTAGTTCCCATGCTACTGAGGTGTTGTTCATAAAGTCTTTTCCTATGCCAATTTCTACCTAACTTATCTTCCAGCAAGTTTACTGTTTCTGTTTTAATATTTAGTTCTTTAATTCACTTCAATTTTAGTTTAGTGCATGGTAATAGGTATGGGTCTAGTTTTAATCCTTGGTAAGTTGAAATCCAGTTTTTCCCACACCATTTATTAAACAGGCTATCTTTCCTCCAGTGAGGGTGGTTGGCTCCTTTGTCAAAGACAAGGTGGCTGAGTGTGTCTGGAGTTGTTTCTGCATCTTCTAATCTATTCCAACTTTTGCAGGTTTCTTGATCAGGTAATTTAGCTTGTTCATTTGAGACCTGTGCTCATTTTCACTGTAAGCACTTAGTACTATGAATTTTCATCTCAGCACTGCTATAGCTGAATCTCATATACTTTGACATGTTGCATTTTTGTTTTCATTAATTTCTCTCTATATTTTTAATTCCTCAGAAGGGCTAGGGGTATCACTCAGTAGTAGAGTGCTGGCCTCACATCTGCAGGCCTTGCTTCAAAACCTCAGCGCTGTTGTCTCTCCCCTAAGCACCACCTGCTCTGTGTGTCTACTCTGCTCAATCTGTGCACTAGGTGCCCCCAAGAGCTCCAGTCTGGAGGGGCCCATTACTGGAAGGGTAGTGCTGACTGGAGCATCTCCGTGCTTAAAATGCACAATGTCTACTGTATTGTGTGTGGGTTCCTTCCTGGGCAGTAAAGGGCTCTTGTTTCTGACATGTGCTTCAAATTGTCTCTCCCCCTTTCTCTTTTTAAAGCACAAATCAGTGTATTTGCAGGAAGGCCTTATTGTTTTACTTAATAGCAATTCCTACCTGGCTCTGCTCTGCCAAGCTCTATGTTGTGTCCTAACACACGTCATCTCATTCGAGCCTTATGATCTATCAGTGAGGCAGCAGGCACGCAAAGAGGTTCAGTCCTCGGGCTCTGCTGCTGTTAGCCCTGGGTGCAAATCCCAGCTCACCTCTGCTGGCCAGGGCTTTGGAGCTTCTGGATCTCAGTTCTTCATCCTGAGAGTTCCTCATGGCCTTAAAGGAGGACATGCCTGAGTGTGCTTATTGTCAGGCGTTAAATAAATGTGTGGTTGCTGCTGCTGCTGCTGCTGGATTTTTAATGTTATTATAGTTTTATAAAGTGAGGCTTGGGAAGTTGAAATTCATAACCTGAGAGCTTGCGGCTATTAGTAGTAAAAATGTGACTCAGGCTCCGGAACATTGAAAGTTCAGGGTGGGAGAGGAGATAGGGTGATCCTCCGGGTTCTCCCAGGCATACACTTATGTGAAAACTCTAGAAAGACAGAGATGCACTTCCCACTTAAGCTTCAAAGTGTAAGCTGCCTACTTCTGCCTGAACAGCTTTCAGGAGAAAGTTGTTCTTTGATCCACTGTGTGAGCAAGCAGAGTCTTTCACCAAAAGACTTCTCAAGGAGAGTACCAGTGATACTCTTGGGAGTGAATAAGCAGCCACTCTATTTTCTTTGCCTGCTGTTGTCCTTGAAGTGGCTCTACATGATCTGCAATGCCATGCCAGCTAGGGAGGGAGTGAACCTCAAGGCTTCTGCCACTGGGAAACCGAGCTGCCAAGTTCACACTCAGGCCTTTGGTTGTTTCAAGCATGCAGGAGTAAACAGCAAATGTGCGTTTTTGTAAACTTTCACAAAAGAGGTACAAGGATAAGCACAGCTGGAGGCTGTTGGAATAGGTTATGCAACTAGAGAGCACAGCTGCTGTTCCCCAAATGTCAGGGAGCATTGAGAAGCCCCTGACAGTGCTCCCCATGGGATGCCACTGGAGTGCAGGGAGTATCTGTCCAAATGGGGGCCGGGGGCAGAGACAGGATGCATAGGAGGAATAAAATGGAGGAAGAGAGAAAGCAGAAAGGAGGAGAGAAGACAAAGCGAACAGAGGGAATGACTGAGAGGAGAATGCAGAAGAGATACAGAGAGAGGAGGAGGAGAACAAGAAGAGCTGAAGAAAGGGAGAGAGGACAGAGGGAACAAAGGAAGTAAAGGGAGGAAAAGAGAGGAGGGGACATGAACGTAATGATGAGAATTAATGGGCCGCTCCAGAAAGGACTGTAACAGCAAACTGTGAGAGGTGCATTGTCTAAAAGCAAGGGTCTGAGTGGCGTCCCTGCAGCGTGCTCTCAGAGCTGCTCTGGCTGAGGCCCATGGGTCTGAGCACAGAGGACATGGCCCTACAGTCTTTTGTCCCCTCCCCGGGCTTTCTCGTAACTAAAATGGTGTCTGGCAGGATCATATGGCTTTTTCCTTTCCTCTATTAAAAGGATGACTTTTGGGGGTGGATCTTCCAATGCTGAACCCACACTGCCATCCCTATAACAAAACCACTTTCTACATCCTGCCAGATCTGACTTTGAATAGTTTGTTTTGTTAAACAAATTTCTATCTATGTTCATACTTTTCTCTCCTATTATCTTTATCCAGTTTTAGGATTAGCACAATGTTGATTTTCTAAAATGAGGGGAGAAGTGTTCCTTCTTTTTTCTGCTTTAATTGTTTGATATAATTTATCAGTTAAAATGTATATGAGCCTGCTGTTGTCATATAGGTAGGTTTTCAAGCTAGGAATATACTTTCTTTAATAGGTGCTATTCAAATTTTATATTTCCTCCAGAGTTAGTTTCATTAATTTGTCTTCCAAGGTACTTCTTAGAAGTTGTCAAATTTATTTCAAAACAGACTTTTGTAATATGCGTTCTATATCCTTTTAAATTCTGTAAAATCTGTGGTAATGTCTCCTAGATCTTAATATTGTAATTTAAAAAATGTATAACTGATATTGTGTAATAGGAAGAAAAGGCCTAAAAGAACAGGGGAAGTGGGAGGGGTAGAGGAAGGGAAAAAATGGAAAGGAAAAATTATGAGAAGAGGAAAAAAATGGAAACAAGGTCTTTGCAAATAGGGAAGGGTGGAGAGGGTGAAGGGAGGGCAAGGGAAGGGGAAAAATAACGAACCAAGAGACTCATGTAATGGTACAAGATCCCAATGATGAATGTAACTGTGTTGTATAACTAAAATGTACCAATAAAGTTAATTTAAAAAAAATAAAATGGTGTCTGGATGCTAATAGTTCAAGTGCATAGTTGTTGAGTGAGTGAGCTAATGAATGGTGCAGAGAACTTGGATTTAATCTTGACATCACAGAATTCTAAACAAGGAAACTAACGCTTATCGGATTGACATTTTTGAAGGGTAACTCAGAGTGATGTTGGCCTAATACATAATGTGACCAATTTGTAGACAGTTAGTGGAGCATGGTGGCACACACCCATGCTTCCAACACTGGGAGGCAGGAGCACCCCAAGTTCAAACCTGCCTGGGGCAGCTTAGAGACCTAGCAAGACCCTGCATCAAAAAGGAAGGAAAGAAAAAGTGAGGAAAAGAGAAGATAGGAAATTCACCCCAGGGTTGCAGCTCTGTGCTTGAGTGTGTGCTAGCATGTGTCAACCCTAGGCCCATCCCCCCAAAATGCTATTCACCCTAAGTCACAGAGCCATTTAATCCCCACCTCCGTGTTGTGCCATCACCTGGTGGTCTCATCAGTAGTTTCATGAAATTAGAGTCTTCATGAGCCAGTCGCCTCCTGAACACTTCACCTGAGACTTGAGAGGCATTTTACATGTCAAACATAGCACACATTTTGTGTCATTCTTTCAACGCCTTGTGCCCATTTTATTTTATTTTGAATTTCTAACCATTTTAAATTGTTCCTTTAAAATCTCTTTGTAATTTTATCACTCTCAATTTTAATGCAATTGTGTGTGGAAATTTATTTTGAGCCCAGGCTGTGATGAAGTTATGTGTTTGGCTTGAATATTTGAGTAAAGAATCCCTACTGGAGGAGACTTCTGAAGCTACTCAATAACAAAAGGGAGGAGACATAGAACAACCATTCTAAAGTAGAACAAGACATGGCTGGTTGCCCTTAGTTGATTTCAGTATAGTAATCATTTTACTGTATATATGAATCATATATAGAGTGTGTTACATATTTTTTATTTTGGTGCTGAAGATTGAACCCAAGTTTTCAGCATGCTCAACTCACACTTACCCTCTGAACTAAACCCCCAGTTTCTATACTTTAAAGATACACTGTAATGGGCCAGGGATTTAGCTCAGTGGTGCCACTGCCTGTCTCGCAAGCACAAGGTCCTGAGTTCCATCCTCGGTACCAAAAAAAAAAAACCAAAAACACTGTAACGTTTATTTTTCAATAGTTTTCCAAACAGATTTGACCGTGAATACAATTCAAATCCAATCATACCCTGTTTTCTGTTTTGCTTATTTTTGTGGAAAGCACTTGGCTTATTTGATTAAACAGCTTTTGAAACCCTTGGCTGCTGAAGTTGAACCACCATTGTGGAGGCTATGAAGGGCATGTGCAGGCCTTGCTGGCCAGGTGAGAGCCCTGCCCTCTCTCAGAGGAAGGGGACAGTCAGTGGAGAACTTCAGAGAGAGAAAAACTCCCTCTCTGCCCATGCCCTTCTCTAAAGAGAAACAGAAACAAAACCTGAAAGTCCAAATGGCGCTGTGAGATGCTAGATTTGCCGAGTCCTGTCCACACTAGTGACCTTGACACTGTATGTGAATAGATGTTCCTGGTCGATGGATAGGTGTCAGATTTGTGTCTTGCATGTATTCTTTCTTTTTCTTTTTGTCCTAGATAACTCTGCCAGGTTGGTAGCAAATTCTTAGTCCACGTCAGCTCCCTCCAATGTCCTCTTAAAAGCAGTAGCTGGCATTTTCAGACAGCTCCCTGCAGGGAGAGCTCAGGAATCTGCAAGTCTCTTGGCAAGGTGACTTAGGACCCCTCGCTTGCAGCGACCTTGGACTCTGGCTCCTCCTTGCTCAAACTCATTGGTGCTCCCTCTGACCTTGCTGCTGCAAGCTGCACAAGGCCTGGCAGGACCAACCGGTTAGGAATGTAAGATGCACCAGACCCTCCCGGTGGCTTCTGCATTCCAGAAAGTTCCGAGTGGAGAGGAAACCTCCCTGCAGCTACCGAAGAAGGAGAAAAAGGGGCACCTCACTTTACCTTATCCTGCACTTCTGGTCCACTCCTGCCAGCCCTTAAGGAGGAGCAGTCCTCATAAAACCTCACAGGATATTTCAAGTACCAGGACAGAGGGAGAGCAGGCGCTCCCCGTGGCACCCACCCTTGCCATCTGACCTTCCTCGTGCTTCTGTGTGATTGGACTTTCCAGCCAGGTCCTGTGGCTAATCTCAGAAGATTCTTCTAATCTCTTCCTGCACATGGCAAGGACCCATGCAGCCCCCATTATTATTAACTAGCAGAGGCACTGCTGTCTTCTTACCCATTCTCCTGTTATAAGACACGTTTGTACAGGGTGTGGTGGCACACCTCTGTAATCCCAGCACTCAGGAGGCTGAGGCAAGAGGGATTGCCGTGAGTTTGAGGCCAGCCTGGGTTACATAGTGAGTTCAAGTCTGACCTGAACTACATATCGAGACCCTGTCTCAGGAAAGGAGAGAAAAGAAAAGGGGAGGGAAGGGGGGAGGGGAGGGGGAGGAAAAAGAAAAGACAAAAACAAAACACATTTGCAAACTTTACATGGGAGAATGGAAGGAGTCATCAAGGTATGAATCACAGGACAAAGGCTCGGGCTCTCAGTCGGTTGGGTCTGAAGTGTGGGTTGTTCAGTGCCTGGTCTGTGATCCACAGAATGAGCTGTCAGTGGCTCTCTGCAAGGACAGAAGGCCTGCTGTCTTTCTAGTCCTGGGGATGGATTCTGCTGAACCAGTGCTCTCCTTCCAGATCCTCCTTGGGCACTGGTGAATATCACATGTCCTTGCTTAGGATTAGTGGTGCAAATTAAAAATAATTTATGTTTTTTTCTGAGTAGAGCGTACTGGCCCCAGAGGAGATGAGAGTGTGGCCTTGGTTGCATTTACACATAGTTTAATGAACTGAGGGAATTGGCCAGGATAAACCTGCACTACATCAAGGAGATTATGCTCAGATCTCTGCTTTGCTGTTGGTCCAGTAGGATGTTGCAAATTTGCAGCATGTTACAAATCCCATCGATGGAGGCTAGCTGTCCTGACATGGGGAGCAGGCTGAGACGGACTTCCAGGGCACTGCAGACAAAGTGGGTGCAGGCCCCGCCGCACAAGCTGGTTGAAATGAATAGCCACAGGATCTTTGATGAATTCATGGACAAAGATGAAACTTACCTAAATTGTAAGAAGAAAAGGAAGGCTCTGTAGCAAGCAGAAATCCCCCAAGACAGTGAACAGCAGCCAAGAGGCTGTGTGCCCAGCCCTGCCTCACCTGAGCCCAGGGGCTGCTCTGTGGTCCCTCGGAGCCGGAGGAGGAGGTGTTTGACACTTCCGTCTGGAGGGCAGAGTCACTGCCTAGTGGGTCAGAGGGGGATGCTCTTTATGTCCAAGGCTCCTCCATACCTGTTTAGATGTTTACCCCATCCATGTGTTTTCAAAGCAAATCCACCTTACATTGCCAGAATAACCTTCTGAGACTTGATTTTGGGGCACTAGTTCTCCTAGGAACTGAAGGCTGACCTCATACTATCATTGATACCTTTTATTTTTCCACCAGTGTGAACTTCTAGTCTTTAAACTTGCTATGCTCTTTGACCCATTCATTTCAATAAAGGGATTTCTAAGTATCTGCTTTAGCTTTTAGTGATATTCTCAGTAACCACGGTGAAGCCCTAGAAGCCACATGAGTGGCTGAACCCTGGAGCTCCGTGCTTCTTGTTTCCTTTCATCTACTCATGGTATCCAGTTCTGAGCCACAGGGCCCCTAATGTAGCCTGATAGCCCCGCCTGAGACCCATGATGGGCTTCCTGGGTAGAACCCTGCTTCTGTAAACCAGAGACTCCACTCAGCCCAGCAGGGAGCCTCCTAGGATCCTACTCCAGGTAAGGGTTTTGGAAAGTGTTGCGCATAGTGTCTGCTTAGAACACATAGATCTTGTGTATCTAAAAAAGTTATATTCACATCAGACATCATCGTATCTTTGCACTCTGACCCGACAGTCTCCGTGTCATACCTAGGATCTATGTGAGTTAGCTTTCCATGATTGTCACAAAATACCTGAGATAATGTAAAAGTAAAAAAGGTTTTTTTTGGCTCACAGTTTTGAAGATTTCAGTCCATGGTCCATTGGCCACATTGCTTTTGGGCCTGTGTTGAGTTTTGGCCTGCACATCATGGCAGAGAGCACTTGCTAGAACGAAGCTCTTACCTCATGCAGGCCTTGAAATGCTAGATTAAAAGCAGAAGGGACCTGGTTGTCACTGCCCCTCCCAGGACATAGCCCCAGTGACCTAACTTCATCCCATTAGGCCCCACCTCCCAGAGCCTCCACAGCCTCCCAATAGGGTCACCCAGGGGTCAGTCTCCGACACACAGGCCTCTTGAGTGAGATGCCGACTGTGTGAAAGACCAAAGGGAAAGCAGCGCTTTTCGTGCAGCATACATATTCATAATTCTGGAAGAGGACCCAGGCTACTCTCCCCTTCCATGGTCCATGGACTCTCCAGGGAGGACAGACACTGGATAAATCTCTGACAGGCTTCTTCCCCAGGAGGTGCTTTCTCTGGCTGTCCCTGGGCAGGGCCAGGAAGAAGAGAACGAGCAGTGAATAAACTCCATGGGATGGGAGAGCAGGAGAGGAGTCAGGGCCAGGCCAGGAAAGCTCACCACTCTTTCCGGTCCTGTTCCATGCCTTCTTCCTGGACCCCGCGACAGGCAGCCCCATCTCCCCTCATCATGGCAGCAAGGAAACCTTCGGTCTCTTGGCTCTTAAGTTCAGTGATGGGGCTCTGCACATTGAACAGACAAGAGACAGATTGACAGGAGAAACTTAATGCTTCCTCTACCCTAGCTCTGATTATGAAGCACTTTCTTACAATTAATACTGTGGATTAAAAGTGATTTTCAGAAATCCATTCATTGTATCAGTCTGTATTTGCTATGATTGAACAAACTGCCGTAAGTCCTATTCCTGACTACATGTTCACCAGCAATGGAAGGAGATGGTCACTGTATTATGTCATAGGGGATACTTTTTATCATCATTAGTCCATAACCAAAGAAATGGTAGTACTTTATATGTGAGACATCATTTAAACTTTCTTTTGGATGAACCTCAATTTTTTCTTTCTTTCCTTTTTCCATATTTTATTCCACATATGTTGAGGTACTCTTAATGAATTTCATCGGGGAGAAAAATTGCTCAGGCTTATAGGATTAATTAGGGAGAATCAAAAAATGCCATAACTAGATGAGGTCTTTCATTAAAGGGATAACTTAAAATCATATGCGGTATGTGAGGGAGATCTGCCTCTGGAGGCTCACAGAAGTCTGATTGCCCTTTCTTTAGTTGCTTTGGCCACTGAGCGCCACAATGGTGACCTGCCTGCTCTGTAGACAGAGGCCTCTTTCTACTCTTTGCTCTGGAAAGAGTCTGAAGCACCGTGGATTTCTGGTCCATTGTTAGTTTATTTTACTTCACCTGATACCTTTCCTTCACAAAGCATGTCAGTGACCACATGACTTTCAAAAGAGTTGAGGAAATGAGAAATTTTTTTAAAAAGACAAACCAAAAAAATATAAAGCAGAGTGGTTGTGTGATTGTTAACTTGTAGATTTAAAATACACAGAAAATCAGCTGTTTTAAATGATGCTGTTCTCCAGGTGGTCTCTCAGAAGGCCCTGGGGACACACAGGCTCCTCCCTGTGCAGGGCTGCGGGGTAGGCTGAGGTGGGCTCCCACACATCATCTATCAGGCCTTTCACTGACATTACCTTTCTTGTTGCCTCTGTAATTTTTGCTTTGTTGTAGCCAAATATTCTTTTCTAGAGTGTTTAAATGGATCTTAATCATTTCTCTAGTGTCCGCACAAATGTAGAATTTTAGTTTTATAAAATGTTTATTTCCTCTAATTCTCAGAATCTCAAACTTTGAGGTCAACAAAATGACCTTGCCTGTCCAGATGACGATTACAGATGATGAAGATGTTGTTCTCTAGCATCTTTTTTGAGTAAAGCCATGCACTAGGATTTTTTTTTTTATGTCCCCAAATGGAATGAATGATTTAAATCTATTGAGTTTGAGGATAGTAGGTAGTTTGGATTTTCCTGAGCTGAATTTGTGCATTCTTTTTTTTTTTTAAACAAAGTATAAATATCATTTTTCCTTTCACATGGAAATTTCCTTCAAACTCTCTTTCTTGCCTGCTTATTTTTTCTTGGAGTAGCCTAGCTAACCCTAAGTATCCAGCGCATTCTTCAGCCATAGACTTCCCAAATCGCTCTCTGATTTTTGAGTGCTGTACTAGGAACACAGTTCCTTTCAACTTTGGGAGTTGGTGTTTGGAAAGTTCCAGTCCAACTACATATCCTGGAACACTGGCTTTGTCTTTTACTGGCCATGTTAACTGTGTTGGGGCAGTGATGTCCCATATATAAAATGGTAGTAACAGAAGAAGCTGCGTTGAAAATTACACCCAAAATACTTGAAAAAGTACCTGAGGCCAGGTGCAGTGATGCACTCCTGCAATCCCAGCCCTCAGGAGGCTGAAGCAGGAGGATTTCCAGGAGGTCAAGGCCAGCCTGGACTACATAGGAAATTGAAGGCCAGCGTGAACTACATAGTGAGATCCTGCCTTAAAAACAAATAGTACCTGTAAGATAATCCCACATAAGTGTTAGTTATAATTATTATTAACATAATTCCTACTAGATTCATCTCTTTCATTGGATGTCATGCTGGAACTCCTTGGAAAAGATCCAAAAGCAAATTCTTAATTTCCTAAGATGACTTAGTGGAAAAGATAGTCTTTGCAGTTCAAGAACTTGGATTCAAGTACTTAAGACATAGGTGTGTGCTGCAGGAGTCTCCAAGTATAAACCATGAACTAAGAATTAGGGTTGGCCAAGGAAGGAAGGCTCAAACCTAATGGATAGACACTATACCTCTGTATGTGCATAAGATACAAAGGCCTTGAGAAGTGCAGCAGTGAATTATTGCACTGAATTCCATGCTCCCCAAGGTACCTGACTCGTCAGAGCCTGCAGTGCTCTGTGTCTTGTGGTGGTGGTGGCCTGGGTTCTGTTGCTGAAGAGCCCTGTGGGTGGAGTCCAGGGCTTGGGCACTGGTGCCCTGCTCTCAGGGCTGCTCTTCGGAGCCCTGGGCATGCCGCAGAGTGGCCCAGAGTCGGTCTCTGCACAGCCTCACTTTGGCTCACTTGATTACTTAGAAACAAGCAGCAACCATGTTTGAAAATTTTTTTCCACTCCGTTCATCTTTTTGTTCTTACTTACCTTCTTGAGGTTAGCGTTGAAGTAATTGAAACTCCTGATTCATTCTTTTTAAAAGCATGAAAATTGAGGCTGGGAATAGTTTAAACACATAACATCCATTTGTATCTTTATAGCATTTGTTTATAATCCAGTATTAATGTGGGGTGGACTTTATAAAATTTTGTTGTAAACAATGAAAGTATTTTATTTATAGTGTGAAAACTTGAAAGCAGTTCATAATTAAAATAACTTTTCCTACTAGAGTAATGGAAATGCATTACAAAAAAATTGGACTGAGGGAAATAACTTTTCAAAATTCAGTCCTACTACTATATACGGCCACTGTTGGCATGGTAGTTTTAAATTCTATTTGTTATTGTCACATAATAATTCCATAAGTTCATGAGGTACAGTGGCGCATTGTAGAATGACCAAATCAGGATAATCAGCGCACCCTCACCTCAGACATTTATCCCTGCTTTGTGACAGTAGCATTTTCATCTGTTATTATTAGCTATAATCCTACTGTGTAAGAGAACACTGGAACTCATTCTCTCCTTCTCTCGTTTCACCACAACTTTGCACCCGTTGATCAGTCTCTCCTCTCTGCCTTCCCTCACCCTTTCCAGACTCTGGTAAGCACTATTCTCACCTCTCAGACCATCTTTTACGGATTTCATATATGAGTGAGATCATGCTGTACTTGGCTTTGTGCCTGGCTTATTTTACCTAATACAGTGTCCTCCAGGTTTATTCATGTTGCCACAAATGACAGTATTTCCATTTCTATGGTAGAATCATATTCCATTCTGTATATGTACCATATATTCTTTATCCATTCATCAGCTGATAGACCTTTGGGTTGATTCCATCTCTTGGCTCTTGTGAATAGTAATGCATAATCATGAGAACGCAGCTCTCTTTTTAACATATCAATTTATCTGCTGTTGGATATATGCCCAAAAGTGGCAATGCTGGATCATATGGTATTTCCATTTTTAATTTTTTGAATAATCTCTGTGCTGTTTTCCAGAATGGCTTTCTTAAATTACAATGTCACCAACTGTGTTCAAGAGCACCTTTCTCTCCACTTCCTTGCCAGCATTTATTTCTTATCTATTTAATGTTTAAATAATATATATATATATATATATATGCATGTATAGAGAGAGACAAAAACTTAGCTTAATTGATTTATTGATCAATAGGTAGATATCTTATGGTTTGGATTTTAAAAGTTCCCCAAAATGAAAAGCTTAGGTGCTAGCTTGATGGGCTTTTGGAAGTGACTGGATCATAAGTGCTCACTGGATTAATCCATTGATGAGAACATAATCTGATGGCATGGCACTGTAGGTGCTGGGAACAGGAGGCAAGGCCTGGCTGGAGAGCATGGATTCTGGCTGGGTGGCCTCGGAGCATGTCTGGTTCCCAGCCCCTCCACTCTGTCTCCTTTTCTGCTTCCTGGTTGCTCTGAGGTGAGTCCCTTTCCCCCACCATGCCCAACCATGACGATGCTCTGCCTTGCCCTGAGCCCACAGCAAGAGAGCTAGGTGACTACAGGGTGAATCATCCAAAACTGTGAGCCAAAATGAACCTTTCCTCCCTTAAGTTGTTTTTCTTACTGATTTTGTCACATGGACAAAAATATGACCAACGTAAAAAGAGATATGTAAATAAATTATCTGTTCTTACACTTCCGGCTCAGGGGATCTTGCTGCCACCCCATCCTGGAAGTGCTCCGTGGAACCCAGTGAGTGGCTGTCCACAGCCCGTGTGACCCACATCCTCATTTCAGAACAGACTCATTGCTTTTTCCCAGGTTACCTAACACTGCCATCCACAGTATTTCCTACATAAGAGCCATGTCCTTTAGACAAATTCCCGGAACCTACCTGACTTTAGGACTGGATTTTTCTTACAACTTTAAATCCGCTCATGTCTATTCCCATTGTCTCAGAGGTAGCTGGGCTTGGGAGGGTCCAAGGGAGAAGCAGAGCATCCAGGCTGAGGCCCGTGAGCTGCATTCAGAGAGCACACCCATCCTCCCTTGGCTGGTCCCCACTGGCAGTGTAGTGAATGGTTACCATGGCACTTGCTAAGGGAAGGTAGCATCTCATGTTTGCTCCCCTTTGACGCTGTGTATTTGCTAGAACCTAGAAAATAAAACAAAAAAAAATTGTATTTTGTTCAAGCCTTTAAATTCAAATCTGATTTTTAATTTCTCTAAGTGCAGATTTACTTTCTTAGAGAATCTGAGGTTCTCAGTACTATTAACACATTGGAAGTGGCTAATAAATTATGTAAATTATGCACAATTTTGCCCGACCCTAATAGATACCTAGAGAGTGGGCACTCACTTGAGCTTCCCTTTCTCTGTTCCACCTAGCTATGCTGGCCAGCGAGGTAGCATTGTACTGCTTGTGTTAAAGCCTAGGGTGGCACCATGCAAGGACATTACTTCTCTTCATCTGAGTTACCCTACCTGAATGTGGCTGGACTAGAGTGTAACAGCTTTTTATTTCAAAGCCTTTTCTTGCCATGTCAAGCCTCCCCATAGTGTATTTGATCCCTTTAGGTATTTAATATGGAAAGAAAAGGTTAAGCAGTAACAGGTTCATTTATTTTTAAGTATGTAGAAGTGTAACATTCTCTGATGCTGTGGATTTAGGATGGTTTTAGCATATTCCATGTATCCTTTTAACAGTGCTATTCACTTGGTTGTTCAATCCCCTCAGCCATTCATGAGACAGAGCCTTTCATAGAAAGCACTGTTGCTTTATCCAGTGTGACCGTAGTTTCCTTCCAGTAGAACTGTGAATCAACCCATGTCTGTGGCCTGAACTCCCTGGTGAGGATAAGGCCAATCTTCATTCTCCTAGGAAGTCCCCTCACTCTTCTGCCTTAACAAACACTCAAGCTTCTCCTTCTCCTCCTCCTCCTTCTCCTCCTTCTCCTCCTCCCCCTCCTCCTCCTCCCCCTCCTCTTCTTCCTCTTTCTTCTCCTCCTCCTTCTCCTTTTTCTCCTTGTCCTTCTAGGGTATGATCACCATCACTGCTATAATTTGGGCCTTCGCTGTTCCCCGTAGGCCCATGGGTGAAAGGCTTGGTCCCCAGCCCATGATACCATTAGGAGGTGGTAGAGACTTTCAGTGGTTGGGTGAAGCCTAATGGGCGGAAGTTAGGTCACTGAGAGTGTGCTTCTGAGGGTGTATTGGGACACCAGCCTCCCAACCCCAGCTTTCTGACCACCAGGAAGTAAGCAGCTTTGCTGCTGTGATGCGCTGCCTTTCCACGGGCCCAAAAGTCAACCAACTATGGATTGAAACATTGGAAACAGTGAGCCAAAATAAATCATTCCTATTTATATGTTTATTTACCTCAGGTTTTTTATCACCCTGATAGCTTAGTAGCACAATTATATTTATTGAATTATTGATAATCCAGTGTTTTATTTTCCTAACCAATTTGTCTTAATTTGATTATCTTCAAATAATCACACCTAGTCCACGGACTTTTATAATTTAGTTCAAAACAACAGGTATATTTGAAAACCCTGTCCTCTTGACCCTTTCATGACAGTGGCCCCATACACTGTAGCTCAGGGTGGTAGCTTCCAGGACATTCCTCTGGGAACAGTAAAGTTAAAGTAAAACCATCTATTTGGAGAGGAAGTTTTTCTTCCCTTGTATTCCAGCCTTCTTCTATTGTCAAATTATGTAGTCTGAAGATTTTCCTTCTAATGCCTAAATAAATTTACCTCTAAATTAAGATGCATTGTAAAATTAGGTTTTTTACTTCTGTCCTAAGAATAATAATCAAAACCACGATACTGGATTTGTGAGTGATTCCATTCCTCACTCTTCCAACCTGTGTCCCACTCAAAGGATTGAGGATGCAACTATGAGAAGCTCCATTTGTTACTAATGCCTCTCTATTGGGACTGATTCTACTGCAATCATAACACCCCAGAAAGGGTGTGTTGGAGTTTTGTATTTGGAATTACCAATGGCACACTGACAGATATGCTCCTCCTGCTCTGGTCTTGGAGAAGTTCTTCATCAGAAGACGGTGTCCAGAGGAACCTGCTGCTAGCAGGAAGGGGTAAAGGATGTTTTGGGTGGGCAGGAGCTTCTGCATGAGAGTACCCCACTGGCTACAGCTTCTAGGTCAAGAGGAGGAGCCCAGCTAAGAGATCCAGAATTTGTGACTAAGGTTGGCCAATTGCATGCAAGATGTGGAATTTATGACCTTGTTTGTGGGTTTATTTTTTCTAGAAACAGCCAGGACATGGTCACAAATACAGGAAGAGCAACACAGACACATTTAGTTCTGGGCACATGCCCTGTAGGCACAAGTCCAGGAGAACAGGCAAGGGGCGAGGCTGGCTTGAGAGCTGCTGATGCTACAGTGGAGATCCAAGAAGAGGACAGGGCACTGGATGGTGTCCACACAGGGTCAATAGGATGCTGCAGGAGGCATGCATCAGGGTGCACACAGCCGCTCAGTCACACATGCGGGGTGTTAGGGATAGGCCCTACAGTGTCACCGAGGCAGGATGGCCTGCACATGTGCTCAGGCAGGGCAGCATGAAGCTTCTGGGAATGTTGAGCTTGGTCACAGCAGCTCCAGCTGCTCCAGGCACAGCCTCTCAGGGAGCATGGCCCATGCTGACATGGGATAGGAGAACCATGCCCTAGGTGAGCTGGCAGGGATTGTGCATACAAGGGGGAGAGTCAACACACTCCTCTTGATGACCTGAGCCACTGCAACAGTACAGGTATTACAGAGTGCCCCTTGGATGCACTGCCTGGGAGCCACTGGTCATTGCTCCCTGTGTAGGCCCCATGCAGGACTCTTTGATTCTGTTTTCAGCCAGGAGAAAATCTACAATTTATGGAGAGACAGAGATGCTATAGCTCTCCTGATCAGTGGTGCCTCCCTCCATCCTATGAAATATGAGTACAGAAGGATTCACACAGATGTGTAGCCAGGGATCTTAACCTTTTGGTCATTGTATCTACTCTTGTTTTACTTCCTTAGAAAAAATGAGGCCCGAAGAGAGTTGGTCTGGGACAAACAGTCCCTCAAAATTGGAGAAGAAACTAAAACTCAGACCTTTGCTTCCTAAAGTAGTGCTATTTATTCTCAAAGAACTTCTTATCTTGCTTTAATGAACATCAGTTCCAAAATGAAAAGAAAAAAGTGAGGGAAGTGAAGGAGAAAGGAAGGAAGGAAAGAAGGAAGGAAGGAAGGGAAGAAAGTGAAAGGACAATTAAGAGATAGCCATGAAATAGCCATAGTCATTGTCTAGAAAAATCAATTACTAGATTTCAACAAGGAAATAAGGAAATTTAATTTTATCAAATATTTGCTAGAGAACCTTGTATCGTAGTGTTCTTAAAAATTAACATACTCATGGATGCTGAGATAACTGTTTGAGTAATTCTGTCTTGGTTACTTTCTCATCAATAGGACAAAATAACCTGACACCCACAAGTTGAAAGAGGAAAGGTTTATTTTGGATTATAGTTTGTAGAGTTTTCAGCCCATAGTTGGCTGACTCTAAAGCATAGGAGCATCACAGAGGTGAAACAGTCCATGGCAGTGTAGATAGGAGGTAGCAAAGCAGCCTTCTTTTCCCTTTTATTCCATTCAAGCTACAAGCCTATTGATTGGTGCCACCCACACCCAGTATGTCCCTTCTACACCCAGAATTATGCTAAACCTATCAGTGGCCTAATCCAATTAGCGCATACCCATAATCCAGTAGCACACACTCATGATCCAACCACCTCCCAAAAACCTCACCTATGAGGCTGTGAGGGGACATCTAGATATACACCATAGCACTAGCCTACCATGACTCTTACTCCTCCTAATCTTGTTATAGCATATGGAACTTTGGCTTTTTTGCTTCTCAATATATTTACTTCAAATATGTCTCATTCTCTTACTAGGTGCTTTAAAGTCTTTAAATACTCAGAAAGGTTGGGCCGGGGATTTAGCTCAGCGGCACAGTGCCTGCCAGGCAAGCGTGAGGCCCTGGGTTCGATTCCCGGTACCAAAAATGAAAAGTGAAAAAAAAAATACTCAGAAAGGTTAACTGAAAGATAATGTTCAGGGTCATTCACAGATCATTTTAGCAAAATTAAATAAGTCTGACCTTGCTATAGATCAAATCAGACCTATACAATGAATGAGATGCTAATTGTCTATAGATTAAATTAACCTGTTTTTTATATTATTCACCTTATTTTCACATATTTGGACTATCTGGTACCTGTCAGAATGTTATTGTAGACCCTAGAGAAAGGGTAAACACCTTTTACGTGTCCAGAGTCTAATGTGTTCAGTAATTCATAGACATCCTTCAGACTTGCTGTCTTTAAACATTGATTTTTATTGTAGTTTTTTTTCTCCAGAAATACTCGTTCCACATAGAAAATGAAGTGTACAACTTTATGACTTCTATATATTTGTATAGTGCCATATGCTATCTTCTACATTATTTGCTGAATTTTTTTTGGTGAATAGGTTTCCTCTGTTTCATTTCACCCTTTAATATAAAGTGAGGAAAAATTTTATCCCACACTTTAGGAATGCCTGCCATTTGAAAATAGGAAATGCTTCTATCTGTGATCTTCTTATTGATTTATTTTTACTTTTGCTATTAAATGACCAAATGGCTTAACTCTGAAAAAAAAACCCTCAAAAGTGTCCTAAAAGGAAATGTGGTGGCACATGCTTGTAATCCTAGCATTCTGGGAGGCTTAGGCAGGAGAGGCACAAGTTCAAGTCCAGCTTCAGCAATTCAGTAACTTAGTGAGACCTTATCTCAAAATAAGAAATTTTTTTTAAAGGCGGGGGTGTAGCTCAATGTGGAGGCCTTGAGGTCTTGGATTCAACCCCCAATACTTCAATCAGTAAATCTGGAAGTTATATACCTGATTTTTCATGTTGTTGTTGCATTATGCAGTATGTCCTTAACTACTCTCTGCAAAGCGCTTTGCAGTAGGCTGTTGAGCAGCTAAAATCTCAGGCCCTGTTTTGGTTTTTTGAATGGTGAATATAGCTTTTTAACTCTGTGTTAAGCGATGGGGCCAAATTTAAAACATTAAAATTCTTGTGTATTTTCTTTCTAATATTAACGGGAATTCAAGAATATAAATCTTTAGTACACTTTAATGCTGTACATGAAACATCACATATCTGAAGCTCAAACCTATGTTTCTGGGTTTAGATATGTAGATGTTTACATTTGTATGAATGAACCAAGAAGGTTAAAAGTTATTCCTAAAATTTACATTTTCCTCTTAATTTATATTTTCAAAATAATTCTATAATATAAAACTATTCTGTATGTTCAACACTCCATATGTTCAACAGAATAATATAATTATTGTGAAGCTAATGATAACTGGATTAACCAGAGGCATCCAGAACCAGAAAGTAGGACCCTTTCTTGATAACATTGGAGACTCCTTGACCAGCAATCTCTCCTTTTCTTCTTTTTTTCTGGGATATTCCTTGAGAATCATCTGCTAGAGGTTTTGTGAAGGGATGAGGGAGAGGAGGACTTGGTCTGAGTCCAAGGTTTTAGATTTTAAGGAAATTAGCTGCCAGATTCTAAAGGTGATTGGATTATCTGCTATAATCCTTGAATGTGAGTTTGAAAACCTAAACGTGGTAACTTTTTAAAATGTCTTTTACAGACAAAAGACAGGGGCTAGTCATTTTTCCCATCCTCATACATCATTAATACTATGGCTTTGGACATGAAAATAGAAAATTTAAACTTAAGCTTAATGTCGTTTTTGTTTTTCTTTTTTTTCTTAAATTCTTTTATTGGTACATTTTAGGTATACAGTACATTCACATTTATCACTGGGTGCTTGTACCTGTACATGATGTATCTTGGTTCTTATTTTTTCCCATTACCTGTGTGCCCTTCCCTATTTACAAAGACTTTGATTACATTTTTTTCTTTTCTCATAATTTTTCCTTTCCCTTCTTCCCTTTCCCCTTCCCCTCCCACCATCCCTACTCCTTTGGACCTTTTCCTATTTCAAATTATCAGTTATTCGTTTTAATCATTTTAATCCTTATTTACACTCTCAGTTTCTCACGCTAGAGAAACTATTCGGTATTTACACATGTGTGTCCTATTTATTTCACTTAAGAGTATGGCCTCAATATGCATTCATTTAGCTATAAATGTCTCTAGTTTCTCATTCTTTATGGCTGAGTAGTACTACATTTTATTTTTTTTAAAAACACATCTTTTTTATCCAATTTCCAGTTGATGGGCACTTGGGCTGTTTCCAAGCTTTAGCTATTACAAACTGTGCTGCTATGAACATGGGTACACGTATATCGCTGTGGTATGAATCTTTTAATTCTTTTGGGAAGATCCCCAGCAGGGGAATAGCTGGATCAGATGGGACCTCTAGCCCTAGTTCTTTGAGGTATCTCTATACTGATTTACACAGTGCTTGCACCAGTCTGCACTCCCACCAACACTGGAGAAGGGTTCCTTTCTCCCCGCACCCCCGCCAGCATTTGTTATTGGTTGATTTCATTTTTGTTTTTAATTACTTTTTTGATATAGTAATACTGTGGTAGGCTCAAATTATCAACATTTTATCGACTCTTCCACAGTTATGTGAAGGAATGAATGATCCATTTATCTGAGCTTTGCAAAACATACTGCATTTTTTTAACTTAAAATAGACTCTGTATTTTTTTCAACTGATCTAAATAGCAGATGGGGAAACTGTAATGCTATTCTTGACTTCCTGAGGTTCTTTAAATTTAGTTTCTCCTGGAAAAATCTAATTTTTATTCAAATAAATAATAAACCTAACTGCGCAATAAGTTGTATTAGCCCTCTTACCATTCATAAAGGTACGTTTTTAATATGTGAAAATGATCTATAAAGAAGTGGAACAATCTCAAATTAATTGTCTCAGGCAAAATGAAAATGTTAGATGTTTTATTCTAATAATTGCACTTTATCAAATGGAGTAAAATCTAATTTCATTGTAGGAGAAATTATGTCATAATTCAAATTTGACTTTAGAAATTGTGTTTAACCACCTGGAATATGAACTGAGGGTAGATTTCACAAAATTAAAATAATTCAGTGAAATAAAGGAGGGTGGATCTGACTCATATTGAATTCAATAGCTACTTAATGTTAACCATTTTCTTCTTGCCCCTGGCTTAAAATGCTGTGAACATGGGAGGGTTCTGAGCCCATCACTTTTTCTAGGCATCCACCTAATCCATGAGCAGCTTCTTTTGTGCCCCATGAGCAGCCTCTTTTGTGCCAAACTGGAGAAGCAGTGTTTCTCTTTTACTTTATGTACACATTCTTAGTTTTTAAGTGTCCCTTTTCTTTAAGTTGCTGGTATTTTTATTTAGCCTAAATTTCTCAGCAAGAAAAAGTCAAGTGTGTCTGTCTTAGTTCTTGTGCCATAGCAAGATATCATGGACTGGGTGGCTTACACAACAAGCAAGTGTTTTTCACAGTTCTGGAGTCTAGAAGTCCAAGATCAGGGAGTCCACATGGTCAGGTTTTTGATGGGGGCACACTTTCAGGTTTCTTGAAGATTACTTGTTATATCTTCACTTAGCAGAAAGATTCCCAGGTGATTCCTCTTTCCTCTTATGAGGCATTAATCTTATCATAAGTGCTCTACCCTCATGACCTAATCACATCCCCAAAGTCCCTACCTCCTTGTACCATCATTTTCACAGGTAAATTTTCAATGTAAATATTTTATTTATGTATGTATTTACTTAGTGCTACAAATTGAATTCAGGGGTTTATACATGCTAAGCACACTCAGTACCATTGAGCCACATCCCCAGCCCATATATGAATTGTAGTGGGCACATGAGCATTCAGTCTACAGCAGTAGATGAGGGGACTCACTTCACTACCATCTTCCTACAGAGTGCACCATATGCCTGTACAAACCAGTGGGGAACCTGAACCAAGTTACTGATATTTTTAATGAATTTTAGGGATAGAGGTATAGATCAGTGGTGGAGCACAAGAGAAAGAGGCCCAAGGTTTACTCCTCCCCTCCCCAAAAATCAAATGAACAAAACAAATCAGGTTTTAATGTTTCTCCCAACTCATGTCTTTTCTGTTTGATAAATAACTTGTGAAGCTCTTAGATATAATGTGAAATTTGTATTCTGTGTCAAGTGTTACATGTTATACCTACTTACCTGAGTGAAGTTATTTCAGTTTACAATATGACTTTTTTTCTTCTTGCCAACCAAACTTTATAATTCAGAGGAACACTCCAGGACACATAGTATTAGATCGGAAGATCTCTGCATTTCTTTACTTTATTCCTATTTAGTCCAGTGAGATTTAAAATGGGTCAGATTTTTTAATTGGGTAAAAGGAAAGCCAAACATCATTTAGAACCAGCTACTCCTATTCTGGCTAATTCTACTCTTTTGTTCTGTCTAGTTCTGTGACATTTGGTTGATAGAATAATGGACTGAAAAAATTATTTTAAAAATTGAAATAAAATAAGTCTCCTGTAGCCACAGTACCATTTGCCACATTCTGCCCAAGATGACCCCCAGCCACAAGCTTAGTGGGCAAGCATGTGGCTCCACAGCCACATGTCCAGAACTCAGTCTCAGCCCTCATATGTGTATGCTGAGCGATCTCTGGATATGTACTGAGCTGCTCTGGCCCTATAAAATAGAAATAGTAATATTATAGGCAACTAAGTTAGGTAGAAATAGTATAGTCAGTCAGATAGGGCTGGGCCCTTGACAGAGTCAGTGCAAAAGATGAAAACACTGGCTGTGGCCGGAGAAGCGTCTTTTAGAGACCAGGCCTCAAGATAAAGATGAAGTGGCCAGGCCTGCATATTTCCCCAAAGGACAAGATAAGTGGCAACACCTGGCCTAATGAAGTCTAGACAGACATCAGCCACCCCAGTGGGTTACCAGGGACACCTGCCGTGGATCCCTATCTCCTGCTTGGTGCTACAACACAAGGTGAGAAGAAAGACTCAGAGATAGCATCAAAGTGAAACGAAACTGGGATGGTTAGTGCTGAGGAACCAAAGACCCCGAAAGCAGCCAGAACCACCCACATTTATTGGTGACACAATCTTTGGGTTGGAGTGAGGGTGCTAATGTGGTTGCTAGAGACAAGTTGCTGACACAGGCAAGGCTTGCAAAAGGAGAGACAGCACTGTTGTATTAGGAACAGAACAGAACAGATTTCTGTTGTAGTTAATGATTAACCTGTCTTTACAGTTAGGAAGGTTTCATTTCTGGGAACAGAATTTGGGCAAGAGTCACTCTGACCTCGCCTGTTGTTATCTAATATCCAAACCACACAGCTTCAAGGGCCATTTCTCTGGCCTCTGCTGTGGCTGTTGGTGGAGGGATAATTTCTAATCTTCGTTACACCAAAATAACCCTATGAGTCACATGGGCTTTGGTCAAACTCACTTTTTAAACCAAGCCAATTGTGAGGTTAACTCTTTGCAGCCTGAACTGCTTTAGCCTGCTTTGGGCATAATCCACAGGGCAGCCTCCCACAGTGGGTGACCAAGACCTCCAGACCCATCATTTCCTAGAATGTTCTTTCCATGCACACTTGTTACATGACTTGTTCTCCCACTGGATCACTGTTACCTAAGCGACTATACTTGTAACCATATTGGTTGTTCATAGCTTTAACTCACATAGTACCCATGTAGTTTTTGCTCTATAAAACTTCCTCCTGAAAAGTGAGGTCCTCGCCTATCCATTAGGGATCCCTCCTGCCTCTCAGGAGCTATCCTCTCAATAAATGTTTCCTGCTCTTAACCTGTGTTGTTTCTAGAGTTCATTCTTTGACTTTAGAGAACACAAATGGGGTATATCAGACATTTAACAGGTTGGGAGTTGTAATATTTCCCTTACATCATTTGGAGGTACCATTTCATCTCCGATATCAGCTCTGTGTCAGTAATAACACAGTACCTTCTTCTTAGGAGTATGGTGATGATGGCATGTTTTAGTGGATGTTAAACTTAGCCCCCCTGCCTGTTCTCATAAGAAAGCTGTGAGGGTTTGCCTTTGTCACATCCTCTCCTTCTTCCTCCTTCTGCCCCCAACCACAACCCTTCGTCAGACATTAACATGAAGAAGGTGGAACTGTACCCTGAATGTATTGATGTGCTGAGCTATAAGGTGGTGGCCCTGGGCCCACATGCTCTGAGATAAACATCTCTTAGTTACTAAATTGGTGTGTGTTTTATAGGATTTAAAAAATATGATCAGCTATGAAATCTTTATATTGAGACTTAGTTTATCTTTCTCATTCTGACCTACATGCAGTGGACCTCTCTTGGAAGTGATGTAATGATTAAAATCACAGGTATGCATTCCAAATAATTTATGCATTGTGAAGGAATACATCCAGGGCCCTGAAAGAAACTCTCTTGACTCCAGCAGACCAGAACATTAAGTCTTCTTTAGGAGCAGCTGTAACTCAGAATCTTGTCTCTGATTCCACCAAGCAGCAGCTGAGGTGATCCACATAAGGAAGGAGAGTATCGTCTGGTCAGTGGGGAGATTGAAACTCTGCTCTGATTGGTGCGCCCTTCAAAGAGCTGCTCTTCTTGCCAGTTTGCTTGCTCGGAAGCATGTTTTGGTCCCCTCTCTACTCATCTGGTGGCATAGAAAATGGGCTTCATACCCTTGAAGAGTTTGTTGTAACTGAGAGCCCCCACTAGAAGGTCTAGGGGTCCTTGAGGTTTTCTCGTGTTTATTTTAACTTAGAAACTTTCAAAAAAATTAAATTCTAAGTTAAAGTCTTTGTACATCTATTGGAAGAAATAAAATGTAATGTCTCCTAAATCCTGGTAAATTTGATGCTCTGAAAATAGGTGTAGGTTTTTTTCTGCTCCTGTGCAGGAGTGTGGCTTGTTCTCTCTTAAGAGACACAAATTCAGAGACTGCCTTTCACAACCTAAGTGCCACAGCCCAGAAAATCCTCAGGTTCTCTTAGATAACTAGGAGTGATTACTAGGTTATCCTTCTGTGATTCTGGCATTTATTCCACATGACTCAGTGTATTTGTGAGATTATGTACTTATCATTATAAATCATAGCTCAATTTAGACTGGTTTCTTAAAGCTGGTATGTGGGAAGTTGAGGTGTGGGTGGAAGTTTTGTCTTCCTGAAGCTGGCTTTGGAGGAAAAAATAATATGGTCATGTACATGAATTGTGTGTGACTAGGGACACAACAAAGTGAAGATTTTATCAGTTCTGTGTCTGTCTGAATTAATGTAAATAGTCAAAGAAGGAACAGGCAGCTTAGTCATTAATTAGCACAAAGACAAAGAGGTTGATTCTTTGATCCTTGGTACCTTTGAGAAAGATTATCTATAAGCAATTCTCACAAATCACATACTCTAATGTCAGCCTATCTACCTAGATAAGAATTCCCACTGGGGTTATGTGGGACATGTGCTGGTAGTCACGTCCTCCTACTTTGCTTCATTTGATGACATTTCTCAGAGTTTATCTTACCTCAGGCTCACATTTTCTGTGAATCACTTCAAGGTTCCCTTGGACCGACCATAAAGGTGTATCCTAGATTCAGGGTAAGGCGCATCATATGTCAGGCATGGAACTGTGGAGGAAAGAAGAGAAAACTTCTCTACTCTCTAAAGGTTCCATAACTGAGTCCAAAAAATGAATAGGCAATAGACAGATGAACAGAAGAAAAGACATTTTAATTATTTGCGTTTGCATTTCTTACTTTTATGGTTTTCTCTAATATTAAGATGCCATATTTTGAGGGTAGCAGATCTTGAATCCCATCATGGATGTCATGAATCCAAAATTGGGTGTTATGGTTTGGATCTTTTCTAAATTTTAGTATTAGTATTTGTTTGAAATAGATAATAAAGATATTCACATATGGCGTCTTGGTCCTTTTCACTTTCCCTTTACCTCTTCTCCCTCCCATCTCCCTCCAGGGATGGATCTTAAATGCTCCCCAAAGGCCCTTATGCTAATGGCTTGGTCACCATCCTGTGGTGCTACTGGGAGGTGGTGGAACCTTCAGAAGGTAGGGCCTGGTGGAAGGAGGCTTGGTCATTAGGGGCGTGTCTTGTAAGGGGTGGGAACCCTGACACTTCCACTTTCTCCCTGAGTCCTGGCCACCACATGCTCTTGCCATGACCTACTGTGCTTCCATAGGCCAAATCTATTTGGCCAAGTAACAACAGACTGAAACCTTTGAGACCCACGATCATAGGTGGCTGGATCTTAATCTGATGGGGTAACTGTGTGCAAACAAATTGCATTTCTCGAACTAGAATTTTAGTGAAATGAATTAGATGTTGAGCCTTAAAATTTCAACAACTCAACCCATACAAACCTTTGCCCTCTCCCCGTAAGACTGAGTTGTGGCAAGCAGAAGAGCAGTTTCCCAGCTCATTTCCCACCTAGTGTGCCACTCAGCCTCTGAGCTCAGCCTGTGAATAGAAATAAGTCGCCGAAACTTAGAGCCCTCTTTCCTGACCTCTGGGTTTCCCCTGTGGGAAAAAAGTATAGTTCACAGGCATATTGGAAAAGCATAGAAGAGAAGATGCAGATATTTAACCTCCAAGCAAATCCTAGTTGTTTTCCATTAAACTATCTCCTTATCTTTTCACATGAAGAGAAAAGAAGCTCTGTGAGTGATTACCAAACATGAGAATGTTCCTGATGCTATCTTAAACCCTGTTTTCAAAAGAATGGGAGACATCCTGACCAGAAAAAAAGGACTTCCTGTAGGTTTCAGTAAGCCCTGAAATACAGTAACATCGGGACCATCTTTCAAATTCCCTTCACATCAAGAAGCATTTGGTGAAGTGCAGAACAATTCAAAGTCAAAGGGAAAGGAGAAAAAAATGAGCCTAATAGAGGACAGGGAAGAAATGCCATGGAAGGGATTAACCCTCAGGCTCATACAATCTACAACCTCACTGTGAAGGTTTACTTTGAACATCAGCTTGTTAGCACTGAATAGCAACTTAAATACCACTTAAATAATTTAAATACCACCAACCAATCCTTTGTCTGAAGTACCTCACCTTTCCTAAAAAATGAAAAGGTAATAAAATTTTGAAACAAAACGAAGCCCAGAGTTATGCCTCATATCCCTCTCCCGCCTTTGTTTTCCCTTCCTCCTCTGTGGAATGGTACAGGGATAACCAACCCACATCAGAATTTCACGGCGGCTTCCAAAACCCTGGGTATTACATGACAGAGGAGACTCTCAGAATTGGACAGGCAGAATGCTGCTGTGAGCTGGCTCACTGAATAGCCAGTCTGTTGGAGTCTTCTGTTTTTGTTGCACATAGCTTACCTTAAGAGAAGCTTGTCTCCCTCATATTACATGGATGCTTTTCATTTTCCCAGTTTCTAGACCTCTAGTACAGTTTTTAATAACACAAATAACACAAATGCAGGCCCCTTAGATCAATGCAGGTGTTATTGGTCTTTATAGTCGAGGATTATTAGTTCAGAATACTTGCGCTACTTATGCAGTTGTCATGATTTGTATCTCAAATATCCCTCAAATGATCATGTGTTGGGGGAGGAGTCCCCAGGCTGTGGGCTATTAGGAGGCGGTGCAGTTTTGAGGAACACCTAGTGGAAAGGACTGAGGTTGCGTTGGAGATGCCCTTGGAAGGAATAGCCCCAGTTTGCTTCTCTACTACCGTAGGTGAACAGACCTCCCGCACACTCTCCGTCATGATGCATGGTGCCACTTCAGACCCAAGGCAGCAGAGCCCACTGATTATGGGCTGCAACAGTGAGGCTGGGAGCCGAGTAAACCTTACTCCTTCCAAGGTAATGTAGGCATTTTGTCCCGGTGATTGAAAGCTGCCTACACAGGAATCTTTTCCACTGTAGTCCTGCCCACTTCTCCTTGCCTCGCCCCGCCTTGAATACGCTTACAGTTTACCAGGACACACAAAGGCTGCCCCCAAATAGACTTACCGGTTTCTGGAGAATCTCTGTCATTTAAAATTAACAGTGCAACTTTACATTTTAAAAAGAAGCATCTAAGTGGCTTTGAATCAAATATTTACTTCAAAGCTTCCTAGAGTTAACGGCTATGGATGGTGAAGGCCCAGGCTGGTCCTCCTGGGAGCCTGAGAGCCTGGCGGCTAGCCCTTCCCTCTGCATCCCTCAGAGCTGCACTTTTGCTCCCTCCCTTCTCTGCCCTACAGGTGAGTTGAAGGAAAGGGAAGATGGAAGAGGCTAGTCTCTGCCAGCGGCATGTGCTCTTTCGAGTTGTTCTGTTGTGGGGTGCTCTGTGAATTTCCTGAGAAGTTGTAAGGAAAGCATCTGCCTCAGAATTAAGAGGAAGCTGGCAGACCCGAGAATGACACAGACAAGTCCAGCATGGTGAGTCATGGAGTTTACAAGGGCTTGTTATGGAGCAATGAGGGGCTTATGGGCAGCGGCATTTGGACGTCACCATCCCTGCTTCCCCAGCTCTGCTTTGTATATGGCTGCAAGTTAAACAGCAAAAACTAAGGCAGCAACTGAGAATCCATGGGGAAAGTTCTGAGTTTGTGTGTACTCCATTCCCATCCTCATCAGGAACACCACGAACCTCAGCGAGCACCTTCAAGTGATAGTAATAGATGACCTCATTTTCGTGCAGCCTGGCATACAGCCTCAGCACCTGGCTAGCACCTGCAGGACAGCTGAACAGCAGACAGCTGCAATATGGTGATGCTCTGTCTGTGGTTGGAGGACTAATCTCTCTACAAAGGGGCAAAAGGAAAGGCATCCCTTCATCCTTTGAACGTTCATTGAAATGCATTGACAAAAGTCAAGTTAATAGAACAAAAAGGGTACAGCATATAAATATATTAATGTGCACAGGAGTGAAAATCACAGCCGTGGAGTAATACAGGAGGTAGAGTCTCTCCAAGGACCCAATGGCTGAGGCTTAAACAATTTGCTCAGTTGCAGAAAGGAGTAGAGACAAGGGTAGGCAAAAATGTCCTGGAGCATGGTAAGGACAAGCTCTGGGAGCAGTGATGGGAATAATGCCTGGTGGAACAAAGGTTGTCTTATTACACAGTCAATCTTTTTAGGTAATCTCTCAGAGGGGCCACAATAAGAAAAAATGAGAATTCTTTCCTAGGCATGGAGACTTTTAGTCTGTTAACCTTTCCTGGTCATTTGATGATATTTCTAGGAAGGAGTATTTAAGATAATTTCCTTTGCTTTAGAGAAGCTTTTCTTAAAGGAGTCAGAAATGGCAATTCCAGAGACATTATTTCCCCGAGAGTGAGAGAGAGAAACAAGTCAAGGTCAGAGGTACCCTGATTCAGAGGCAGCTTCCAGGACCTTTCAGTAGGCCAAAGCTCCAGTCTTTGGGGTGCCCTCTCTGACAGTTCTAGCACTCTCATGTCTTCCCATTAAAGTATAAGTCCAGTAAAATCTGAAATTGTGTTGTTTATCTAATAATTTGTAGCACAAGTAGCTTCTGCCATGTAGAAGATGCTCAACAAGTATTTAATAGGCTGGATAATTACTGAATAGAATGACTTTTCAGGCTATTTGGAAGAGTTATAAACTAACATAATTCTGGAAAGCTAATGATATAAATGAAATAAATATATATATAATGATAAATATATAATGATAAATAAATATATAATGATATAATGAAATAAAACTGAGTCTAAGAAACCAGTGAGAAGTATATAGCCCAGTGACAGAGTTGACACCTTCCTAATATTGGTACTGAGTATAAAATAGCAACATTCAAATGCACACAACCCTGGCTCTAGGTCCTGCAGGTTGGATGATGGTAGAACCATGATCTGTAGGGGAGAAAGCAATTTTGTTCTGCACTCTTCACAGGCCCTTAGCTGGGACTGCCTGTAACAAAAGACAGATGAATACGAGCACAACAAATAGAAGTCTCTTGACATATACCTCATGTATACACGGGCAGTAAAGAAATGAGATTTTAAGAATAGTTCTCAAAGAAATTATACATTTCAGGCTTAAGTACCATTGTCCTATGAAACAGAAAAAGAAATATGTAAGAAGGCCGGTTATGATGAGGATACCAGGAAAAAAAGATGAACACAGGTAAGGTTTGTTCTCAGATTTTACTTGGTGCCTTTTCTTTGACATGGATTTCTAGTCATTTTGTCCTCTTTCTATTCTTGGTACAAAGCCAAACTGGCCAATGCAGATTTCCTTTATAGATGTGAATTTCTCTTACAGCAGGGTAACTTTTCAGGGGTTTTGCCATGTGTATAACTTTTCAAAATGACCCTCATGTGGAAGAGTCATATTTGGCATGACATTCTGGTCTCCTCCAGACCTATTTTGGGATGGTATACCCTTAGCCTTCCGCTTTATGGTGGAAACCTCTGGAAGGTTCAGCTTCATGGTGGAAGCCTCTCAGCAGAAAGCATGGCAGTTTCTGTGAGGGCTCTAGTGGCCTTAGACACCTGCATGGAGGAATTCTGCTAGTCCTTGGGGTGTCTGGTTAATATTTTTATATACAACCACAGCAATGGAAAACAGTGACTGAAACAGAACCAGGAAGCTCTGATGCATTTTCTGAATTTTACATTTTAATTTAATTTCTATCAACTAAATGCAAATGAGGAAGATTCAAGAGAAAGCCTAGAGATGCCATATGGGGTGAGAGCCTCCTTCACACGTTTATCGCTTCTCTGTAAGAGGGGTTAAGAGATGTGCTGTTTAAATTCAGTACCAACACACTAGTAAAGTTCCAGGACACTGTTATGAATGAGGACCCAAACTGTGAAAGTATTTGAAAAGGTCAGATAGGTGACTTTAGGTTTTTAAATATAACAAAATTATTTCCGAAATCCTGCAAATTAACAAGAGCTGGAAAATCATCTTTCTTGTTTTTCTAAGACTTTAAAATGTCTCGATGCTGGCCTCGCAGGGTCAAGATACCACCAAGTTTAGGAGGTGAGCTGGACCTTGCAGCCAGTGGCCATTAATCGCCGGTAGCGAGACCTTGGCCTGTCCGACAAATGCAAAGAAAGCTGCCTCACGGCCCAAACAATAAGCAGTGACAAGGGCATGGTAGCAAAAAGCATTCGTTGGTTTGAGACACAAACTGTGTCTCAGAATAAATACAAAGTAATGCACTGAATGTGATTTTTGGAAAAAAAAAAAAAAGCAAAACATAGTCTTAATCAGCATTAGCAAGTTACGTTACAGTATATGCATCCATAACATTGAAATGTGACATGGTATCTCATAGTCAGAGGCAGAAATGATCGCTGGCTGATGCTGTCTGTGTCTGGACTTAGAGTGCTGACACCCATTCAGCTAAGTTGTTAGTCACGGAGATACAGTCTTCATCTACAAGGTCAGGGTGACAACAATCCCTTATTTATAGAGCGTCCGTGAGGGTTAGGAAGGTTACATGGGTCTGCATAGGTCTAATTGTGTTTACACTCATTCTGCTTACATTGTGTATGGCCAACAGAACACAGTCACAGTGCTGTTATGTCCAGAGGAAAAAAGGAAGTGGGCAGTGAGAGGAATTAGCTCAAAGCCTAGATCGACGTGATCTGTGGAAGACAAGACAAGTAGTTCTCTGCATGGGACCTCTAATGTGATAGATTTTCTAATCTTTCCTCCATTTTAATTCCTTATGGGATTTGTGATAAATGAGAATTCAGGGATTAAGGATTGTGCTATAAAAGGAAACTATAACAAAGCTTACCACTGTTTGGTGTCCTCAGTCAATAGAAGCTGGGAAGGACTGTTGTCTAACCATGGGGCTGTGGAACATCACTCCTCGCAGAAAAGGAGAAACTGCCCCTGCTGGCCAAGATCTCCCCCCTCCTACCCTCTGCCCTGCCTGAGCTGGAGACCCCAGGTAGCAGTAGCTCCTCCTACACTTTCATCTCACTTTAAGGAGGCAGCATGGTGTGGCCTGAAAGATATTTGAGGTCACACAGATCTGGAGGAGACTCTTACTGACTCATGTAAGATTCTTCTTCCTTATCTAATCTGTGATTTGTAATATGAAGGGGAAATAGAGCAAAGAGTAAAGCCCCAGGCTCTTTGATGTGTTCTCTTTCTTAATCAGTTTGGATATCTAAAATTTTTGAGTCACTTAAGTGTTAGTTTCTCATGGCAAGGCAAGCAGTGTTTCCTAGGATTAGCAGGTGCTCAGCTAACATGTGCCTCATTCTCCTGAGCTTCCAAAGATCATGTAGTACAAGGACTGTGCTGGACTACTTAGAGGGTTTAGGGTTGCTGCAGATTCTTCTATACACGTCATGATTGTTAGGATCACAATCTCCAAAGAAAAACCCCAATTCTGGATTTAGAAGAACATTAATTAAGTATTTTTTAAAAAGACTATAAGATTACCAATAAAATTATGCTTCTAATGAGCAAGCAGTGCATAAACTGTAGAGGCATGGGCTTCCCTACTAAAGGTAAATGTTCTTTGAATGATCAAGAAAGGCTTTGCTTATGTAGAGAAATCCTCTGACCATATTCCCACCCTGGTCCACTTGCAAGTGGAAGAAGTAAATGTTTGGGAAGTGCTTGTTCCTGATTTGTTGATTGCAGATCATAGGTCTTGGTCAGGTCCTTTGGCCAATGAGGGCTGTCTATTTGTGGGCAGCTGACAGAGGAATATGTCTGGGCCAGGACTAGGAAAATGCAGTTGGTGGTTCTCCCAGGACCAGAGAGCACTCTGACCCATAGTAAGCAAATGGCCACCAGGCTCCATTTAGTCCATGAGCCTAGTGATCCACTTTAGATCTTTTTTACAGTTTGTTAGTTCTTCAGTAATAAAAGAACTGTATAAAGTTTAGGATCCCCTTTGCATTTTTGAGCCTCATATATCTAAACATTTATATGTTTTTAAACACAAAGATGTGGTTAAATTTATTGGCTACTTTAAAATATTTTTCTAACATTAATGTAAAACATTTATAAATGAAAAACCTTTGTTACACTCATAATATTCTTCAGGAATCACATATCTTTTGATAAAAATTTTGCCAAGTTGTATAGAAACACATTTAAGTCTAAAGAATGAAAAATTTCCCCCTCTCCTTAAATATATGCATTTCTTACAGATTTTCTAAAAAAAATTTTCAGTTATCTTTTAAAAATAAATGGTAGCTGACACTCATTCATAAATTTCTTTCATATAAGAATCTTCAGTACCTCAAGGTTTCACACAGGTATATATCTAAGATCACTTAATATTATAAAGTCGTGCTGATTTATATGCTTGGATTTACAGCTAATTGTATTCTGATAAATCACCATGGCCTTATTATTCTGCTAATGATTGGTTATGCAGTCAGTGTTGAATTTTATCATTTAGCACCAATGCTTTGAAACCATCTAAAGATGCCTAATGAATTAGTACTATCAATTATTTATTAATGTTCCTGAAATTTAAACTTCAGAAAAGCAACCCATAGAAGCCCACTGGAATCTCTCTCTTTCTCTGTGTCATGTTTACTTCTTTTCTGACCACCCTTCCTTCTGTTATGCATAAGATCATTTTATAATTTTCAAAAATGAATCAGGACATCTTCTTGCTGGCAAGATAGTGAAAGCAGCAGTTAGGGGCCTTAGGACCAAGAGCAGAGCCACTGCGCATGTAAGCTCAGGGGGCTTGAAGAGGAAGCAGGCCCGCTTCTCAGTGCTAGAGGCTGGAACAGTGACTTACAGATGGTGGGGGCCTTTTTCTTACGGAATTCTGCGGGTGATGATTTCAGTCTATAACAACGAGCTATATGATATAAGGACATTATTTCACATTTAGTTAACGTAAAACTCATGCCATTTCCTTCAAATGATTTAAATAAATCATTTCTAATATTCCTGACTCTTTAAAATCTCCTCTTTATCTGAGGTTTTGCCTTCCACAGTTTGTTCAGTTTGTTACCCTGGGTTAACTGTGGTCTGGAAATTTTAAATGGATTAAATTTCCAGAAATAAATGATTTGTCAGTTTTTACAAGCTTCCATTATACTATGTTGTATATAGAAGTTCTACTTTATTACTAGTTGCTAAACTCTTACTGTGCCTACTTTATAAATTAAACTTTACCATATGGAGGTATATATAGGGAAGAAGTAGGAGCTAGGGATATAGTTCAGTGTTGGAGTGCACGCCTAGTATGGGAGGCCCTAGTCTTAATCACCAGCATTTCAGAGAAAACAAAATAGATGAAAGAAAGAAAAACAAACAAGGAAAGAAAGGAAAGATAAAAGTATACATAGAATTCCTCCATATACTCTGGGGTCTTAGAACACATTCCCCACAGCCCAGAGGAGCCATTGTATTCTCAATATTTTAAAATATTGAAGAGAATTATGACTTAATTATATCAACAAAGAGCAATGATTATGAGTCTATACTTAGGTGCTGGATACTTTCCAGATGGATCCTTGCTTTTTAGATACTTCTTTTAGATCTGGAGAATAACTTTAAGAAACATATGAGCATATTTATACCATCTGTTGTCATTATGCAATACTGTGTGAAGTCTGTGCTTCAGTACTGCACGGAACATGATTAATTGACATTTTGGTATCGGTGTGATTTTTCAAGATAATGGTGATTTATTTTATTTTATTTTATTTATTTTTTAACTGTTTAGGCACTAGAGATTTAACCCAAGGCCTGAAATAGAAACACCTTGTCCTCTTTAACCTATTTATGGTAGACTGTGAAAACTTCCATTATGTAAAGATTTACTTAGATCGCTGATGAAAGTTGAGATGTTCTTAGTCTTACTGTAGTGGATGCAAGCCTACACCCTTCTATCTCCACCCACTCATGCCTGCCTCCTTCCTAATCTGCAGGTGGCCCTTCAGGTAACTCTAGCTATCCTAGGCATCTATAGGAAACAGTGAAAATAACCTTTATTGTTTGGTGCTAGGAACTGAACTCAGACTTTTCTGCATTCCAGGCAAGTGCTGTACCAATGAACTACACCCTGGCCCCCAAAATATTATTTTCATGACACAGTAAAATAATTGGCTTAGCTATTCCTGAAGAGACAAAGATGAATTCTGTTTTTCAAAGTCTTTTCAAGATCAACAAGTCCTTGCATTAAAATTAAATAGTAGCTGAAGCCATAACATTTGTCATGAGGCTTTCATATTAGTGTGAGCGTGAGTTGGAATCTTCATCTACTACATAGAATGACAGTTAGGGATAACGTTCCTTTGTTTCCCCCTCTACTGTTACAACCTTCATTTTATCAAGCTTAGTCTTTGGGCAACACTTTCCAGAAAAGTTATAGAAAGTAGCAAATGTCTTATAGCAATAATGAGCTTACTTCCATCTTTATTGGGATAAAAAAATACTACTTTACAGAAAGTATGCTATTTGTGTGACTGGATGTCATACATTCTTGAGTGATAGGTAGCAATTTATGAATTTCATCACATCCTCTGACTGGCATATGAACTTTGTGTGGTGACAGAAATGTATTGCAGTTAAGAATGTTTGGATACTGCATCTAAAGATGTCACTTTCCACCTAAATGTTTTCTTTCATGCACTATTTAATTCTTGACACACATAGACCACTCCTCTATTGCATAGCTGGTCCTCCACACAGACCCACAGATTAAACTGGACATCTGTCTTTCTCAAGCCATTAACCTAGGCAAGCCGTATTTCTTTTCTTAATATATCTCTTTCCCTCAAATGCATACATTTAAAATTCCTTTTTAGTTTTTCTCAAAAGTATAATTGAATTGTTAAACTTTTTTAAATGGACCCATAAAATTATGCATATTTATGAATGCCATATGGTGTTTCCATGCATGTAGATAAAAGTCTATTTCGTCAAGACCTAAAACTGATTCAGTATTACCACTGGCCATTCCCTGCGACAGTTAGGAGTGAGTTCAGACAATAGTAACAGAGCTACTCTCAGGGCCTTAGCAACACAGAGTGTTGTTCTTCCAGAGGTTTTCAGGGAGACAATTCAGAGCTCACATGGCAGCTTCATAAACTCTTCAGGATGCCAAGTTGCTCTCTGCAGCACTGCTCTGCCAGGAGTTGCTTCCAGTCTTCCGGTGTAAGATCTGTGCCTCTGCTGGGCAAATTGCCACACTGGCAGGACAGGCACCATGAATGAGAATGATCCCTAAGGTCCCGCACAGGAAGCCCTCCTTGTAGTTGAAACTCAGACTAAAGCAAACTGCAGAGTTGACTGGGAAGTGTTGCTCTCTAAACTCAACCTATTCTGCAGGGTTCTCTTTTAGGGAAGTGAGGGAAGAGGGTCAATGAGAGGCAATTAGATATCTCTTTATCTGGGAAATTAGTTTAATTGCTTTGAGCTTAGAATAATATATAATTTTTTAAGTCTTCATATTATGATCAAGATAAGTTGTCTCTAGCCAAAGTATTAATCAACTCTGTGTAATCCAGTGAGGTCTTACCTGAGTGGTCCCTGATTTACATAGAAATTAAAACTTTCTTTGGTTTAAAAAATGAGCTCAAAATCTCATTTCCTGTGAAAGTTTATTACCAATAATTCCCAATCAGACCAAAAATACTTCAAGAATCTACTGTATTTATCAAACCAAAACTCAGATTATTTTCTATTCAATTAAAACTGAAGGTTGATGTGTGTTAGATCTTGATTTGACAGAACAAGATTAATAGCAATGCAGCTAGGGCCAGCATTTCCTAAGAAGCACAGAAAGAGTCTCAACAGAAAAATGCATGGGTGACAAATATTTAATTTGGTGTAATTTTCTGTTGGATAACTAGCACATTGCTCCTAATAATTGAAAGTGAGCAATCTTACGTGTCTCTTGGAGAGCTTGGCACATAAATATTGGTTGAGTTTAAATATTAATCGAAAGAACCAATGAATGAATAGAGGCACTTAAAACTGATCTTTACTTTTTTTATGACTATGTTACTGTTTCTCCTCAACATCCATTAAGAAATGATAGTCACTGCAGCTGTATGATTTCACAGAGGAGTGAAATGGTGAGAGCTGCAGGAGACATTCGTGAGTGAAGGTAATTTGAACTCTGTTGACAATGACAAGCATCCATAGCTGATCACATCATCTCACCAGTGTTTCCTGTATCTGGGATGAGGCATGTCTGTAGTGCAATTCTAATCTCGTAGGCACCCGAAGAATAAACATTTAATAAGCTGAGTGCGTGTTTTCTATTCAGATGCAAGGAGAGCAGACACCCTAAGTTATTGTTATTAATACTAGAATAAACGATACTCAAGAGAGAATAAAAAGTGTAATTTTTAATTTGGAACTTGCCTTAACTAGGGGACAGTTGTATTTATTTGCAGGGAAAAGGAGAGGCTTCAAGTGTTCCCTGATGGGAGGCTCTTGCCATGGAGTCACTCACTAGAAGCAGCTTACTAAACTGTTGGCATCCCCTGTGATTGGTTGGGACAGCATATTGGGCTTCAGCTAGTTGTCCTCTAGTCAGAGTTAGAGGCGGAGACACGGAATCTGGCAGTTTTGGTCTCTGCAGCTCTGAGGATGGGCCCCACGCCGCACGCACGCTGTGCAGGTGCTCTGTCGCCCAGGCACTTCCTTACCCCCACAGCTGGCAGCTCTGCCCCAACATCCTGAGAAGAGCTTGGGCTGACTGTGGCATGGGTTGAGATCTGGCTTTATGGGAGGTGGTCCTTCGGATGGTGGGTCAGAGTTCTGCTTTTATATGCGCGTACTCACTCTGTTACTACTAATTCAGCATCATTATTAAACACAGTCCTTAAAGCGTATCCTCCTAGATCTCATCATAAGAAATTTTATGGAACAAAAGGACCCCAAATCATAGATTGGTAAGTGGAAAGTTTGTAAATCTTTCACACTTGATAGTTATTTGCTGTGGCACTTGATTACTTATTTTGGCTTAGTTTAATCTGAAATTGATAGCTAGGACCAAGGTAATTTGGAAGGAAAATATGCACAATATTGATTGTGTACAGAGGGTCTGGGTGTGGGACATTCAGGGTCCAAACTCTGTCAGGTGGGAAGAGACCGGAGGAAGCTGAGGGCCAGGAGGAGGTGGAGTTGCTGGGGCCCCAGAGGCGTGGTGAGTTGGAACTGGTCCTCAGTGAGCTCCTGAGCCTCGGTGCATTCATCCAGCTGAGTGCCCTCAGAGCATCTGGGTGAACCGAGGGCATGGGGTCCTCTGTCATCGGACTTGGCTGTGGCCTGCACTGGTCATCTACACTCCTCCCCTCAACACTTACCTGCCTCGCTGTGAACATACGAACAGCTGCAATGTTTTGGAACTGTAATGTCACTCAAAACAATCCTTTATTTAAAGGAATGCCACACTGTCAATTTTTCTGTCAAAATGAAGTTATTTTGTTATTTTTCTTTATATTAGCAAAGGTGTGTATGTTTTAAAATTTCCGTGCGCTCCTTGCTTCGTGGAAGAAGTAATGTAAGGTTTCGGGGCTCCTTTTTCTCCCTGATACATGCAGTGTGTCATGTGTGAAGGGACAGAAGACTCTGTTCCTCAGTCCCTGCCCCAGGCAGGGACACACATCATGCTCAGCAGAAGAAAGCCCCACAGAGGTGAGCTTTTCTCCTTCACTGCCATGTACATGACAAGGAGAGGGGCCACAGGAGGGCTGAGGCCTGGCCTAGGCTTGAAATGTGTTGATTTCGGCCAGGCAGCAGGTGTCAGGCAGGGAGAGCATGTAAGATGGCACCTGAGGCCAGGCAGGTAGAATGCACTTGTAGCTGCTGCTGACTTGGGGAGCTGAGGCAGAAGGATCACTTGAGCCCAGGGGTTTGAGGCTAGACTGGGAAATATAGTGAAACCCCGTATCAAACTGAAAGGAAGGATAAAAAAAGAAAGCAGGGCATGAAGGAGATAAATAACAGAAAAACAAATAGTCATGAGTCCTTTCTGACAGTTTGCAAGGACCTACCGTCTCACCAAAGTCTTCATAGAGCAGTGTGGGTTAGATGAAATAATACCGCTAAGAATTGTGACACAAATCTCTAGTGCTTAATTAACTTTTGTTGACTGGTTTTGCTTATGTGAGAAAATATATTGAAGAATTCTGAGATTATTGAGACTCATTTAGCTGAAAATTATATCTTCCTAAAAGCTGTCTTCCAAAGGCTACCTTTGGAATATGCTTTGGATATCCAAGAGTCAGATGCTTTGAGGATGTAAAATCTCTCTCTCTCTCTCTGTCTTTCTCTTTCAAATATATGAATGTAAATATATTTAGGAAAGTTTAATTCCAAGATGATGTGTTATACCCTTTAAGTGAAGAAAATGAGTCAGAATACATATAAGAATATTGATGTAATCTTTTCATGAACAGCTGCTCTTTAGATATATACTTGTTCTATTTCCAAATAGAAATCAATGTGCAAGATATACAGACAATCCAGTATAGGGTCATTGTGATTTTCTAATGATTATCATTTGCTTGCAAGTGTAGAACTCATTAATACAATATTTTTGACAGAACATTTCTTTGAAGGTGACTAAGAGATGCTTTCTTAGCTTTTTAAATTTTTTTAAAACTTACTTTAAGTGATATGAAATTTGGGCAAATATTCTAATGAGGGCATAACTCTGGCTCCTAACATTAGGATTTCTAATCTAGCATCATTAGTTGTCTTGAATTAAAATAACTACAGAGCTAATTAGATAAATATGGTAGTTATCATGATGTTATCATTAAGCAGCAATTTTCAGAGACCTTCCATGAAAGCAAATTTCTTCTGGTTTTATAAATATTGAAAGGCAGCAGTGTAACAAAAACTGTGATCTGAATGTAAGAATCTAGAAAGCGGTACAGTACTGGGATTTAGCAGTACTACTGCATCTCATGCAGAAAAACACTTGATTCCTTCCTATTCTGAGAAGTCTTCTTAAAATATTGCTGCAGCTCTACCAGAAAATAAAGTGTATATTTTAAGAGATAAAAAAGAAGCACTCAAAAGTCTCCCCTGGTTGAATGTAAGCATATAATCATTAACAGAATGACATAGGAGGACGACACTGTCACGTGTGTGCATGTCGGCCTCACTCGCTTCCCATTAACTGCAGAGTGGTTCTTCGGATATTTGGAAAAGCAGTTGATGCCTTCTTAATTTCTAGCTCTTGGTCACCACCTCCAGACAGGTGGCCTATGTCATCCAAAGGTTCCCCCTCAAGGCATAAGTGCTGCTCCAAATTCTGTTTCAATGTCCCTACTTCCGAAGTTCTGCCTGTTGTCCAAGAAGCAGGTGCCTTGGAAGGGCTCTTGGATGATCCCACTTTCATGGGTTCCCTGTTATCCTCTCTCTGTTCAGAGCTACGTGTTTGCTTCTAGTATGACTATAGGCTGACAGCCCAGCTCGTCCTCAGGTTAGCTCTAGGCCCCCTATCCAGTTGTTGTTGCTACATGTTAAGAGCTTAGTATATGTACAGTGATTGCATTACTGCTCATCCTGCTTTTATAAAAAAGTGAGGCAGGACCTTATTATATCATTCCAGAAAATAGTATACACATCACAGATGGAAAAATATGCATATTTCTCAACATACCTAGCAACGTACGTTGAATACTGTCTGAAATGGGCACTTGAGGTGGCATGTGGTCCTTGTCACATTTGTGGCACTAAGAATAAGTTAAAATATATCAGTGATCTGTGTAGTATTTGATGATGATTTTTTTTTTTGGTACTGTGGATCGAACTCGGGTTCTTGTGCTTGTATAGCAGGTGACAAAACCACTGAGCTAAATCCCTGGCCCTCTGTGGAGTATTTGATGATCCCAGGGATGACATAAAAATCAAAGTCTTTTTTTCCTGGTGCTGGGGATGAAACGCAAGTCCTTATATGTGCTAGTCAAGCACTCTATCACTGAGCTTCACCCCCAGACCTAAAATGAAGGTGTTTTAAGTGAGAAGAAAATAAGAAAGGAGAATGGTTTCTGGAGCTTATGAAGAAAGAGAGGCCGTAGCCCAAGACACCTTGCTCTGTGCTCATGAAGGAGTGCATCATGTAAGAGGGCTTCTGTTCTAAAATTTGAGGACTGACAGACAAGTCCAGGCTCTGTGAGGGTGTCAAGTAAGAAGACTTACTGTTTGGTTGCAAGGAGTGGTGACTTGGAGTTTGACTAGATGGTTATAATACTTAAGTGAACCCACAGGAAGAATATCCAAGACACATGGCAAATGTGGTGAGGGTTGAAAAAGTGACAGTGACTCATAGAATCTTTCAGCTAGCACACTTGGAGAGAAGGCCATGAGAAAAACACAAGCATGGATATCCTAGGCTAGAGAGACACCCACACCCATCATGGCTTCTTCTGGGTCACAGCCATGCTCCTGGGAAGCTTCTCCTCAGTATGGTCAGGAAAAGGCCCAGGGACCCAATATCAGGCAACCTTCGTAAAAACGCAGGCCACGGTAGCTTGAATACGTCACAGTTCACTTGCTTTTGCTGGGATGTCCACTTCCACCTTTCTACCGCAAACCCTGCCTTGTGCTCTGGCTCATGGCCTCTGCACCCCTCAGACCCAGCACCTGTCCAGCTCACAGCCCTTGCAGAATAGCAGGCAGAATTGTCCAGGGCTCACATCACAGGGAAGTCTGCTGTCTGCCATCCACTTTAGCACCTTGAGGCAAATTAGTCTTGCTGTGAAAACTGTACCCTGTCAGGAGTTTCATACTGGGCAGTGTCCTGGTTCCTGCCCACGCCACGCTGAGGTCCCAGGAGCAGCTTGGAGCCCCACCCCCATCCAGCACTCCACTTAGCTGCACGTAAGGCCCAGTTCCACTCAAGCTCTTCTGCTACCTGGTCCCACACTACAGAGGCACAGGGAATTATACTTCACATAGTTAAAAGTGATAGATTAATAACTACCACAAATTGTCATTTTCTAAGCTGCACTTGATGCTATGGTATTGCTGATTGTATCCTTTGGTCTAACATTGTGTGATTGATCTAATCAGTTTTCCTTCCTGGTATAAGGAAAATAAAATGGCCTCAGAGTCATTAGAGCCTCAAAACCTAAACACAAGCCATATCTGGAAGACACCTCTGAAAAGCAATCATTCCACAAGGGTTTTAAACACAAGCAACAAAGATACCTACATTAAGCAATTTTGAAATATCAACCCAGGAATTAAACCAAGGACAGTACCAAAAACAAAAATGAGAAGACATTTAAGCCAGGCACAAACGCAGGCTTCCACGCCATAAAAAGGAAATTCTGGGGGAAATGAGGTGGAAAAATCAGATAATCAACCACCTGGACACCCTGAACTGATAGCACAGGAAGTAACAAAGCAGATGCAAAAGGCTCTAGAAAAATTCAATGCAAAAATAATTGCCCAGATAAATACAGAGATGGTGAGTAGAGTGAAAGACATGATAAGAGGCGCTAGAGCAGAAACAGATAAGAAAATAGATGAGATCAGAAACATGCTGGAAGCCATGAATACCCAGCATAAGAAAGAAATGGAAACCATGATCCCCCAATATAAGAAAGAAATGGAATCCATGAAACAGATTCAAACAGATATTCAGGAGATTAAAAACTCCATTGAAAGCATGCAGAGCAGACTAAGAGAATCTGAAGACAGAATAGCAAATATAGAAGGCAGGATTGCAGTCAAGGACCATGACAACAGGGATTTCTTAAAGATAGTAAGGGACTATGAGAAATCAATCCAACAGCTACTAGATGATGCAAAGAAGAATAACATAAGACTGATAGGAGTCCCCGAAAAAACAGGAGAAAGTACAATAGACATAAAAAAACTGTTCACAGAAGTAATAGTAGAAAACTTCCCAGACAGAGGTAGAGAATTGGACATACAGGTAAATGAGGCATATAGAACTCCAACTAGCCATGACCAAGAAAATCTACACCAAGATATATAATAGTCAAGATCCCAGAAACCCAACAGAAGAACAAAATAATACAGGCAGTTAGAGAAAAGAAACAAATCACCTACAAAGGAAAGCCCATCAGAATCACAGCAGATTTCTCAACACAAACCCTCAAATCAAGGAGAGCCTGGAGTGAAGTATTTCGAGCTGTAAAAGAAAATAACTTCCAACCTAGACTGCTGTATCCTGCAAAATTATCTTTCAAAATTGATGGGGAAATTAGATACTTTCATGACAAAGAACACCTGAGAAATTTCATGAACACCAAAACAGCACTCCAAACAATTTTATGCAATATCCTAGAAAAAGACAATGAAGGTCACAACTCCATGAGGGCCAACAGAGAGAAGAGACCATGCAAGGTAAGACACTAAAGGGAAAGGGGGAAAAATAAGAAATAAAAGAGCCAACAACAATAAAACATCATGGCAAGGATAAGTCAATATCTCTCAATTATAACTATCAATGTTAATGGCCTCAATTCACCAATCAAAAGAAATAGACTGACAGAATGGATTAAGAAGCAAAACCCAGCAATATGCTGTATACAAGAAACACACTTAACTCAAAAGGAAATTCTTAGACTGAAAGTAAAAGGATGGAAAACAGTTCTCCACATGACAGGAACCCAGAAAAAAGCAGGAACCCAGAAAATAGCAATCTTATTTGCAGACAAAGTAGATTTTAAACCAAAACTAATTAAGAGAGACAAAGATGGTTACTACATCCTTATGAAGGGAACAATCCAAGAGGAAGAGATGACAATCCTAAATATTTATGCACCAAATACGAATGCCCCCAACTATACAAAACAAATATTAATGGACATGAAAAACCAAATAAACAGTAACATAATTGTAGTGGGGGACCTCAACACCCCTCTATCACAAATAGACAGATCATCTAGACAAAATATTAACAATGAAATTCTAGAACTGAACCAAGCTATTGAACAAATGGACTTAATAGATGTTTACAGAGTGTTCCACCCAACAAAATCAGAATACACATTCTTTTGAGCTGCACACTGGTCATTCTCCAAAATAGATCACATGCTAGCTCATAGGGCATATCTCAGTAAATGTAAAAGAATTGAAGTTATCCCCTGTATATTATCAGACCATAGTGCAATAAAACTGGAGATCAATAACATAAGAAACTGAAAAACTCCCATAAACACGTGGAAATTGAACAACACCCTCCTGAACAACCAATGGGTGACAGAGGAAATTAAAGAAGAAATTAGACAGTTTCTACAAGTAAATGATAATGCCAGTACAACATACAGGAATCTGTGGGACACAATGAAAGCAGTTCTACATGGGAATTTCATAGCAGTGAATGCCCATATTAGGACAACAGAGAGAACTCAGTTAAATAATGTAATGTAGAACCTCAAGCTCCTAGAAAAAGCAGAGCATAACAAGCCAAGGCTCATACGAGAAAGGAAATTATAAAGATCCAAGCAGAAATCAATGAAATGGACACTAAGAGAACAATACAAAAAAATCAATGAATCGAAGAGCTGATTTTTTGAAAGAATAAATAAAATCGATAAACCTTTAGCCAACCTTATCAAAAAAAGGAAAGAAAAGGCTCAAATCCATGCGATTAAGAATGAAAAAGGTGAAGCCACAACAGACCCAGCAGAAATTCAGAGGATCATCAATACCTACTTTGAGAACCTGTACTCTAATAAAATGGAAAACACAGAAATGGACAGATTCCTAGATACATATGAATTACCAAAGTTAAATGAAGAAGATAGAGAAATTCTAAACACCCCAATAACAATGAGTGAAATTGAAAATGTAATAAATTTACCGACAAAAAAAAGCCCAGGTCCTGATGGCTTCAATACTGAATTCTACAAGACATTTAAAGAAGAAATATCACCCTTACTCTTTAAACTCATCAAGGAAATTGAAATGGAAGCAAGGTTTACAAATTCTTTCCTGGAAGCAAGTGTGACTTTGATTCCAAAACCAGGGAAAGACCCAGCACAAAAAGAGAACTACAGGCCAATCTCCCTAATGAACATAGATGCAAAAATCCTCAACAAGATACTGGCAAATAGAATACAGAATGTCATCAAGAAGATCATACACCCTGACCAAGTCATATTTATCCCAGGGATGCAAGGATGGTTCAACATCTGTAAATCAATAAATGTAATACACTATATTAACAGAGTCAAGGACAAAAACCATATGATCATCTTTATTTTTTATTTATTTATTTATTTTTGGTACCAGGGATCGAACTTGGGTCCTTGTGCTTGCCAGGCAGGTGGCAGAACCACTGAGCTAAATCCCTGGCCCACCATATGATCATCTTAATAGATGCAGAAAAGGCATTTGACAAAATCCAGCACCCATTCATGATAAAAATGCTATAGAAAATTGGAATAGAAGGTCTTTATCCCAACCTGATGGAGGCTATCTATGAAAAACTAACAGCCAACATCATACCAAATGTCAAAAACTGAAAACTTTCATGCTAAAATCAGGAACAAGACAAGGATGCCCATTATCACCACTCTTGTTCAATATTGTTCTGGAAACATTAGCCCTAGCAATTAGAAAAGAGAAAAAAATAAAAGGAATAAAGGTAGGAAAGGAAGAAGTCAAACTATCATTATTTGCTGATGATATGACACTTTACATAAAAGACCCAAAAACTTGATCAAAATTCTTCTAGACTAATTGACAGATTCAGTAGAGTAGCTGGATATAAGGTCAACACTCAAAAAACAATAGCCTTCTTATACACAAGTAGCAGACTCATTGAGAGAGAAATTTGGGAAATAATTCCTTTTACAATAGCATCTGAAAAAATGAAATATCTAGGAATCAACTTAACAAAGGATGCAAAAGACCTGTACACTGAAAACTACAGCACCCTAAAGAAGGAGATTGAAGAGGATATAAGAAAATGGAAAGACATCCCTTGTTCCTGGATAGGGAGAATCAACATAGTGAAAATGGCCATACTTCCAAAACTACTATATAGATTTAATGCAATACCGATTGAAATTCCAACAATATACTTCACAGAACTAGAGAAAACAATCCAAAAATTCATTTGGAAGAAGAAGAGACCCAGAATAGCAAAAGCAATTCTTGGCAACAGAGACATGGCTGGGGGTATCACAATCCCCAACTTGAAACTATACTACAAAGCTACTGTGATAAAAACAGCATGGTGCTGTCAAAGAAACAGACCCAAAGATCAGTGGAATAGCTTAGAAAATGCAGAAACAACTCCAGACATACTCAGCCACCTCTTCTTTGGCAAAGGAGCCAACCACCCTCATTGGAGGAAAGATAGCCTGTTCAATACATGGTGTTGGAAAAACTAAATTTCATCCTGCCAAAGATTAAAACTAGGCCCATACCTATCACCATGCACTAAACTAAGATCAAAGTGGATTAAAGAGCTAAATATCAAGGCAGAATCACTAAACTTGCTGGAAGATAGGTTAGGCAGAGCTCTCAATGACATTGGCATAGGAGAAGACTTTATGAACAAATCTTCAGTAGCACAGGAGCTAACACAAAGAATCAACAACTGAGATCTCATTTTATTAAAAAGATTCTGCACTGCAAGAGAAACTACCAACAGAGCTAAGAGACAACCTACAATATGGGAAGAAATTTTAGCAACTGTACCTCAGACAAGGGTCTACTCTAGAATATATAAAGAATTGAAAAAAATCAGACCCCCAAATTCAAAGACCCAATTCAAAAATGGGCATCCGAAATGAACAGACATTTCTCAGACAAAGAAGTAAAAATAGCAAATAAATATATGAAAAAATGTTCAGCATCACTGGTCATTTGAGAGATGCAGATGAAAACAACACTGAGATTCCACCTCATCCCACAAAGAATGGCTGCTATCAAGAAATCAACCAATAACAAATGCTGGCGGGGGTGTGGGGAGAAAGGAGCCCTTCTCCATTGTTGGTGGGAGTGTAGACTGGGGCAACCACTGTGGAAATCAGTGTGGAGATACCTCAACGAACTAGGGCTGGAGGTCCCATTTGACCCAGCTATTCCCCTAACTGGGTAGAAGAATTAAAAGAATCATAGTGATATATGTGCACCCATGTTTATAGCAGCACAGTTTGTAACAGCTAAAGCTTGGAAACAGCCCAAGTGCCCATCAACTGGAAACTGGATAAACAAGATGTGGTTTTTTAATAAAATGGAATACTACTCAGCCTTAAAGAATGAGAAACTAGAGTCATTTATAGCTAAATGGATACCTATTGATGCCATACTCTTAAATGAGATAAATAAAAGACACACGTGTAAATACCGAATAGTTTCTCTAGTGTGAGAAACTGAAAGTATAAATAATTAAAATGATTAAAATGAATAATTGATAATTTGAAATAGGAAAAGGTCCAAAGGTGTAGGGGTGGTGAGAGGGGAAGGGGAAAGGAAAGAATGGAAAGGAAAAATTATGAGAAAAGAAAAAGAACGGAAATGAAATCTATGTAAATAGGGAAGGGTGGAGGGGGTGAAGGGCGCACAGGTAATGAGGGAAAAATAAGAACCAAGATACGTCCGTACAAGCACACAGTGATAAATGTAAAGGTATTGTATACTTAAAATATACCAATTAATATATTAAAAAAAAAGAAGAAGTTTCATGCTAAGAAACCTTTGAGTGCCTGTAAATGTGAGTTGGATTGAGAGTCAGGCTCAACACACAGAGCAAAAGTTCTTGAGGGAGAATACAGAGGTTCCAGCATCTGATTTGTGATGGGCAGCAATCAAATGACAAAAAGCAGTTTAGACCTGCAAAGAGGCAGTGTGTTTATTTTTTTGCAGCCTGCTTTTTTCTCAATCCCCACGATCAAAAGTTAAGTGCAATTTAGCATCCTATAGGACCCTTGAATCTCAAATGAGACCGTGTGTGTTTCATCAGTGGAGCTAAAGCACCACTTCAGACTTTCGGAGAGCACAGTGTCCAGTGAAATGGGCAGCTGCCCCCACTTGGAACAACTGTTCCACAAGGCTGTGTGCTGTGTGTTTCACCACTGCACCCATGATTGCTTTCCATGTTGTCTTTGTCCCCAGTTAAGGGGGACTGCTGGTTCTGGAGCCCCTTCAAGATCATTCTTGGATGTGGGCTGAGTGGGTAGATAAATCAGTGAAAGAATGAGGCTTGAAAGAATATTGCTTGCTTAAAATCATCCCAGCCTCTTCAATCCAAGCTACAAAACCCTTTTGCCAGAACTGTGGAGTGGAGATGGTAAAATGAAATCAGTAGTGTTTCCCTTATCAAGCTAACCAGAAAGGAGCTTCTTCATAATTGACTAAGTCTATTAAAATATTTGTATTTTCCTAATTTGTGGAGGCTGAGCAGGCTGTGTTGAGGGTGAGAGAGGAGCCAAGAGCCTCAGATCTGTCCCTTGGTTCCTGAGGCCCTCAGGAAGGTGCTGCAGACAGTGGCTAGGGGTGGGCAGCTCCCTGAACCCACTCACCGGGCAGGTGTAGGGGTGTCAGCATGTGTATGTTTCTGTCCTCTGTTGACTCCCCCGCCATACTGCCCTATCCTTACTCCAGCAAGGAGCCTGTTGCTTTTCCAGTAAATTCCACCTGCAAACCCTTGCTGTCCAGAATCACTGCACTGGACACTGTAGGGGGATGACATTTCAAGTTGGTTCCTGCCTGGAGGTGTGGCTCAGAGGTAAAGCAAGTGCTTACCCTGGGTTCAATCCCTAGGAAAAAAAATTGCTTTCTAAGTTCTGGTGTTCTGTTATACAGTATAGTGTCCTAAGATAATAATGTACTGTATATTAAACTAAAAGTATTTTGAATATTTTCATCACAAATCAATGATAAACGTTTGAGGAGATAGATACACTTACCCTGATTTCAACATTACACAATGTACACAGACCAAAACATCACACGGTGCCCTGTGACTGTGTATGGTTTTATGTGTCCATTAAAATTACATACTAACTACCCTTTCTCTCCAGTTCACAAACAGAATGCAGGGCAGAGGGTTTTCTAGGTTAGTGAAGGGGTTGAGGATGACTTGGATAGACAGGGAAGGCAAGGTCGGGATCACTGAGCCCCAGCACCCTCCCTGCACCGTTGCTGTCTGTGTCACCCTGGGCCTGGTCCTCATTGCCAAGAGATGCAGGTTTCCCTCCAAGGCTTCTCAGGAAGAGGCTGGGGAGCTGGCTGGTCTGCATGCTGCTAGGGCTTGGGGGCTGCAATGGTGCGTGCAAGCCCAGTGCTGATGAGCCTCCTTAGAAAGATGTGTACTGGAGAGATTTGTAATTTTCTTAAAATGAGACCTGCTGTCTTGCTGCCCTTCCCTCATCCACGTCTAGGTAAAAACTCCCAAGAAGCAGGTGTCACAGAGCAGCTCGCTCCAAATCATAGGCCCTCCCTGTCTTTACAAAGGGCGGCTTTGGGCATTTATGGAAGTTGATTCACAAGAGCAAACTTGCTCAGTGCAGCTCCCTCAGGGTGCCAGGAGGCCCCTAGGACCTGGGAGGCTGAATTACATTGGTGACTTTTGCCCCTTGACAGCCCTGCCTTCTGTCCTTGGGTGGGAGGCTTCCTGTACTTCCCTCCCCTGCCTTCCCTACTGGTGAATTTGTCTGTTACTGGCTTTGAGAGTTTGAAGGCTGAGGGTGAAACTCGCACAGGGCTTTCCAGCCACTGTAAGCATTCACTAGTCGAGCTCTCTGCCATGGAATGTATTTTTAAAGGCAGATGCCTGCTTGGGCTTGATCTTCCTCTGGAAAGTGCCCAGTACTAAGGGGAGAGTGACCCCTTGGGGCTTAGTGGAGCAAGTGTCCTGTCCCCTGGCAATTCCCCAGAGGTGGCCTTGAGTGTAAAGGCAGAAACTTTCATTTTGATCTTGAGGACAAGCCTGGGACTTGGGATGTCATCACCCACTGTGTCACCAGGGCTGTCTTGTGCAATATAATGACGTGGGAGGGAAGCAGTCTCACTCTACCATGTGCTGCATTTTGATTCTCTTATTCTCACCTTCTCTGTGTAGATCAGTTCCACTTTGAGGAGAGGAAGAAATGAGTGGCTGGTGATATTTTTAATTTCTTGCTTTAAATCAAATAGAATCTGTGTGTGTGTGTGTGTGTGTGTGTGTGTGTGTGTGTGTGTGTGGTATTGGGGGTTGAACCTAGGCCTTGTACCCCGAACTAAACCTCCAGCTCTTTTTTGTTTTGAGAGAGACTCTCAGTAAGTGACTAAGTTGCCCAGGCTGGGCTTAAACTTGTGCATCTTCAGCCTCTGTCTGCTAGAGTGCTGCGATTATAGGCGTGTGCCTCTGACCTTTGGGAGTTTGTCTGATCCCAGCTGATGCAAAAGGCCCTGATCTACATGGACACCTTCCAACTCTGTGACCATTAATCCTGATAGGTCAACTTCATTGGGTTAAAGAAAGCATAGCAGATTAGTATAGCGTGCTGCTGGGTGTGTCTGGGTAGGTCATGGAGGCATGGTTTGGGGCCCTGTATCTGGCCCTTGCCCATTCCTCTCTGGCGCAGTTCCCCTGCTGTGCCTCACCACCACCACCATAAACTAAGCAGCTTTACTTTGCCACACCCTTCTACCTTGATATTTCTACCTTGAAGTCACCTTACCATGGACTGAATTCTCCAAAACCATGAGGTTAATTAAACCTTTCCTCTTTTAAATTGCAAAGAAATTGTGTCCAACAACAAGACCTACGACAAGCAGCAGGTGTCCTCTGCCAGGCTTCTCTGCTGATCCTGAGCAGGGGAAGTTGTCTCCAGCTGGCACGTCTCCCACATGGCTCACCATTGGAACAGGCCTTGGACAGTGCAAGCCTGCAGACACATCCTCTCTCACTTCCCCCAGCCGGGCCATCCTCAGAATGTCCCCTGAGATCAAGGGTCCTGAGCTCTGGGCACCAGAGGACACACTTTGTTCATACCAGTGATTCTCCAGTAGACTGCCAATCTTTAAAAAAAAAAAAAAGCAAATGATTAATCAGAAAGATTCTCTGAAGCATAATTTTTTGGGGGAGGCAGGAATAGTAGAGCAGCACAATGAGAATGCACATGCTCTAATAAACTGTGAGTGTGTTGAAGGATACTGCCAGCAAGGGGAGGGAGGCATGAACGTGGGAGTGCAGATAACTCTTTGACACGCTGCTTTCTTTTCCTTTGCACATACACTCAGTTGCTGAATACTACAGTAGTTCCACTTTAATTTTTTGAGCCTTCATACCGGTTCCATAATGCCTGTACTAATGTACCTTCTCACCAACAGTGTGCCTATTCCCTTTCTTCCACATTCCCTCTAATACTTGTCATCATTTGTCTGTTTGATTCTAGCCATTCTAACAGGTGTGCCCTGGTGTTTCATTGTGACTTCAGTGTGCTTCCTTGATGACCAGTGACGATAAGCATTTTTCATATACTTTTGGCCATTTGTAAGTTTTCCTAGAGAAATATCTATTCAAGTCATTAATCCATATAATAATTGAATTTTTTCTTGCCGTTGAGTTCTTTATGTATTTTGTATAGATATATTCTTATCAGATGTATTATTAATATTTTCTCCCATTTGATAGGTTGTCTCTTTGGATTGTTTTCTGGGCTCCCTAGAAGCTTTTTAGGTTGACGCAGTCCCACTTGTCTGTCTTTACTTTTGTTTTGGTTGTTTGCTAGGCCTATCATAAAAGAGTGCCCCAGACCAGGTAATTAAGCAGTATGAAGTTATTGTCTCAGTGCTGGAATCTAGAAGTCCAAGATTAAGATATCTCCAAGGCTGATCTCCCCGAGGCCTGTCTCCTTGGCTTTTGGATAGGTGCCTTCTCATTGTGTCTTCACATGGCTTCTTTTCTGGACAAGTATTCCTCCTTTCTCTTCCTCTTCTTTAAAGGACGCCAATCCTATTGGAACAAGACCCAGTCCTTATGAATTCACTTAACATTAATTATCTCTTGAAAGACTTTGTTATGATTTGGGTCTAGATGTCCCCCCAAATCCTCATGTAGTCATAGGCTTGATCCAGAGTGTGTGAAGCTGGGATTGATTCATGGTGCAGTGCTAGGCTCAAGGGCACTAGGATAAGGGTGCGAGTGCTGCCCGCCCTAAGTCTGAATAAGATGAAAGGGGCAGAGAGACACTGTTAAAGCTCTCCTTTGTTGCTTTTGCTATCTTGCATGTGCCCTGTTTTTCTCCTCTGTGATGCTTGTTTGCCATCCCAGCCTTGGAGCCAGCTGATTATGGATTGAAATCTACAAATTGTAAGTGAAATGAATCCCTTCCCCTCCAACTTTGGGTGTCGGGTATTTTTGTCTCAGAAATGAGAGAAAAGTAACTAACACAGACTTTGTCTCCAAATAGAGCCACATTGGGGATTAAAGCTTTCACACACAGATTTTTGAGGAGGATGCAATTCAATATGTATCATATGTCATGGTAAAACAAAGTTATACACATTCAGTTTTCCTCCTTCTGGCAAAGAAAAAGTGAAACAAATCAAATGTTCAGAGAGGCCATGGGTCCAGAGAGTAGGGAATATGATGCAGGGTACTGGTGGGGGGTCTACAGTAACGTTCAGAGGCAGGCTAGGGAGCGAGCAGTCCAAATGGACCACAGTGTTAAAGAGCAGAGGCAAGGATTCTGGGCAGGGCAGGTAGGCACTGGGTAGAATGATCCTGATCACTGGCATGTGGATAAAAAAAAATCACAAGGAAGCCCACAAGGCACATGAAAATGAAGAGATACAGGAATACTTCACCTGTCTTTGTGATAATGTGTATGTTGCACGGTCACAATCATGAAACTTGCATATTGATTTTCAACATAAAAATCAATAATATGAACTCATTTATAAATAGTACAAATTAGAAGCTAAGAGAAGAAAGCAAAAGAGGCCTGCTTATTCTATGGTACCTCAAATCAAGATTTCCTATCTTTAGAAGAAGGAAACAGTTGGAAGCAAAGTATTTAAAGCTACAAAGGTAACCAGCATGAGAACTAATTAATAGATAGGATTGACTCTTTCATATAAAGGAGTCTAAAATTGATAAATCAGTGTATGCTTTGGGGCTGCAGCTGTAGCTCAGCAATAGAGTGGCTGCTTAGTGTGCACAAGGCCCATCACAAACACGGACACTCAGGCATACACACACAATGTCTTAGCGGCAAAAACATTTTCATGTGGAGTTAACCACTGGAAGTCTGGAATTCCCCACCAAGATTAGAGGGAGATGAAAGAGTTAACCTTGCCCCTCCCCACCACTGCTTGCTTGGGCTGGGAACTGCTGGCCCCCATTGCTTTCCTTATGAACTATTCTATTTTAAATAGACATGTATTTAATTAAGTAAGCATATCGAATGTAGGTAATTGAACACTTTTGGTGACATTTTCATTGACAGGAACCTACAAATAGAAATTGACCCCTTTCCTTTTCTCCCTATGTTAGCCTTCCCTCATATATTTTATATGTAGGAAGCATCCTCGTAACTTTCAAAATTATTGAAAAGTGCATTTCATCTTAGCAAAGCATGCTGTTCATTTGTCTCATTTCTAGTGAAATAAAAAAGCTTCTCGAGTGACCACGATTTGGGGTCATAAGTGTCTCTGTCATTCTCTCAGTTGCACTTCCTCTCTCCCTCTCTCGCTCACTCGCACTCTCTTCCTCTCTCCCTCAATCTCGATCTCCAATAATAATATCATTTTCCCCTCTCTTTCCCTGTGAATCTCTCACTCCTATCTGTGCGTTGAACCCAGAGCCTCTTTACTAAATGGGCTTGTTCTTGATTGTTTCTTTCTTCCCTTCTTCCAGTAAATTCCTGAGCAAAGAGCCCTACTTCCCTTTCTGTTTCATGAGTAAGTGGCAAGTCAGAACTCACTTTCTGAGCCAGCTACACTCTTTCCTCTCCAAATGTCCTATATTAGAGTGGCAGCCAAATGATAAAAGTCCGAAATGTTTGCATCTCTGCTTGGGTAATGAAGAGGGAGTGTGTCCTCAAAGACAGACAAAAGAGCAGTTGTATCAGGTAAAGGAAACTGAGCACCCCAAGGTTTAAAGGGACCCTTCCGTTGTTTTCACTATTGAGGTCCAAAGTTGGAGATGGTGATACCTTTCCCAATGACCCTGGATATGTTTATCGAGAGCCATCTCCATGTTGCTGGGTGGGAAGAAGAATATTTTTTAAGCAAGTATGCAACTGGAGATGCAGATCCTTAGAGAGTCTTGGTGACTCTATTCTAGAGCTCCACATCCTTTTGAAATGAGTAGTTTCTTTTCAGATCTAGTCCAGCAGTTTAGAGAAGTGGTACCTGGGTAACCTTCCCCATCACCACCCCCAATCATCTCACTTAGTTCCCCTCTAAGTACTGAAGAGGCTGACAAGTTTTACATTTTTCATTCTTAACCTCTTGAAGTGGGACAGTGTCCTTACCCGATTTAGGTACTGTCTTCAACAATTTGGGAAGTAAGAATCCATGTATAAAGCAAAAGGCAGTCTGTGGCTTAGAATAAATCTATTAAATGAAGGTTCTTTTGAACTTAAGGTTTGCAAATGTTCTTTTTAAGTTTAAAATTTACAATTTGAGAAAGTCAATTCTAATTCATTATTTATCTTCTTGCTCCTGATGCTGGCTAGTTCCATTTTCTACACAAGAGAAACTTGTTTCCTTGACCGATTACCGAATCTGTTTGGTGCCTGTGAGAGCCTTTCGTTTTAAATCAGCTGGACTCTCATTCCCATCCTAGCCAAGGATAAATGAATTCCTCTTTGGAAATGGAACTATCAGAACCCACTTACATCAGAGCCAGGAACTATCGCAGATAATGCAAAAAGTTTTCGATACTTAGCAATGACAAGGTGACATTGATCATAAACTTTTCTGAAACAATATCAATGAAAACTTTATTGTCTAGGCTTACATGGAGGAACAAAGGTGATGTAAATTCAGCACTGAAATGCAGTGTCATACCCAGAATCTTATTTTCCTGAGTTGAGTGACACGTTGACCTCAATCCCAGTGGTCAGTCATCTGTAAACTGTTAAGTTCTAAGGACATTAACTTGCAGTATGTGGTACTGTTTTGCTGAAATCACAAAGTCCTAATTTCCCATAGCCAACTATTCTAGACAAAAACAATGCTGTGACTGATACTTGGGTATGTTCCCACATTAAGAGATTTGAACTTGTCAAATACCTTCTCAAACAAGCAGATGAAGCCTGTGGTTAGCCATTTGAGGAGCAGATGGGAATGTCTGATGCACAGATGGAACCCAAAATATTTAAACATTCATTTTCTTTTTATTGGTCTGTAGGAATAATTTTTATTTTAAACTTATAAACCCAAAATGCTGTGCCTAAGACTCATTTCTCTAAGTTAATTTTGTTCTGTTACGATTTTTAGGCACATGTTCATGAATGCTTTTTCTGTGCTGGTCCATGCTACATGCTGAGGCAGTGGGCAGGATGCCCGTGTTGAGCAGAGAAGCACTGGATAGATGATTGTTTAATAAGTTACACTGTACAAAGGGGTGGAAAGACAAGCCCCTGTGTTTTGAGAATATGTAACCCGAAGACTGGCCATGATATAACAGGACGATAGGAAAGGTGAATCAGTGACAAAGATCTAAAGGAGAGACCGGGGTGTTGGTTGGAATTCCATTCAGAGGAGAGAGGAAGATCAAGAGGCAGACAAAGTAGGCAGGAGGACCTCTGCAAACACTAGAAGGCCTCAGCCTCATGGTGCTGGAGCAGAGGGCGCATGCTTGCCACATAATCATAGCGCCCGGTAGAGAGGTCTAGGCATTGAAGCTCAGCAGCCGTCAGGGGAGCGTGGATGCTGTGCCCAGAGTGAGGGAAGCTTGGGCGCGCTAGGCAGGGAGCTCCACGAACACCTGTGCATTTCAGGGTGAGACTGAGGCTTTCATTAGGACAAACAGGTTGAGCAAACAAAAGATGAGTGTTCTTCATCGACAGGCACATCACCAGTGCTTCATCCTTGTCTGTGGCTTTCCTTTTCATCTTAGCTGTGCTGTCTGAGGAGCAATGCATTTCGCTTTAAGGAAGCTCAGCTTATGTGTTTTGACTCTGGATCTGATCCATTTCTCATGGATCTTCCTGAAACACAGCAGAGAATCCAAGTTCAGGGAGATGTTCTCCTGTGTTATTTTCTGGAGTTATGTTATTTTCTGTGTTTATTCTGTTATTTTCTTTAGGAGTTATACATTTCAGTCTGTAGTCCATATGAGGTAATTTGTATGTGATGTGAAGTTTTTTTTCTTTTTTTGCTTGTGGATAACTGATCTTTCAGCGCCATTTGTCAAAAAGGTTATTCACTCTATTTTTTGTACCTTTGTCGAAACAATCAGTTATGTAGACTCTCTGTCCTGTTCTATTGTTCAGTTTGTCAGTTTTTACCACATTGTCTGGATTACAGCAGCTTTCTAGTAAACCTTGAAATCAGATAAATCTTGAACTTGCACATTTCTTCTCTTTTAAACGTATTTTGGCCATTGTAAGTGCTTTACATTTCCACTTGAATTTTAGAATGTCAGATTTTGTGTGTGGATCAAACCCAGGGGAGCACAGACACTGAGCTTTTTATTTGATAAAGGGTCTTCTCACCAAGTTGCCCAGGTATGATTAGAACTTGTGATCCTTCTGCCTCGGCCTCTCAAGTGCGTGCCACTGGGCCCAGCTCATTTTGTCAATTTCTAGAAGATATACTGTGGGGATTTTGATTAGGATGCATCAAGTCTACCGACTGGGAGAAATAACATTTCAATAACCTGTGTTATAAACATACCACATCTCTTCATTTACTCAAGTCTTTTAAAATCTCTCCCTGCACGTCTTTGTACTTTCAGTGTAATTGTATTTCACTTCTGCCTGATTTATGCCCATGTATTTTATATACTTTTTTGTTTTGGCAGCACTAGGGATTGAACCTAGAGGCTTCTCACTGCACTACTGCCCTAGCTTTTTAAAATTTATTTTTCTTTTGACACAGATCCAACAGGTCACTAAGTTGCCTATGCTGGACTCAAATTGTCCTCCTGCCTCAGCCTCCCAGAGTTCTGGGATTACAAGTACTTACCACAATTTCTGGCTGTTATTTCATATTTTGATGATATTTTTAAGTGGCTAGTATACCAAAATATAATTTCTTTTTTATATTGCTGTTGTATCCTGCAATCTTGCTAATACCCTTTTTAAAAAGGTTTTGCAATTTAGTATGTCATCTACAAATAACCACACTTTTTGTTCCTTCTGCCCAGTTGTATGTCTTCTGTAGTTTGGATTGTTATTGCACTGGCTAGAACTTTCAGTACAAAAGTTCTATAGGAACAATGCAGCTGGCTGTCCTTGTATGCTTCCTGAAGTTAGCAGGAAAGCAGCCAGTCTTTAACCATGAAGTATGGTTTTAGCTCAGTGGTTTTCCAGATGCCATTTGTCCAATTAAAGAAATTCTCGCCTATTTCTAGTTTACTGAAAGTTTTTTAAAATTCAAGAATAGATATATTTTGGTAATTTCTTTATCTGCATTTGTTGATATGATTATATGATCTGTTTGGGGCTTAAGATCTAGAAATATCTCTAACAATAGGGAAAGGCTATGAAAAGAATGAACCACATGGATGCTTGCCAATTGAATTCGTTTCTCATCTCTAAAATATAAATGCTGGCTTGAGTTAGGGGCTTCACTGCCCAGTTTTCTTTAGCAGAGTCTTTTGGCATTGGTCATGAAGCTCTCTTTATTCAGCACAGAAACCGCAGCCAACACAGATTGAGGGGATGGGCACTTTTTAAAGATGATGCCCTTGTCATTCCTGTGTAGTACTGGAACTTATAAGGGAGTGGATTACCGCAGACTGATCTTTTGCAGAAGTTGGTGGCCATGAGCCCTACCTAGAAAAAGTGGCAGAGGAAATTCAAGAGTTGAGTTGAAAGTCCTGTGTGATGAGGAATTCTGTTAGTTTACTTATTGTTAAGTGCTGCGCATACGGATACGGACACCTGAGCAGAGAGACGTGCTAAGCCTGCAGGAGTTTGGCTCTGTCTCCTGCCTCCCCTGGGGGAAGGGAATGGTCAGGAGGTCAGAAGAGAGTCTCTTCTAGGCAGTCAGAGCCCTGTCCACTGGCCCTGCCCATGGCAGTCACTCCAGGAGACATCCCGGATAGATCTCCAGCCTGCTCTGCCAGAACGGCCTTCCCCTCTGCATCTCTCCCTACCATCACTTGCTCCTGTCGCTCAGTCTTGTGGTTGGTCACCTGCAGGGAGCTAGAGTAGAGAGGAAGGAAGCCCAGGCACATCCTCCCAAAGGCCTCTGCAAAAGTGAAGGTGGGAGGTGGGAGGACATGGCCGGAGTCTGCCACAAACATAGCAGGAAAGTAACTCGGCAGTACTGCAGCCTGCGGGAGCTCCGGAGCAGAGTGCACATGTGTGCTGCTGGGGATGCTCCTGAAAGATGCACTTCCAGCATGCAGTGGAGCTAGCCAGTGCCCGAAACATCAAGAGCTGACAGAGGGCAGAGGTCGTGTGCGCAGGTGCCAGGGAGGCTCAAGGAACTCTTATTATGTTTAAGCCTTGCCAAAAGAATCGTCTCCTTTTCTTTTTTCTTTTCTTTTTTTTGCACTGTTTTCAAAGATCTACTCTAAACTCTTGAGAAGAGGGAGCTTTGTTTCTGTTTTGTTTTTTGGAAGTCTGAATACTAAGTCAGGGCTGAATCATCCACCCTAGTGCAGGAGCCACGCAAGTAGAGCCACTGCAGACCACAGGGCAGCCATCGCCGAGCCACCCAGATGGAGCACGTGTGCAGCCCTGGAGAGGATGTGCTTCAGAGAGACTGCGGCTTTTCTTTCTGTCACCCAAGAAGCTACAGGAAAAGTTCCTCCAGAAAGTCTACAGTATTTCCTCTGCTCAGAGTGAAAACAGAATAAAAGCAAGTCGATTTTAGACATTGCAAACTGGAGCGGGGGGGGGGGGGCTTTCCTGGGGATTAACTCAGGGCCTTCATCCTGAGCTACAGTACATGCTCTTTTTATTTTTATTTTGAGACAGGGTCTCCCTTAGTTGCTAAGTTTCCCAGGTTGGACTCTAACTTGCGTTTCTCCTGCCGCAGCCCCCCAACACGATGCTGGGGTTACAGGTGTGTGTCACAATACCCCACTGACATTTCAGGTTTTGACCATGAACTAATAGTAAAGCATTTAATAAAGTATTTAACCATTGAAATAAATACTCTATCAAAAGTGCTGAGTTAGAGCTTCAGTAAGCTTAACATTTACTGAGAATGGAGCTACAGTGTGGTGCACCAACATAGTGAATGTGTTTAAGGTCACCTCTGGAGTTGGGGAAGAGTAAAGCATGAGGTTCTACCGATAATGTGTGCATAATGATTTCAACCATGTGGGTGACTGTCAGGCACTAGGCAGATTTATAGTCTATTACTTTTAAGTGTTCCCAGGTTGTCTGAAAGTAACCTTGAGTTTTTGATTTATATGCACAGTTCTTTCCGAATCTGCCAATTATTTCTTTGAGTTATATCTGCAGTTTTACCCACTTTGGATGGTAAGACCAGCCTTCATGTAACAAATACTTTAAATATCCTAAAATAACCACATTTTTAGTATTTTAAGCATTTTGGTATCAGCGTTCATCACTGATCCTACTAAGACAGGACCTACATGAACTACATGAAAGTAATGTAAAAGTGATAGTTCAGGTTTTTTTGAGGGGGTGTTCAATACCTGGTTGGTTTTTTTTTTTTCTACTAGATCAGCCAAGTCTTTTCTCACTGGGACTGGGCTGGATATCTGGTGGTTTCTATTGTTCACCAGTCTTCCATCTTTTCAAACAGGTGGAAACTGAAAGCGTGTATTCTTATAAAGGCTATCAGGCAAATGATCAATTTGCCAGGTGTTGCTATCCTTTCTCGATGAAACAAAAAACCTTGATCATTCAAATTAAGGTCACCAAGAAAAATATGGTAATTAGCCATTGATTTCTGGAATGCAGGGCTGTTTAGCAGGCTTCTGGTGTCATTCAATTATGAAAACAAATGATAGTGGGGCCAGAGATGTCAGAGAAAGAAGAGGGCTTGAAAATTGGAGTGACAGAGACATTAAGTTGACTGACGGTGACTGTGAGCATGCTTCAGCCCACTCCAGGTCACAGTCTGAATGTGTAGCTGATGCACATAAACTGCAGGGTCACTGGCCAGCTGATGATAAATGTGATCGCCCAAATTAGAACCAGCAGAGGCTGCTAGTCCAGAGCTTGTGGGGGCTCTGGTTAGTCATCATCACTTGTATTCAGCAAAGACTCAAAGCAAGTGGGGCAGTGGGAAAGCTGTAGCTTAGAAAGCAGGAAGCCTGGGTATGGCACAGTGGGGTGCTTGGCATGGTGAAGCCACAGCTAACTGTATGCTCTTGGTTTTGAGAGTATATGTTGTTTTCTTAGACTGGTCCTGACTTGGAAGTAGGGGCAAAATTAGAAAAGTTTAAGTAATTGACAAAGTCTTGACTGCTTTGGACCCGTGGCTGCAGAAGTGGTGGCTTAGCTCCCAGACCATCTGCAGCAGGGAGTGTGATTCTTTTTTTAGGGGGTACCTGGGATCAAACTTGGGACCTTGCACTTGCGAGGCAGGCGCCGGAACCACTGAGCTAAATCCCCAGCCCCTGGGAGTGTGATTCATCTGTGGTCTTGCCACTGCCCATTCTACATTTAGTCTTTCAGTCTAGAAAATTTAGTGGATTAAATGAAATGCCACTAAGCACTTAGCACAATACCTGGTAAAGACTTCTGAATAGGCTCTCATTTTGAAATATTATGAAATAAGCAAGGCTGGGCTGATTTACAAAGAAATATAGCATAATAATGGTAAACATTTCGATTTAGGAATTGTCTTTTGCAATACTGACTAAAAGAGACAAGAGTGATGTGGTGCAGCCCTGCATTGCCATCTTAATTTTAGCATCTCAGACAAGGAATGCACAACTTACCCAGTGGATGAAAAGTTCAGAAGACCTCTGATGAGCAAAAAGACAAAGCAGGCTCTGAATTGAGAATGAGGCATCTATTTTATTCAGCCTGTGTAGATGTCATTACAATCGCATGTTTCAGTAGGGTGGAAGAAATATTTCTATTCTGTACCATTTTTCCCAGCCAAAATAGATATAGAAGTTTGGTTGATTGGCTGTTTAGGGGAAATTTGGGGTTTGTTTAGATGAAAGGAAAGAAGAAAAAGATTTCAACTCTGAAATTAATATGGTCAAGAAAGGGCAGGCTAGGGTGTAGCAGATCTCTAGAGCTGGGGGCTGTCATCTTCAATTCTAAGGAGGAGGGACTTGTCTGGAAAGGTTGAGAGGGATGGTAGGCCCCGGTCAGCCCAGCAAGAAATTGGAGAAATGCCTTGTAAACAAGTTTTGTCTTCTTTTCTTTGATGAAGTCTAGAAAAATAGCTCACTGAGAAAAAGGCAGAGGAAATGGAACATTACTGAAGAGGATTTCTGTGCGTACTCATATAAAAGTGTGACAAGTGACCACCTGTTGTTTCCCAGTGTTCTTGTCTGTGTCCACACTGGTTTCGTTTTTTCCTAACCACCATGTAATATTGCAGGGACCGGTGGACATTCAAATGCAAGCTGATTTGTATTGTATAATTATGAAGACAGAGATTATAATTAGTCACCCTAAATTCCTTGATGACTTCTGAGAATCAGTGGTGCCTAAGCGGAGGAGACTGATAGCCATAATTAGCAGAATCAGTACAAAAATATTCCTGGACTTTCACCGTTCTGGGATACAAAACCCATAATCATATAATGATCTATTGATGACTTGACATTGGTTACTGTAATAGACTCAGCCTTCATGCCTGCCTTTTCTCACTGTCTGCTTCATAACCCTAGTTATAAAGATGACTACATATTTTGACCTTATTTTGAACTACCATAATTTTGAATAATTGGAATTTAAATTTCCTGCTGTTAAACAATAAAGAGGAAGATGTTTAGAGGTTATTGAACCACTATTTTATTTTTAACTAATTCTTCTGAGATATTAGAGATGAAGAGGAAACTGTCAAAATACTAGACATTCCTGGGTAACATTTAACCCATCTCCACCAGGGATAATATCTAGCCTAACTGTAGTACAATATCAAAACCAGACATTGACATTGGTACCATTCACAAACCTGATTCAGATTTTCCTGGTTTTATATTCATTTATTTTTGTGTCTGTATATAATTCTGTGCACTTTTATTGCATATGTTGATGCTTATAACTACCACAGTGAATGTGCAAACTGTCCCATTGACTGGAAGATCTCAGGAGGAGTCACTCCTAAATTGACTGCTTTATATCGACACCCATCTTCTCCCACATCCTTATCCCTGAAAACCGTTAATATGTTGTTTGAGAATATTTTATGAATTGAATCATGCTTTTAAGAGTTTACAGTCACTCGGCCTGATTCTCTTGAGATCTGTCCAGATTGTTTATGTCAGTGGTTTATTCTTTTTTATTTCTGAGCAGTATCTCATGATATGACTGTGCCGTGGTTTGGTTAGCCATTCACCCCTTGATAGGTACTTGGATTATGCAAATTTTGATCATGAGAAAGAAATCTGTCTGCACAACATTCTTGTGTAAGTCTTTGCACAGACATGAGTTTAAATGTCTCTGAAAAAGGCCTGGGAGTATGACTTCTGGACAATATGGTTAGTTTAACTTTTGTTTAGAAGAAACGAGCAACTCTTTCCCCAGAAGTGCACCATCTTACATCCTCGGAGCAACATATGAGGAATCTAGTTTCTTTGTGGGCTCTCCACTTTTGGTGTTTTTTGTTTTTCTTTTTTCTTTTAGCTTTTTAAGTAGGTGTGTTGGTGTCTCATTCTTGCTTTAATTTACCTTTCTTTTAGGTTAATGAAGTCAAATATCTTCATATTTTCTATTTGTACCTCTTCCGTGAAGTATCTCTCAATCTGTTTGAGGCATTAGCTAAGTTACTTGTTTTTTCTCTTAAATTCCTAGAGTTCTTCATATGTCTAGATCTGCATTCTTTTTCAAATCCACAAGTATTTCTCTAAGTTTGTAGAATGTCTTTTATTTCTTTTTTAAATTTTTGCATTGTTTTATTTTTTGAGAGAGGGTCTTGCTCTGTGTCTCAGGCTGACCTCAGTATGTACCCTAGGAGTCTTCCAACTCGTGGCAATCCTCCTGCCTCAGTTTCCCAAATCCCCGGATTACAGATGTGCACCACCATGACCATTTCTTATTTTTAATAGGGTTTCGAAAAGCAAGTTTTAATTTTGAAGTACAATATATTGATTTATTTATAGATTGTACTTTTTCTTCCATATTGGAGATTTAATCTAGGGCTTCTCTACACTGAACTATATCCCCAGACTTTTTTTTATTTTGAGACAAGGTCCGGCCAAGTCACCCAGGCTGGGCTTGAGCTTGGATCCTCCTGCCCCAGCCTCCCAGAAGGAACACTGGCTGGATTTGTGTGTATAGGGTCATGAATAAGAGCTCTGACATTGCTTTCCATCTTGAAGGGTTTCTCGGGTTTCTTCTAATAGTTTTCTTAGTTTTATAGGTTGCTTTCATATATATATATGAATATATATACGAATATATATGAATATATGTAGGAAATTTTGAATTAATTTCTGTATAAAACATGAGACTTAGTTAAGGTCCATTTTTCCCTAGGGATGTCCTATTGCTGCAGCAATATAAATTGAAGAGAGTCCTTCCTCAAATGAATTGTTGTACATGTTATCAAAACTCATTGGATTATCTTTTTGTGTGTTTTTTCTGGGTTCTCTGTTCTGCTCCATTTATCTATTTTTCTGTTCCTCCAAGGCACACACTATTCTGATTACTGCAGCCATATAGTAAATCTTTACATGAAGCAGAGTTATTCCTCCAGTTTTATTATTCATTTTGAAAATTGCTATAGCTATTATGGTTTGGCTTTCCATATAAATTTAGAATAAACTTTTTTTATATTTGTGGGATTTTGATGGACATTGCATTAAACTTTCAAGCAAAGTTAGAGAGCATTGGTATGTGAAATATTGAGTCACCTTACCTGAATATAGTATGCCTCTGTGCGTATTTAGGTCTTTGATTTCTTCCGCCTTGCTGTGGTTGGGATCTGAACTGTCCCCATGAGACTCATGTGTTCAGAGGAGGGGCTTTTGGAAGGTGATTGGATCGTGAGGGAGCTACATTCATGCATGGCACATCCTCTGACACATTCTTAGCTGATTTACTGTCAGGAGGGGCGGTTAGGGGCAGGTCACTGGGGCTGACCTGGAAGTGTGTATTTTCCTTCTGGCTCCTCCCTCCTCTCTCTGCTTCCTGGCCACCATGAGAGGAGCAGCTCTCCTGTGCAGAAGGCTCTGCCACTGTGCCCTGCCACTGTGCCCTTCCTGCCTGCCTTGGACTGAAGCATGAGCCAAGATAAACCTCTCCTCCTTGAAGCTGTAGGTGTTAGGTATTGTGTCTCAGGATTGAGTAAAGTGTTTTATGCTTTCAGCATACAGGTCCTATAAGGTTTTGTTAGATTTATGCTTGCATATTTCATATTTCACAGTGATTAGGAATTATAATGTCTTTATGATTTGTGCGGCATTCATGAAGAACACAATTCTCCTCCTAGTCCATGGTGTTTAATTCTTTTTATGTATTGCTGGATTTGATTTGCTCATATTTTGTTTATTATTTTTGCATTTGTGATTATGAAGGAGATTGGTATTTCTTTTTGTAGTGTCTTGTATGGATTTGCTATCAGGTAACACTTAAGTTCATAAGTGTTCTACACTCTTCTGTTATCCTGAATAGGTAAGGCAGAATTGACTCTAGCCGTTCAAGTATTAGACACAATTTCCCACTTAAAACACATAGGTTTGGAGATTTTTTTTTTTTCTGAGAAAATTTAGGCTACCAATTCTATTATTTATTATTATAAGGATATTTGAAAGATCTGTTTAAAGTTGGTTGGATTTTGGCAGAAATCAATGTGCTTTTAGAAGAAATGATCCATTTCACATAGCTGTTTGGATTTATGTGTGTAGAATTCTTTATAGTTGTGCCTTATTATCCTCTATAATGACACACATATTTTAGCCCTGATATTGGTAATTTGTATCTTGTGGCTTCCTTTGTCAATTTTCTTTAATGCTTTTAAATTTTGTTAATTTTTTTCCAAGAATAAAAATTTCCCCCTAATGATTTTCTCTATTGTTTTTTTCTTTTGATTTCATAGATTTTTGCTATTTATACTTTACTTTTTTGGAATATTATACTAGTCCTTTTCTAATTTCTTAGATTGATATGAGACATCTTTTTAATCTAAATATTTCATGCTGTAAATTTTTTTAGACAGGGTCAGCTGTATCCTACAAATTTTTATGTTTTCTTATTGTTTTAATTCAGCTGAATGTGTATTTGAGTTTCTTCTGTTTTGTACTTTGACCCATGGATTATTTAGATACATGTTTTGTATCTTCTACATTTAGAGAAATTTCCATTATCTTTCTGGTATTACATTTCAGTATAAATCTGCTATGGTCAGAAAGAAAACACTGTATGGCTTCAAACATTTTACATTTGCTAAGGTTTGTTTTATGGTTGTGGATATGGTTTATGTAGGTGAACGTTTAATACTTGTTTGAAAAGAATATATCTTTTGTTGTTGGTGTCAGAAAGTTTTGCCAATTCTATTTTAATCTTGTTGAATGATTATGTTATGTAATCCTTTTTTTTTTTTTTTTTCTGGTACCAGGGATGGAACTCAGGACCTTGTGCTTGCATGGCAGGCACAGCACCACTGAGCTAAATCCCCCATCCCTATTTAATCCTTTTTTATATCCTTAGGTTTTGACTAATTGTTCAGTCAACATTGCAAAACGAGTATTAAACTCTGTAATATAACATGGGCTGAATCCTTTCTCCTTTCAATTTGGTCAATTTTTTGTCTCATGTAGTGAAGATCCATTTTGTTTATACTAGGTACACATTTAAATTATTGGGCCTCCTTGACAGGTTGAACATTTTATCAGTAAGTAATGTCCCTCTGTCTCTCATAACTTTCTTTGCTGTGGAGGTGTTTGTTTTTGACTTGGGAGTCAACCCAGTTCCTTTGCACTGAACTACATTCTTAGCCCTTTTAATTTTTTGTTTTGAGACAAGGCCCTGCTAAGTCACTAGTTGCCCAGATGGCCTTGAACTGACACTCCTCCTGCCTCAGCCACTCAGTATGCTGGGATTAGAAGTGTGTGCCACATGCCCAGCTTGCTTTGAAGACTTCTTATGCTTTCTATTGGGTGATGCTTGCATATTATATCCTTATTTATCCTTTTACTTTCAGTCTGCCTTTATAATATATTTGATTGAGTTTCTTGTAGACAGCATACACTTGGATCATATTTTTTAATCCATTTAACCAATATTTTGTTGGTATATCCAGAGGTATCAGTATACTTAATGTAATGTTTAATGTGTTAGGCCTAAATTCTGAAATTTTAATTGTTTGTTCTCTGTTTTTCCCACTTCTGATTCTCTCCTCATCCAGCACATACACACTTTTGGAATTTATATCTATCAATTTGATTTATCTATAGTGTCTTAGATTATATCTTTTTGTGTAGATTATTTTTAATGGTTTCTGTGGGCATAACATACATATCCAACTTTTAAAAATTAGACTTGTTTTATAGTTTTTCTACTTTGTATTTTTTATACCTTTTGCTACTGTGGTTTAAATATAAAATATTACTTTTATTTAGGTAGCTATACCCCTCTTGCTTTATGGTACTTTTGCTTAAATATTCCCTCTACATTTATGTAAGAATATAGTAGACAATATTATACTTTTTGCTTCAATCATTGCACCTACTTTGAAGAAAACTTAAAGGGAAATGGTGTCTATTACATTTGCCCATGGGACCCCACATTGAGGGGAGGTGGAAGAATGCTTTGTATTGCTGAGCATCAGTGGAAATTAGGGTGTTCAGCCTTCACTGACACCATCCTGATGGAGTACAGAGGCTCTGGTATGGTTTTGAATATGTCCTTCACGTTTCACGTGTTGGAAATTTAATTCCCAATGCATGTGTTAGGAGGGAAGACCCTCAGAAGATGAATGGATTAGTGCTGTTACCGCAGTAGCATCTGGGGGGTGGGTTCCTGCTAAACGGGAGTTCGGTATTCTCTTGTGCTTCCTCTTTTGCCCATTGGATGGTGTGACATGAAGGCCACTGATACATACTGACACAGTGCACTTGATCTTTCTGGCCATCAGAGTCATAGGATGAACACCTCTTATGTTAACAAATTACCTGGTTTCAGGTATTCTGTGACAGCAACAAAATGGGCCAGGACAGTCTACTCTGCCTACTGACTGTGGGGAGTCTGGGAATGCCACTTTGCCTCTGCTGGCACAGTGAAGGGACTGGAGCACTTTGTTACTGTCAGATATTTGTTGATGAGCTGAGAAAGGAGTGTGACTTTTCCCGATTTTTTTCCCTTTGAAGTCATGTTTTTTATTTCAGCATCAATGTCCAGCATTTTTAGCTGTATTTAGTAGGAGAGATAAAAGAAGATAATTATTTTTCTTCTTGTCTAGAACCAGAAGTTCCCTGTAAAGCCCATTTTGTGGTCTCAGAAAATTAGATGCCAGATTAAGTAGTGCACATGAATAGAAACACAAGAATTCTCTTCCTCATGCTGACAGTGGTGTTTGTCAAAGGTCAGCCACTTTATTTAGTGCTATAATTTATGTAAACACATCGAAAATCAAGCTCAGGATGTGCTTCTTTGGGAATTAAACCTATGCACAAAAATCTAGGATTTAATTTCAAAATTCTCAAATACTTGCCAAGTGGCCCACAAATAGGATTGTGGTCAAATTTGATTTGTATATGAAAAGATAGATAAGAAAAATAAAAGTAGTATGTATATTCTTAAGAACAGCCACCAGAACATATTCACATATTCTCCTCCCTCTCTCTCTCACATACACACACCCACAGGCACTCACGGTGCCAGAGAAAATAGCACCCTTAATCTTTCCCTGTTGGGACATTCTGGGCACAGTACAGTAGCATGGAAAAGCTCTGGGCACTCGGAAAAGGCTGAAAACTCCTCTGGCGGGGTCATCTACCTTTGGCAGGAGTTTCTGTGACTAGGCCACCAACTATATAATTTGGCTAGTGGTAAATAGAAAAGGCTGTTGCTTCCTTCTCTATTTTGCTACAGTCCTTAATGATGAAAGCAGCATTGCTTGTGTTCGTTTTTCTAACAGCTTTAAGAAGAGAGATTGCTCAGGAGAGAATCAATTTGTTACAGAAATCATGTATATGGTATATTTTTTTCCTCCTTAGCAGGTGACATCCATGTGTTGGAAGCAGAGTTAGATTTAGTTAGTGAGGAATCCCAGTCCTTTTGTTCTAAAGTCTTCATTCTTTCCTTATATTTGCCCACCTACTTAGCTTGCACAAGGCTTTGGGTTTGCTCCTCAGCACCACCACCACCACCACCAACAACAACAACAACAACAAAACACAACTGGAGTAAATAAAGAAAAGTACTAGTTACTACCATGTGAGAATGTAAGACATATGGTGACACGTAGTGCAGGTATTTATCTGTTAATTGTGATCAGCTGTTAACATTATGATGACAGAGACAGGGTGGTTAGAGAATGGGCAGACTTGCAGCCTTCTTTTCCTGGTTCTATTTCGGACTCCAGGAAACTTCCCCTCGTTTGGTAAAGTGAAGGAGTTGCACGGAAAGTGGACCCCATCATCTTTAACATCCATAAGCCAGGTGGTTCACACCCGGCAGGAAGTGAATTGTACCAGACATTCTGGCTCACTTCTCAAGAAGCAGTCCCGACCTCTCTCCACTGCTGCATCCATTATGGGATTATGTTCGTTCGCTATGTCTGCTGAGAGCCTTATCTGAGTGCAAACATCTGAGTGCAGCTCACTTACCTTCCTAGCAGTTATCCAATGCGTGGCAGTGGTCAGTTCAGGAAAAATGTCAATGAATTAATAAATTAGATGGGGTTTTACTTTGCTTAGAACTCATTCATTAAAATAAGTATCACAAGAGACTAGAGAACATAAAACTAATTCTGTACTTACAAGTCAGGTAAAAGGGCAGATGAGACCAGCTTTTTACATTCAGCTTTCACTCACCCATCAAGCATTTCCTATAAATTTCACAGAACTGAAATGATATGGATGGGACGTTGGCTTGTTGTCTCCAGAGCATGGTTTAACTTGCTTTTGCATGGTTAAGTCTTTGCTGCTGATCATTACCTCTGGACCATTTTCTTTCTCTGACTGCTTTGTTCTATTTGGGAAGCTTCTGATGGCTTCATAATTCTCCATGCAAGGGTGGTTACAGGGACACTGCTGCTGCAGGCTGGGACTTCAAATAGGGATAGAGACAAAGGGAAGCCTGCCCAGTATTGCGGGAAAGCAGTGCTAGCAGAGAATATCCTAGCAGTGGAAAGGAGAGTCGTGTTAGAATTGAATCTCTCCAGTAATTAGAGGAATCAAATATAAATAGCTCTGGGATAAAAACAGTACAGTTTGTATTTTCAGTGTTTGGGAAATTTTCCAAGAAGTATCGGTAATTTCAATCCAGAGAGCTTGAATGCTTTTAGGTAGAAGTTTTGAAATTACTACTGATAAATATAAAATCCCACATGATATCAAGTATTAGATATAAGGGAGTACCTTGCAAAGAACAGGAACATGTCATGATGCGTTTTAACCAGTGGGTTGATCATCCACAGAAGGAAAGTCTTCCCTTTTTTGCTCACCCCCCGCCACCAGTTCTGCATCTTCATCATTTTATGCCTAGAAAGTCTATCGACTTTTGAGACTAGGGTGTTGAAGCCCCCTATTATAATCAGAGATATTTCTGTTTACTCCTCAACCCTTCTCTGTGTATAACTTCATCTCTGTCGTTTGTTCCTGGCATATTTCACCTTCTTGAGGAACTGGTCCTCTGTATCATGATGTGATAGCAGCCTTTTTTCCTGATAATTTTCTTTGTTGTTAAGTCTGTTTTATCTCTTATTAAGGAAAGACCTTAAAGCTCTGAAGCTCTGTTTTACAGCCTTGGGGCAAAGCTGGACACTCCTTCAAGGAAGGGGTTGTGGTTTAAGCCTGCACTTGGTGAGACCGCAGAGCCACATCATGCTGTGGCATTGGTTGCTGCAATTGCTATTGTTGCCACTTGCAGGCCTGTTGCAGTGAGGCTGAGGGTTTGGAAGGCTTGCTGTGAACGCTGGGTATACAAATAAGGAGCTCAGATCCCTCCCTTCCTGATCTTAGCCACTACTCCCAGTGCCCCCTCTGTTCACATAAATGCAGCAGTATCGACTGAAGTGCCTGGAAGGTTGGAGTGGGAGAAGTAGCCAGTGAGGACACTGTAGCAAACTGTCCCAGCCCATTGAAGTGCAAGGGGGAGAAGCAGCCAGCCACTGAGCGAGTCACACCCCCGCAGCCAGCTCAGGAACCGATAAGGGAGACGGGCACTTTTCCTTTCTCACTATGATGACAGAGGAGTCCAGGAGACAGGACAGAGAGAGACAAGAGGTCAGTATCACAGAGCTGGTGACAGGCAGCACCGGCTGTTTTCACCCACCAGTCTTGCTTACTCAAGAAACGGATGATCCAGAGAACAGAATTCTGCAGGGAATTTGAAGTGCTGGAGGGGTGAAAAAAAAGAGAGAGAGAAAAAAACAGGCATGATTCCTAGTGTCCAGAATTTAAACCTTGGCCTGGCATGGCCTGAGGAAATAGGGACTGAGTAAACAAAAAAGTAATACACAGGGTACAATCTGTCATAATTCAAGAAAATCTAAATGGTTTGATGTAAAATCATTGATGAAATTAATTGATTTCATAAAGCTGACCAATAAGTAAGCAAACAGATATCTTACCTTATAAATGATGAATTCAGCGTTAAAGATCAGGTATAGGTTTTAATTTAATGAAATGCCTATTTTTAATTTAGTACTGTAATTGCATTTTTTGCATCAGTACTTAAAGAAAAAAAATCATTCAGTATTAAGTGGACTAATGGTTAATAAGTTTGCATTGCCTTTAGGGAATCAGGATAATTTCATCATCACCTACATTATGTGTTGTCAGCACATAGACTGAAAATAGTAAGTCACAATATGGACAGCTAATTACCCGAGAAGCAATCCTTCCAGAGTGGAGGGCCTGGCCCGAGCCTCTGAGCTGTCTTGGCCAGCTCCTAGTTTTACAGAGGTAAGTCTGGAAGCTGGCAAGGACATGCGAGGAGTGCCAGCCGTGGTGGAGGGCAGGGAGCCGTACAGGCTCTGCCTGAGGCCTCCAAGAAAAAGTCCAAGGAGCTGCTTCAGCTATCACTGACTTTTGTCTTCTCTGTAAGTAATATTTTAAATTATGTGATGGAAATTTTCATTTTATGGATTAAGAAACTGTGAAAGTGAATTAGTAGGAAAAGATAGAATTAAATCCTGAAAGGATGTATTGCAGAAAGTTTTAGGAGGACAAAGAAACATTTTTCCCTATGCAAAATTAAAAATAATACTTTCATCAGATATAAATAAAAGAGAAAATTGAGTCCAGTAAAATCAAATTTTTTTCTTTTTTCTGGGCTGAGCATCAAACCCGGGCCTTTCATACCTGCTGCACAAGTGCTCTACCCCTGAGCTACACCTCAGGCTTGTAAACTCGAATTTTAAATAGCACTTATGAGTGGTGAGAAATTACACTTTTAATCCTGAAGTGAGGAAAGATGTTTTGAGAAGGATCATGGATTAGACTGAAAGTAGTCTGGCAATAAACAGCTTTTTGTTCTATGAATGATCCAACACCGAGCCAGTTTCTGTAAATAAACTTATACTATTTTATGAATAGAGTGCTTGTACTTGGATCTTCTTCCTGTGAGTAACAGAAAACATTTTGACCCTGACTCTGGATTTCACTGTCTGGAGATTTATTATATTTAAAATAGAATGAAAATCTTTGGTTAGATAACATGTATGGGAAATATTTGCAGAACTTTTATTTAATATGTTACTAAGAAAAATAGAATTATCGAGTCGACACAGACAAAAAAATTTAGTAAGAAGGCTGTCTTTGTGAACAATACATTTGAATATAAACAGTGAAGTATGGTTTTAGGGTTATAACCAACACAAGACAGGGAAGAAAATAAGGTATACTTGGGTACAGAGGTCAATGGCCAGGACTGCTAATGGTAGGTTTAGAGAAAGGAATTTACCTTATCTTTTAATAATTTTGCACCTGGAACACCTCTTATAAAAATATTGAATGGCATGGGTACCAGGGTAAGTATCTTAGTTGTCCTTTCTCTGAAGACTTACACTAGCTGATGAGCTGTTAATTAAAGCTGGTAGGCCTCTGATGTTCCAGTTAACTTTGAATAAATACAAACCTTCAGAGTCATTTAGCTAACAAGAAAATGATGTGTTCTTTCCTATGAAATAAATTTATTATTAGTTTTCACTTTTGGAACAATCTACCATTTTAACTTCTTGGTTTGATAAACAGATTTCACAACTTTTGTGTTTACTTACTGCCAAAATTAAATGTCACTTATTGGAGGGCAAACAATCCTTCCACTGCCTACAAAAGGGGCTGGCCAGGGCTAAAGAAAGAGAGACTATAGAAACTTGCATAATTTCAAAGTACATGCAGGGCTGGGCGGCCCGGGGGCAGTGCCTCAGAGTGGGCAAAGACAGAGACACTCCGAGCTGGCCACTATTTATTGGATGCACAGAATAACTGGAGAGAGCATCAGGTGACTCAGAGGGCAGCAGTGATCCTATGCTGGTGAGGATCTTCCATTGAGGATCTTAGAGTGGTGAGCAAGGCATTCTCACAATAGTAAGTGGGACAGAACAGCAGGGTAATAAGGAATCTGTCCTTAACCCAGGTGAAACTTTTCTGTTTTTATTATTACTCGGTTCTCAAAGAACCAAGATGTCTTCAGCTGACGTACTCTTGCCCTTGAGCCCATGGGACCATTAAGGCCTCAACTTGTGACCAGAGGCAAAATGGAGTTACATTTCCCCATGCCATAGCTGCCTGGTGGGCAAGAAGACATTGGGCCTTAGATAGTCCTAATCATAATCTAATTATGAAATGATTTTTCCCTAAAATTATGTAGAATGTGTCTCGACAATCGGTGAGCTTAATAAGATCCTTATAGTATTAGCTTTTCTTAGCACCAAGAGGAACAGCTGCTCAACATTAAACAGTGTCACCATTTAATGAGTGCTACATCTATCCACAGGCTCTGACTATTCATACAAACTCACTCTGTTTTGTACATGAAATAATACAAAAAAAATCTCAAAAATCATTGACATTGGTTCAGCTATAGTAAGAACAATTTGAAAGCCTTCAACTTCAACAATAACTATTTTTGAAACTCAATTCTGAGAGTTTTATGATATAAATGAAAGTCAGCTTTATTAGGAGCTTTATTGCTCTATATACCTTCATCTTATGAACTTGAAAAGTTTTCTCTCCAAATAGTTTTTCTAAAACAGAGGAAGATTAATCTATGAAATGGACAATAGAAAAATGAAATGTTAAATATCAGAAGAGAATACTAAAATCATCTTGTCATGTCTGTGAGGTTCATCATGAATGATGGGTATATTTGCATTTTTGTGTCATTGCTATAACTTTTTCTGTTTTATGGAGCTGAAATGCTGCTAATAAGGAATAAAGTTCATGATACACGTGGAAATAGTTATCTATGTGCTTATTTTGAATGATTTTCTTGGTCAAAGACCATGTAATGTTTCAGTTTGGTTAATTATAAAAGAGGTTTATTCTTGTAAAATCTTGAATAAATAAACTTTAAGCTGATAATTTCAAGTAACTAAGTTGTAATTTTTCCTGCTAGTGAGGCAACATGTATTTATTATTATCATTTTATTTATATTTTTCTTTAAACAAAAAGAAATAAAATATTTAATATAAAAAACTTCTGTTTACCTCCTAATTCCTACATTCTGCTCTGCCCAGAACCAATCAGACTCCTGATTTTAGGGTGTGTTTTGACTTCCATTAGCTGTATTAGAGTACTATGTTATTGTTTGTTGTCTTCACAATTACCTTCCCCACCCTTGGATGCTATGACTTAAACCCAGGGCCTCCTGCATAGAGAGGAGTGCTGTACCTCCAAGCTCCACCCTCCATCCCGTAAGACTTTCCACTCACTCAGTTTTATTTGTGTGTAGGACTCTAGCCATGTTGATGTCTCTAGGGCTCCTTAATGTGTTCACCTGCTATATAATATATAAGATTCTGTTACTTGCCTGAATTACCAGTCAGGTGCTTTTCTGCTTTTCATTTTCAGAATTAAAATTATGCAATAGTGAATAGTTTTATCCATCCAGTCTTTACTATTTTATCATTCTCATGGATGAGGAATTTTTCTAGGGAAGTTGCATATAATTTGAATATGAAAATTTACTATGTAGAAAATATGAAGAGCTCCTTCCAATCAACTAGAGAATTGAAAGGAAAGCACATTAGAAAAATGGGCCAAGATATGGACAGGGGATTTGAAGACGGTACCTGGAGTCATTGGGGAATACTCATTTATCCCCCTCCCCCAGTTACAGATTTGCAAAAGTGTGACAGTACGAAAAATTAGGGGTAGATGTATAAAAATAAGAGACACTTGTATTTTCTAAAAGGAAATGAAAATTGATGAATTACTTTGGAGAACAATTGGGTAGTAATCATTTTGAAATAAGCCAAGTATTTATATTTTACCCATTTAGAACTATACTTTCAATTGCTAAAACATTTTAAATTATGATTCATCTTAATATTTATATGAACTAGGAAGGATTTTCAGTTCAACTGAGGATGTCCCTCTGCTTTTTTCTTCCTTACAGTGTTGCTTTGGATCTTGAGTCAACCTCGAATTCCTGGTTTAATATCTGTTCAGATGATTTGTTGTTTCTATCAATTTTTGTATCTTTGTCTGTGGATTGCAGAATAATTCACCTCGCCCCCCATGATGTCCACAGCCTCATCTCCAGAATGTGTGAATATGCTACTTTGCCTAAAAAAAGGAATCTAGAGCCAATTAAAGATTTTGAGATGAGATCGTCTGTAGAGAACAGGGAAAGGGGACGTGACTAGAACCTCTGTAGTTAAGTCTTGGTCTCCTGCGAGCCATGGCAGTACACAGCGAATTACAGGAAAGGTAGGAAAATGAGACTGAGAAGAAGCTGAGCTTTGGGTCTGTTCAGTGCTGCTCTGGGCAGCACAGAGGAAAGCCCCCAGCTTACTGCACCATCGGGAGAAACAAAGTGTAACGAATGACTTGCAGAGAGTTCAGTACATCTGCGTAAACAAGATGGTAACAGTCCAAGAACAATGAGGAACTGAGTAGATGTTTGTTCCTCCCAGGATGTCTTCAGCTGGTGTAATCTTGTCCTGGAGTATCACAGCATCACCGCATCATTGAGGTCTCAGTTGTGACCTGAGGCCAAAATGGAATTATGTCTCGTAATGCCATAGCTGACCTGTAGGTAGGAGAACTAGGCTAACCAAATGATTTTTCCCTAAAATTTTGTAGCATTGCTCCCAACAATCGTCCTGGGTTTTCTGGGTGCAAAATAATGACACCATCCCTATCCGGGTGAGGAGGCAGGGATTCCAAGGCAGAGCAGAGCTGAGGAGAGAAGCAGCAGATAAATGATGTGGACATGGGAGCTGAGGGTGCTCAGATCTCTAGAAACTAGAAGAGACAAGGAAACAGTTTTCCCCAAGCCTCTTAAAAAGCACAGCTCTGCAATCCAGTTTAGACTCTAACCACTAGAACTACGGAGTAATAGATTAGTATTGTTGTAAGACCTAGATTTGTGGCAGTTTGCTACAACAACAATAAAAATTAACAGCATTTTCAACTGTATTGGCAGTCTTTTTGTATTTTCTTCCCCCCGCCCCCCATATTTCAGGGAGCTTAAAATCAGTTAAAAGGCTTCCTGAGTATTTTTCTTTTCTTTTCTTTTCTTTTATTAGTACATACGCTTCACAGTCATCTTAGGGAGTTGGTGCATGTACCTAATACAGCTTATTTATCCAATCTTCTGTTGATGGGTATACAAGCTGTTTCCAGGATTTTGCTATTATGAATTGTGTTACTATAAACATTGGTCTGCATTGTAGTATGATGTTTTAAACTCTTTGGGAAAGATACTTTCAAGAAGTTTAATGTTTCTGTTTTAATATTTCGTTCTTTGATCCATTTCGATTTTAATTTAGTACATGGTGAGAGATAAGGGTCCAGTTTCCGTCTTCTGCACACAGATGAGCGGTTTTCCCAGCACCACTTGTTGAATAGGCTGCCTTTCCCCCAACATATGCTTTTGGCCCCTTTGACAGAGATCAGACAGCCGACTTGTCTGGGGATGTTTCTGTATCTTCTGTTCTATTCCTCTGATTCACATATCTGTTTTTGTTCCAGTACCATGCCATTTTTATCACTATTGCTTCTTGGTAAAGCTTGAAATCTAGTATTGTAAGGCCTCTTGCATTGCTCTTGTTGCCCAAAATTGCTTTTGCTATCTGGGTCTCTTCTGGTTTCATATGAATTTTAAGATTGTTTTCTCTAGCTCTGTAAAGTATGCTGTTGGTATTTTGACTGGGACTTCACTGAATATATGTAGCAGCTTTGGGAGTATGACCACTCTGACAGTATCGGCTCTGCCTCTGGGAGCAGGGAACATCTTTCCATTTTCTGATGTCTTCTTATTTTGTGAATCAGTTTGTAAAAGATAGAAACTATCTACACATTCAGTAAAGGGTATCTTGTAACTAGTCAGGCCTGTGTGTCTTTTTCATTTGGCTGAGGATTAGGGGATGGCAAAGATGAGATATTTTATAACAATTTTAGCTTTCTCAGTTTAAAGTAGTAGCTTCATGGTTTTAATTTATTCCTAGGTCAATTTGATAATTAAAATTTTTGAGTAAATTTATTATTACATTTAAAACTTTAAATTTACTCTCACTATGTGGTATTCTTGTATTCTTTTGTTTTGCTTAACACATAGACATTTGTGGCTGTACTCTTTTTATTCACTGTATCATTTTTTTATCTATGCCTCTTTTTCTGTCAGTCTCTTAAAGCTATTTTAGTTTCATTCAGTGCCTTTTAAAATTTGCTATGTCTCTTTCTCTAGCTTTATTTAAGTATAATTTATAGACAATACAATTTGCTATTACTGAGTATTCAGTTTATAGATATTTAAATAATTGTATGCAATCATGTACCTACCATCATAAGCATAATGTTATTTCCGATATTTGAATATTTTCATCACCCTGGAAAATATTATTGTCCTTTTTGTATTCCGTCTCCTCCACTGATCCCTATGATAACCAGTGATAGGCTTTTGACTCTATACTTGTGCCTTTTCTAGAATGTCGTATAAATGAAATAATGCAATATATAGTCATTTACACTGGACAGCTTTTATTTCATGTCATGTTTTAAGACTGATTTATATTGTTATGCATGCCAACAGTACCTTTCTTTGTAACTGATGTTTCATAGTGTAGATATACTACAACTTGTTTATCCATTCAACGCTTACTGTATAGTTTGGTTATTTCCAGTGTTTGACTATTATGATTAATACTTCGTAAAGATTTGCATACAGCTTTTTATGAATTTTTATTAGAGGGAGGACATTTTATTTGAGGGAGAGTGAGTGAATGCCTTGGTATGGACATACTGGGCTTAAATAATATGTACATTATCAAATTAGTAAGACACCGACAAATTATTTTCTAAATTGAATATACCCTTTGGTATGCATAACAGCAACATGGAAGATTACTAGTTGCTCCATATCTTCAGCAGCTCTTATTTTTGTCAGTCTTTTAAGTTTTAGACATTCTAATAAGTATGTAGTACATCTTGGTTTGATTTTTCTATTTTTCTTATAAATAATGACTGTGAACATTGTATGTGTATGGGGGAGGTACAGAGTTATATTCCCAGCCATTTTTATTTTATTTTGCGGCAGAGTCTCACTAAGTTGCCTAGGATGGCCTCAAATGTGTGATCCTCCTGCTTCAGCTTCCTGAGTAGCTGAAATTATAGGCAGGTGACATGTTTCCCAGTTACTTTGAGTATCTTTGATAGATGTGGGTGTAGGTCTATAATTTTAATTGTTTTCTTGTCATTCCTTGTGATTTTTGTTCATCCTTTCTTATGTTTTTGGGATAGTGTTAGTATTATTAGATGATAACTTTATTTTTAATTGTTTTATGAATAGTAATTTGCAATATTATGATGTTGTTGGCCTCAGAAAAATATGTATTCATAAATTTTTGCATCTACTTCCAGTTACTGTTGTATTGCTCTTCAAAAAATAAAATTTTTAAAAAGTATAAGGTCTTCTATTTCTCTCCTATAACTTACGCTTTAGTTCATAATATATAGTAGGTCTGTATAGGTTGTGTATATGCAAAAGTGTAACTTTTGCTCAAATCTGTCATGTTTTAAAAGAAATTATGCAGAAAAATTTAATGTGTCAGTGCTGCTGTTTTCATGGGTTTGCACAAATTCCAAAGCTCTTCCAAATTTCCATATAACATTTTCATTAAGCTTGATAATTTCTTTATTATTTCTTGTAATTCAATTCTTTTTGCAGTAACTCATTTTAATTTCCTTTATCTGAAAAAGTCTTTATTATGCACTAATTTTTAAGAATACTTTCACCACATGCAGAATTTATGGATGACAGATTTCTTTTAGTACCTAAACGATATTCTGTCTGCTTGTGTCCATATGCTTAAGGAAAAAATCAATATTCAGGAAATCAGTATTCTTCTGTGTAATATATCATTTTATTTCTCACTATGTTCAATAGTTTAATTTTTTTTAAATTTCATTAAGTAACACTTTAAAAGATGAACTCTTTATATGCTGCCAATGCTGGCCCCAAACTCCAAGGTACAAGTATCTTCCTGCCTCTGCTTCCCAAGCACCTAGGACTGTGGGTACACACTACCACTTTTCTGTGTGTTCTACCAGTTTGATGCTGATGTGGGGAGACAAGATCATCTCTGCATTTGTCGTGTTGACTTTCCTGTGCATCTTCAAATCTGTAATCTTTTCCTTTTATTCAGTTTGATTGATATTTGTACACTATCTCATCAACTTTTTTGTCCCATTCTACTCTTTTTTTCCTGAAACTCCAGTTGTACAAATGCTAGGATCTAACAAGTCTTTGAGAGTTTGTACAGTTTGACTTTACTTATTCTTCAAATTGGATACTCTGTCTTCAAGTTCACTTTATCTTGTGTTCTATTCTCTTAGGTCTGTTCAATGCAGAGTATGACAGAATAACTATAGCACAAATATATGGAACAATGTCAATGACATTAAAGATGCTATTGCTAAAGACAGAGGAAATAATAACTGTACATAAACAGTGTACACAGTTTGATAAAGTCACACCTCATAGAGGTAGGATCTCATGCCACTGTAGCTTATACTAGGCTTGATCAATTAAGGAAGTGGGCGGTAGAGGATAGAAGTAAAACTTTTCACAACGGGTTGAAAATGTACAGATAAACGGGAAGAGGCTGGACTAGTCTATGCGGGAATGATTTGGAATGGAGTTATATAAACTCATGTTCAGCTTAATATAAATAGAAATAATTGCAAATTTATGGGGGGCGGGTGGCACTGCGCAGTAGAACCGGCGGATACACCCTGGGCTCTTGTGCATGACAAGCAGACATCCAGTGGTAACAGAAAAATTAGCTACAGCTGTCTAAGGTGACAGGAAGATCTGCTCAGGAGAGGCCCATGCCAACAGAAACAAGAATGTGGCATGGACAGAAAAGCAGTGTGAGGGTGAAAAGAAAATGAAAGGCACAAAGATAAATCAGGCTTTCGGGCTTTAAAAGAAGTTGCCCCAGCCTGGGTGCCTCTCAGTGGGTCTCTGGAGAAGATTGATGGGAATGATTGACAGCCTGCTGAGTCATCTCAGGAGCTTTCTCCACACGTCTGTCCCGGGCTCGCTCTGATTAAATTATATACATGAGAGTCTGTCTGTGTCTGTGTGTCAGGCAGGGAGAAGGTTACTGAGGTGAGAGCACAAGATCTAAGCCAAGCTGTGCTCTGGCCTGAAGGCGGAGATTTCCAGGGTCTTTATTTTAACTCTACTTCTCTTAGAACAATGCTCAAACTGAGGTGGGTGGCAGGGCAGTTGTGCTACCGTACTCTATGCACAGCCTAGTCCACACGCACAAATGATGTCTTTGTTCTGTCAACACAAATGACTTGGAACCATGACAGTGCAGAAGCAATAACACACTCAGTACCCAGATATTAGTACATTGTACCAGTCTTCAATAACAGGAACCAGGGATCCTTGGAGAAATGGCTGCTTCCAGGTCAGAGGTATGGGGACCATGTGGTGCTGAGAGTAAGGAAGCACTAACACAAATGAGAAAGTAGCCTGATGGATGTCTGTCAGAGCCAACTGAAATAGCTCCCAACTGCCAAAGGTGGAACAATTTGAGCCACAAAATACATACAGGACATTGGAATATATGAGCCAAGGTATAAAATAAATAAGCAATGACTATGTACCTTTATAAATAAAAGATGGAATAAAGAAATGTGGAGAAGAGGCAAATCTTCCTTAGAGAAGAATTCTGAATAACTGCTGTGGACAGTCTATGCCAGGAGCGGCAGTGTAACTCCCTCCTCCCTCCCACCAACACACACACTGGGATGTGGGGTGCATGGTAAGGTTTTCAGCCAAGGAACAGTGTATGTAAAAGGGGCAGAAAGTAACTTTACAGTGCAGGAAACCAGTGAATAGCATCTCATCCAGGTGATCAGGACTAATATCAGCAGTGAGAAGTCCTGTGGCCAGTTTCTACCCTCTGTGTGACATGGTGACAATGGCTTTTACCTCTGTGGTCTTCCTCCTCTGTCATTAGCACCAGTCTGGTCAGAGGAAAATGGCAGTGGGGGTGGGAGGGCACAATGGAAGCCAATCCTACAAAATCCCTGACTAGTACTTCTGTAAACTATCAAAGTCTAGAGAAACAGGAAATCTGAGGAAATTATCACAACAAAGAAGAGCCGAAAGGGGGATGTGAAAACTTAGTACAGTGTGGTTGGGATTCTGTAAAGAGCCATATTAGATAAAAACTACAGAAATTTGAATAAAGTCTGGACTTTAGCTAACAATAATAATGTTTGAATATCGGTCCAGTACTTATTATAATTACAAAGTACTAATGTAAGATATTAATAATAGGAAAAATCTAGGTACAATGTATATGAGAATTCTATCCCACCTTTACAATTTTTCTGTGAATCTAAAATTCTAACTTCTCTAAACTTTAAAAAATACATATGTACTAATAAAATAAAATGTAAAACATTTTTAAAAGCTTGTACAGTTAATTATATGTGCCCTCCTAAGAGCACACATTTCCTTATTTCCCAGTAACAGTTAATTATAGAAGGATTATTACTTGCAGGTAATTTTATACATGACACATATATGTGTGTACATGTATTTTATGTCTGTATTCTAATACGTATACTCATACATTTTTAACCAAGCTCTTTGTATTAAAAGTTGCTAAGATATTCAAGAAGTTCCACAACTGATTGTTTTAAAGTTACACATAACTCATAAAAGTACATCAGTGGTTTTAAAGGGCTTGCATTCCTGGTTAAATATGATTTTCTATGTAACTTTAGATATTATTTGTATTTTAGGGAGGCTATTTTCAATTCACTATAGATTCTTATGAATCCTAATGCTTTGCATGTTAATATCTGTGCTACACTTGGATGAAATATTAGTGTAACCTTGACTTTCATGCTAAACATTAATCATTAAAACCATCTCTCTCTATGGCCTCTCCCTATGAGGTTGATGCCCAGTGAAATCCATCAGTAGGGTTTGGCAGGTGTACTTAATTGAAAACACCAGCTTCCATTTAATTTCAAGATGAAAGAACTAATTAAAAATTATCCCCTTTCCAGAAATTTTTTACTGAGTGGAATCATTTTAAAGAAAGTAAATATCTTCTCATTTTCCAGTTGTAACCACTTTTGCCATAGTCATTGAACTATTTTAAAATGAAGAGCAAACAAATGTCGTTTCATTTGACTGATTACACATGTACCTGTGGGCTGTTGGACCAGCCCCAGGTGAGAGAAGAGCCTGGTGTTTTCCGCTCCGTTGCAGAAGTAGAGTAAGATGTGTGCAAGGGACAGGGTGGGGGGATTGCTGCCTGGCCACCAGCTCTTCAAATGGAGCAGGCTACGCGACTTTAATTGTTTCCCGAGTAATCATCATGTCAGTCAGCCACAAAGAGGAGTGTGTCCTGAGGAGCGGAAATTAGAGAGAAGCAACACTGTGGAATGCAACTTTCCTCAAGTTGTTACCATGGCTACAGGACGCAGACTATTTCTATCCCAGCAGCAAATAGAAGTGCTTTCAGAAAAGGGACAAAGGGAAATCAGGACTATTTCCATAGCAACAGGAAGATCTGCTGTGGAGAAATTACACTTTTTTCTATCTAATAATATTGATATTAGTCATTAATTTTCAAGAGTAGATACATAGAAAACCCTGATCCTGAACCGATGACTTAAAGGATAAGACATGAAAAAAATGCCTTCATTGAAAATGCCTGTAAGGCTCAGGATGATGGTGAATTTGGATGGCTGACACTTTTCAAAGTGAAGGGACTACTAGCTGCTACCAAGTTGCATTCATTCACTGCGAAATTCGGAAGAAATTTCCTTAGCTTATTTCTACCAAAATGATGTCAGATGAATGGGTGTGTGATACAAAGTAAGTACACATTAAAGAAATGATGTGATGAGAAGTAGTTTTAGAATGTGTGAAAGGATTATGAATAGAATTGCAACATTACATAGCAAAGACCAGATTTTTAAAAACGTACAGGGCCGTGGATTTAGCTCAGTGGTTCTGGTGCCTGCCTTGTAAATGAAAGGTCCCAAGTTCGATCCCCGCTATCAAAAAAAAAAAAAGTAAATAAATGATTCTGCAGTGTATGTTTATGGGGAGTAAATGTTGGAAGAAAGAGGGGGGAAAAGGGGTAATGAGAGGGGAAAACTAGAGTTTGAAGGTAATTTTAGGGATTGTGTGTGATATTCAATTTGCAAATGTTAAAAAAGTGTTAAAAAGGAGTTGTTCATGTACATACTTACTGAGCGTCTGCTATTATGCCAGGTACTGTTCCAAGTACTTGAAACACACCAACTGTTTACACAGACAAAACTTCCTGTGTGTCTGGAACTACATTCTCAAGGGAAAGTAATGAAAAGTAAAAACAATAAATAAGAAAAATATGTGTGTGAGACAAATGCTTATAATACAGCAAAACAATCAGGATTTAGGGTTGGAGGGTGAGTTTGCAATTCAAAATAGGGAATCAAGGGTGACCTTGTCAGGCAGGCAAGGTCCCAAGGAGTTCCAGAATCACGGGGGTGTGCATCCCAGTAGAAGGAAGAAGACCATTTTTTGACAAAAATCACATGGTCAGATACTAGAAGGTCCAGATGAAAACCCAGTGCCCTATGCTCATATGCTATTGCCCACTTTATCTTCTTTCTCAACTTAGTTGCTCTCCAACATAACTTCTTGTTCAGTTCTTCTAACTCTTTCCAAGGACCTGTCCATGGACAGAGTGACATTCAGCCTCAACTGGGAACTTGGTACAAATGTAAATTCTCTGGATCCATCCAAGACTTACTGAGTGAGACACCCTGGAGGTGTGGGCACTGTAGCCTGTGAGGAACAGGTCCCCTGGGCCTTTCTGAGAATCACTTCTGTAAGCACAGGGCACTACCTTCTCTTCAGTGACCTCCCTCACTTCTGACTCAGATGTTGAAAATCTTTCATAAATGAACCCAAGCTTGCCAAGCACTCTTCCAACCTGCCTGTAACCCAGTCGAGTTATTCATCAGAACATAACATGTCCAAGTCACTGTGAGAGGCGTACCACCAAGAGTGCAGTTTAACCAGGGTGCCTGCCCAGAGATGAAGTCTTGGGTGCCATCCTGAAGGAGGACAGGTGTAGGGCCTGGGACCTCACTTTACCCAATCTTAAGGAAACTGACAGAAAAGTGTCCCAATTACAGTGAAACAGGATTTTCTACAACCAATCTGAAAGTAAAGTCCTCTGGTAAGAGAGTCACTCAAAGTCACTGTTGGGTCAGTTTACGCACAAATGGGGGAGCAGAATAAGTTTTAATTTAAATTTTATTCTTTTGTCTTCCTTTTCTTAGTATTAGACGTATTCTCCATATTGGCGAGAGTACGTGCCTAGATGCCTTTTGCCTTTCTAGTCCTCTCACATTACTTGGTCTGAAACCATACCAGTTGTCTTTAGATTTTGACCCATGCTGGACCCTGACTCTACTTTCCATAACCACTTCAAAAACAAGTGCTAGACTTCTGATAACAGTGACCAAGAGAGATCAGAACAAGGAACTCACAAGGAGTAACCACAAAGGCTATACCAAAATAGGAAAACTGCTGGAGATAAGAGCTTTAGCACTCGGCTGTGAAGCCTTTTGATTTTGGAAGGGCTGTTAACAGGCTGAGACCATAAAACAGAAACTTCAGCTGTCCTTATGGAGAAAGAGGAAATTTTTGAAATTGAGGTCTAGGACTCTCCATTATGGGGTTTGGTAAAACATGAAAATTTTGAGTTGCAGCCCCTAAAGTCTACAGACAAGAATGAAAGTAGAAGAATCGGATGCATCTGATACTTAAAAGGTGAAATATATAAATGTTGAGAAGAAGCAAATAAATCTATGGGTATTTGCAGATAATACAGATGGCTCTTTTATCTAAAGGTTCTGCATTTGTGGATTCAATCAGCCTCCTATCAAAAAACTGGAAAAAAACTTTTTCATGTCATTATTCACTAAATCATATAGTATAACATCTATGTATGTAGCATTTACATTGCATTAGGTATATTATGGCATCTAGAAATGGCAAGTTAGACAGGAGCCTGGCGTAGGTTGTATGGGAATATTGGGCATTTTATGTAAAGGAATGAGCATCTTCTGACTGTGCTGTGCTTGGGCATCCTGGACCCTGTGCCCATGGATAGAAACAAGTGTATAACTGCCGATGGGATGTAGACTGGCTTCTGGAATGTTCACTGAAAAGTCCAGCACACCTTCTTCCTGACCATACTCCTCACAGAACAACCATTTGACTAGAGGAACACACATACGTGCACACGCGCGCGTGCACACACACACACACTCCTTTAAAGTCTTGGGAGCTTGTCCAGATGGAGATTCTACAAACAGAGAATTGCTCATTCAAGAAAATCTCAGAACAGGAGTCCCAAGTATTTGAGCCACTCTTACTCTTTCTCCATACCTTTCCACTCTCATCTTGGGAAAGCTCTACTCCAGGTACTGAGTGCTCAAGAACTCAGGCAAGAGTGCCCCTCCTTCACCTCAGATGCCAGTTGAGGTCTGCAGGTTCAGCTGGGAGGGCTGGCTGCTGGCAAGGCTCAGACGGAGATTCAGGGTAGGTCTGCCTCTGCCTTGGGCAGATCATCTGCAAATCACAGGAGCTGGGGTGGGGACCAGGGTCTTCTGCTTCTCCCCCAGTCCCTCTCTGCCTTGTGAGCCAGCACTAGGAATGTGTGTAGCCCCTGGTGTTTAAGGATTGCCCTGCCCGACATGCAGGCTATGGCAGCAATGATGGGGCCCCGTACTCTTGTCCTGCGGTGCCTGGCCTGGAGCCCTTACCTATGAGCAGAGTCTGATAAGAAGGAGCCTCTGTCCTCTCCATTGCACCCACCTGGAAGAGCTGCCTTACAGAAGTATGAAGGACAGTCTGTCTTCAGTCTGAAGGGTAGTGACTACGCAGTAATTTAAACCCCCATGAAAAAAAAGCGCAGGAACGAGTAAATGAAAATATGTAATTATAACAGTATAATTGCATATTTCTTCTTTTGTCTTCTCGTCATAGGCTTAAAAGCAATTGCATAAACAATATGATTATAATTGTATTGTGCTTAAAACATACAGAAATTAATATAACAGTAACAGGACAAAGGATACATGGGGGAACCAAACTATATCTGAGTTAGATTCTGAACATTAGTGATGACTTGACTTCTTAGGGGAAAAAATGAAAAGCGTCAGAAATGGTGAATAAAATGGTTAATATAACACATTCTATAAACACGAACATATTTTCCATTCATCATTTGGATGTGAAAAAAGTGAACCTTGGTACATCACCTGAAACATAAAAAATTGGAAAAAGACTTCATTCACTAAAAAAGATATAAAGGAGGCAAAGAGGCATGGTAGGAGCTGCCCAGCAGCCTTACTAGGTTAGGGAAATGCAGGTTAAAAGCATAATGAATGACTTTGATCCAAGTATTTTAAATATTTTAACTATAGGGTAGTTAAAATAAAAAACACTAGAGACAGCAAAGACAGCTGAAGATGTAGAGTAAATGAAACTTTTTCAAATTTTTAGTGAAAATGCACAATTATAAAACACACTAGGAAACAGTTTGACAGCTTCTTACATATTTAAACATGTTCTAAAGTATGACCGAGAGGTCCAGCTCTTGATATTCATACTAAAGAGATGAAAATTTATTTCCACATAAAACTTTTACATTAATATTTATAGACATTGTATTCATAAATGTTATATACTGGATACTACCCAGATATCCTTCAGTTAGTGAATAGATAACAAATCTGGTATATCCCTACATTGAAGTCGTTTTTATAAAAATTAATGGTCTTTTACTTCACATTACAACTGGTGCAAATTTCAAAGGAAAAAACCAGACTGAAAAGGTCACATATTGTATGACTCCATTAGGTGATATTCTCAAATAAACAAACAAAAACACCTTACAAAATCATGAGGTTGGAGAACTGATCAGTGGGTGCCCGGAGTTATAGGTGGGAAAGAGGATGACTACAAAGGGACACCAGGGGAGTTATTTTGAGTGATGAGTGATAGAACTATTTCCTGTCCTGATTAGGTCGATAGTTACACAAATATATATATATATATATATATATATATATATATATGCCGGCATACATACACACACACACACACACACACACACACTGTTTAATAAAAGTCATGTCACCTTACGATGGAAAATGCAACTGTATGATACAAATAAAATTTCAGAGAACATTATTTTCAATAGCATCAAAAATATTGAATACCTCATAAAACTCTAACAAAATATGCATATCACCTACATACTGTTTCTCAAAAAATAAGACCTAACAGCCTTGAAAAACTAATGATCAAAAATGCCAGCCCAAATCAGCCTATCCTCACCTTGTCTACCACTACAGTAGCCCCAGAGCAAGAGAATAGTGGAATATAATCTTCTGCATGATACTACCAACACCATGGTAACAACCAAGTAGGGCTTATTTGCCAAGTCTTATGTTCTTATAAGTCTTATTTTCAGAGAAACATGGTAGTTAAGTACAAAACAGTATTGAGAGAAATTAAAATAAGTCTAAACAAATGTTGGTACATTCCATGTTCATGGGTAGACTCTATGTTGGAAACAAGATAATTATTCATAAACTGATCTGTCAAATCAGTACAATCCCAGGGGGTTGGAAGAGAGGGGGGGATTTATAAGCTGATTCTAAGATGTAATATGCACATAACCAGAAATGGCCAATGTAGTTTTCAGTAAAAATAATGATCATAGACTGGCTGCACTGGACATGAATATTTATGAGAAAGCTTCAGTGATGAAGATAGTGGAATGTGGTCAGAGGCACACTGATAAGTCAGAGGAATCTATCAGAGAGCCTAGAAAAGGCCCAAGCACATACATGACATCAAGTTTGTTATAGGCAGGGCATTGCAGAGCAGTGAGGAGACACCATCCCCTCAATAAGTTCTGGTGAAGCAAATATCCACAAGAGAAGAAAAGAAGACCAGATCTACACTTCACCAAAACACAGCTGTGATGAGTCATAGGTTTAAATAACACAGGCAAATAATACAACTTCTGAACTTTAAAAAATGGAGCTATCGCCATAGATTCAGACATATAAGGCTATTTTTGTGCAAACATAAAAATACTAAAATTCATACAGAAATACAAAAGACCATGATTAGCTTACACACTCTTGTAAAAGAAGAGAGCATTACACTTCCTGATTTAAAAATATATTACAAAGCAATAATAATTAAAATAGTGTAACACTGACATAAAGACAGACATATGTATAGACTAATAGAGCAGAATAGAGAGCCCATAAATCAACCCATACATATATGTGCTCATCAACTGACCTTCACTAAGAGTATCTGGAATACACAGCAGGGAGAAGATTGGGGAAAACCGGATATCTACATGCAAAGAATGAATCTGGGCCTTATCTTACTTACATTATCCACAAACATTAACTCAAAATGGATTAGTTATAAAACTCCTTGAAAAAACCTTCCTTACATTGGTCTTGGCAGTGATTTCATGTATATGACACCAAAGCACAGGCAATAAAAGCAAAAATAGACAAGGAGCACTATATCAAACTAAAAAGTTTTCTCAACAAAGCAATCAAAAGAGTAAAAATAGAAACCTATGGAATGGGAGAAAATATTTCCAATTGTGTATCAAATAATTGTTAATTTCCAAACTATATGATAAACTCCTATAACTCCATAGCAAAACACTAATAAATAGTAACCCAATTTTTAAAATTTATGAATACGTGTGTGTAGTACATAATGTTTTGGCACATGTATGTAACACATCTTAATTCCTTTTTGTATCCCCTTCCCACCCATCCCTCAATTCCCTTCCTTATTTTGTGTTGTTGGGGGTTTTTTGGCACGTATTTGTAGTACATAATATTTACATTCCATGTGTGGAATTGGTACATGTCTCAATTTATATCTCAGTTTCTTTTTTCATCCCTTCTCCTCCCCTTTCCCTTCATTTCTTAATCCCCTTCCCCTTTGAGAAGGATCTATCTCCCTACTTCATCTTATATATCATTTATTTTGTTCTTTATTTTTACTCTGGGTTTTCCATTTAAGAAAAAGATGTGATTTTTAAGCATGTGTATCTGATTTATTTCACTTAATATTATGGTTTCAAGGTGAATCCATTTTCCTACAAATGGCTCAAATTTATCTTTCTTTGTGGCAGAGTAGTACTCCACATTGTATAAATAGCACACTGTATCCACATATCTCTGTTATATGATGTCTTTAACTCTTTTGGAAAGAAATCTAGGAGAGGAATAGCTGGGTCAAGTGGAATTTCTAGTTTTAGTTTTTTGACGAATCTCCATACTAATTTTCTTAGTGGTTGTACTAGTTTACATTGCCATCAGCAGTGCAAAAGGATTCTTTTTTATTCTCCCCACAGCCTTTCCAGCGTTTGTTAGTTTTTGATTTCCTGATGATGGCCATTCTTTCTGGGGTAAGATGGAATCTCAGTGTTTTTTAATTTCCAGTTCTCTAATGGCCAGCAATGTTGAACATTTCTTAATGTATTTATTGGCCATTTGTACTTCTTCTGTGAAGTGTGTTCATTTAGCTTGCCCATTTTTTGATTGGGTCTTTTATTTTCAGGATCAATTTTTTTTTTTAGTTCTTTATATATTCTAGATATTGAGTTCCCTATCTGAGGAATCAATGGCAAAGAATGTTTCCCATCATGTAAGTTATCATTTCACTCTGTTGGTTGTGTCTTTTGCTGTCCAGAAGCTTTTAAACTTAATATGATCACATTTGTTCATTCTTGGAACTATTTTCAGTACATCTAGGGTTCTGTTCAGAAAGTCCTTGCCTATGCCTGTGACTTAAAAAGTTTTACCTACCTTCTCTTCCAGCAGGTTGTTTCTGGTTTAATGTTTAGTTCCTTTGATCCGTTTTGATTTTAGTTTAGTACATGGTGAAAGATACAGGTCTAGTTTAATCTTCTGCATATGGATAACCAATTTTTCTAACATTATTTAGTAAAGAGACTGTCTTTCTTCTAGTGTGTGTTTTTGGCCCCTTTGACAAAGGTCAAATAGTACCCCCATTGTATTTAGAGCTGTTTCTGCATCCTCTATTCTGTTCCATTGATCCCACGTCTGTTTTTGTGCCAGTAGCATATTGTTTTTATCACAGCAGCTTTGTAATATAACTTCAAGTCTAGGATTATAATGAATCTCACTTTGGTCTTTTTACCCAGGATTGCTTTTGCTGTTACTGCTTTTGGTTCCATATGAATTTTAGGATTATCTTATCGTTCATGTATGTGTAACTATTGAAGGAGAAAGACATGGCTTAAATATATTGGTTGATTTGGAAACATGTCAGAAAAATTTATTTTATAGAGATACTACCATTAATTCATGTTTCCATCCTGAGCAGTAGGAAAACTGGAACCTGAGTGGCATTCTTCCTCTTGTGGTAAGAGAAACAGCAACATTATTTACATGCACAGAAATCTTTCTATCCTGTGAAATCTTACACTTCAAAAAATTGGTTATCTTCATCATTTTATATATGTATTCATAATACACATTATCACTTTCTTTGATTTATGTGATTTTCTATGAACCCTATATGTAGGCCATAAAAAATGTGTGTTTAATTTGAATTCTGTTTTCCAATGCCCACTCTTTCTTTTACAGTTCTTACTGCTTTACATCATCTTTAAAAATCTTTATATCCTAATTTTTGTAAATGTAGCATTTCACAATCTTAAGTATAAACCATGATGAGTTCCTTTTGAAAATGTTTGCCTAATACACCTTGACAGCTTTGAATATTATTCTTTTATTATAATTGTAAATTACATTCCATTATTCTACTTTCTAATTAAATGATTCTTTGGCAAAAATTAAGAAATGTGAAAGTGGTTCAGTTGTCTTCTGGTTGAAAAAATATTACATCTTTTCACTGACACCATCTTTGGATAAAAAATTGGGGAAGTATCGAGGCCCCTGCTGAGAGTCTCAATCTCCTGCAAGACAGTATGACACAAGGTGAAAGGACACAGAAACAAGACTCAAACAGAAAGTGGGGATCTTGGATCATCTGAGCTGATCTGGGTAGCAAAGACAAAAGGCACCCAAGACCTCCAGTATTTATTGATTATATGCATGAGAAGAAATAGAGCAGTGTATGCGTGAGATATCTTGTGATACCGTGTGAGACATCTGGCAATAACAGTTATCACAGGCAAGGCTCATAAAAGGGAGGCCATGCATTCCTGCAAAAGAAACAAAAGGGAGACCAGGACTGGCCATAATTAACCAGTAACCTATCAGGTCAGTGAGGGAGGCTGTAATTCAGAGAAAGGAATTTAATTGGAATCACATTATCCTCAGCTGTGATGTTATCTCAGTCAGGGTCCTGCAGCTTCACAGACCAGGACTTAGGTCTTTGCCACAGCCTGCCAGTAAACTAGGCAGGGGGGTGAGCTACAGGGAAGTTACCTCACTGTTTGACAGGTTAAAGAAATAATACTTGGAAATCAATTACCTGGCACATAGTAAGTGCACAATATATGTGAACTGTTTATGTTTGTAAATATCTAATATTGGGATCCAATATTGCAATTTTTTCACTTAAGTAATTGCTTTTGAGAGAGAAATTGTCTTAGTCACTTTCTTTGTATGTGAGACAAAATACTCAACACCTACAACTTAAAGGAGTATAGGTTTTGGCTAACGGTGATAGTTCCTTGTCAGCCAGATCTATGACAGAAATTCCTGGTGGAAGGGCCTGCTGGGGAGGAGAGTGGCTCACATCATGGCATCAAGGAGGCAGAGTGAGAAGAGAGAAGCCAGGGAGGTAAATATACCCTGCTAAGTCAGCCCCTTGTGACCCACCTCCAGGCAGACCACATCTAACAACAAATCAGCTCTAGCGCTCCCATAATCCAGTCACTTTCAAAAGCCCCACCTCTGAACATACGGAACTTTTGGGGGACACGCTAGATCTAAACCTAAACATATTCCCGGAACCATCTGGAGTCCAGTTCATTAGTATCCACCATGACATATGATTTCCATCTAAGCAGAGATTGGGCCAAACTAGAAGTGTGGTTTTGTGAAATGATGTTTTTCATCTCTACTAGTTTATGTGAGAAAGTGATGAATTTTATTATACTTTTTAATTCAAGTTTCCAAATTAATGGCCCTTCTTAAATATTCTTGGCAAATCTGAAAATTTTTCTAGAACAGAATTAACAGTCATAGAAATGCCTCTGTGATGTTATGAAGTTCCGTTCATTTGCCAAGTGCACTCTCCCTTTTGACTTTCATCCCTGACCTTATGAGCTTGCACTGTCTTGATTAACTTCTTGTGAATGTTCTAGATCAGATATTCTGAATTCTGGAGCATTTTGGAACCTGTCTCCATTTTTATAATTGCTTTCCTGGCCCTGTCTCCTATTTCTGATTCCCTCCCTTTTTTGTGTGTGCTGGGGATCAAACTCAGGACCTTGCGCTTGCGAGGCAGGCAGCGGCACCACTAAGCTAAATCCCCAGCCCTTCTCTTCTCTTTTTGATAAATGCCAGCTCACATTCTTTCTATGCTTCTATCCTCTTAGCCCAGCATTCCAACCTTGATCTTTGCCCCATCTTCATAGGGGTCTCTGCAAGGTTTCTTGTCTTCTGCAGCTTTTTTAAAAAATATATATATATTTATTGGTACATTTTAGGTATAAAATACATTTACATTTATCATTGGGTGTTTGTACCAGAACATGATGCATCTTAGTTTTTATTTTTTCTCCCATTACCTGTGCACCCTTCACCCCCTCCATCCTTCCCTAGCTACACAGAGTTTGATTCCATTTTTTTTTTCTCAAAATTTTTTTCTTTCCCTTCTTCCCTTTCCCCTTTCCCTTCCACCATCCCCAAACCCTTGGACCTTTTCTTATTTCAAATTATCAATTATTCATTTGAATCATTTTCATCCTTATTTACACTTTCAATTTCTTACACCAGAGAAACTATTAGGTATTTACACATGTGTGTCCTATTTATTTCACTTAAGAGTATGGCCTCAATATGCATCCATTTAGCTATAAATGTCTCTAGTTTCTCATTCTTTATGGCTGAGTAGTACTCCATTTTATAAAAAAAAAAAAAAAAGCACCACATCTTCTTTATCCAGTTTTCAGTCAATGGGCATTTGGGGTGTTTCCAAGCTTTAGCTATTACAAATTGTGCCACTATAAACATAGGTGCACATATATCTCTGTGGTATGATTCTTTTAATTCTTTGGGGAAGAGTCCCAGTAGGGAAATAGCTGGGTCAAATGGAACCTCTAGTCCTAGTTCTTTGAGGTATCTCCATACTGATTTCCACAGTGGTTGCACCAGTCTGCACTCCCACCAACAATGGAGAAGGGCTCCCTTCTCCCCACACCCCCGCCAGCATTTGTTATTGGTTGATTTCTTGATAGCAGCCATTCTTTGTGGGGTGAGGTGGAATCTCAGTGTTGTTTTCATCTGCATCTCTCAAATGACCAGTGATGCTGAACATTTTTTCATATATTTATTTGCTGTTTTTACTTCTTTGAGAAATGTCTGTTCATTTTGGTTGCCCATTTTTGAATTGGGCCTTTGAATTTGGGAAGTCTGATTTTTTTCAGTTCTTTATATATTCTTGATAGTAGCCCTTTGTCTGAGTTACAGCTGCTAAATATTTCTTCCCACATTGGAGGTTGTCTCTTAGCTCTGTTGGTAGTTTCTCTTGCAGAGCAGTTGTCTTCTGCAGCTTTTGCAGAGTTTATGCCACATGCATTTCTCCAATGGGGCTGCTTTTCTAAGTTGGAGTGAATGGCCATAGTTCCTCCTCTGCAGGACTAGTTCAGGCTGATGATGTTTCTATCTGCACATTCTTTTTACTGACACAATGTGCAAGTTGGAAATCTACTGTCACCATTCCTAGGGTTAGAAGTTGTTTTCCTTTCTGTCAGTGTCCACTTCATTGGCCAAACTCAGCCAGACTTCCTTCAGAATCATGTGTCCTCACCAAGAAGCCTCACAAAAGCCTTTCGACAACTGGCCAGTGTCATGAGACAAGGCCAAGGACCTCTGTGTTCAGTCCAGCTGTTTGACAAAGGAATATTTCAGTCTGCAAGATAAACATGATTTGACAATGACTACAACAGGGTGTGGTCACCATTTGTGACTAATTTCATGTTGTCATCTGTCATAAAACAAAGTGTTTAATATGAGCTTAAATTATTTTTCCCTGAAAAGACCAAACAGCTTATAAGAAAGTGATCAAAAAGTCTTCTCAAGAAATCAGGCATAATATTCCTGATTCAGAGATTGTGGGCTTGAAAGAAGTTAATGGGCTTCTTGTGTCTTTTGCTCAAAGCATGAAATATAGCAATATTAAATCTGATAAACTGGGGGCCAGGCATGTAGCTCAGTAGTAGAGTACATCTTTACCACGTGCAAGAACCTAGATTCAGTCCCCAGAGCAAAACAGAACAAGACAGAAATTTTGCAATACATCTAACACTCTCCATGTTAAAAAAAAATTAAAAAGAAAGAAAACAATACACAGTATGGACTCCTTTGCAAACAGGACAAAGACCCAAGCTAGTTTTTCTTGTCACTAGGACAAAATTCCTGACACCCACAATTTAAAAGAAGAGCCAGTTTTCTTAGGCTAAAATAAGCAAATAACACAGTAAAAAATCATGCTTATGTAAAGCTTACCTAAAACAGCTTCCTTTACCAAGAACTACTAAAACACTATACTTTCTAAAATTCTCCTGATTTCTGTTGGAATAATAGACACTGCCAGGTTCAGAGCAGGTGGAAAAGTGTTTATGGGCCATGGAGAGTAGACAACTGGAGCTCAGGCTTTGCTCCTTGACTGTGGTTTTATACTATGTCTTAGCCTCTCTTTGGACCACAGCGTGCTCATTGAAATGCATTTTGGAAACCAAATAATTCCTAGTGGGTTATGTTTCTCCCAAGAACAAAATGTCCTTGGGGGTCTTGCCTTGGCTCTTGGAGCTCTTCCTTCCGAGTCCTGTATCTGGGGACACCTATGCTGGTGTAAGTAGATGGCATCAGTGTGGACAGTAAAGCACTTGGGTGAGGAACTCACAGAGGAAAGTTAGTGACTATTTGAGTATAAGTAGAGTCCATCTCAAGGAAAGAAGAAATCGGGGAAGTAATGTGCTACTGACAGTTTGCTTCCTTGAACTTCTCAGAACTTGTATTTTATGAAAAATATGACATAAAAAAGATTTTGTTTGGAAAGAAGATATACCTGGAAAGAGGTGGGCAATGTTTTTGAGGGAAAATTTCTGTACTATGTTAAGAAAATAACCAAGAGATGTGTATTATATATAATATATATTATGTACATGTATAGATGCATGTCAGTGTCTATAAATAAACTTTTAAGTTATTCTTTAAATCATGACTTTACAGAGATAATAATTTCTTAAAGATAAACGGCCCTAATGTCTCAAATGTAAGCTATACATTTTGGCGTAAAATTGGAAATGCTACATGAATAATTACTTTTTTCTCCAGTTTGCATTAAAAACATTTGACACAGGCAGGTTTTTATTTTTGCCTTTTTATTTCTATTTTTTAAAATCAAAACCATGGATGCTGCCAGACATGGTGGTGCACACCTATAATCTAAGAACTCAGGAGGCTGAGGCAGGAGGATCACCATGAGTTTGAGGCCAGCCTGGGCTACATAGTGAGTTTGAGGCCAGTCTGAACTACATAACAAGACCCTATCTCAAAAAAAAAAAAAAAATGCCACAGTGCTATTCCACTGAGCTACACCCCTAGCCATATATATGCATATATATATATATTTTTTTTTGAGACCAAAGACTCATTAAGTTGCCCAGTCTGACCGCGAACTTGTGATCTTCCTGCTTAGCCTTTCCAGTCCCAGTGATCATACATGTACTACCACACCTGGCTGCACAAGGAGTTTTTAAAACACGTCCAAATTTTCATCACCTGTGGATGGGAGGCTGGTCAGAACCCAGGCAGCCTGGCTCCAGGTCTGTGTTTCTGCCATGTTACAAGTGAGTGATGAAGCCCACGGAAAGGCAGGGGCAGCAAACTCTGTAGTTCTCACTTTGGGAAAAAGAGAGAATACAAGAGCAACAAACTTTCCAAGGACAGTCAGACCCGAGCCAGGTGCTCTTCAGGTTCCTGGAGTTTATGGTCATCACATTCCGTTTGCAGAGTCCTGGTTACCATAGGGAAGTGGCTTCAGAACACTTCCTTCACTTTCTAGTTGTTCTGTACCCCAAGCTCCTGAGATCCTGGAGAAACACCCAGTCCTGATCTGTAAAAGGCTTTTTTGGGGGGCTAGAGTCATAAAAACAAGAGCAATTATTATGCACATTGCTTCTATTATCTGTAATGCAGCAGAAGTCTCTGTAACCCTCTTTTAAAATTTTCTTTAAAGACAAGGGTTCCTGGTTGGTATGTAGTAGCCAAGGAATAGGAAATGAAAATCATTTCTTTAACATCTTTTTTTTCAAGTTGCACACAACACCGCTAATAGCCTATTGGGTGTTTGTGGCTTATTTTCAGTGAAGATGTGGTTATATTTTTTGCTGTAGCTGCAGTTCTCTTAGACTTGTTTACATCATAACACAAAGTACTTTAAACATAGATTCTTTTACAATGACATTTTTATCATTTAAATCTGATCTGTTCCTGGAGGTAGAACAAAGAGCAATGTTGGGATGATGGAAGCCTATGTTCTTTTCAAGTGGGTATAATGATGCATTTCCAGTCCATTCAGAAACCCCAAACAGTTTCCCCGAATATCAATAAAACCCTTAAACATCTATGTACAAATCCAGCAAGAGTATCTGAGTACTCCATTGAGTAGTCTTCCACAAAAAAACGAGTGCTGTAAAGTAGATGAATTGAGAGATAATATTTGTTTGCAGTGCTGAGGATGGAACCTCAGGCCTTGTGCATGTTAGGCAAGCTCTTTATCACTGAGTTATAGCCCAGCCTCCTAAAAGATATTATTTAAAGAATAATGCAGATACTATCTAAAATTGTACCCAGATTTGCAATACACTTAGATGGAAGGTTTAAAGATACAAAAGTTACAAACCATGAGAGCTAAACGCTCCTGGAAAGGGAGGCAAAGATGGAAGCCATGATGCATAATGTAACACCTAGTGTACACCTTACCACTCAGCTTGCTGCAGCACAAACCATCCTACTCTACAGCTTTGTATCACTCTTCAGGACTCGTGGATGGGCTGAGCAGGTGTTCTAGAGTCTCTGGACTGGGGATGACTTCCTGAGGATGGCTTCACTTACTTGTCTGGAAATGGGCTTGGAATCTGCTAGGACTATGAGTGTGACTCAGTATTGTTCTGTCTCACGCAGGCTAGGCTAATCTTCATTTTTGTTGGTGGCTATATGGTCTTCAAGAGCATCAAGCTCTGTCCCTGTCTTGCTGCTGTCAACTTTGCTACTCAGTTGCATGGCCATCTCTAGAGTGTCTGGGAGGGTTTAGCCAAAGCCATGGACAGAGGAAAGTGAAGTCTTATGGCTGTTTTAGAGATAACTTATCAGAGCATGCTGCACACTTTAATGCAGGATCACCCACCGCTTAAAAGCGTCACTGATGTGCACAATGAAATTTTGTAGAGCAGGTTTCCAGTTGTAGTATATATTTGAGAAAGATATGTTTTTGAGACAATATAATGGATATTCAGACAAAGTTTTGTAGCAAGAACAGGTAAAGTTTTCAAGTGAAAAAACTTGAAACTGCAGAAAGTAGTTTTGAGGACAAAAACCATGAAAGGCTTTGGATCACTTTGCACTTTATCTGTGACACGTTTTACTCATTTTCTTAAGGCTTTTTCCTTCAGTGTGGTATATAAAGTAGGTCTGTTGGTCTCTCCTTGGGCTATCTTAAAGTACCATAGATGGGGTAGCTTATGCAACAGACATTCATTTTCTCATGGTCCAGTACCTGGAATTCTGAAATCAGTGTGTTGGGAAATTTGGTTTCTTGGGTCCTCAGTCCTTGGCTGGTAGATGCCCTTCATTTTTGTGTGTCTTCAAATGGTCTACCCTGTGTGTGTGTGTGTGTGTGTGTGTGTGTGTGTGTGTGTGTGTGTGCGCGCGTGTAAATTTGTTCTTCTTATTGGGACAGTTAGATGGGATTAGGATCCAACCCAATGACCTCATGTTAACTTAATTACCCCTTCAAAGCCTAATTTCCAAAATTCAGTCACATTCTGACATACTGGGAAATAGAGCTGCAACAAGCAAATTTTAGAGGAACATGATTCAGTCGATTAAGAGCCTGCTGGGCTCTTTTGCAGCCTGTTCTACCCACAGATCTCCGATGAACTAGCTCTTTTCTGGGTGGAGGGGAACTGGGGACATGGATTTTTCCCTTTGAATAATGAGCATTCATACAGAAGATCCAGACTCTGAAAGCAGTAATGAATCAGAAAGGAGGTTCACAGTGGCCCCCCACTGTCTACATGAATGAGCTGGTTTGCTTGCCAGAGTAAGCAAAAGATGCTAGGAGTAGATGCAGAATAGAGTCCAGCAAACCTGCTGAGCCCAGAAAGCCAGGCTCTTCCGGCCTCGGCCTCGGGAGGAAGCCCAGCAGTGTGCTGCAGGCCACTGTCCAGGCAGTGCCTGTGGCTCTGGGCCGCCTGGGATTGGAGGGCTTGCTCAGCTTCCAGATACAAGTCAGACCTCTCATTTCAGAGCCCTTGGAGGACAGCAAATTCCTTCGTTCCATTTTGTGAGAATTAGCTGTCAGACTACAGAATCACAGGTTTCAGCAGGCTGCTTTGTAATGAAGGTGGGTGATTTTGGCTAATAGGCAGGGCACTTTTGTATCCATGGGAGTTAAGTGTGCTTAACCAGAGTGGATTTCTTGATGGAGAAGAAAAAAAAGGAGTGTGAGCCAGAGGAGGAATCATCGTCCATGTTACCATTCTCTATCCTGGAGACATTGTTAATTGTGAGATACACCAAATAAAAAAATGAGGCACTGGCATAAGGAGAACAGCTGTGAGTAAGCACTATGCTTAAAGAAGGAAGGCTCCAGGCAAGTATGGAGAGGCCATAGGAAGGTGAGGGGCAGGAAGGCTGGATGAAGAGACTTGGGAAAGAGGGCAGCGTGGGCTGGTGAGGGGTGGCACAAAGGAGCCGAGCCGGGTAGAGGGACGTCCTGAAGTGTGTGCCACACCGTGGCTGTAGTCAGGCTTGCCTGGGAGAGGGGGATGAACAGGTTGTAAAGCAAAGAGCCTTGCTTACCTCAGTATCCTGGGAAGGAGTTTGAACCTATATTCTGTGCACTCAGAGTAGCCACTACACCTTTTCTTTTTGGGGTGGCAGTGGTCAGACCCAGGGAATAGCGTGTGTTAAGTGCTCCATACCACTGACCTACACCCCAGCCCCATTACTCATTATAAGTCCGGGGTAGTTGGAACACATACAGTGGATTGCATACCTGAAGAATTTAATGTAGAAGCTGCTGATGAGTGAATGAATACCGGAGAAATGACAGCTATTCAAGGGGCAGAATACTGAAAGATAGGCAAGTCAAGGGGAGAGAGAAGTGCCCCAGGCTGACCTGCCTGTCCTACCTCACCTTCAGCCTCTGCTGTGCCCCACCTCAGAGGCTGTCCCCACGACTGCCTTTCCAAGGATTCAGGGTTGATGGAGAGCAGGAGGAAGGTAGATCTGGCTCCAGCGTGGCCTCCAGCAGAGGCTGTTTGCTCAGGACCTTGATGTCCCCAGAAGGCCCCTCTTAGGGTCCACCAGTGAGTCCAGTCTCAGACCCTTTAAAACCTCAGACCTCAGCCAGGGAGAGCTTGCCTTGGAAGCTTGGACATGGAAGCCACAGGACTCCTCACTCGCAGAGCCCCCTTGCTTACCCTCCCTGGAGAGGTTCGTATTGATCACGCTGCTCTGGCCTGATGGATCTGTGCGTGCGTGTGTGCGTGTGTAATGTACACAGGCCAGGGATTCTAAACACGGCTGCGGGCTCCTGCTTGGCTTCCCACATCAGCGCTTCTGCTACTGATACTGAGTGCAGGCGTTCGGGCCCCAGCGAAGTGGAGCTGGGGCAGCCTTCGGGACTAGGGCTCTGGGATGAGGTGCACATGGCTTTCCATGGCAGTGCTGGCCTCCAGAGGCTGCTGGCTCCAGACTGTGAGTGGAGAAACCCAGAGGAGAAACCCGGAGCCCAGAGACTCACAAACTTTCCCGGGGAAAGTCGAGGTTCTCCGGCTCGGCAGAATTCCAAACATGGCTGTGGTGTTACCTTGGGGACTTGCCAGTTCTGGTAAACTTTAAAAACTATTTGTGACAAAATGCTGAGGGAAACATATTCTTTTTTTTTTTTTTCTTAGTTCTTATTTTTTCCCTATTCCTAGCCCTCCCTTCATGCCCTCCACCCTTCCCTATTTACAAAGACTTTATTTCCATTTTTTCCATTTCTCAGCATTTTTTCTTTTCCCTTCTTTCCTTTCCCCTGCCCTTCCCACTACCCCTACCCCTTTGGACCTTTTCTTCCTATTTTGCATTATCGATTATTCATTCTAATCATTGGTACATTTTAGGTATACAACATAATGACATTCATCATTGGAAATTTGCAACTTTACATAGTCTCTCTTGGTTCTTATTTTTCACCCTGGCCCAGCCCTCCCTTCAACCCCTCCAGTCCTCCCTATTTACAAAGATTTTGTTCCTATTTTTCCATTTTCTCATATTAATCCCATTCCCTTCTATCCTTTCCCCAATCCCTCCCACTTCCTTCCCCTTTGCCCCTTTTCTTCCTATTTCACATTACCTATTATACATTTAGTCCTTATTTACACTTTCAGTTTCTCACACCAGAGAAACTATTCGGTATTTACACATGTGTGTCCTATTTATTTCACTTAAGAGTGTTCCCTCAATGTGCATCCACTTAGCTATAAATGTCTCTAATTTCTCATTTTTTATGGCTGAGTAGTACTCCATTTTATAAAAAAACCACATTTTCTTTATCCAGTCTCCAGTTGATGGGCATTTGGGCTGTTTCCAAGTTTTAGCTATTACAAACTGTGCTGCTATGAACATGGGCACACATATTATCACTGTAGTATGATTCGTTTAATTCTTTGGGGAAGATCCCCAGCAGTGGAATAGTGGAGTCAAATGGGACTTCCAGTCCTAGTTCTTTGAGGTATCTCCATACGGATTTCCACAGTGCTTGCACCAGTCTACAGTCCCACCAGCAGTGGAGCAGGGTTCCTCTTTCCCCACAGCCCTGCCAGCATTGGTTATTGGTTGATTTCATGATAGCAGCCATTCTTTCTGGAGTGAAGTGGAATCTCAGCATTGTTTTCATTTGCATCTCTCGAATGACCAGTGATGTTGAACATTTTTTCATGTATTTATTTGCTATTTCTACTTCTTTGTCTGAGAAATGTCTGTTCATTTCAGATGCCCATTTTTGGATTGGGTCTTTAAATTTGGGAGGTCTGATCTTTTTAAGTTCTTTATAGATTTGAGATAGTAGACCTTTGTCTGAGGAAAAGCAGGTGAAGATTGTTTTCCCACATTGTGGGTTGTCTCTTCACACTGCTGGTGGTTTCTCTTGCTGTGCAGAAGCTTTTTAATAAGAAGAGATCCCATTTGTTGATTGTTTATGCTAGTTCACAGGCAACTGAGGTTTTGTTCATAAAATCTTTTCCTACACTGATGTCTTCAAGCGTTCTACCTAACCTCTGTTCCAACTGGTTCAGAGTTTCTATTTTAATATTTAGATCTTTAATCCATTTTGATTTTAGTTTAGTGCATGGTGAGAGATATAGGTCTAGTTTTAATCTTTGGCAAGTTGAAGCCCAATTTTTCCAGCACCATTTATTAAAGAGGCTATCTTTCCTCCAGTGAGGGTGTTTGGCTCCTTTGTCAAAGATGAGATGGCTGAGTGTGTCTGGCGTTGTTTCTGCATCTTCTAATTTGTTCCACTGGTCCTCAGGTCTGTTTCTTTGCCAGTACCATGCTGTTGTTTTCACAGTAGCTTTGTAGTATAGTTGCAGGTTGGGGATTGTGATACCCCCTGCCATGTCTGTGTTACCTAGAATTGCTTTTGCTATTCTGGGTCTCTTCTTGCTCCAAATAAATTTTTGGATTGTTTTCTCAAGGTCTATGAAGTATGCTGCTGGGATCTCAATTGGAATTGCATTAAATCTATATAGCAGTTTTGGAAGTATGGCCATTTTCACTATATTAATCCTTCCTACCCAGGAGCAGGGGATGTCTTTCCATTTTCTGATATCATCTTCAATCTCTCTTTTCAGAGTGCCATAGTTTTCAGAGAAGAGGTCTTTGATTTCTTTCGTTAGGATGATTCCTAGGTATTTCAGCTTTTTGGATGCTATTGTGAAAGGAATTATTTGCCCTATTTCTCTCTCAGTGAGTCTGTCATTCATGTAGAGGAAAGCTATTGATTTTTGTGTGTTGACCTTGTAACCAGCTACTTGACTGAATTTGGTTATTAAGTCTAGAAGACTTTTGGTGGAGTTCTGGGGTCTTCTATATAGAGTATCATGTCATCTGCAAATAATGACAATTTGACTTCTTCATTTCCTATCTTTATTCCTTTTTTTCTTTCTCTTGTCTAATTGTCGTGGCTAATGTTTCCAGAACTATATTGAACAAGAGTGGTGATAGTGGACATCCTTGTCTTGTTCCTGATTTTAGTGTGAAGGATTTCAGTTTTTGACCATTTAGTATGATATTGGCTGTTGGTTTTTCATAGATGGCTTTTATCAGTTTGAGGTAGAGACCATCTATTCCAATTTTTTGTAGGGTTTTTATCATAAATGCATGTTGGATTTTGTCAAATGCTTTTTCTGCATCTATGGAGATAATCATATGGTTTTTGTCCTTGGCTCTATTGATATAGTATATTACATTAATTGATTTTCATATATTGAACCATCCCTGCATCCCTGGGATGAATCCCACTTGACCAGGGTGTATGATCTTCTTGACGATCTTCTGCATTCTGTTTGCCAGTAACTTATTAAGGATTTTTGCATCTATGTTCACTAGTGAGATTGGCCTATAGTTCTCTTCATCAGTTGGGTCTTTCTCTGCTTTGGGGATCAAGGTGATGCTTGCTTCCAGGAATGAATTTGGGAGTATTGCTTCCCTTTCAATTTCATTGAAGAGTTTAAACAGTAGTGGCAGCAGTTCCTCTCTAAATGTCTTGTAGAATTCAGCAGTGAAGACATCAGGGCCCGGGCTTTTCTTAGTTGATACGTTTTTAATTACATTTTCAATTTCCTTGGTTGATATTGGGTTGTTCAGAATTTTTAGGTCTTCTTCATTCAACTTTGGTAATTCATATGTATCTAGGAATCTGTCCATTTCTTCTGTGTTGTCCATCTTATGGGCATATAGGTTTTGGAAGTAGGTATTGATGATCCTCTGGATTTCTGCTGGGTCTGTTGTAATTTCACCCTTTTTATTCCTAATTGCATGGATTTGGGCCTTTTCTTTCCTTTCTCTGACAAGGTTGGCTAACGGTTTGTCAATTTTGTTGATTCTTTCGAGGAACCAACTCTTGGCTTCATTGATTTTTTTGTATCATTTTCTTAGTCTCCATTGCATTGATTTCTCCTGTGATCTTTATAATTTCCTCCCTTGTATGAGCTTTGGGGTTGTCCTGCTCTTCTTTTACTAGAAGCTTGAGGTTCAGGATCAGGTTGTTTAATTGGGCTCATTCTGTTTTCCTAATATGAATATTCACTGCTATGAATTTCCCTCCTAAGACTGCTTTCATTGTGTCCCATAGATTCCGATATGTTGTATTGTCATTGTCATTTAATTGAAGGAACTGTCTGATTTCTTCTTTAATTTCCTCTGTGACCCATTGGTTATTCAGAAGTGTGTTGTTCAATTTCCACATGTTTATGAAATTTTTTGAGTTTCTTTTGCTGTGGATCTCCAATTTCATCGCACTATGGTCTGATAATGTACAGGGGACAACTTCAATTCCTTTGCACTTACTTAAACATGTTCTGTGTGTGAGTATGTGGTCTATTTTGGAGAATGACCCATGTGCAGCTGAGAAGAATGTGTATTCTGATTTTGTGGGGTGGAAGACTGTAAACATCTGTTAAGTTCATTTGTTCAAGAGTTTGATTGAGTTCCAGTATTTCATCACTTATTTTTAGTCTAGTTGATCTATCTATTTGTGACAGTGGGGTGTTGAGGTCCCCCACTACAATTGTATTAGTGTGTATATGACTTTTCATGTCCGTTAGTATTTGTTTTATATAGTTGGGTGCACTAGTGTTTGGTGCATAGATATTTAGGATTGTCATCTCTTCCTCTTGGATTCTTCCCTTTACAAGGATGTAGTGTCCTTTTCATCTCTCTTAATCAGTGTTGGTTTGAAATCTACTTGATCTGCAAAGAGGATAGCTACTCCTGCTTTTTTTCGTGTTCCTGTCACATGCAGTATTGTTTTCCACCCTTTAACTTTCAATCTATGAGTTTCCTTTTGAATTAAGTGTGTTTCTTGTATGCAGCATATTGTTGGATTTTGCTTCTTGACCCATTCTGCCAGTCTATTTCTTTTGATTGGTGAATTGAGACCATTAACGTTGATGGTTATAACTGAAACATATTGACATGTCATTGCCATGACTTTTTCTTTTGGTTGGGTTCTCCCCCTTTCCATTTAATTTCTTGTCATGCCAGATGGGTTCATTCTGCTTTGCTTCCAGGGGTTGTGATCCTCAATGTCTGTTCCTAGGCTATTGTGTAAAATTCTTTGCAGTGCTGGTTTGGTATTCATGAAGTTCCTAAGGTGCTCTTTGTCATGAAAGTATCTTATTTCTCCATCTATTTTGAAAGATAGTTTTGCAGGGTACCTCAATCTGGGTTGGAGGCTGTTTTCTTTTAGGGTTTGGAATATGTCACTCCAAGCTCTTCTTGCCTTGATGGTTTGTGTTGAGAAGTCTGCTGTGATTCTGATGGGCTTTCCTTTGTATGTGATTTGTTTCTTTTCTCTGCCTGCTTGGAGAACTTTGTTCTTCTGTTGTGTTTCTGGAATCTTAACAATTATATGCCTATGAGTAGATTTTTTTTGATCAAGGCTATTTGGAGTCCTATATGCCTCACTTATCTGTATGTCAAGCTCTTTTCCCCTGCTTGGGAAGTTTTCTGCCGTTATTTCTGTGAAGAGGTTTTTTATGTCATCTCCACTCTCTCCTGTTTCTTCATTGAGCCCAATCAGTCTTATGTTATTCTTCGTTTCATCGTCTAGCAGCTGCTGGATTGATTTCTCATGTTCCCTTATAATTTTGAAGCAATTTTTCTTTTCCTGGTCACTAATTGCAGTCTTATCTTCTATATCTGAAATTCTGTCCTCACATTGGCTCATTCTGCTGTGTAGACTTTCAATGGAGTTTTTCATGTCCTGGAAATCTATTTGCATCTGTTTTATGGATTCCATTTGTTTCCTATGTTGAGATTCCATCATGTTCCTCAGCTTCTCTCTAGATTTATTAATCATGTCTTGCACTAGGGGCCCAGTTTCTCCTGTTATCTGAGAAATTATTTCTGATTTCATTTTTTCCAGATCCCCTTTTGTTGCCAGTTCAGTGGGTCCAGGTGGTTGAGTATCAGAGTGTTCCATCTCATTTCCCTTTGGGGTTGCTGTAGGAGATCTGGAAGTCTGGTTTTGAGACTTATTTACATGTTCTCTCATTTCGACTGGGGCGGGGGGCTGTTAGTGCCTGCATGGATTACCTCTTCTGAGCTGGGTGAGGTGGGACAGGGGCCTCAAGCAGCCGTAGGGTTGGTGACCCAAAAGCCCTTTCCTGTGGGCTGGGAGCAGCCAGAGGGATGGTGGCCAGGAAACCCCTTCCTCTGGACCAGGAGCAGTGGGATGGTGGCTCAGAAGCCCCTTCCTCTGGGCCAGGAGCAGCGGGACAGAAGGTGACCCAAAAGCCCTTTCCTGTGGGCTGGGAGCAGCGGGAGGGATGGTGACCCGGAAGCCCCTTCCTCTGGAACAGGAGCAGTGGGACGACGGCTCAGAAGCCCCTACCTCTGGGCCGGGAACAGTGGGACTCAGTACCTTGGTCTGGTGGTCTGGTGTCCTCTGCGTCTTTGTAGTGTGGAATCAGGTGGCTGCCTGTGTGCAGTGGGGTGATTCAGTGTCTTCTGTGTGACTCAGGACCTTGGTAGGGCGTGCACAGACCTGCCTGTCTGCAGCGGGCTGATTCGGCGTGTTCTGTGTGACTCAGGACCTCGGTAGGGCATGGGCAGACCTGCGTGTCTGCAGCGGGGTGATTAGGTGTCTTCCGTGTGACTCAGGACTTTGGTAGGGCATGCACAGACCTACCTGTCTGCAGTGGGCTGATTCGGCTTGTGTTCCGTGCAACTGGGGACCTCGGTAGGGTGTGGGCAGACCTGCCTGTCTGCAGCGGAGTGATTAGGCGTCTTCTGCGTGACTCAGGACCTCGGACATATTCTTATTCTTTCTATAAAACAAGGAAAGCAAAAAACATTGTCGTAAGATCATCAACATGGAAATGAGTGATCCAAGAGCTTTTGACCACAAGGCTGCAGGGCGCAGGAGCGGATGGAGGAGACTGGCTCCGGAATCGATAAGACCCATTTCTCTGGAGGGTTTTATTTTTGAGGTATTTGCATTTTTTAAAATTATTAGAAATATTTATTATAATATTTAAAATTAATAATTTACTTCAGTATTACATGGGTAATTTTTGTTTTGAGACAGGGTCTCACTCTGTAGTTCAGGCTGGCCTTGAACTCGCTGTGTAGCCCAGGCTGGCCTCGAACTCATGGTGATCCTCCTGCCTCAGCCTCCCAAGTGCTGGGATTACAGGCATGCGCTACCACACCTGGCCAATAGCTATAATTTTTATACTTTCCCCAAAAGGGTCCTAGGGTGTCTTTCCCCCAGGTGACAGGTCCCTGGCTCACTCCTGGGACCTTGTGCCCCTCTGTGGCACAAAGGAACTCTCTTGGTTTTCTGCTACTTCCAGGTCAAGTTACTGATCCCTCTCAGCCTGCTCCTCTTGGAGGAGTCTGCTCCTTTCTGCCCTGACCCATCCTGTCTGATAGATGCACCCCTACCCCGTTCCACTCCATGCCTGGGCTGAGAGCCTAAGGGACCAGAAGCTGCCCTTTCCACTCAGCCCAGGTGCTGGGGGCCAGGCCACTGAGTCTTTACTTTCTTTGCTATTTTGGGCATCAAACCAAGAGCCTTGTACAGGCTAGGCAAGCCCTCTACCACTGTGTTAGATCTCAGCTCTCTTGAAATTTTATCTTTGAGACAGGACCTCTAGAAGTTGACCAGACTGGCCTTCAATTTGAGACCCTACCATTTCTGCCTCCAGCTGGGATTACAAAAAGTGCCCTACGCCTGACTCCCAAGTCTTTATATCAATCTAGCACAAGGTTTAACACTAATACAGCCCAGGGGGTAGAGGATTCAGGAGTCTCGATGAGGGAGGAGCCCTGGAGTGTGGGGGGAAAGTTCCTGCAGGAGCAGCCAGCCTTGGGAAAACCCAGTGTGTGGGAGGAGGCAGTGGAGGGAGAGCTGTCAGAGTCCCCAGGGAGACTGCAGGGCGACTGGCAAAGCCTGTCACCCAGAACTGATATGAAGAAAGAAGGAAGGGAGAAGGGGAGGGAGGGGAGAAAGGGAGGGAGGGACAGAGAGACAGAGGGAGAGAGAGGGAGAGAGAGAGGGAGGGAGAGAGAGGGAGAGACAGAGAGAGGGAGGGAGAGAGAGGGGGAGAGAGAGGGAGGGAGAGAGAGAGAGAGGGAGAGAGGGAGGGAGGGAGAGGGAGAGAGAGAGAGGGAGGGACAGAGAGAGGGAGAGAGAAACAGAGAGAGAGGGAGAGAGAGAGAAGGGACAGAGAGAGGGAGAGAGAGAGACAGAGGGAGAGGAGGGACAGAGAGACAGAAGGAGGGAGAGAGAGGGAGGAACAGAGAGACAGAGACAGAGAGATAGAGAGGGAGAGAGAGACAGGGAGAGACAGAGAGAGGGAGAGAGAAAGAAAGAAAGGAAGGAAGAAAGAAAGAAAGGGAAGGAGGGAAGGAAGGAAGAAAGGAAGAAAGAAAAAAAGAAAGAGAAAGAAAGAAAGAGAAAGAAAGAAAAAGAATTATTCTTTCATATTTCCTAGGGGAATAACAGATCCAGGCAATATCTAGTGGCAGAGGTCTGTGACTTCTTTTATACAGAATTGTTGACTAGAGCAGTTCCTTCTTGGGGACAGTGCCAGGGTGTAACCCGGCCTGCACTGGGCCTGCACTCTCCTGTGAGCCGCCCCTCGGCGGCTGGACCCTGCAGAGCCTCCCCATCAGGGGGACCCCAGAAGTCTGTGTCTCCAGCAGCCACAGATTCTGGAGACCCTGCCACAGTCTACCATTTTTTTTTCTGCTCGATCCTCTCTAGCGAAGGAAGGGAGAACTGTGAGGAACTAACTTGCGAATTTTAGAAGTTACAAATGGATATTATTAAGAAGCACGATTGTTCTGTCTTGTGAGAACGCTCCTTGTGCTGCAGTAATTCCTGGCTGATTTAGGAATCATTAAGCTCTTCCATTTCTAAAACAAGTGAATGCAGCCTCTCCACCAGTGTGATTGTCTGAATTGGAGGTGTGTGATCCTGAACATTTTTCACCTGTTACATTTATTAGTATTTCAGACACATTAATTTCATTGCCATTTATGAATCATATAAAATGTTGTTTATTTTTAGGCAGACATGGTAAGAGTGATCTGTTTTCCTCTGCAGAAAAGGATGAGTAATGCCATTACAAAACAGTTGATGAGAGATAGAAAATTATTTCCCTGTGGGTGGGAAGTGTTTCTTCAACACTCAGTCAGTGTAGACACAACAAAACATCCACACCCTGCATACATGGTGTCCTGTGAACATGGCATCTGAGGCAGGATTTCAGATCTGTGACAACCAGGCTGTCTACCTTGCCCAGACCCTGTAGGCACGCCCCTCTGTCACAGGAAAAGGGGGCAGGTGGGCAACGCCTGCCTCCACAGCCTTGCTCCATGGTACTTCCTGGCCACTTCCTGCAGATTTCAAATGTATTAACTGTCTTCCAGTGGTGCAAGACAGAACATACAAAGGAGTCAGTCAGTCATATCCTTCTCACAAAACTGAGACACAGAAATGAGTGAGATGGAAATTAGTTTCAATAGTGAAAGGCTCACTCTAGGCACGAATATGGAGACAAGATGTGAGAGTTGGAGCCTCTGTGGATTTAATCCAACCAGGTGCTATCAGTTTGCAGATAAGGAACCAAGGCTGAGGAGGGGAATGGGTCACACAGCTAGTACACGGGATGGTTATGCGGGGGATCCTTTCTTTCACATGTAGTGCAACCAAACACCTAGACTTCAGCTACCACAGCCCAGAGGTAGATTTTGTAGAACCATCGGTACTGGACAGCTGTGTCGCTGGATGAAAGGCAGGAGGAGGATGAAGGGGAGAAGGCGCTGCTGGCGTCATGCAGCCTCGCTGCTGTGCTTTTGGATGGACTCACTGTCCTCTCTCCTGCGAGTTGTTGCTCCTGTCTCTAGACCTCCATTTAAGGAAGGGCCATCAGTGTCTCTGTCTCCGCAGTCCTGGAGTCTGGAACAGGAGGCACTGTGCATCCTGGGAGCATCTCTACAATCTCCATATTTTTAGTTATTATTAATTTGATTGGTACACTTTAAGTATACAATACATTTACATTCATCATTGGAAATTTGCACCTTTAGGTAATCTCTCTTGGTTCTTATTTTTCCCCCTTCCCCTGCCCTCCCTTCAACCCCTCCATCCCTCCCTACTTACAAAGACTTTGTTTCCATTTTTTTATTTTCTCATATCAATTCCATTCCTTTCTTTCCTTTCCCATACCCCTCCCACTTCCCCTTCCTCTTTGCCCCTTTTCTTCCTATTTCACATTATCTGTTGTACCTTTTTGTCCTTATTTACACTTTCAGTTTCTCACACTAGAGAAACTATTCAGTATTTACACATGTGTGTCCTATTTATTTCACTTAAGAGGGTTGCCTCAATGTGCATCCATTTAGCTATAAATGCCTCTAATTTCTCATTTTTATGGCTGAGTAGTACTCCATTTTATTAAAAAACCACATTTTCTTTATCCAGTCTCTAGTTGATGGCCATTTGGGCTGTTTCCAAGTTTTAGCTATCACAAACTGCTGCTATGAACCTGAGTGTACATGTATCACTGTGGTATGATTCTTTTAATTCTTTAGGGAAGATCCCCAGTAGTGGAATAGCAGGGTCAAATGGGACTTCCAGTCCTAGTTCTTTGAGGTATTCCAATACTGATTTCCACAGTGGTTGCACCAGTCTGCACTCCCACCAGCAGTAGAGCAGGGTTCCTCTTTCCCCACAGCCCTACCAGCATCTGTTATTGGTTGATTTCACGATAGCAGCCTTTCTTTCTGGGGTGAGGTGGAATCTCAGTGCTGTTTTCATTTGCATTTCTCGAATGACCAGTGATGTTGAACATTTTTTCATATGTTTATTTGCCATTTCTACTTCTTTGAGAAATGTCTGTTCATTTCAGATGTCCATATTTGGATTGGGTCTTTAAATTGGGAGGTCTGATTTTTTTAAGTTCCTTATAGATTCTAGACAGTAGACCTTTGTCAGAGGAACAGCTGGGGAAAATAGTTTCCCACATTGTGGGTTGTCTCTTCACACTCTTGATGGTTTCTCTTGCTGTGCAGAAGTTTTTAATAAGAAGAGATCCCACTTGATGATTGTTTGTGCTAGTTCACGGGTAACTGAGGCTTTGTTCATAAAATCTTTTCCTTCGCCACTGACTTCAAGAGTTCTACCTAACCTCTCTACCAGCCGACTTAGTGTTTCTGTTTTAATATTTAAATCTTTAATCCATTTTGATTTTAGTTTAGTGCATGGTGAGAGATATAAGTCTCATTTTAATCTTTGGCAAGTTGAAACCCAATTTTTCCAGCACCATTTACTAAAAAAGCTATCTTTCCTCCAGTGAGGGTGTTTGGCTCCTTTGTCGAAGATGAGGTGTCTGAGTGTGTCTGGAGTTGTTTCTGCATATTCTAATCTGTTCCACTGATCCTCAGGTCTGTTCTTTGCCAGTACCATGCTGTTTTTATCACAGTGACTTTGTAGTATAGTTTCAAGTTGGGGATTGTGATACCCCGTACCTTGTCTTTGTTGCCTAGGATAGCTTTTGCTATTCTAGGTCTGTCCATGTTCCAAATGAATTTTAGGATTTTTCTCAAGGTCTGTGAAGTATGCTGCTGGAATTTTAATTGGGATTGCATGGAATCTATATAGCAGCTTTGGAAGTATGGCCATTTTCACTATGTTGATTCTTCCTGCCCAGGAACAAGGAATGTCTTTCCATTTTCTGATATCATCTCAGATAGATCATCTCTTTAGAGTGCTATAGTTTTCAGAGTAGAGGTGTTTAATTTCTTTTGTTAGGCTGATTCCTAGGTATTTCAACTTTCTGGATGCTACTGTAAAAGAAATTGTTTACCGCATTTCTGTCTCAGTGAGTCTGTCGTTCATGTACAGGAAAGCTATTGATTTTTGTGTGTTGATCTTGTATCCAGCTATTTTACTGAATTTAGTTATTAAGTGTAGAAGATTTTTGGTGGAGTGCTTGGGGTCTTCTATATAGAGTATCATGTCATGTGAAAATAATGGGTTTAACTTCTTCATTTCCTATCTTTATTCTTTTTATTTCTTTCTCTTGTCTAATTGCTGTGGCTAATGTTTCCAAAACTATACTGAACAGGAGTGGTGATAGTGGACATCCTTGGCTTCTTTCTGATTTTAGTGTGAAGGATTTCAGTTTTTGACCATTTAGTATGATATTGGCTGTTGGTTTTTCATGGATAGCTTTTATCAGATTGAGGTAGAGACCATCTATTCCAATTTTTTGTAAGGTTTTTATCATGAATGTGTGTTGGATTCTGTCGAACGCTTTTTCTGCATCTATTGAGATAATCATATGGTTTTTGTCCTTGTCTCTATTAATATAGTATGTTACATTTATTGATTTGTGTATGCTGAACCATCCCTGCATCCCTGTGATGAATCCCACTTGGTCAGGGTGTGTGATCTTCTTGATGATCTTCTGCATTCTATTTGCCAGTATCTTATTAAGGATTTTTGCATCTATGTTCATTAGTGAGATTGGCCTATAGTTCTCTTTTTCAGTTGGGTCTTTCTCTGCTTTAGGGATCAAGGTGATGCTTGCTTCCAAGAATGAATTTGGTAGTAGTGCCTCCCTTTCAATTTCATTGAAGAGTTTAAACAGTAGTGGCAGTAGTTCCTCTCTAAATGTCTTGTAGAATTCAGCAGTGAAGCCTTCAGAGCTCAGGCTTTTCTTAGTTGGTGAGTTTTTAATTAGGTTTTCAATTTCATTGATTGGTATTCAGTTGCTTAGAATTTTTAGGTCTTCTTCATTCAACTTTAGTAATTCATATGTATCTAGGAATCTTTCCATTTCTTCTATGTTTTCCATCTTATTGGCATATAGATTCTCAAAGTAGGTATTGATGATCCCATGGATTTCTGCTGGGTCTGTTGTAATTTCCCCTTTTCATGTCTAATTGCATGGATTTGGGCCTTTTCTTTCCTCGTTTTTATAACATTGGCTAAGGGTTTGTCAGTTTGGTTTATTCTTTCAAGAACCAACTCTTGGCTTCATTAATTTTTTGTATCATTCTCAGTCTCCATTGAATTGACTTCTTCTCTTATCTTTATAATTTCCTCCCTTGTATGAGGTTTGGGTTTGTCCTGCTCTCTTCCTTTTCTAGAAGTTTGAGGTTCAGCATCGGGTTATTTAATTGGGCTCACTCTGTTTTCCTAATATGAGTATTCACTGCTATGAGTTTCCCTTGTAAGACTGCTTTCATTGTGTCCTATAGATTCTGATATGTTGTATTGGCATTGTCATTTAATTGTAAAAACTATCTGATTTTCTTCTTTAATTTCCTCTGTGACCCATTGGTTGTTCAGAAGTGTGTTGCTCAATTTCCATGTGTTTATGAAATTTTTGCGGTTTCTTTTGCTTTTGATATCCAAGTTCATCACACTATGGTCTGATAACATACAGGCAAGAACTTCAATTCCTTTGCACTTACTTTTAAACATGATCTATGAGCGAGTATATGGTCTATTTTGGAGAACGACCTGTGTGCACCTGAAAAGAACGTGTATTCTGATTTTGTGGGGTGCAACACTCTGTAATCATCTGATTAGTTCATTTGTTCAATAGTGATTGAGTTCTAGTATTTCGTTGTTTATTTTTTGTCTACTTGATCTATTTATGACAGTGGAGTGTTGCGGTTCCCCACTAATACAAAGTGCTTATTTCATTTTTCATGTCTGTTAGTATTTGTTTTATATAGTTGGGTACATTAGTGTTTGGTGCATGCATATATATTTATGGGAAGATAAGTCAAAGAGGAGGCAACTCTGCTGTCACTTTGTCTCTTATTTTACAAATGAAAAGACTCATCTGTCAGTCTTTATCTAGGATCCCAGAATTCAAAATAATTTTGACATACTGAGAAACTTTGGTAAAGTTCTTCAGATTTTCTGATTTCCATTTTCCTAGTATAATATGGAGGTTAAACAAACATACTTCAAAAGAGTTAGGTTTTTCCCATAGTGCATTACTTAGGACAACTAGAGGGAGTAGTGATTACCTTGATGTCACTGATCTCGTTGGCAGGTACTGAACATGCCTGAGAGAAACATTGTCACCCTTTTCTGGTTGCTTAATCTAGTAAACAAGTATGAAAGGCAAGGAGTGAATGCTTCCACGTACCCATACATGCCACCCTACCATTCTCACACACTGAATTTTATTCAGTGTTAAGTGTGTGTTTTGGTAAATGAATCATCACTATTATGCCAAATCTTGCCATCAGTAGGGAAGAGAAGACAGCATGGTGGTACATACCTGTAATTCCAGCTCTTGGGAGGACAAGGTAGGAGGATTGTGAGTTTTAAATCAGCCTGGGAAGAGCAAGTTCCAGGCTGCCCTGGACAGCACAGTGGTACCTGTATGAAAGAGGACAGGAGAAGGATGCAGGTGTGATGCAGCACATCTGTGTTCCCGGGGTTTGGGAGCAGATGCAGGAGGATCACCAGTTCAAGGGCAGCCTTAACTCTGTGTAGGCACACTGTCAGAGAGAAGAGAGAAGAGAGAGACAGAGAGGGAAAGGGGGAGGGGAGGAGGAGCAGGGCAAAGAGGAGGAGGGAAGAAGGCGCGCCGCTGACCTCACCCCGCCCTTTCTGCAGGATGCTCTTGGGCGCCATACTCCCTCTACTGGAAGCTGTGTTGCTCCTGTGCCTGCTAGCATGGCTCACTCATCAAACCCAAGCCGTGTTCTCAGGGAGACATTCTCATGTCTCTGGGGCCCATTCCACACCACACCGGTTGGCGCAGGCTGGGGTCTGAGCGGCCCCGGTAACTTGGCCATGCTATGGGTCTGGTGTGCATTGGCAGGGGCTCTGCTCCACACACTCGCAAGTCATGAAAAGTGCAAGTGAGTTCCACAGCAGTTCTTCAAAGCTCTGCCATAAGGGCCACACACCATTCTTCTCCCATCTCACCTTATTAAGAGGTGCTCACTCTCCTCTCTGAACAGAGCAACCCCGGCAGGTGCCTACAAGAAGGAAGACTGCGTGACCCTGATCTGTACCTAGCTCCAAAATATTGTCTCCCTTTCCCACATCAGAGAAAGTGTTCCTCTTCTTGAAAGGAGGCAACTCAAGAGCTCACCCCCATCCCAGCCCCAAGGCCAAGGTACTGTGCAAATACATGCACAGCTGGACTTCTCTGTCTGGGGTTCCAGAGCTGCGGATTCAACTATCTGCAGATCACATACATGTGAACATGTTCAGGAACTTCCAAGAAAACAAAATTTGCATTTCCTGTACACTGACACTGTGCCAAGTCCACACAGTGAAGTGATGTGCAGGTTGCTGTGGCCTCCTGCCACCTCACAGGCCCTCGGTGTCTCCAGACCTGCAATGACAGAGCCCTTCACTTCGTCTCCTTCATACATTGGTTCATATACTGTGTAGTTAAGCCTGTGATGGCTGAATCTCTACTGAACACTTACGAACTTTTTCTTGTTATTCTTCCACAAACAGTACAATGGAACAGATATTTGCATAGCACTTCCATTCCATTGAGTAGTTGAGGAATCCAGAGAGGATGCAAAGTGTAGGGAAGGATGTGCATAGGTTGTACAGTTTCTGTGCCATTTTATATAAGGGCTTGGGCATCTGCACATTTGGTAACTGTAGGGTCCTGGAACCAGTCTCTGAGCCTACTGAAGGATGACCACACATGTCCACATGCCTTGGTCAAAACACCAAGTCTGTCCATGACTCTGCATGGTCTACTGACCTATACCTTCCAAAGAGCAGGTAGCTAAACCCGTGTTCTCCCTCCATGTGCTGCGTGTACCCTGGGATGGAGAGGAGCTGGGATGCCGCAGTCTCTAGTTTCCCAGGGCTGATCCTGAGTGGGCTCCAGAAGTAATTCTGCTCCTGGGTGGGGCTCATGAAGACTGTCCCCTCCCTGACTCTTAACAATCCACAATTTTGATATTTTAAATGGGCACTGGATAATCAGCCTCCTTTGGAGTCTGAAGCAGTTTTCCCAGGCTGTTGTTTGTCCATGAAAGATAGGAGCACAGAGATAGTACAGGACAGTCTCCTATCTTCACTTGTCTTCTGACTTGTGGTTCATTCTGCCGAACTTTCCTATGTCCAGCTTGTTACCTACACAAGTGGTTCTCGGCCACGTTCACTGCTCTTTTCTCAGCATGATTCTGAGTTTGCTTAGGTGTCTTTGCTATTGCAAGCCAGTACCTCTCGCTCTCACCTTGCTTTCCCTTTCCCACTTTCTGTCTTAAATTAACTAACTCTGGCCCTTATGGTGTGAAAGGATTGTTTCCAGCACCTTCTCCAAAACCAACATCCACAAATACTCAGCTCCCATCTATAAAATAGCTGAGCATTTGCATGATAACCTCTGCAGTCCTCCCATACACTTCCAGTCATCTTGAGATGACTTTACAGTAGCTAGTAAAATGTAAGTGTTGTGTAAATCACTGTACTCTGTTGTTTAGGAGATAATGGCAGGAAAAAGTCTGTACCTGTTCAGCACAGCTGCGGTATTTTAAAGACATTTTGCATCCCTAGTTGGTTGAATCATGGCTGTGGAAGCTGAGGACAAGGAGAGCTGATTGCAGGGGGCTTGGCCTTACCAGCCTTCACAGGGAATAAAACACCTCCGTCCTTTCCCTCAGTGCTACATGCACAATTATGTATTTTACCGGAAGGCAGCGTAGTCCATTTACAGATTTTGGTGACAGCTCTGATTATACCTGCAAAGCGGATGCAGCAAGCTTTGGGCCTCACCAGCAGTTGTGGATGAGTCTTTACTGTTGGGAGGAACAGGCTGTGCCTCTTCCAACCCTCCCAGGCTCTGGGTCGGTTTTATTTTTTTCTTTTCTTTCATAATTGCTTTCAAACTGCCGAATTCTGTTCTGAGAAATTTCTTTCCCTGATAACTTAACAAGCACAGTCATTAGCAGTCAACACATGCTAATTAACATTCCTCTCCGGTCTCTGCTGAAAGAGCTACATGCTCATCTGACATGTGCTCTAACTCTTTACAGGTGTTGGATTTGCCAAGCATTTCACCCATGCATGACACTACTGGCCTCCCAGCCTATAGGCCCGTTCTGTATCAGTCAGTGCATGCTGAGTTACATAGCAGGGAATAAGGTCTGTGCATGCGCGCGCGCGCGCACACACACACACACACACACACACCAACATATTCTTCCTCTCAGACCCTTCTGGGTGTGTTCTGCTTAGGGTCAATCGAGGAGAGGCAAGTATATGTTTTGGAAGGCACTTGAGAAGCACGAACATTAATCTGCAGGACTCTGTTTAGCCAAACCTGAACTTTTGAGGGACCTTCTGTTTTCTGGCATCTTAGTTACTTTCTCATCACTGAGACACAATACCCAACACCCACACCTCTAAGGAGGAAAGATTTATTTTGGCTCACAGTTTATAGTGGTTTCAGTCCATAGTTGGTTCCAAGACTGGGCAGCATGGCAGAGGGGAAACAGCTCATAGCATGGCAGCAAGAAGCAGGGAGAGATAAAAGGAGGAAGGAAGGAGATAGATCCTTCCAGGCCATGCCCACAGAGACCACCTCCTTCAACCCGGCTTTATCTCCCAACATCACATTTAGCTGTACACTCATCAGTGGAAGAATCCGCTGATGAGTATCATGGCCCCATGATCCAATCACCTCCCCAAAGCCCCAGCTATGAGCACACGAGGCTTTACAAGGTCATCCAGATAGAAACCACAGCAGCTGGGGATTGCATGGCTCCTTCCATGGTGAAGAGCCACACTGATTTGAGGCTTGTAGGGAAGCTCCTTTGATAGCCTGCTCCCTGTGACTGCTTCTGTGTCACTCACTCCATGACTACTTAAATGCTTGTGCAAGAATCAGCTTCCCTGCACCATAAGTCCTCTTCCACTGAATATCTGGATACTGTCTTAGTTCATTTTCTGTTGCAGTAACAATACTTGAGACTGAATAATTTAAAAGATTAGAGGTTTGTTTGTGTTAGTTACTTTTCTCTTTTTGCAGAGACAAAATACTCAGCACCCAACGTTAGAGGGGAAGGGGTTTATATGGCTTACAGTTCATAGAGGTTCCAGTCCATAATCAGCTGGCTCCCAGATAGGGATGGCAAACAGGCCTCACAGAGGAGAAACAGCATGGCGCGCACAAGGCAGCAAAGGCAACAAGAGTCCTTAATAGTGTCTTTCTGCTCCTTTTATTTTATTTAGACTACCTGGATTAGGTCAGTGTCAAACCAATACTCACGGGTAGTGGTTTAGTAATCACAGGCCCTTAACCCCAGCATCACACATTCCAGATTTAGACATCTTGGAAAAAGGCTCCATGAGGCTTTTGGGGAACATCTAGATACAAGTCACAGCAGCTTGGCTCATGGTTCCAGAGCCCAGACAGGGCAAGGGCCTGGCACTGGCACCCTCTCAGCATCTGGTGAGGGCCATCCCGCTGCGTCCCTGTGTGTTGGAGGGCATCGCATGGCAGGAGAAGTAGGAGTGGTCCTCCTTCCTCTTCTTTAAAACTACTCATGTCATCATGGAGGCTCCACTCTCATGACCGCATTTAACCGTAGTCACCACTGAAAAGTCCCAACTCCAGATGCCTGCAACATATGAATTTGGGGATTCCCAGCTCGTAGAGTTTTGTTGGGCATATTCACACCATAGCAGACACCTTTTATTCTCTTAAATAGAACCTAAGTGATATGTCAGCCGTAATTTTGCATCCTGTGTGTGATGGTTGGACACACTGCATTTCTGCCCTGCCTGTGGCTGTAAAGCCTCCTTCCCTGGCTAGAGTGCAAGTCCTGTGAGGCCAGGAGTTTTCTTTTTGGCATGCTTCTGAGCTTCTGACGGTTGGCAGGGCCTGGCAGAGCCAGTGCCACAAATGAGGCTGAGTGAACCAGTCCATAATGGAGTGTGACTTGCATCCCAAATCTGTCTGTTGTAGTAGTTGGAAAGATCTTCAGCTGGAAACTCAGGACGAAGGACTGCTATGGGATTTCTTGAGAGTTACTGAATTCACACTCTGTAAAAGTAATAAAACTGTACTATCTCATATATAATGGGAACTATGAAAAATATTAGAAATATTGAAGCCTTATTTACATTTTTTCCTTCTTTTCTCATTTAAACATTTTGTATATAGGAGGGGAGGGGAGGTTGAAGCGAGGGAATGAGATTGGGGAAAAAGCATGACCAAGATATATCATGGACAGGTACAAGCTCCCTTTGATGAGTGTGATCGTTATGTATATTTAAAGTGTACCAATAAAATTAATTTAAAAATAAACTACATGAACTGGAAACATATACAGATAAAATTTTAAAAAGTGGGGGAAAGGCAAGAAGAGAAAGAAAAAATATGAGAAAAGAAGGAGAAACCGGAAACAAAGCCTTTGTAAATAGGGAGGGTGGAGGGCTGAAGGGAGGGCAGGGGAAGGGGGAAAACAAGGACCAAGATGCATCATGTACAGGTACAAGTTCCCAGTGATGAATGTGATCATAATGTATACCTACAATGTCCCAATAAAGCTCATTTTTAAAAATTAAATAAAGTGAAAAGTAAGAATTATGAAAGAAAATATCAAAGTCTCCAGCAATCAGTCTCTCCATCCTTCCTGCCCCCGATAATTCTTTCAGCTGAGGAGGAAATCGTCTCTGAGACCTCCTCTAGGTCCTGTTGCACTATCAGGCCTATCTTAGTTGTCTGCAGGTCTTTGTGGGCACTGTGAACCCCGTACCCTCCCTGCAGTGCTTTGCCTCTCTACCTGGAACACCTGCACCTTCTGTGGAATCTGCATCTGGCTTGAGTGCTATTCTCTATACTGTCATTCTGTGCTGTTGCTTGATTTTCTTACCTTTCTGGTTTTCAGTTGTATTGTTTGAGAAGACTTTTAAATAACAATAAATATTATTGTATAAGCTAATATTTGTGGATCACTGTGTACATGTTAGACATGAGTTTGCCTTTGATTGTTCTCCTTTTTCTTTGTAGCACATTTAGGAGGTGGACATGAGTTCCCCTACTTTACAGAACAGCAGTTGTCATAGGTCACACTGCCCATCAGTGTTAGGATTGTGAGCAGTCTGCATAAATGTGCTAAAATACATTTTACTGCTCATTCAGCCCCTCCTCGGACCTCTGCATCTGTTGCAGTGTAAGATTTACCAAGCGTTATGTTATATCCCATGTTCTCATGCTATTGACTTATCGGCTTTCATCTGTTGGATCCTACTGTGTCAGACCAGGCAGGGTATTAATCTCTGACAAAGGGAAGAGTGACAGGTGAGGATGTAAACATGGCAGAGACCCAAACTTACAACAAGGAATGACGAAGCGTATGGAAACTCACTAATAGAATTGCCTTGTCTCTTCTTTGCTGTGTTTCAGGAATACCAAATCGATATATTTTTTGCTCAGACCTGGACAGACAGCCGCCTTCGATTCAACAGCACCATGAAAATACTTACTCTGAACAGTAACATGGTGGGACTGATATGGATCCCAGACACCATCTTTCGCAACTCTAAGACAGCAGAGGCTCACTGGATCACCACGCCCAACCAGCTCCTCCGAATCTGGAATGATGGGAAAATTCTTTACACTTTAAGGTAAGATGCTGTGTGGCTCTCCTTTAAAATTTTTAATCAACATGTAGCATTTGTACATACCAGGTACAGTTTATTAATTCAGTGCATGTATACAATGCATATTGATCAAATCAAGGCACTTAGCGTTTTTATGTCCTCCAGTAATTATCATTTCTGTATGTTTGGAATTTTTGGACTCTTCTAGTAATTTTGAAATGCATCATAAATTACAGATTCTATGCTATAAAACACTAAAACTAATTCCTGCTGTCCATGTGGCTCTTTAGTTACTTATTGTCTAATTTTGGATCCTTCATTTAAATTGCTGTCAATATGAGACCCTATTATGACCTTTAAGTTATATTATTTCTCATGTGGGACATACTATATAGCATCCTGAAAAAATTTGTCCTAATGCCATGTGCATGAAAATGAAAGTACACACGTGATCTGCAATGAGTACAAAACCATTTCTTCATCAGAATTTATTTCTGCAGGAAGGTGGCTTTAAAATTATCTTTTGTACATTAATATATTTCACCTCACGTATGCACTCAGCTAGGAAAATAGAGATGCCTTTGAGTTCGACTTAACACACATAGCAGTAGCGAAATTTGAGACTTGCCTAGCATGTGCAAGGCCCTGAGTTATATCCCCAGCACCACAAAAGAAGAAAGATCAAATTAGAGACCACAGGGACGAAGGGTGCAGCGGGCATTCCCCACACACCCCTAGTGGAGGAGGCACCACTCTGCAGAGTCCTCCTGAAGGCAGGGCGGACCTCACCAAAACCCAAGGAAGGGCAAACTGTGCTTCGAAGGAGTAGGCTGACTCGCCAGAGTCCCTGCAACAAACTGGTGCTAGCAGAGCTAGTTCTCTCCACAGGCTGCCTGCGTCGTCAGGGCCTAGCTGAGCACACGGCACACAGCGGACGGCATCACACCACTGACACCTGCCCCTGGCCGCCCTTCTGCTTGTTCAGTGCTGGGACCAGGACGGTGCCCTTTGGCCTGGAACTCCGGAGGGCACTGTCTTTGGGTCTTCCTGGGTCTCTCCAAAGCACGGCACACACCTCTGTTCTAACAGTCTGTGTCCCTGCCCCCAGAGGCCCTTGCTCCTTCCTGTGCCTCCTGCCCCTGCCCTTGGGGCTGCTTCTCCTCATCCTGCGGTTTCAGCCTCAGCACCTGGCCTCTGCCACTTCCCACATTCCCCTTGGCTAGCTCCATCCATCCCTGAGACTTTAAAGGCAGGTTCCGTTGAGCCAGAACATCCCTTCTGAAGTCTAGGTTTCTGGAGCCACAGTCCTGTCTGGCAGGCTTGGTGGCATCTGGAGTTCAGTCTGGCTCAGGGAGTGTTATGTTTCCCTCTTCTGTGCACAGAGCCACCCAGCGCCCTGCAGCCCCACAAGCTCCCTCCAGCACTCTCTCAGAGCCCACGGGTGCTTTTCTTCCTCACCCCACACCCTGGGCCCTGAGCCTTAATTACGGGTGCTTGTGGCCCTGAGGAGAAATCTGTGACTCTCAATGTTAAACAAGAGTCCAGAGCATAAATGTAAGCACCAACAACACCACAATCAGCCAGAGATAAGAGAATATTTAAAGGTTCAGGGAAAGAATAATTTTGCCCACAGGGAACAACAGCAATAATAATTTTTTTTAAAGCCAGGGAGAGAGGTTGACTGATGAAATACACTGGAAGAGCTGGAATTTCTAACAGGTGTGTCATCAGTCCTAGAGCAATCAGAATGAGACTCTGAAATGAAGTTGGCCCTCAGAAAACCAGGATGGAGACCTGGCCCGTCCTGGGATGCTTGGTAGGAATCCTGTCACAGGGCTTTGGAAGGATATAGAGTACTCACTTAGTGAGGCCACCACCTGCTGCTCGAAGGACAGGGCATTGTCTAACCAGGAAGTCCCCCACTCCATACATGTGGATTGATTTTGAGAAAATGCCCTTTTAGACAAATATGCCACTTTCAAAGGGAGGAAGTATTCCATTTAAACAGATTGAAAACAATGACTTATAAAACAACAGTTGGTTTATTTCCTTCTCTCTGACTTGGCTTGCATTTTTAGACACAGTTGGAATTTTACTAATTGGAATTCTCTCCACTACTGATAGTTAAAAGCAAAACAAAATAATGCAAAAGCAACCAAGTGGCCTCACTGAGCTAACACAGTTGCCAGGATGGACCCTGCTTCGGTGACTGCCCTCCTGCCCCCTGCATTGCAGTACCTTACCCACCCTGCAGCCCTGCCCAGGGGCCCAGGCTTTGTTGCTGTTGTCCCCTGATAGTGACTGTGGCTCTCCCACAGGCTCACCATCAATGCGGAGTGCCAGCTGCAGCTGCACAACTTCCCCATGGATGAGCACTCCTGCCCGCTGATCTTCTCCAGCTGTGAGTACCATACCATCTTGGGGTCAGGCGCTGCGGGGAGAAGCTGCTCTGGTGCTGGCTTCTGGAAAACTCACGTGATTGTTGACAGTCTCACTGTACAACCGAAGAAGACTGATAGTGGTTTTAGAATTGATGACCTGGATATTTTTACGCTACTTTGTTACACAGGCCTTATGTTTCACTATAGACAACTTTAGCAGAGCAACTGTGCCCTGCATGGTAATACCGACGGATTCAGAAACTCGTGACCAGTTGGCTTACAGAGACTCATAGAAAAGACTGAGCTGTGCAAATTATTCAGAAGTGTACAGAAATTATGTTCCAGTAGTGTTAGGGTTATTATTTTAAAGACAGGTGATTTGTCTTCTATATAGGAAGATAAAACATTCCCCTTTAAATATGTTATATTTGTCTTACTGAATTATTGCAAGATAAAATTTTCACAGTATTTTATCTTCCAACATTTTTCTTTTGATTTATGTAATAGCTAGCAATCTTTTACAAATCCTTAAAGACAAAGTCTAATATTAAATGCAAGAGTATGTATATAATAAAATATCAAATATCAAAATTATTTGCTTGGAAAGCTTTTAAGATCAATATGAAAGTATATCTGTTGACTTTAAGATGGTTCATTTAAATGTATTAATCACAAGAACATCTGAATGAAGCATAAGAATTCAATTACCTTTACTGGCTTTCTTTAAAATTGCATGTGAAACATTAGAAGTAAACCTAATGAAGTCTCAGTCAGACATTTTTATGAAACAAGGGAGGAACATACATTATAATTCACTTTAGGTTAAGAAAGGACAAAATAGAAAGCAAAATTTCACTTGCTGATCTAGACTGGGTAAAAGTACTCTTATGTAAAGAATAGTTTAATTAGATGAATCTAAACCTATTGTATTTGTTGCTGACATCAATGGTGGATACTTAGCAAGGGGACACAAATGTCGGTGATGTCGATTAAACGTACATGTGGAGCCAATTGAGCTGGGTTTTCGCCATTTATTTAAAAGTTGCACAACCACTCATCTTGTCTAGTGCTTTGTGAGTCAGTTTGGTGTATGTGTGCATAATGTTTCTGACTGATTCATGCATCATAGTTTATCGGTGAACCCAGCTGACTCTGTTGATCTTTCTGATGCATTGATATGGTACTGAGTGTGTGATTTTAGTGGCTGTAATTTCTTTATTACACATTCTATTTTGTTGCTTGTTCTAATCTTCAGTGCAATCGTGACAGCCTCTGATTTCCTCACCAAATTTTCAGTGACGTCTTTTAAGTTTTCAGAAATATTGACATCTTTGTGGGAAGGCTTTGCACAATTTGTTGCTCTGTTATTTACTAATTTGACTTCATGTTTCCTGAGACATTTTTTGTTGCCAAGTCTTGTATTTAAGTGGGCTTCTTCTGAAGACAGCTTGCTCTGCCTTTGCCTGATGACTATTCTCTCATTTTTATTTTTTAATTCTAATTTATTAAACTAAGTAACACTGTCAATTATCAGATCCACTGCCAAGCACATGGTGCCTGGAGTTTTAAACTAATGCTACTTATTCATTGATAGTCCATGTGAAATTTATGCTGGCAATTTCTTTTGTAAATCCCTTTTATTGAAGTATAGATTTTATGCAATAAAATACATGTGTTTCTATTAAAGATCTATGAAAATTGTATATGCCTGTGGAAACACCACCACATGCAAGATTAGACCATTCTCATCACCTCCAGGTATTTCTCTTTTGCAGCTTGTTTGAGGAGAGGAGAGAATTCTAGGATTGAAGCCAGCACACGCTGAGCACCTATTCTACCCCTTAACTACTATACCCCTACTTCCTCTTTTACATCTTTTCAAGAAATTCTCATACCCTTTGCCATGGCAATCACTGATTTCTTTCTGTCACCACAGATTAATGGGGTCTTTTAGTGTTCTGTATCCATGCCTGACTTCTTTCACTGCGCAGAATATCTTGAAACTTACTCTTGCTTGTACATGTATCAGTAGTTCATTTTTCTATCACTTTAAGTTAAAGCTTAAACCTGGATACCTGGGCCATACAGATGGTGTGAATTTTTGCTGCATACATGCCTTTGTGATAGAGGCCTGTGGTTATAAATTCTTAGGGTGGAAAAGTAATCTTTTGCATTTACATTGTTTCCATAGCAAAAGCTCAACGGGGCATCTCCTTTAAGGAGAGTTTTTCCTGAGATTTCCCCGCTGCAGAGTCCAGCCTTTCCTAAGGTTCTGATCAGAATGGCCACTCTAGGAACCAGCCCTGGCCCTCCTCCCATTGCTTGCTTGTGGGGAAGCTTGAGGCCCAAGTCCAGGCAGCAGAGACCGGCCAGGCCCCTATGCTCCAATGAAGACTTTTCTTCTTAGAATTCCTATCTCTTCCCCACTGGTTTCCCTTGCTCCCTCATGCTTTAAAAATGTGCTTAAATATTTTACAAAGGCTTTTAAGCTTTCTGTTCTTGAAGCTGATTATCTGCATGTGGGGTTTGCAATCCTGCTAGAAAGAAAAGAGTTTGTATGGATTATTTTAAATGTTTTTACAGAAATAAAATAATTTAAATTCTTAAAGAGAACTCACATAACACATACCACTGAGGTAAATACTTCCTAACATGTTAACTATCAGTAATACCTTTCTGGACTTAGTTGAGGATTAGCACAAAGCAGTGGGGAGAAATCTGTTACAGTAGAAGAATGGTTTGTAAGACAAATTTCCTTTGTATCTGTGTCTCCAGTATGGTGTGGTGGTAGGGATGGGCAGAGTGAATGTAAAACCTAGGTAATGAAGAGTCTTATACAGAGTGTCAGCAAGGGGCACTTTTAACTGCAGGCAATTCAAAGCTCAGTTGTCTGAAAATCAGATCATCAATGGCCAAAGTTGCGTTTGGCAACAACAGAAAATAAGTTTCATAAGAGCAAAGCTGGATATTGTCACTACGTGCCCCCTGGAATGGCCAAGATCGCAAACACTGACAACTGCACATCGGGTGAGGGTGGAGAGTAGCAGAGACTCTCATTCATCACTGCTGCAAATGCAGAGCAGCGCAGCTGCTGTGAAGGACCTGTGGGTAACTTCTTACAGAGTTAGACAGACTTTTACTGAAGGAGGCAGACTTTTACTCACTCTTTGGTATTTTTCCAGATGAATTGAGGACTTACATCCACACAGAAACCTGCCATAGCAGCTGTACTCATAATGGCCAACATTTGGAAGCAACCAAGATGTCCTTCAGTAGGTGTCTTAGCTATTTTCATCGTGGCTGGGACCTAAGACCTGGCGTGTGTGCTGAAGGAAGAGAGGCTTATTTTGGCTCACGTGTTTTAGGAGCTTCAGTCCTTGGTCAGCTAACTCCAGGGCAGACACGGAATGGGGAAAGTCTGTCTCAGAGAAATAGTGCACACCACATCGTGGTGGTCAGGAAGCAGAGACGAAAGGGAGGAGCTGGGGAGGGAACTACGTGCTGCAGGGTCATGCCTGTAGGGATCCACTTCTGTCCAAGGCCCACCTCCTAAGTTCACATTTAGCTGTAACACGATTCAGTGATCTTCCCAAGCCCCACCTCAGAGCACAGGAGGCTCTTGGGGAATATCTAATATAAACCACAGCAGTAGGTGAATGGAAAAATGAACTGTGGTGGTCTAGATACTGAAATATTATTTAGCACTAAAAATGAGCTACTCAGCTATGAAATGACATGGAGGGTACTTTCGTGCTCATTGCTAAGTAAAAGAAATCAAACTGAAATGACTACATGCTGTTTGATTCCAGCTACCTGACACTCTGGAAAAAGCCAAACTGTGTGTACAATAAGAAATCAGTGGCTCTCAGGTGCTGAGAGCAGGGAGGCATGAACAGGCCGAGCACAGAAGGTGTCTCGGACAGTAAGTAAACTCTGGGTGATGCACCATGTATTTACCCAGAGCCACACAGGGACCACACCAAGTGTGAGCCCTAGTGTAAGCCAAGGGCAAAGGCTGTACGATGTGTCCAAGCAAGGCCCTTGGTCACCACAATTATGGGACTCTGCTGGGGGCTGTGGATAGAAGGGAAGGCTGGGAAGGGGAAAGGAAAGAGAGGCATGAGAACCCTGTGCTTTCTGCTCAGTTTCACAGTGTGCCTAGAAAGGTTTTGCAAAAAACCAAGTCAAAGAAATCTGGAGGTAGAGAAATAAGAATCTATTCCTGTCATAACTGAGAGTGCCCTATAGAGCCATTCTATCAAATACAAATTAACTGGGAGTGCCAAAGTATGTAACTGTGCATTAAAGTAACAATTTATCGAACTAATTTACATGTATGAAATTCACTCATCTGTATAGGATTGCTTTTTTATAAGTGAGGATAACATTCTTAATGAAACCTGCCTTTATAATTTGGAGTTATGGAGGACAATTATATTAGTATCAGTTCGTTGTATAATTTGTGTCTACATTGTTGGTTTATATTATCAGGAAAAGCTGATCGTGATACTGACAAGCAATTGAAAATGTAGTAGGCTTTTTGTCTTGCAGTATCATGTTACTTTTCAGTTAAATATAATTGGAAGCTTAAGTTTTTCCATTTGAAAATTGAAACAATACAAAACTGAACAAATGTATTTTTGTATCTTACAAACAGAAGCTAGGAAAACTACCCAGAATGTACAGCAAGATTTAACATAATCATTGAAGTGATTGCAACATATTTCTACTTTATAGACAACTGTCTTTGCAGGTGAAAAGCTTCACACCAATAAATGAGCTAGGGTTAAACATCCTGTGGGTGCTAATGTGCTTCGGTAGTAAATTCCCTAATAGGACACTGTTACCTGAGCAGGCTGTGACTGCCTGTCAGTGGCACAAGCAAAACATCTCAAACAATGAAAGATGTATAAAATTTTCCAGTACATGCACAGGGACGCGGTGATATCATTTGCTACAGAGCAGTTTGTTGTTGTTGTTGCTATTATTACTACTAATTTTGGTACTGGGATCAAACCCAGGATTTGTGTGAGAAATTGCTTTTAATTCTTAAGTATATATACCTAGAAATAGAATTGATGGTTTACATGATAACTCTAAATTTAATTTTTTGGGAAACTGACAAATTCTCTTCCACGGCAGCACATAATTTTATTTTCCTATCAGCCACTCAAAGGATTCTGGTTTCTCTATATCTTCATCAAAACATGGTCTGTTTTTCCTTTTTATTGATAATAGCCATCTTCATGGCTATGCTGCATTATCTTCTTGTGGTTTTGAATGGCATTTTCCTAATAATTAATGATATTCTAATACTTGCAACAGCAAAGATGTTCTGATGCATAGTATGACTTTTAAAAATCATGCTGATTGAAATAAGCTTGCTTTTAAAAAGGACAAACCACTGAAGAGACCCATAACAGCAGAGCAATCCTGAGCAACAAGAGTACACGAGGAGAAACCACAATCCTGAATTTCAAGTAATATAACAAAGCTACAGAGATAAAACAACACATGACTAGCACAAAACTAGGCAAGTGGATCTGTGGAGTGCGACAGAGGAAGCAGGAACAACCCTAGGCAATTCAGTCATGTGATCTTTGACAAAGGGGCAAAAGCATACACTGGAGGAAAGACAGCCTCTAACAAATACTGTTGGGAAACCTGGCTCTCCACATGCAGACTAAATCTGGACCCATAGGTCTTACTGTGTACTAAAACAAAATCAAAATAGATCAAAGACCTGGACATTAAAATGGAAATGCTTAATGTGATGAAAGATAAAATAGGTAAAACTCTTGAAGACATAGGTGCAGGCAAGGACTTTTGAACAGAATCTCACTTGTGCAAGAAATAACATCAAGAATCAACAATAGGATTATATCAAATCTGAAAGCTTCTGCACAACAAAGGATGCAACCAATAGACTGAAGAGACAAATTGCCGAATGGGAAAAAAATTGCCAGCTAATGCTCAGATAGAGAACTAATATCTAAAGTATATAAAGAACTGAAAAAGATTAGACCACCCAAAATCAAAAATCCAATCCAAACAATGGGCAACTGAAATGAATAAACCATTCTCAGAAGAAGTACAAGTGGCCAATTGCATGAAAAAATGTTCAGCATCATTGGCCATGAGAGAAATGCAAATTAAAGCAACATTGAGATCCCATCTTATTTCAGAAAGAAAGTCTATTATCAAGAAATCAAATAATAACAAATGTTGGTGAGGATGTGGGGAAACAGGAACCCTTCTACACTGTGAGTGGGAATGTAAATTTAAGATAGTAGTATACCCTAAAGTGATCTATAGGTCCACATAAAAGCCCCAGCTGGTGTCCCCCAAAAGTAGAAGCAACAAAAGAGATCTTCTTTGTGTCTTCTGAGAGGCATCACAGTCTTTATTTGCAAAGTCTCCACGTTCAGATTCTCTTCTTCTTTCCTGATCTCTCTTAGATCAGTGCTGTCCAACAGAACTATCACGCAAGGCACAGATTCATTTTAACTTCTGTAGAAGTCACATTTTTTAAAGTATAAACAGGTAACCTCAATTTTGCCATTACATTTTATATAATACAGTCTACCCCAAACATGATCATTTCAATGTGGAATTAATATGAGCAAGTTATTGGGATACCTTTTACATAAGTCTTGGACACCCAAGCATTTGTGCTGCTAGTAGCCATATAGACCACTAATCCACATGCCTGTTCCCTGCAGGGCTACTCAGAAAGAGGAAGTACACTTTGCAGGCTGCCCTTAAGGAAGGCCAGTCTGAGGTTGAGCCCGGTTTGTTGCCTTTTGTACTGACAGCACTTCCCTCGTGGATGCCCATGATTCATTTGTTCAGTGGCCTGTCCATAGCTCATGGTGCTGTCAGAAAACAGGCTGAGACCCTCATCTGAGCTGCACATCTTCAGATCTGTGTTTCTTTCAACATCAGTGATGTCCACAATTCGTCTCTTCCCACTTTTTTGCTTTATTTCCAACACCTTTCTTGATACATGCTCTGCACCTCTAGAGTTCTCTCGGTTCTGTATTTGAAACCCAGTCATATGACCAGTCTTGACTTAAAAGTTCACAGAAGGGGCCAGGGATTTAGCTCAGTGGTTTCGCCTCTTGCTGCACAAGCCCAAGGACAGGAGTTCGATCCCTGGTACCAAAAAAAAGATAAAAGCCCACAGAAATTGATGGAAATGTGCACATGGATGTATATGCATAACCTAAATCTCACACACACAAAAGAAATCTCATGATTCATGCAACTCCAAATTAGCCAAATGCCTTTGTGAAGCCTCTGCCTATATACTTGTTAAGAACATATCCTAAAGGATTATAGGAAATTATGTTCAAGTGCAATAGCATGTTTTTATGTTCTCTGTAGCATGAAAATGAACATTTTATATGACAGATACTAAATAGTCATCCCTCATTATCTGCAGTGGATCGGTTCTAAGACTGCCCCACTTTCCATGTCAAAAATCTGTGCATTCTAAAGCCCCTTATATAAAATCGTGTAGTATTTGCATATAACCTGTACATAACTTCCCTTATACTTTGAATTCTCTCTGCACTATTTTTAATACCTAATACAGTGCCTACCCATGACTTCATTCACATGGATTCAGCAGAGTGCTCAGCATATGACAAATTCAAATTTTGCTTTTTAGAACTTTCTAGAATTTTTGTTTTCCAAATACTCTTGAATTGCTGTTGCTGAACCTAAGGAGAACCACAGTAGGTGTCTAGTAGAACCCTGGAAATGTAACCCACAGGCAGACATGTTGAACCAACTATAATTTAGCCCTAAATGTGGAATGAGAGAGTATTCAAGCTAAGCAGCACTAGTCATTCATTTATTATTTCCTGATCCTGTGGAGATCGTGTCACTGATCCACATATGAGCTTCTGCCAAGGCCACTCAGGAACCTGGAGTCTACTGTGCAGGCTCCCTGGGTGGCTCTCAGAGTGAGCCCTGTTTGTGGTGAGGAAGGAAAACAGATGCCTATTGCCTTTAGCACTTGTATCCCAGACTGTTACTGGCCAACACAGTCTTTAGCGTGCAGTTAACCAGGAGCACAGTGGGAGAGCTTTGGTTATTTGTTCATTTCTCTTAAGTGTTGCCCCGCAAGTATCCTTTTCATCTCTTTTAAAACACATTTGCCATGATGAGATGCCAGTCCAAAGAGCAATGGAAACCAATTGAAGACGATCAAATTTTTCCACTGTGACAGTTTTCTGGCCTGAAGCTCAGTTTATTGCCTCTGACCTTGATTTGGACACTGGGTCACCATATTCACATCTCTTCATGGCCACGGGGTCTGGGAGGAATGTTGAAGGAGGAAAAGATTCTTGAGCCATGCTGGGAGGGTCATGGTCCAAATACGTGCCCAGTGCCTACAGGAAGGCACCATCTGTGTTTCATGGTCACTTTTGTCCCCTCAAGGCAAGGAGGCAGGCTGAACAGGACAGGAAGCCCAAATTCAGCCTCATTGCCAGACTCCAGGAACATCCTATTCCCTGTGAAGAGATACAAACAAACCAGCTAAGGTTTATTTTTAGGAGCCACTAATACCTGTTTTCTCCTTGTGTGTGCAGAATGCAGAGTACAGCCAAATGTTTTTCATTCTGAACTTTTGTTGATCAGACCTGGAAAGAGAAGTAAGGACTCCTGACTCATTCAGATGCTTCATAACTGGTGTTCCTGAATTAAACTCAGCCAAGGGAAAAATCTCCTTGTTCTCTAGCTGAGAGAAGTGCCGAGATGAAGGAGTCCATCTGCCAGGCGGAGCTTCCCAGCCCGCAGGACACTGTTCCATGGCTTTTCCCTTTAAGGAAGGGAACACAGTGCTCCTTGAAGGTCCTTTCTCCCTTTTGGAGCAATCAGCGGGTATTGAGAGATGTCAGCAGTGGCCCTGTGTCCCCCAAAGCAAATGTTCAGGTGTGAGACTTCCAAAAGGAATCCCATCTTCCAGGAGGAGAGCATTGCAGTCTCAATTGCTCACACGTCTCTTGAACCGCATGATTTGACAGCAGCTGGAGGGAGCTTTTCAGCCTGTTAGGAGACAGTCGGATCCCACAGCCTGGACCTGTGAGTGAGAATGAAGATGCTGTCCTGGGAACAGAGTTCCCATTAGGAACTGCACCAGACAGCCCTGCGCTGTGTGTGAAACAGGCCTTTGCCACCTACTGCCCTTGCCTGCCTCACAGTCCTCCTCTGGTTTTGTGACCTCTCCCAGCCCCTCTTGGTGCTATGTCCCGTGAGTCTGAGGTCTAGGGGTCCCCACACCCACCCTCGCCAAGTTTGTGCCTCTCTCTGACATAGACAGATGAAGAGATCAATGCAGAGTGAAAGTACTTTATCAGAGGTACTGCAAGGGGAAGCAGCACAAGACCACTCAGAGAGCTGGAGCACTGCTGAATCTGGGGCTGTGGTCCTGTTAGGGTGTAAGGGCCCCATCTCCACATGCCTGAAGGTCAACACTTGATTGATTGGATATTGGGCCTGTTGCTAGGGGTTTGGTCTTGTGGGCTAAGAGGGAACTTGGGTAGGCATGGCAACCTGCACCAGGAGGACAGTGATGCCCGAACAGAGGCAGGCATCAGAACTGCAGCCATCAGCTTCAGACCACAAAGCTGCATGAAAACTGCTTGCTGCTTATAGCCACATAGAGACTGCTTTTTCTACTCTCAATAAAGGGCCTGAGTCTTTATTCTATCCCTGCCTAAGGGTCCATTCTCTCCCTACGTTGGTCTCTGCCTTCCCCATCTGGTATGGGGCTGCCAGACGTGGATGATGAGGCTGGATAGACTGTGATTCCTTCTAAGAGAGTAGTATTGGAGTCTACAAAGGATCGGGTCACCCGAGGATCAGTGGAACAAATTAGGAGGTGCAGAAACAACCCCAAGCACGCTCACTCCCTTATCTACAACAAAGGAACCAAACACCTTTACTGGAAGAAAGACAGCCTCTTTAATAAATGGTGCTGGTAAAAGTGGCTTGCAACATGCCAAAAATTAAACCTAGACCCATATCTCTCACCATGCACTGAACCAAAATCAAAATGGATCAAAGATCTAAATATTAAAACAGAAACAATCCACTGGAAGATAAAATGGGTAGAACTCTTGAAGACATAGGTATAAACAAAGACTATGAACAAAACCCCAGTCCCACAGGAAATATTACAAAGAATCAACACCTGGGAACTCATCATACTAAAAAGGTTCTGCACAGCAAAAGAAACCACCAACAGAGTGAAGAGACAACCAACAGAATGGAAAACAATTACCAGCTATTCCCCAGACAAAGGACTAATATCTAAAACAAAGAACTCAAAAAATCAGACCCCCTAAATTTAAAGACCCAACCCCAAAGTGGGCATCTGAAATGAACAGACACTTCTCAGATGAAGAAGTACAAACAGTAAATAATATATGAAAAAAAAATGTTCAACATCACTGGTCACTCAAGAGATGCAAATTCAAACAATGCTGAAACTCTATCTCATTCCAGAAAGAACAGCCATTATACAGAAAACCACCAATAGCAAATGAAAAAGGGACCCTTCTCCACTATTGGTAGGAGTGTAAATTGGTCCAACCAATACGGTAATCAACGTGGAGATTCCTCAAAAAACTAAAACTGAAGATTTCATTTGAGCCAGCTATTCCTCTTCTTGGTATGTTCCCAAAAGAGTTACCAACATCATACCACAGTGATAAATGCACACGAGGGTTTATAGCCGCACAATTCGCAATAGCTAAATCTTGGAAACAGCCCAGAGGCCCATCGTGGGATGAATGGATAAAGAAAATGTGGGGTTTTTAAATACATAAGGAAGTACTACTCTGCCAATAAGAAGGATAAATTTGAGACATTTTCAGTAAATGGATTCACTTTGAGCTCACACTTTTAAGTGAAATATTTCAGACACACGTGTTTAAATATCACATTATTTCTCTTGTGTGAAGAATTGAAAGTGTAAATAAGGACCAAAATGGATGATAGATCCTGGAAGATAGGAAGAAAATGTTCAAAGGGGAAGAGGAACAAGGTGGGGGGATGGAAACCAAGCTTTTGTAAATAAGGAGGGGAAGCGTTAAAGGGAGGAGAAAGACAGGGAAAAAGAAGACTCTAGATATATTAGGCAGAGGTACAAATTCTCTATGATGAATGTGCTCATCATGTATTTTAAAAGTTTACCAGTAAAATCAATTTTTTAAAAAGAGGATCGAGTAGGGTTTTGGCCTCTGTTCACATCAACTGTCATCCTCACTTTAGCTGGAAACTCATTTAAAATGGCAAACCATTGCTATGAAGACTGCACTGGCTCTGCCTGCCCAGTCCTGAAGATGACGTGTTTTGTTCCAGTGTCAGGTGAAGTAATTTGTTCAGACGGGTTACAAGCCTGGTCGTGGCACTGCTAAGAGAAGTGAGCTGCAGCAAAGCCTAAGCCCTGCTCCTCACCGCTGAGCTGACCCTGGGTGCTCTGTAGTGACTGATCCCTGTGGCCATTATGCCCCCTTCTCAAGCATCCCACATGGGTGGAAGGTGGGAGGATTGCCAGGGGAGGCTGGGAGGTGACTTTCCAGCATCCCTCATTGTGTCTCACAGCACCTGGCCCAGATCTTAGGACAGAGAACATTCTTCAGCTCTCTAAACCCTCTGCAACTTCTTGCCACATCTGCAAGCGGGGAGTCCCAACAAGTGTTAACACAGTGGGAGGGACTCTAGGCACAGGCTTTGCAAAGTCCACCTCACAGCCATGTTGCAGCCGCCGTTGAGAGGGTGCAGGGCTGCCCACGCAGGCGTGACCGTGGGGCAGGCTGCACAGGGCCTCTGCTGCCTGAGTTCCCGCAGGCAGCGCACTCTGCCCAGGGAAGGTCTTCCAGGGTAAAACAGCCGATGCTCATGGAACCTTTCAGCTAGGCTGGCTTTCCCTTGGGGAGACTCCACAGTAGCCATGTGTCTGTGCCAGGAGTGCTTGTGAACAGCAGGCTTTGGAGGGGTTGAAACCGAAACAAGGGGGTGGTCAACGCTCCTCTCCATAAGACTCGTGACTTGCAAGAGCCACCGATGGTTCCTGGAACTATGATCCTTAAAAGGCAAATATTACAAAGTCAACAATGTCAGAAAACCTTCATGCTTCTCACAACTTGCATAAAGTAAGAAGTGAAGTCAGTAAAGTGGAACAAAAACTTCAGTGTTTCTAGCCACAAGATCATGATGTCCTCTGTGATTTATGTAGCACTCAGACATTTTTTTATTTTGCGCCCAACTGAGTCCGGAGTTGCTGTGTGATGGGGCAGAAACCCCCTGGGGAGTACACGAAGGAAATCAGGCAAACCAGGACCGCTTTACTCTGGAGAGCAGAGTCCCTTCGGACACCTCCCGTAGCTATGGTACACAGTTTTGTACACAGATTTACTTCTTGGGAGAGCCGCAGGGTGCGAGCTTCTCTGTCTTGGAGTGCCCTTTGGAGGGGAGAAGGGCAAGATGACTGGGACTCTGTGAGAAAGGAGCAGACTGCAGAAGCCTGAAAGACTCTTGAAACCACTCAGTAGTTCCTGGACCAACAACCACGCCATGTGTTTGCTCTCTAGTCCAGAATTTTTGTTTTGTTTCTGAGTGTGGCCTTCCAGAGGTAATTTAATTAGTGTGGTGGCAGGTGGGGGAAAGGCACTTGATACTAGTGCCATGCCAGATTTGTGTATAGAGACGAGACTCCTAGGCCCTGTTCCCAGGAAGCACCTTTATTCCTGCCGGCACTGACTCCGTGGATTCGTATCCAAGGGCTGAGTGCTGAACATGGCACAGTTGTCCCTTTGATACAATGTTTGTGTCTTTGTCTCCCTATAGGGGCGTTCCCTAACATGTTACAGTCTGATGGGTACACATTAACATTCTGCAGTCTGGTTGGGTGTGATTTGTGTTCGAGTCACATCAGACTGCACAGTGTGCACAGAGGCTGATGCAGCTGCATTGGAAAAGTCCCCCCCTGACAGGAAGGGGCCCTACCACACTGCTTTAAACTTTTTTATGGAAAAGTATTATTTGACTTTCTAATTCTTTGTCTAAGTCCTGATAGAAAACATTATTTGGGGAAGTAAAAATAGGTAATCCCTGGTTATTTTGCGTGTTTTTGTTACAAATAATGCATGCATATACTAAAGTTTTTAAAACTTTAAAAACCAAACTGAGTGTCCGGAAGCCTCCATCCACCCTCTGTGTGTGGGACCTACTCAAGGAGCTCAGTGCTGGAAATCGGAGGTCCTCACTTCCCTAACTCAGACATGGGTGCCTTCAGGATGCTCCAGGCAGCGCTCACCACACAGCCCGCAGTCACCAGCTCATTTGATTGTAACAATGATATTGGAGTCTGGATTTTTGCCAACACCTCTCCTAGCTGAAAAACTGGCTAGAGGCATGAGGTAATCCGCTGGGGTCACCTGGGACAAGGACCTCACTGGGGCTGAGCACAGCAGAACGGGTCTAGAGTCTGCTCTTGAATTCAGCCGCTGCTCCAGAGAGGCTCTGGGTTACTACTGTGACCTCTATTGTTATTATTACTGGAAGAGGACAACTGGGGCAAAAAAATCCCCCCAAAACCACTTCTCTTGCCACAAGATAAGGGTGTATTTTATTGGGGCATGGCTCTGTTTCAGTAAACCATCTGTGATGGAAATTTTAAAGATATATGGTACAGTTTATCTCTGACAGCTGTGTCAACTCTAACTATGTTGACTCTGGAGAAAGTCTTAGGAAAACATCGCTACTGTTGCAGTGATGTTAAAGCTGGCTGCAAGCTGCCTGATTTTCAGAGTTTTCAAAGGCAGTGCTGCACGCGCCCAAGGTGATTACATAATGTGGAAGAAGAGTAAATGCCAGCCAGTAGATCTCAGTGTCAGCGTGCCCAGGCTCCACTGCTGCCACAAAGGACAGATCCTCATCCTCTCTCTTTTCAGGCTGGTGCAGCCCCAGGGCCAGGGGGCATAGAGAGTCCCTAGTGTGTGCATAACTTGAGGTCAGTCTGCTGGAAGCACACTCGGACTCCTTCTCCCCACTTACCACCCCTTTAGCAGAAGCATAGAGGGACTCTTACAGTAGAATGACTCAGTGTGTGTTGGGAGTGATAGTAAGAACTCAGCTCTTGCTTGTGGAAGTCCAGGATTGTCTTCATTATGCAGCTTGTATCTGGGGCAGGTGCTAGCTAAGGAGAACAAGCATCAAAGCTAGAGATCTCTTCTAGGCTATTCAAAACATGTGTTCTCCATAGTTTCTATCCATACTCTGGATGAAAAACAAGGGCCAGGGTACAGGACAACTCTCTGCTTTCCAGACAGAAAGGGGACAGGAGGACTCCAAGATCTGCAAGTCCTCCAAGTTGCTAAGGAGATGATGCATCTGTCAGAGGAGAAGCTGGTACATTGTCCCTCAGAGCATTGTGGCTGTTGTTTGTAAACAATATATTAAATTGCATTTCTTGGATCTTCTTTCCCCAGTTCTTCATCCTTTTTCCTGAGTGAATCATAGTGAGGAGGCTGCTTTCTGGATCCTAATTTAGAAGGTTCTGCCTGAATAAGTGAGCCCTGGATATGGACCATTCCACTTGCTTCTGCCCTGTGGTCTGAGCTCTTGAGAACTTCCCAGGAGTAAAAGAACATGTAGCAAAAGTGTCACATCATGTCAGGGTGCATGTGAAAGGTAGGATACAGCCAGCAGCAACACAATGTTGAGAGTCACCTGTGAGCACCGAATCTCTATCAGAAACACTTCTAAGACCCACTGCTCTCCTCTAACACATCTTGCTTGTGCTTCACAGCTGCTCCCGTGGCACTGAGTTTTGATGGGCCACTAGCCTCTCTGACCATCTGTGGTTGGATAAAGAAAGAAGGGAGGAGTGTGCACTGAGAGTCTAGCTTTCTGTGATTTAGGGAAACCGCAGTGCACATCTGTTTTGTCGGGGTGAGAAGATCCAGAGGGTAGAATACCCTGCAGCCTGTCTCGCAGTGCTTGGTTCTGCAGTGAAACAAAAGCATTTCAGACGTACTTCTTGCTGTCAATGTAACAGCATGAAATGATGGAAATAGGAAATCTGTAAACCAGATAGTTTCCCCTGCTGGGCCATTGAAGTCAAAATATAATTAGAAAGAATGTCTGTCAATGCATTTTGACTATAAATACCTTTGCTGTACACTTAGTAGTTTTGAAAAGTTTGGTCTTGTAGCTCTTTGGAGGTTAGGGAGCTTGCCTCTTGTGTACTCCTAAATGCCTTGTTCACAGTAGGCTCTGAATAGATATGCACTCTGTGTAGGTGGCTAAGGTACATCATTCATGCTGAGAGCTCAAGATGATGACTCGTGGAATGCCTCATTCTGAGGACTGCCATTTGAATAAGTAAGGAATTAGCTCAGGAGAACAGATGCTGTCACTGATTCAGAATGTCACACATCTACAGGATCTTGAGTCACATCTCAAAGAAAAGGAAACAAACAAACTGAAAAATAAAGAAGGTACGGCTGAAGTTCAGTTTGGGTTGGTTGGCACTCTGGGAATAGAGCTCCAACCATCTAGTTATAGTATTTTGCTAGGAGAGCATATGCATGAGATGCAGGCATTGTTTACATCTGAAAGATGGACCCCATACCACATTTTAGACACGTGTCCTTCCTTTAAATGACCATGATTTTAAAAATTACACGACTTGAGACATTTTTCACCTGTTTTTTTTTTTCCTGAACTATGCTAGCAAGAAATTGGTTTTGACTTTGCAGAAAGTACAAAGCTTTAGAGCTCTAATAAAAGTGAAAGCAGCATTGCTGATAAAAGGAAGTACTTTATTTCTCGGTTTGGTAAGTGTGTTAGACACATGGTTCATATTACTGTCAATGATGTATTTTTAGAGAAAAACTAAAGAGCACTAGGATCTTAGGGCATCATGTTATAAATAGTATGATCTGTTCTGGTAGCATGAGACACATCATGAATTTTCTCAATAGCTAGCTTATTCTGACTGAACATGCATTCAGGTACTAGCTTATGTGGGGAATAGAGATCATGAGGCCAATTTCTTGGCCTTCTTTAGATGAAGAATTTCCTTAGTAATCTTAATTTTTAGCAAGGCAATTTGATGACTTGTTTTTATTTTTATAGGTGTGGTACAGACTGTGAAAGTCATTACAAATAAATTTTGCTATCTGGCTTGTGTCTTACAGGGCTCATTCTGTTAACCAGTCTTTCTAAAGGTGTTTTACTCTAATGAAAAGTTAATATTGGACAGAGCTGAGTAGCTTAAATATTCTTTCAGTTTAGCTCTGTTAAATACGGTGAACCTTCACACGCTGCTGCACCAGTTATATTAGGCTTTGCAAGCTTCCATCTACCATATAACATTCGCTTGGTTGATGGCCATGCATCTTCAGTCAGAAGACCTAAAAATCTTTATGGTTAGATGAAACACCAGAAGTAGGAGGAGAATAACACCACACAGGAATAGTTCAGCCTGAACAATGTAGTGGTCCCAGCTAATGCATCACAGGGTTTCTTTGGTCCCTTATGTTCTTTGGGTATGGTTAGTGTTTATAGGCTTGGAGGTGAAGAACTGTAAGTAACTGGTACTGGATAGGGAAGCCTTATTTTTTTCTATGTCAGCTTGATATTTTTGTAACATAGTGATTGGGTTGAACAAAATCAAAGTACAGTAGTAACTGATCTCCCCTTCTTCCTGGATGAGCAAGCTGATAATTAAATATTAATGTTGGCATCCTTGAACACACCCAAATGAGTGATGTTTGCCTACTACTTCTCTTTGAAAGGATGCAGTATTTTGCTTGTGGTCCGAAGCTTTGAAGCTCTACCACTTGGCATCTCCTCTCTTCAGTGGAGCTCTTACCTTTCAAACATGACAGATTTGATAAAATACTAGCTCGGTTGAGTCTTGCTTGCTTTCACTCAATCATCTTCGTATGAATCCTTTTTTTTTTTCTAGTGTTTTGTGTTTACTCCAGGTTTTTTAAAAACAATTTTAGCTGATGTTCATGAAGAGAGTAAGTAATTAAACTGTGCCGTTAATGAAAGGAAATCCTATCTAAGACAGTACATTTCTTCACAGAGCTGGGTCATATCATCCTTTGGGCCCTCTGCTGGAAAAGTAGAATCAAGTCTGAAATAGCGCCTTTTTAATTGTAACCTCTAGTATTATAGCTGTAGGACAGTATTGTATCATACCTCTGCAAATGTAAAATATCTTCTACCTGCTTTAAGATACATAATAGTGACCGTGCTTCATCAGAACTGTTTTTAGTATATGTGCTGCCAAAGCAAGCACTATCAGAGCTGTTTTTAATAATGTTACTCTAGAATATTTTCTTTCCAGATGATGATTAAAAAACTAATTAAAAAAATGGTGCCAGGCCCCACAACAGTAACAGAACTTTGCTGTTTTCTGGGTACTTTTCTTTACTTTCTTTCTTGTTTTAATGGAGTGTGCTGGATGTCTCTATAATTTTGTTCACATGACTGCAGAACCTGGAAAAGCTGTTGCTGCTATTGATGCATAACATACTGCTATTATTGGTCTTTTTATATAAATATAAATGTATATATACATATATATATAATTTGAATTTTTGGAAACTTTGACTGTGCTGTCAACTTTGAAAAAAGTTATCCCAGTTTACTGTATTGAGTTGGCATTGTACAGAAATTAACGGCCATATTGGTCTAGAAACATTAAACTTAATTTTTTTTTCATTTGTACAGGGGTAACGCACTGTATTAAATATATAAGGTCTTATCTACATGGGTTTGATTACAGAAACTAATAAAGTATTCTCTAAATTAAAAAACTGTGAACCTTTGTAAGGATATTTAATGCTTATCATCAGATTATTTTGACCTTTATATCAAATTCTTAAGCATTTATTAAACAATTTCAAGCACATGTTGGTGCACTGTTTTTTACTGGAAGTTTATTAATTAAATAAAAAGTTGAGGTAGCTGAGTGTGTTGTTGCATGCCTGTAATGCCAGCACTTGGAAGGCTGAGGCAGGAGGATTGCTTTGAGTTCAAGGCCAGCCTGGGGTACATGGTGAGTCCAAGGCCAGACAGAACTACATAGCAAGACCTTTTCTCAAGAAACAAAAACAAAACAAATGGGAAAAAAAAGAAAGTTGAGGATTCATAAATCATTCTTCTTACATTCAGATCTGAATTTTGGGTCTGCCATTTCATAGCTGACAAAATGTATTTACTGAGAGGGATGATGAAGTCTCTATAAACTACAAATTTCTCTTCATTTCTTTCAATTCTTTGCCAAATATTTTGATGTTCTTTTGTTAGCTATATACGTATTAAGGATTGTTTTGCCTTCTTGGAGAATTAACACCATTATCATTATGTAATGTTATTTTCTACCCTTGAAAAATTCGTTCTTCTGAAGTCTCCTTGGCCTGAAGTTAACAGAGCTACTCAAATTTAATTTTAATTAATGTTAACGTGGTGTGTTTTTCTCCATCCCTTCAATTTTAATGAGTGTTTACATTTGAAGTGAGTTTCTTATACACAACATACAGTTGGGTCTTTCAGTTTTAAATTCAATCAGACGAACTCTGCCTTTTATTTGTTATATTTAAAGCATTTGCACTTAGTGATTACTGAGGTCGATGAGTTAATGTCTGTCAAGTTTGTAACGGTTTTATATTAGTCAAATCTGTTTGTTTCCTCTCCTTTATTTCTGAATTCGCAGATTTCCAATGGAGCGTTTTATGTGATTCGATCTTAACTCCTCTCTTAGCATATAAATTATACTTCTTTTAAAAATGCAAAGTTAGGCACCATGGCACATGGCTGTAATCCCATTACTGTGGGAGGCTGAAGCAGGAGAATTGCCTCAGTTCAGTTCCCTCTTGGGCAACTTAGTATGACTCTGACTCCAAATAAAAAATAAATGGAGAGGGAAGACATCACTCATAGTAGAACATCCCTGGGTTTGATCTCCAGTCCCACATAAAAAGGGTAGCTTCTTTAAAATTCAAGCTTTATGTTTTTAACAAAGCAAGATTTACTGCAGATAATAGCATTCTGCTTCAAGGGCAGCACAAGAACTTATATAGAGAATTCCTGATCCTTTTATCATGGCTGTCCTCTAGTTCATCTTCTACATGTTACAATCATGTTGTTACCTTCACTACTTTAAACAGCAGTCTTTATAATGCTTAGGTAAAAGAGAAAAGATATTTCCAGTTCCTTCTTTTTCGTTCCCTTTCTGTGTGGAGATCTGAGTTTCTGACATGTCATTTTCTTCTGCCTTCTTTCAGCATTTCTGGCAGGCCAGATGTGCTCTTGACATTTTCTGTTACTGCTTATTTGTAGGAGAAACTATTTTCCCTTCACTTGCGGGACAGCTTATCTGGATGTGGAAGTCTAGGCTGGTGCTCCACTCTGACTCCCAGGAGTTCACACGCCTCCCTGCACAGCCCCTCCCGCTTGCGTGTTTTCTGATAAGAAGTGCGCTGTACTCGCCTTTGCTTCTCACGGGTTAAGATGGACACCCTCCCTGACCTGGCTTTTTCCAAAATTGACTGTTTAGGGTAATCTGCAGTTGAATATAATTTGTCTGTGTGGTGCTTTAAATGTTCTTTTATATTCTTCTGTTTGTTTTAACCCTTGTGTTCTCTGAACTTATTCTAGTTTTCTGTCTTTAATTTTGGAAAATGCTTGGCATTATTTTACTATTTCCTTTTCTTTCCTTTCTTTCTTCTCCTTTTCATATTGGAATTATGTGTAGATTATATATTTCATAATTGCCCTATTGCTCTTGATATTTTGGTCTTTTTTAATGTTTATTTTTTCCTTTCCATTTGTTTGCAAAGTTTGCACTTACTTTTACATGCCCAGTCTCTTCCTGGGCCGTGACAGTCTGCTGATGAGACTATCAAAGACATTCTTCGTTTCTGTTGCAGCATTTTTCATTTATATTACTTCCATTTAACACTTTCTTACTATTTGCAGTTCCCTGCTTACATTACCTACATATTCTTGCATAACATCTACTTTTCCCAGTAGAACCCTTAACACATTAATCATAGATATTTTAGATTCCTTATCTGATAATTACAACTTCTGTAGCATATGTAATATTGTTCTGATGATTGCTTTGTTTCTTTGATTATTTTTGCTTGATTGTTTTTCTTCTGTCATGCCTTATATGCTTTTCTTAATTTAATTTATTTTCAATCGACAAATAATAATTATATTTATGAGGTATAATGTGATATTTTGACCTATGTATGTGCTGTAGAATGATTTACTCAAGTTTATTAACATATCATCAAGTCACCACGTCATTTTTGTGGCGTGGTGAAAGCATTAAGAATTGCATCTGTAGCAATTGTGAAATATACACTGTATTATTAATAACAGTGGCCACTGTGCAAGCAGCTCTTCTGAAAGTCAGGCCTGCTGTACTGGTTAACAGGTACCAAAACCAATAGGCCTTCTGCATGAAAATATGTGTTGTTCTGAGTGGGAGTTGGGCTGTGTTTAATGCTTGCTGTAGCATTAGCTGCTGAAGGCTTAAAATTCTTCTATCATCCTCCTGTTTGTCTCTCTTTTGAGTTGGGCCTCCCTAAGTACTCCTCAGAAACAGTCTACATATTCTAGCTCTTTTAGCTTTAATCCACTTTATTAGTCTGGAGCCTTGCTCATGTGGTGGTAAGGAATGGGTAAAGGAAGGCTTCCTAGATTCTAGTAATTACAGTAGTCTCTTGGTATCCACAAGTTATGGATTCCAGGAACCCTGTGGGTACCAAAATTTGAGGATGTTCTAGACTTGTGTGTAAAATGGTATAGTTTTTGCATAGAACCCAAGCAGTTCTCTCATATACTTTAAATTCTATCTAGAGATCATGTCTAGAATACTCATAATATGCTTATTGTGATGTAAATACTACATATATAGTTGTTATATGTGTTGTTTCAGAGATAATTACAAGGAAAAGTCAGTACAGATGCAATATTTTTAAATCTTTTCTGTCTGTTGTGGTTGAATTTATGTTTGTGGAACCCATAGATGTTGTGAGCCAACTACACACCTCAGTCTTTAAGTGGCCTGTGTTCTGGGCTTCACGAGTGTTTCTCCAGCATTCTTTTTCTTCCTTTATCCACATACCCTTCCCTGGCTATACCACCCCAGTCTGTTTCCTGGAAGCCCTAACCCTCATCCATTATGCCCCTTTCTGAGCCAGAAAGATGGGGAGAGGAGGGTAAGGTCCGACAAAATCTGTTCCCTGCTGGAGTAGGTCTCGGTTATGACAAATGCTCTGGGTATATTTCATAGTGATCACGTTAGCCTACTCCTGCCATAAAAATAAAAGACCTTTCTCGAGCGTTCAATTTGAGAGCCTTTTAGGGTTTCTGGACATAAAGCCCGTGAAGGTGATAAAGGAACCCCTGAGGATACACCCAAGAAGTTTCTCACTATCATGTTGCTTCACACTTAGCCTCCAGCAATTCATTAAAATTATTGTTTCAGTTTTCCTACTCATTTTTAATTCCTGCAGCTTCTGCTCCAGGTAAATGCATCTCTACTGTGATTCCGTCTGCTAATCTGTCTCTTCAGAGTTCAGAGTGGTGATTTTCTCTGGAATCACCTAACGAGTCCAAGAAAAGTGGTCGTTGTCAGTTAGTCCAGTTCCTTTGCATGGTAAGGACCAGCAGGACCACTTTCAAGGTCTTCTCATTTTGGAGCTAACACCAGAAGCCCCTTGTATGCTGTCTTGTAGTTGATGCTTGAGAATCAGGAGTTTTCAATGCCAAATGTCAATGAAACCTGAAACTAGAGTTTCTATTCAGTGCTGGAACCAGTAGAGGTCTCCATGCTGGCACAATGAAAGGTTCACATTGTGTACGGTTTAGACATAAAATGCCCCCCAGATGTCTCAGCGGTCAGAAGTGGGGCATTTGGAAGGTGATTGGATCATGGGAGTGCTATACTCATCAGTGGATGAATCCATTGTTAAGCTCTTGTGCTTTTAGGAGGTGGAGCCTGGCTGGGGTGTGTCTCTGAGCGTGTTATGTGGGAGAGTGTGTGAGTGTGTTTATGTGCATGGTGCCTCCCTTCTGTCTCTGCTTCCTGGCTGCCATGAGAAGAACACCTCATCTCTGCCAGGCCGCTCCACCCTGCAGTTGCTTCTGCCTCAGAGCCAGCTGACCATAAAATAAAACCTGAAAGCATGAGCCAAAATAACCTCTCCTCCATCAGGTTTAAGGCATCAGGCATTTTGTCCCAGTGATGGGAAAGTAACTAATGCAAGTTGCTTGGCTTTGTCTTCAAGGACAGGTTTTAAAGAGCCACAGACAAGAGTATAACCAAGAGCTAAGAGTAGTAGTGTACTTGTCATTTATTGAATACTTACTGGAAGTGGAATACTGTTTTAGTTGCTGTATTAATGATTTTATTTGGCCATGAAAACAACCTAATATGATAGATCTAGTTGTTCCTTGGCATTCATGGGGGAATAGTTTCAGCACGCCCTGGGAAAAATCCCCTGGAAGAGCCACCCATGTGGATGCCAAAGTCTCTTAGATAAAATGCCATAGTATACAGCCTTCTGTGGGTTTTAAGTCACTTCTGCATTGCTTATAATACCCAATGCAAGTGCCATATAGTTGTTACACTGTATTCTTTAGAGAATAATGACAAAAAAAAAGTTTGTATGTGTTTAATAAAGGTACAGCTTTTCCCATATATTTTCAATTTACAGCTGGTTAAATCCATGGATAAGGAACCTATGGATATGAAGGGCCAATTGTGTTATTATTTTCTTCACTTTCCCAATGAGGACACTAAAATTCAGGGTGTGTAAGTTACTTGCTCAAGGTCAGTTGATTCCTGATCATCCAGATAGAAAACAAACCTGAGACTTCCCTTTCCTAACCACTATGCTTTCTTCTCTCCGTGACGATACGCAGATGGCATGCTGTTAGTAATACATCATATTACAAACAGTGATAGGAAGAGAAATGTCTTTGGACATTTCAGAGCAGAAGTGACTTCTGCCCTGGGAAGTCAGAGAGCTGACCTTTTAAGTCACTGAAGTGAGGAATGAACAGGCAGGTCTGGGGCCCGGAGGGTCTGGAGGAAGGCAAATGGCGGGCAGTCCCTGGGACTCACAAGCAGAGTGAGCGAAAGGCAGCAAGGAGGCCTGGGAGGCCATGCAGGCCAGCAGGTTGGAAAGTTTTCTTATGAGGGCAAAACATTGCAAGCTTTTGTATGTAGAGGTGGCAAGATCAGACGTGTGTTTGGGAAAGATAAATGTGTAGCAGAATTCAGGGAGAACTGGGGAGGAAGGTACCTTAGTCCACTAATGCTGTTATAGAGAACAATTTGACTTAGTAATTTATAAACAAGAGAAATATGTTGCTCTTAGTTCTGGAAACTCAAAAGTCCAAGATCAAGGAACCTATGGATTTAGTTCTTATGAGAGCTGATATCTTCTTGCTGTGTCCTCAAGTGGCAGGAGCAAAAAAGAAAAAAAAAAAATGAAACAATTTTTAAAAACTCTCCAGGCCTCTTTATAAGAGCACTAATCCCATTCCTGAGGGCTTGGCTTTAATGACAGTCACCTCTCCAAGGCTTCACTTGCTTACCCTAACACAGTGGTGATTAGATTTCACCATATGGACTTCAGAGGGCCACAAAAATTCAGACCACAGCAAGAGGGAGCAGAGCCAGGCAGGCTGGTTCCTGGTGTTAGTGGCTATAATGGGAGTGGAGAAGAACATGTTCGAGAACTGATGAGGATTAGTGAACAGTGGGGAAGAGGTAAAAAGAGAGGAAGGAATCAAAATGCAGCCAGCATTTGAAGTTTGTGTGACTGGAGAGTGATGAAGTAGATTGCTAATGGTCACACACGCACATGCACACATTTCAAATTTAAAATGTATTGGATCTTTTATAGGAGAACATATCAAATATTCTATACTTCTGGGCTATTTTAACCAGATGGGCATGAACATAATAAGTAAAGCCCAAGTTTCCTAGTAGCTAGAGGAAAAAGGGGTCAAAGCCCACCATAACATGTTCTCAGAAAAGGAATATGCCATTTCTTCAGAAGAGAAACCTTCTACTTGTGTTGTTACAATTTCGATCTTAAGCGTCCCCCAGAGCTTCATGTGTTTAGAAGATGATTGGCTCAAATGTGCTCTACTAATTGGTAGATTCATCCACTGATGAGTGGGGGAGCTGAATGTGCTGTTAGGTGGGGCCTGGTTAGAGGTCACTGGGGCAAGACTTGGAAGGTTGTGTCTCCTCCCTGGCTCCTCCCATCTCACTCTTATTCCTAGCTGCCATGGATGAGCAGCTGTCCTCTGCTGAAGCCTGTCCACCGTGCCATTTCTGCCTTGGAGCCCGCTGGCCTTGGACTGAACTGTGAGCCAAAATCAGTCTCTCCCTCTTTAAGTTGCAGGTGTCTGGTATTGTGTCTCAGTGACAAGAAAGTGACTACTACAGATAAAATCTAGGAGAAATAGATTTAACTCAAATGCAGTAAACCACAAGCATCATCCAGCCCTCATCTTGCATTTCCAAGAGCATCATAAAAGCCATCAAGGCTTTTGAGATCTCTTGAAATTTCCCAGCATTGATTCATGTGGATGAGGCTTTTGGCCTGTTTTCTCCTCGTGAACCCTCCTGAGGGTATTTCTTTATTGTGTGGCTAGGAAAACAGAGTCTTGCCTGCTCCCACAGCCTTGTGAAAAGTTTTCCACTGGTCGTAGTTTATTAGATTACTAGAGAAGAGAACTGGGAGAATAGAGAGCTTGTGATTTGGAGGATGCAAACATTTCAGGAGAGCAGTAGTGCTGGGTTCTTTCTCTGGGACGCCTGTTCTTTTGGGCTCTCCATATAGATTCAAAACCATGTTTATCCTTGTATTTATACCTTGCTGGATTTTTCATGACTCTAACTCTTTTCTTTCAGTGACAACAACCACAAAACAAGACATGACATAACCTTCTCATCAGTACTTTAGGCAACATAAACAGTAGCCCAAGGAGTGGATTTGGATTTTAAGGTTCCCTTTATACACAAAAACCTCTTTTCAGAGAAATGGCCATTCTTGTCATACATTTTTCTTCCCTATACACTCACTTGTCCATCATGTAAGGCTTCCAGATTTCTCTCCATCTATATCACAGGCAGTTCAAGCTCACGGATGTCTTACAGATCATGTGTAAGAATTTTGTTCCATTCATGAGGAAGCTGAGGCTCAGGTTGTTCATGTGCTTCCAGTGAGCACACAGCTGTCTCTCGTGGAACTGTGGTGGGAAACTGTATCTTCTGACTTCTAGTCCAACCTAATCTTCACAAGTCCACTTCACGGCAGAGTGGAAACCATACAAACAAACATTCAAAAGCAACCCAACAACTTTCAATGAAAATGGATTGTCAGTAACTAAAAATAAAAACACTAAATATCAGTTGATGCAAAGATATGCAAGACATGGCCCTGCCTAGATGGAGGTTGCAGTGCGATAGCAGATGGAGCTCTGTTAGGGTTTGAATATGTTTGTTCCTCCCTAAGCTCATATTGAAATTTGATTCTCAACGCAGTGGTGCTGAGAGGTGTTTAGGAGGGACTGACAGAGTTCTCCTGGGACAGGCTGGATCTGTCGGTGTGAGTCCTTGCTTTCTCAGGAGTCGTATGTGGGTTGTGAGATTGCGTTGTTATGAAGTGAGGCTGCTCCTCCCATTTTGTCTTTTTTGTGTGCATCTGCTTGCCCTTCCTCTTCCTACCATGTTATGGTGCAGTATGAGGCCCTCACCAGGAGCAGGGAAATGCCAATAGATGGCATGATCTTGGACCTCTATCACTTATAAGTGACCTAGTCTTGGGTATTCTGTCATAGTAACAGAAAACATACCCAGACAGAGATATGTAAGCGTAGGAAAGACTTCGTGTGGGCAGGTGCTGAGATGAGAAGAGCCGGCCTGTGTGGCACGACGTGGGCAGATTCCCAGCAGCAGTTGCCATGCCCTTGCCCACTCTTCTCCAGCCGGGGCCCACGGGTCCAGACAAGCCAGGCATGCATTCTGGAGAGTGATTTTCTGTTTTCACCTGAGATCTTTTTAGGACTGCTGCTGCACAGGGACTCTTGCAAACTGTTCAGCCATCACATCTCCATCTCAATGCCACTCTTCCTGATGTAAATCAAGATGACAGAAAAAGAGAGCTGAAGGAGGATGTGCTTATGCCTCACACACTTACTGGGGTGTATGGGGAACTCTTTCCCAATTTTTCTTACTCAGCTGAAATTAAGAAAAATGATCCATGGAATCCCACGAAAATGTAAATCCAGTGTGAACCAAGCAGACTGATCACTGTCTAATTGGTACTAAAATCCTGGAGGGCTGCACCCTAAGAAGAAGAACTTGAGGTGATGGTGAGTGTTGCCTGCTGTTCTCACATAGTAGTTCCTCACGGGCCCACGAGACCGTTACTCACATGACTGCATTCAGTGGAGGACGTAGAAGCCCTCGGCCACAAGTTGAAATTCAGCAGTGGTGCTCAATGCCTTTCCCATGCCTACCCTCCATACAGATGAAGGAGGCCACAGAGAATAATAGGGGCCCCAGGGATAATGAGGCCAAGTCATAGGATTGTGGGGATAGGGTAGGGTAAATCACATACGTAACATTTCCAGAGGGACTGCACTGTCCACTCACTTGGTGAGCAGATACTATCTGTATTATATTGTTTTATTTTGTTACTATTGACAGAGAAGCATTGAAAGGGAGGAGGCAGCTTGAGGGTTGAGTATCCATGAAGCATTGCAAGTGTGATATCCCCTGCAGATTGAATAAAAACTCCATCTTTCCAGGCCTTAGACCCAGCCTTGGTTTTCTGGCTCCTTCACACCTTCACAAAGTCACTGCATCCTGGGGAAGTCTGGGTCCACTTGCAGTGGCCATGAAGGTCCTGCTGGGCCCCCGTGGCCATTCACATCTTTGTGGAAAGGCTGGCACACGCCTCTGGTCATCACCGCAGCTGCTATGAGCTGTTATCAGCAGAGCCCAGAGCGCTCGGCTGTGTCCCTGCAGTCACACTCTGTGGCACGGATCACTTGCTGTGGCCTCCAAAGCCTCTCGGACTCCTCCCAGACACCCTGTTGATTCCTGTGGGGTTTAGCCATAGTGCACCCTTAGGCCATGCACATGCCGAGCACCCTGCCACTAAAACCCGCCTCGGCTCCTCTCTTGCACTGGTAGCGTCCTCTTCCCCTGACAGAAAGGTAGCTTTTACACTGCCTTCGGGTCTTCCCTGCAAGGTTGCATTTGTGGGGAGACTGCAGATTGTCCTGTGCAAAGTGGTGGCTGCCTCCCCACCTACCTCTGAGACATCGTTCGTTCGTGTTCTTGGCCTGCATTCTCTCTCACCTCCCCGCCCCACGGACACCACAAGGACCAGAGTTTTTTTCTCTCTGCTGCACCTTTAGCCCCTAGGGCAGCTCCCGGCACTGTCAAGATTCAAAGTTCTTTGGAAGAAGCAAGGAAAAGAAGGGAGGGAGACAGGAGTTGATGAGATGTCTGACTAACTGAAGTTAAATTGCTTTGGCTCACTTCCAAGGTTGCACGGCTTTGGAAAATTCACTGTAACTTTCTAAGGCTTAGTTTCATGGCCTGAGAAATAATGGTACTCACAGGAGGTTGAAGTTCATTAAGGTTGTATAGAATGGTGAGCTAGCTCTTGGAATCTAAGTGTGACTTACTCTTTGTGCAGTTATTCACAACAATGGGAACAATGCAAATCCCTGCCTGTCTGTCACCTTCTCTTCTTAAAACTCAGAAGAGCAGAAGGAATTCAGTGGAAAGCTGTGGTAACCATATCCTTTCCAAATATTTTGACTACATTAGTGAAAAAGCCTTTGGCCAAGCCTTACACTGCTTTGAAACAGCAACAATACTTTCTACCCACAAATTGAAGGGTTGAAAGGAGTGTGTATCACTGTGTTTAAACACAGGTCTTAACAGCCAGAAACTCCCCAGGGGTCCAAGGAAGTACAGAAGCAATTCTCTGTGTGAGAAGGAGACTTTAAGCAATGTCGATGCCCTTCCTCATATACTGTAGGTTATAGTGGCAGTGTGGCCAAACCTGAGACTCTATTGTGGAAACTTAACAAATAGGGTTACTGTAGGGTTCTGGTCCCTGGGTGAATATCACACATGCATTTCAAATACAATTTTAATATCTACTACAGTTTTATGGAAGACCCTTATTCTTGGACAACAATTTCCAAGGGCCAGTGGTAGCAGCTGCTTGTTCAGCACCACGTGTAAAGTATGATGCCCAGGTAATGCACATCTACATTCTGTGAGTTTCTTGAATGGTTGGGCAGCTCTCTGTACATGCCCAGGCCTTGTGTGGTATGTTTCGGATTCTAACCAGAGCATCTTTGAGACAGAAAGAACATGGCTGATAACTTTGGTAGGACAGGAAAACATCGCAGTTGCGCCGTGTCAGGAGGCCCCAGGTGTCTGGCCACCTTAGACAGGGAAAGTCTGTCTGCTGGTTAAACGGACAGCAGCCTATTTGTCTCTTAACCTGTGTCTCAAAAGCCACCACCAGATGAGAGAGCTGCATTGTGATCCTTACTGTGAGAACATAAATTGGATCTGTCTCTGGCACATAAATAAACAGGCCACGAGAAGAGGAAGAATAACAGCATCTGAGTGTATAGTTCAACAACAAAAGGACAGATAGGTCAGCTAAAAATGAGCAAAGGATTTGAGCAGGATTTTCTGTAAAAGAAGGTATGGACGATGATCACATCTTTAGACAGCCAACATCTTTAATCATTAGAGAAATGTTAAATCAAACCACACAAGGTACCACTTCACACTCACTGTGATGGTCATAACCTGAAAGACACCGTGAAGCATGTCAGCAGTGATATGGAGAAATCAGACCCTTGCATGTTACTGGTAAAAAGTGTAAAATGTGCATTTGCTCTGAAAACAGATAATTCTTCAGACAGCTAAACATAGAATTATCATGTTATTCAGCAGTTTTATATATATATATATATGTATATTATGAAATGATGGAATTGTTCACACAAAAATTTGTGTGTAGCTGTACATAGCAGCAATATATACAATCAGTGAGAAACAAATTTAGTATCTATCACTGAGGAATGGACAAATAAAATGTGGCGTATCCATACAATGGATGTAAGGCCATTCAGCCTTAAAACAGAAGGAAACTCTAACAGATACTAAAATGTCTATGAACTTCAAAAATATGCTAAGATAAGAAAGCCAGACACAAAAGAACAGATATTGCCTTCTATTCATATAAAACAAGTAGAATAGACAAATTCACAGAGACAAAATATACATTAGTGGATGCCAGAGGCTGGAAATAGGAAGGAATGGAAGCAGTTGCTAGAAGGCATACACAGCATTCCTGGAGTTAGAAATGTTCTGGAATTAGATACTACTGTAATTATCACACAACTTTGTGAATGTGGTAAACCCCACTGAGCTGTCTATTTTTAAAGGGTGAGTTTTATGTCATGTGAATTACACCTTAATAAAGCTGTTTGTTTGTTTGCTTCTTAAGAATGTCAGTGGCTTGGAAAGTGCCTTAAGCATTATGCGTCTTCCATTCATACTGGAAATCACACTGTAACCTTGATTTCCAGGACAAGTTCAAAAATGTGTTTCCAGTTGGGGTGGGGAAGAAGAATGGGGGTTAGTGGGGTGAGGAGGAAGATCTGGAGGAAGAACCACAGTTGGCCTCACAGAAACTGATTCTCCTCCTCCAGTCGGAAATAAATCTATCCTTCCTCCCACCATTCTTCATCACTAGTTATTTATTCCTTTGGCAGATATTTCCTGAGGATCTGCTAAGTGGCAGGATATTTGAAAGGAGCTAGCATACCCTCTCATTTCTCTTTATCTTCAAAATAATCTCTACCTTTCCCCTCAACATGTACAAATGGACTCAGCTTGCAAAGTAAAATCACATTGATAAAAGCTGCCACAGTACACAGAAATAACTGAAAATATGTATATTTGTACATGGAGTAGTCCTGGTTCTTAGCTTTTAGCCTAGGAAACAAAGGGTTGTGTTACAGAAAAATGAGTCCAAATCAACATTGCTCAAATTAGTAAAGATTTTATCCAACCCAGATATTCTGTAGGTAGAGATGGTTAATAAATCCTATTGTATTCTTACAAAAAGAACAGGCTACACACTTTGAACATTATGATTAGGATTTTATTGAAGAACATAGAAGGAATATTTTGATATTACATCTGCTGACAAATGCAGTTCGACCACAGCAAGAGTAACATCTTCATAGGTTTGCTTGATATGTACAAATAAGTGATATAGTTGATATAGTGAATTTTTCTATTATCAGGGCAAATTGGTGAAACACTTTAATGAGTTTTATTTTGGCTGATTTGTACGCACATACAATGCACCTGGGTCAGTATTACCTCCCCATCACCCCCTTGCCCTAGCTTCGCTTTTGGTGAAGGGAGAGTTCAATGCATGTATTTCAGTCATATCTGTTCTCCTCGTTGCCACATTTACACCCCTTCCTTTTCTTCTTATTCCAGTCCTTTTGTATAATAATAGCTTCCCCTTTACCTTGTCATGTTTTTTAGATTCCACATATTAGGAAGAACACGCAGTATTTGTCTTTCTGAGTCTGGCTTAGATCTGAGTCTGATGATCTTCAGCTCAATCCATTTTCCTGCAAGTGGCAAAATTTCATTCTTCTTTAGAGTGGTATGATACTCCATTGTGTATGTGTGCCACATTTTCTTTATACATTCGTCTGTTGATGGGCACTCAGGGTGGTTCCACGTCTTGGCTATTGTGAATAGTGCCAAAATAAACATGGGCACTAAGATATCCCTACAGCAGAGTGACTTTAATTCCTTTGGGTATATACCAATGATTGGTGCAGCTAAATCAAATGGCAGCTCTATTTTAGTGTTTTGAGGAACTCCATACTGATTTCTCTAAGTGGCTGTACTAATTTACATTACTCCCAGGAGTGTAGAAGGTTATTTTTCCTTCACGTTTTCATCAGCATTTTTTTGTTTGGTTGGTTTTTTTGGTACCAGGGATTGAACTCGGTCCTTGCGCTTGCTCAGCAGGCGGCAAAACCACTGAGCTAAATCCCCAGCCCTATTTTTTTTTTTTTTTTGTATTCTTGATGATAGCTATTTTGACTGAGGTGAGATGGAATTTCAATGTAGTTTTTATTTGCATTTCAGTAATGGCTAAAGATATTGAACATATTTTAATATACTTATTGGCCATTTGTACTTCTTTTGACAAGTTTCTGTTCAGCTCATTCGCCCATTTGTTGATTATGCTATTTGATCTTTTGATGTTAAGTATTTTAGTTCTTTATATATTCTAGATGTTAATCCTCTGTTAGAAGAGGAGCTGGCAAAGATTTTCTCCCATTCTGTAGGCTGTTTCTTTACTCTGTTAGTTGTTTCTTTGTTGCAGAAACTTTTTAATTTGATGTAGTCCCATTTATTGGTTCTAACTATTATTTCCAGTGCCATAGGAGTCCTATCAGAAAGTCTTTCCCTATGTCTGTGGCTCTAAGTGTTTTGCCTACATTTTCTTTTAGCAGTTCGAAAGATTAGGGCCTTACACACAGGTTTTTTATCTATTTTGAATTGATTTTTGTACAGGGAAAGAAAGAGGGATCTAGTTTCAGTCTTCTACATTTGGATATTCAGTCTTCCCACCAGCATTTGTTCAAGAAGCTGTCTTTTCTCCAACCTATATTTTTGGCTCCTTTGTCCAGAATCAGATGACTGTAGTCACATGGGTTTATTTCTATGTCTTCTCCTTCATTGGTCTGCATGTCTATTTTTGAACACACATTATGATATTTTGTCACTGTGGCTTTGTAGTATAATTTGAAATCAGCATTCTGATACCTCCAGCCTCGCTTCTTTTCCTTTGTATTACTTTGGCTATTCTGAGTCTTTTGTGTTTCCATATGAACTTCAGTGTTTTGGTAATATGGCCATTTTAACAATACTAATTCTGCTCATTCATGAACATGAGAAGTCTTTCCATTGTCTAGTGTTTTCTTTGTTTCTTCGGTGTTCTGGAATTTTCACTGTAGAGGTCTTTCCTCCCTGTGGTTAGATTGATGCCAAGGCAATTTGTTCTTTGGAAGCTATTGTGAAAGGAATTGTTTTCCAGATTTCATTCTCAGCTAGTCCATTATCGGTATATAGAAAACTCATTAGTTTTTTAATGTTGATTTTATATCCTACTACTTTGCTGAGTTAATTTATGTGCTCTAATAGTCTTTTGATGGCTTCTTTAGGATCTGTTAAGTGTAGGATCATATTATCTGCAATCAAGGATTGACTCCTTTCTTTTTTATTTATGTACTTTTTATTTATTTTCCTTATCTAATTGCTCTAGCTAAAATTTCAAGAATCATGTTGAACAAAAGTGCTCTTTTTTTTTTTTTTTTGTACCAGAAGTGGAACTCAGGGCCTCACACTTGCCCGGCAGGCACTGTGCCACTGAGCCACATCCCCAGCCAAAGCGTGCTGAAAATAAACATCTTTGCCTTTTCCCTGATTTTAGAGGAAATACTTTCAATTTTCCCCATTCAGAGTGATGTTGGGTGTGGTTTTGTGATATATACCCTTTACTATATTGAAGTATAATCCTTCAAATCCTAGTTCCTTTGGGCTTTTATCATGAGGGATGTTGAGTTTTGCCTAAGGCTTTTTTCTGATCAATTGAGATGATTATGCAGTTTTTATTGTGGATTCTGTTTACGTGGTATATTATTATGTTTATTGATTTACTTATGTTGACCCATCCTTCCATCCCTGGAATGAAGCCAACTTGATCATTGTATATGGTCTTTTTAATGTGTTGTTCAATTTGCTTTGTATTTTATTATGGATTTTTGCATCTGTGTTGGTCAAGAAAATTGGTCTAGGGGCCGGGGATTTAGCTCAGTGGTGCCACTGCCTTTCTCACAAGTTTGATCCTGAGTTTGATCCCTGGGAACAACAACAAAAAAGAATATTGGTCTACAGTTTTCTGTGTGTTTCCTTGCCAGTTTTGGTTTCAGGGTGATGTTGACCTTTGAAGATCTTTATTTCCCCTTCAATTTTGAAGGATAGCTTTGCTGGACACGGTAATCTAGATTGGTATTGTTTTCTTTTAGGACTTGAAATACATTGTCCCATGGCCTTCTGGACTTTAGGGTTTCTGTAGTGAAGTCTGAAGTTATTCTGATGGGTTTGCCTTTATGTGTGACATGGTATTCCTCTCACATGGCTCTCAATAGTCTTTCCCTGTTCTGCATTCTTGGCATTTTAACTACAATGTGATATGGGGAGGTTTTATTCTGGTTTATACCTGTTTGATATCCCAAATACCTCCTGTACCTAGTACAGTGTAAACTTTCAGTGGGTATTTGGATTTTCATTATCAAATCCTTTCTTTTCCTAGAAGTTTGAAATTTTCATAATAAAATGTAAAAATAAATGATCCGAAGAGTAAACAGCTACCTATTTTTAGACTTCTACAGACAATTCCATTGTGATGCATTCATATAATAATCACCATCTAGTGAGGATCCCTTCATTGTGCTTAATGTCCATTCTCTCATTCTGCCTTTCCAAAAACTGAGAAGAGGCTCTTTTTTTTTTGTACCAGGGCTCGAACTGGGGAATCTTGTGCGTGCGAGGCAGGCAGCGGAACCACTGAGCTAAATCCCTGCCCCAAGAGGCTATCTCTTAATGTACATTCTTCCCATTGTGCAATACTATTGAGTAATTAAGTCTCTTGAAGTGCCTCGGATCCCAATGGAATCTACATTAGCACCCATGAAATTCAAATGTGTGAATTGACATAAGGTACACAGCTCCCAGTCCTTGAGCACACAAATACAGCAAAAGTATTCTTACTCAAAGCACATACAATTATTAAAGTCCCCCAATTTTAATTATGTGTTATCACTATCAATATTTACTGTAGTCTTAGAAATTGAAATTTAGATACTTAAATATACATTTATTAATTCACTTAACCTTATTTGAGTAAGATGTCTATAAAATAGAGTTTTTAAAATAATTTAGTGAGAACAGTGACATGGATTTATATTTCTGCAAATATCTTTGATGTCTGCTTCAGTGAAAAACAGATTTTTTTTGTCTGTTTTTGTGTCTATTCTATTGCACTGTTTAATTTTTGGGAAGAAACCCAGCCTGAGACAAACAGGCAGTTTGAAAATGGGTGAGTATATCACACTTTTCAGATAGTAGTGGCTACACTTTCTTGATATCACAGCAAACTTGACTAGTTGCTTCTTTTTGTTGTTGTTAAATTCTTTTATTGGTACATTGTAGGTATACAACAGAATTACATTTTTCATTGGGAATTGTACCCGTACATGATGCATCTTGGTTCTTGTTTTTTCCCCATTCCTAGCCCTCCCTACACCCCCTCCACCCTTCCCTATTTACTTTATTTCCATTTTTCCATTTCTCATCATTTCTCCTTTCCCTTCTTTCCCTTCCCCTGCCCCTCCCACTACCCCTATCCCTTTGGACCTTTTCTTCCTATTTTGCATTATCGATTATTCATTCTAATCATTGGTACATTTTAGGTATACAATATAATGACATTCATCATTGGAAATTTGCACCTTTAGAGAATCTCTCTTGGTTCTTATTTTTCACCCTTGCCCAGCCCTCTCTTCAACCCCTCCATTCCTCCCTAATTACAAAGATTTTGTTCCTATTTTTCCATTTTCTCATAGTAATCCCATTCCCTTCTATCCTTTCCCCTACCCCTCTCACTTCCTTCCCCTTTGCCCCTTTTCTTCCTATTTCACATTACCTATTATACATTTTAGTCCTTATTTACACTTTCAGTTTCTCACACCAGAGAAATTATTTGGTATTTATACATGTGTGTCCTATTTATTTCACTTAAGGGTATCGCCTCAATGTGCATCCACTTAGCTATAAATGTCTCTAATTTCTCATTTTGTATGGCTGAGTAGTACTCCATTTTATTTAAAGAACCTATTTTCTTTATCCAGTCTCCAGTTAATGGGCATTTGGGCTGTTTCCAAGTTTTACCTATCACAAACTGTGCTGCGATGAACATGGGTTCACATCTATCACTGTGGTATGATTCTTTTAATTCTTTGGGGAAGATCCCCAGCAGTGGAATAGCGGTGTCAAATGGGAATTCCAGCCCTACTTCTTTGAGGTATCTCCATACTGATTTCCGCAGTGGTTGCACCAGTCTACACTCCCACCAGCAGTGGAGCAGTGTTCCTCTTTCCCCACAACCCCGCCAGCATTTGTTATTGGTTGATTTCATGATAGCAGCCATTCTTCCTGGAGTGAAGTGGAATGTCAGCATTGTTTTCATTTGCATTGTTTTCATTTGCATATCTCGAATGACCAGTGATGTTGAACATTTTCTCATGTATTTATTTGCTATTTCTACTTCTTTGTGTGAGAAATGTCTGTTCATTTCAGATGCCCATTTTCGGATTGGGTCTTTAAATTTGGGAGGTCTGATCTTTTTAAGTTCTTTATAGATTTGAGATAGTAGACCTTTGTCTGAGGAAGAGCAGGTGAAGATTTTTTCTCACATTGTGGGTTGTCTCTTCACACTGCTGGTGGTTTCTCTTGCTGTGCAGAAGCTTTTTAATAAGAAGAGATCCCACTTGTTGACTGTGCTAGTGCATGGGCAACTGAGGTTTTGTTCATAAAATCTTTTCCAACACCGATGTCTTCAAGAGTTCTACCTAACCTCTGTTCCAACTGGTTCAGAGTTTCTATTTTAATATTTAGATCTTTAATCGATTTAGATTTTAGTTTAGTGCATGGCAAGAAATATAGGTGTAGTTTTAATCTTTGGCAAGTTGAAACCCAATATTTCCAGCACAATTTATTAAAGAGACTGTCTTTCCTCCAGTGAGGGTGTTTCGCTCCTTTATCAAAGATGAGGTGGTTGAGTGTGTCTGACGTTGTTTCTGCATCTTCTAATCTGTTCCACTGCTCCTCAGGTCTGTTTCATTGCCAGTACCATGCTGTTTTTATCACCATAGCTTTGTAGTACAGTTGCAGGTTGGGGATTGTGATACCCGCTGCCTTGTCTTTGTTACCTAGAATTGCTTGTGCTCTTCTGGGTCTCTTCTTGTTCCAAATGAATTTTTGGATTGTTTTCTCAAGGTCCGTGAAGTATGTTGCTGGGATCTCAATTGGAATTGCATTGAATCTATATAGCAGTTTTGGAAGTATGGCCATTTTCACTATATTAATCCTTCCTACCCAGGAGCAGGGGATGTCTTTCCATTTTCTGATATTATCTTCAATCTCTCTTTTCAGAGTGCCATAGTTTTCAGAGAAGAGGTCTTTGATTTCTTTCGTTAGGTTGATTCCTAGGTATTTCAGTTTTTTGGATGCTATTGTGAAAGGAATTATTTGCCCTATTTCTCTCTCAGTGAGTCTGTCATTGGTGTAGAGGAAAGCTATTGATTTTTGTGTGTTGACCTTGTAACCAGCTACTCTACTGAATTTGGTTATTAAGTCTAGAAGACTTTTGGTGAAGTTCTTGGGGTCTTCTATATACAGTATCATGTCATCTACAAATAATGACAATTTGACTTCTTCATTTTCTATCTTTATTCCTTTTATTTCTTTCTCATCTAATTTCCATGGGTAATGTTTCTAGAACTATATTGAACGAGAGTGGTGATAGTGGACATCCTTGTCTTGTTCCTGATTTTAGTGTGAAGGATTTCAGTTTTTGACCATTTAGTATGATATTGGCTGTTGGTTTTTCATAGATGGCTTTTATCAATTTGAGGTAGAGACCATCTATTCCAATTTTTTGTAGGGTTTTTATCATAAATGCATGTTGGATTTTGTTAAATGCTTTTTCTGTGTCTATGGAGATAATCATATGGTTTTTGTCCTTAGCTCTGTTGATATAGTGTATTACATTGATTGATTTGCATGTGTTGAACCATCCCTGCATCCCTGGGATGAATCCCACTTGATCAGGGTGTATGATCTTCTTGATGATCTTCTGCATTCTATTTGCCAGTATTTTATTAAGGATTTTTGCATCTATGTTCATTAGTAAGATTGGCCTATAGTTCTCCTTTTCTGTTGGGACTTTCTCTGCTTTGGGGATCAAGGTGATGCTTGCTTCCAGAAATGAATTTGGGAGTATTGCTTCCCTTTCAATTTCATTGAGGGGTTTAAACAGTAGTGGCAGTAGTTCCTCTCTAAATGTCTTGTAGAATTTAGCAGTGAAGCCATCAGGCCCCGGGATTTTCTTAGTTGAAAAGTTTTTAATTATGTTTTCAATTTCACTGGTTGATATTGGGTTGCTTAGAAATTTTAGGTCTTCTTCATTCAACTTTGGTAATTCATATGTATCTAAGAATCTGTCCATTTCTTTTGTGTTTTCCATCTTAATGGTGTATAGGTTCTGGAAGTAGGTATTGACTATCCTCTGGATTTCTGCTGGGTCTGTTGTAATTTCACTCTTTTCATTCCTAATTGCATGGATTTGGGCCTTTTCTTTCCTTTTTCTGACAAGGTTGGCTAAGGGTTTGTTAATTTTGTTGATTCTTTTGAAGAACCAACTCTTGGCTTCATTGATTTTTTTGTATCATTCTCTTAGTCTCCGTTGCATTGATTTCTGCTCTGATCTTTATAATTTCCTCCCTTGTATGAGCTTTGGGTTTGTCCTGCTCTTCTTTTTCTAGAAGCTTGAGGTTCAGCATCAGGTTGTTTAATTGGGCTGATTCTGTTTTCCTAATATGCATATTCACTGCTATGAATTTCCCTCGTAAGACTGCTTTCATTGTGTCCCATAGATTCCGATATTCTGTATTGTCATTGTCATTTAATTGAAGGAACTGTCTGATTTCTTCTTTAATTTCCTCTATAACTCATTGGTTATTCAGAAATGTGTTGTTCAATTTCCACGTGTTTATGAAATTTTTTGAGTTTCTTTTGCTATGGATCTCCAATTTCATTGCACTATGATATGATAATATACAGGGGATAACTTCAATTCCTTTGCACTTACTTAAACATGTTCTATGTGTGAGTATGTGGCCTATTTTGGAGAATGACCCATGTGCAGCTGAGAAGAATGTGTATTCTGATTTTGTGGGCTGGAAGACTCTGTAAACATTTGTTAAGTTCATTTGTTCAAGAGTTCGATTGAGTTCTAGTATTTCATTACTTATTTTTAGTCTAGTTGATCTATCTATTTGTGACAGTGGGGTGTTGAGGTCTCCCACTACAACTGTATTAGTGCATATATGACTTTTCATGTCCGTTAGTATTTGTTTTATATAGTTGGGTGCACTAGTGTTTGGTGCATAGATATTTAGGATTGTCATCTCTTCCTCTTGGATTCTTCTCTTTACAAGGATGTAATGTCCTTCTTTGTCTCTCTTAATCAGTGTTGGTTTGAAATCTACTTGATCTGCCAATAGGATAGCTACTCCTGCTTTTATTTGGGTTCTCGTCATATGGAGTATTGTTTTCCACCCTTTAACTTTCAGTCTATGAGTTTCCTTTTGAATTAAGTGTGTGTCTTGTATGAAGCATATTGTTGTATTTTGCTTCTTGACCCATTCTGCCAGTCTATTTCTTTTGATTGGTGAATTGAGACCATTAACATTGATGGTTATAACTGAAACATATTGACTTGTCATTGCCATGACCTTTTCTTTTGGTTGGGTTCTCCCCCTTTCCATTTAATTTCTTGTCATGCCAGATGGGTTCATTCTGCTTTGCTTCCAGGGGTTGTGATCCTCAATGTCTGTTCCTAGGCTATTGTGTAAAATTCTTTGCAGTGCTGGTTTGGTATTCATGAAGTTCCTAAGGTGCTCTTTGTCATGAAAGTATCTTATTTCTCCATCTATTTTGAAAGATAGTTTTGCAGGGTACCTCAATCTGGGTTGGAGGCTGTTTTCTTTTAGGGCTTGGAATATGTCACTCCAAGCTCTTCTTGCCTTGATGGTTTGTGTTGAGAAGTCTGCTGTGATTCTGATGGGCTTTCCTTTGTATGTGATTTGTTTCTTTTCTGTGCTGCTTGTAGAACTTTGTTCTTCTGTTGAGTTTCTGGAATCTTAACAATTATATGCCTATGAGTAGATTTTCTTTGATCAAGGCTATTTGGAGTCCTATATGCCTCACTTATCTGTATGTCAAGCTCTTTTCCCCTGCTTGGGAAGTTTTCTGCCATTACTTCTGTGAAGAGTTTTTTTATGTCATCTGCACTCTCTCCTGTTTCTTCATTGACTCCAATCAGTCTTACGTTATTCTTCGTTTCATTGTCTAGCAGCTGCTGGATTGATTTCTCATGTTCCCTTATAATTTTGAAGCAGTTTTTCTTTTCCTGGTCATTAATTGCAATCTTGTCTTCTGTATCTGAAATTCTGTCCTCACATTGGCTCATTCTGCTGTGTAGACTTTCAATGGAGTTTTTCATGTCCTGGAAATCTATTTGCATCTGTTTTATGGATTCCATTTGTTTCCTATGTTGGGATTCCATCATGTTCCTCAGCTCCTCTCTAGATTTATTAATCATGTCTTGCACTAGGAGCACAATTTCTCTTGTTATCTGAGCAATTATTTCTGATTTCATTTTTCCCAGATCCCCTTTTGTTGCCAGTTCAATGGGTCCAGGTGGTTGAGTATCAGAGTGTTCCATCTCATTTCCCTTTGGGGTTGCTGTAGGAGGTCTGGAAGTCTGGTTTTGAGACTTTTTTACGTGTTTTCTCATTTGAACTGTGGCGGTGTGGGGGGGTGCTTTTGGTATCTGCCCGGCTTACCTCCTCTGAGCTGGGAGAGGTGGGATGGGACAGGGGCCAGGAGCGGTGGTAGGAATGGTGGACTGGAAGCCCCTTCCTCTGGGTCAGCAGCAGTGGGACAGAAGGCATTCCAAAACCCCTTTCCTCTGGGCTGGGAGCAGTAGGAGTGATGATGGCCAGGAAACCCCTTCCTCTGGACCAGGAGCAGTGGGACGGTGGCTCAAAAGCCCCTACCTCTGGGCCAGGAGTGGTGGGATGGATGGCATCTCAGAAGCCCCTTCCTCTGGTCCGGGAGTGGCAGGAGGGATGACTAGTTGCTTCTTAAAACTTTTTTTTTTTTTTTTGGTACCAGGGATCGAACTCTGGACCTTGTGCTTGGGAGGCAGGAGCCAGACCCACTGAGCTAAATCCCCAGCCCTTGCTTCTCAAATTTTAGTTACAATGTGTAACCTGAAACTATATCAAAGGATTATTCATAGTTTGCATTCTTGCAATCCATTCATCTGTCTTACACTTTGAATATATCTTTACCCCTGCATGATTTTGTACATCATGCAGTGGTCCTTTGAAAAAAATTATTAGTTCAAAGAATTATATTTATCATCTAAATGTTGACAAAATATCACAAAACCACACTTGTTAATATCCTCATCAATTTGTTAGCAAAGAATTTAAGAACTGGAAAGCCAACAGCCCAAATGACCATCAGCTGGAGACTGGATCAAGAAAATGTGGTTTTTCTATAAAATGGAGTACTATTCAGCCATAAAAAATGAGAAATTAGAGGCATTTATAGTTAAATGGATGCACATTGAGGCGATACTGTTAAGTGAAATAAATAGGACACATGTGTAAATACCAAATAATTTCTCTAGTGTGAGAAACCGAAAGTGTAAATAAGGACTAAAAGGTATAATAGATAATGTGAAATAGGCAGAAAAGGGGCAAAGGGGAGAGGGAATTGGGAGGGGTAGGGGAAAGGAAAGAAGGAAATGGAATTAATATGAGAAAATGAAAAAATGGAAACAAAGTCATTGTAAATAGGGAGGGATGGAGGGTTTGGAGAGCAGGGGAATGGGGAAAAAATAAGAACCAAGAGAGATTATGTAAAGGTGCATATCTCCAATGATGAATGTCATTATATTGTACACCTAAAATGTACCAATAAAAGGATATACAAAAAAAAAAAAAAAAGAACTGGAAAGCTGTCAAGCTTATGATTCTGAGTGTAAATTTTCCAAACTTCCAATTTACCATTATTTTAGTATTGGCAACAATAGAAGTGACAAATTCCATTTGTTTTCCAGTAACCATCCAAGTCTGAAAATAACCATAATTTGCTGCATTTACACATAAGAATGCTATTTCATGAGGAAAGCTTTGTCTTTCAGGATAGTGGTAGATGACTATTGCTGTAGTGAATGTTCTGTGCTGCTACATCAGAATACTCGAGATGAGGTAATTTACAAGGAACAAAGATTCATTTTTGGTGTTCCAGAGGCTCGCAAGTCCAAGGTCATGAGCCTGAATCTGAAGATCTTTTTGGTGCATCAATCCATGGCAGAAGATCAAGAAATGTCAAAGGAGAGAGGGTGACTGAACTCACAGCCTTAAGCCCTTTGTTACTGGCATTAATCCATTCAAGAGGACCTAGGCACCTCTCATTCCATCCCACTCCCAACACTGTTGCTGTGGAGATGAAGTCTCCAACACATTTTTTGGGTTTTTTTGCAGAGAAACACTCGAACAGCAACAAATGTTGTTGATTCATCCTAGTTCCTTTCACAAGGCTGTCTGAGAGCTGTGCTATTGGCTCTAAGAAATAATATCCCAGTAAGGGTAGAGATGGAAGTCTAGAAAGTAATAGCTGGAAGCAGGGTGGTTCGGACATGAAGAGATTGGAAATGACACTCCTAGCTTTCCTCCCCTGGTAGCTGTGCCCTAACCCAGGAGTCCTGATGGAACTACTTTATCCTTTTATTCCCAACAGATTCTGCCAACATCCAAAAAGGAAAACAATGCAGGAGTACAGGATGTGTGATAAATGAAACACAGGTGAATATTTAAAGAGTGCCAAAAAGACTGCATAAGAAAAGTTTGTCGCATATTTAAACACATGTATCTCTGTAAAATACTATTATATCACATTTAAAGAACATAAAAATTGATTTTTAAAATCTGATAAAAATAGGGAATCATTGTAACTTTTAAACATGATATGTTTACTTGTGCTTAGCCTATCTCAATTGGGGCATATATACTGAAGAATAAGTGAATGTAGTAGCGTGATATTTGGGGTTTGCTTCAAAGTAGCCTAGCGAGGTTGGGAGGTGAGTAAGAGTGTAGATAAAGCAAGATTGGCTAGGAGTTGATAAGTGAGAAATCAGATGATAGCACATAGGGGCTGTTAAGCCACTCCCTCTGCTTTGGGATATAGCTGAAGATTTCCATATTAAGGTGTGTTTAACACAGACGAACAAACATCCCATGTATTTCAAGAGCCTACTATGGAGGAGTTAAGTAAGCAAGGAATCCTTCTTAATTTCCTTTTGATGTACATGTTAACTCAGGAGGGCTTAGATGCTGCTTCCTGTGGCAGTTGTGGTTTGCACCAACCTGAGGCCAGCATTCTCTCACCTGGCCTGGTTGCAGAGTCTAGCCGCCCTGGAGCTAAGCTTTGCTGTGGAGTGGGCTGAGGTGGCTGGGTGGATAGCACTGCGTTGTTGGGTTAGAACCACAGCGACAGCCTTTGGCAGTAGCGTGCACTGCAGGCTTCTTTTAGGGACACGGAAATTTGGAGGTGAACACACAGATACACAGCCTGAAGGAGGAAGGCTGAAGTGTTCTCCTCCCAGCCAGGTGCCTCCAAAGTGGGCCTGATCTCAGACCCACCCTCTTCTCATGGATGTCACCCAGCAGGAGCAGCGGTGGGGTTGGTCTGGCTTGTGGGGCGCTTCTCAAGAACACTTGTCATGTCTTCATGGTACTTCTGCTCGCTCACAGTCAGGGCCTGCTCTGTGGAAAATGTTATGTCCTTAAAAACAGAACATGTTGCTTTCATTGATTATTGTTATACCTCCCCCATGAGACTTGTTTGTTGTTGTTTTGTTTTGTTTTTTCTTTTCTTTTTTTTTCTTCAGTACATTCACTTTTAATCAGATTTCAGTATTTTCCATTATCAGCTATAACTGAAATTTTATTTAATGAGAAGAGATATATTATTTCAGTTATTTTTGCAAGTTACCAAAGTAAACATAAGTAAGGCTAGGATAAAACAATAAAATTATATGGCAGCCAGGCATTCTAAATTCTGATGTGAATCTGAGCAAACCCACATTTGCAATATTCCCATGGCTAAAAACATAATAAAACATAAAATCTAAAGAAAAGTATCTTTGTGAGTAGACACAATGAGTAAATATATTCAAATCTAAATGCTGCTGTGAACCTTTCTATACTTTCAACAGGCAAATACCATGTTATATTTTTGAACATTTAATAAATATCTTCCATTTTCATGCATTTTTATCTTAAGCCACATCCTGACCTTTCTTTTCTGTAACACAGGTTTCAAAGCCAAAACTTACGTAAACCAGAGAAGTCATGGCAAGATTATCTGAACATCTTTTTAAACTCTCAAGCTCTTTTATTTAGTTCTGATATATATTATTTTCACATGTGTTCTTTTTAAACTATACATCTTTTTTTCACCAACCTAATTGCTTTTTGGTTTTTTGTTTGTTTGTTTTGTTTTGTTTTTTGAGTGATAACTACATACTGGTCCCCGTGCTGAGGTCTGGGGATAGAGTTAAACTGTAGTCCTGCCACAGGGAGCTGGAAATGGAGCATTGCCAGGACATAGCACCCTGGATCGAAAGTGCTCTATGATGGGGAACAAATACTGTGGGGGCTTAGCAGATGCTGCTGATGGGGAGGAGGTGAGGTCCGTATCTCAGCGGAGGTAGCCATGGCCAGAACTGGTGAGCTTCTCCAAGCACTATGGCAGAGGAGTCCTGTGGAGAACTGATTTAGATCCAAGGGCCTTTGGTAGGACTCAGACAAACCCAAGGGATAGTGCTGCTCTGCCAGGGAGTTGAGTTCCAAGAACAAATGGAAGGAAGAACTAGGCCCTAGCATATGTCATAGCCTTGAAGCCAGAAGAACCAGAATTACTTCACCTAGATGTTAAATGGCCTGGACGCAGAGCCCTGTAAGTCAGTCGGAAGATATTTCAACTGGAAACTCCATAGGCCAGCAGAAACACTGTTAGTTTGTTTTCTGTTGCCAGTAACACAGTAACACCAACCAGGTAAGTTAGAAGAAGGAGGGATTGTTTGGGCTCAGTTGTGGAGGTCCAAGGTTCACATCTGGTAGTGACCTTTGGCTGACACAGGGTACTGCATGGCGAGAGGTAGAGAGCATGTGTGTTTGCATTTCTTCTGGTCCCTCTCCCTTTTAGAAAGACAACAGGATTCAGTCATGAAGACTTCATCCTAATGATTTTATTGAATGCTAATCACCCCCAAAAGACCCACCTCTAAACACCACAGTCAGATGAATTTTCCACCCACTTACTACTTCACAATGGGGATTAACGCTCAACACGTGAAATATGTTTATAACATAGCAGTCATCCTCTTCGGGGATGTTCTTGTTTTGAGGAGCAAGCATGAGACCCAGACCTGGAGGAGGTATCCTTAACCCTCAACCCCCCACACTTTACTCAGGATCTTGCCCTTGGGCATGTTTCATGGGTAAAACGCTGTGCCCTCCCACCATGTCCTTCACCATTCCCACCACAGTGACAACATAAGCTCTGCAAGGCCACCTTCCTGCCTACACTGGACCCCCTGCTGCAAAGATGAGCCCTGAGAAGTTCACAGGTTGCTGCAACAATGCTGAGTTCCTCTCTGGTTCCAGGCTGGAGAGCCCATGTTTCCTTGGTTCACACTGAGTTGGTGGGGTGCTCCTTCCATCCCTGTTGTGCATAGCTGTTGTGTGGCCATGAGTCAGGAGAATCTGGAGCTCCAGCTCCTGTGTGCAGAGGTGAGCTACATCTCCACAAGTGGTACAGGGTTGGGCAATATTCTGGGAGTGACACTAGGACTCGGTTTTCTTATTGAGACAAGAAGACAATAAAGAACTGATGTCACTGGCATTGTATGATGGTGCAAGTAAGTCACCTGTGTAAATGCCAGAGCACAGGTGAAGAATGAGACTTCAGTGCTTGTGGTTCAGTATGACTGTGGCATTCAGCCTTCTCACTTGGGCAGGAGCACATGAGAGTAGAATCCTTCCCACTGACTGGAGCTCCAGGGCTTTGAAAGGAGTATGTCTGTGTGGCTCCAGCCAGTGGATTCAGCAGAATGCCTGGGCGTGGCCCAATCCACTATTACCATTAAGGAGATCTCTCCAGGTGTTCCTCCATCTCTGGCACAACACCTTCTAGGTCTTGTGTACTGAAGTCTGCTTACCTAAGTGATAATTGCTCTGGTTTGGATATGGTTGAATGAATGCTCCAAAGGTTCTCATGCCAGAATCTTAGTTCCCAGTCGAGTGATGTTAGTAAGGTGGTAGGACTAATGTATAGGTAGTTGCCGGCACTGCCTTCAGGATGGGTGAATGTAGTTGTCGTGAGTCCATGGTTAATTTCCAGGAGAGCGAGTTATTATAGAAAGAGTGAGCCTGACCAAGTCCCTCCACCCCCTGCCTCACCATGGGATCTCTCCTGCATGCCCTACTGCCACTGTAATGCCATCCACCATGAGGCCCTGACCAGAGGCTCAACAGGTAGGGCCACCTAATCTTGGACTTTTAGCCTCTAAAACTGTGAGTAAAGAGTCTCTTTTTATACACTGTCCAGCATGGTGTACTTTGTTATAGCGACAGAAGTTGAACTAATACAGCTCCAGAGACAGGCTCTGGACAGTGTGAGGTCTTAGATTCTGAACTAGCTTCCTCCCTGGGTGATGCTGACACACTGAGACTTGGGACTGGATCACTGTTCTCTCCAAACACCGCTCTGTTCAGGAGGAAAGGGTGGAAGGAATAGCATGACTTTTCTGGGTAAATTTTTATAAAAACAGTTCAGCAACCAGTAAATTTAGTGAATAAACTGTTTGGTCTGCTTGTCACCCCCACAAGCTCCCCTGCAGAAGACAAAGTTCAGCTTTAGGTTGAGAGCCAGTGCGTGTGTGTATGTGTGTGTGTGTGTGTGTGTGTGTGTGTGTGTGTGTGTGTGTGTGCAGGGCTCCCAGGACAGGAACACTGTCCTGTAATGGAGAGAGTGATCAGCAGCTGCAAGGCTGAGAGGGCAGGCTGCTTTTCCAGCTCATCTGTTCTTACAGGTAGCGCTTGCTTTTGGTTATGTTTCTGAATCCAGCCATCAGTGAAAGCCAGGCTAACAGAAGATGATGTGTCAATCAGGCCACTTTATAGGATATCCCATTCAGTCTATCATTGGAACATTTCTTGAATGACTGTAATCCTTGTCTTTAAATATTGAGACTTATTTAGCTGATGTTCAGTAGCTCCTTTGAGGTTAATCTGACAACTTCTGCTTTATTCACTGTGAGAAAAGACCAAGTTAAAAAATTAATATACACCAAATATTTTACACACATGTGCGCACACATGCACACACGCATGCACCAGTTTCTGGTTCTAGACTCATTGTTTCCAGTGATGAGGACCACACACATTAACCATTTTAAAAGATTTGCTATTTTGTCACATGAGTTTAGTACTAGCTCAGATGTTCTTCCAAGCTCTTGAATGACTTGGAGGACCTCAAATTTGTTCAGTTAAAATATACAGACTACTACAAGCATGGGAGCAAACAAGTGAAATTCCACGTGTTACTATCATCTCTGTTTTTCTCTTTGTCTGGAATACCTGGAAACTGATTTAATGATAGTGACAATTAGATTACTATGTGGAATCTAGATGTTTCTGCCAAGAATGAATTTTTATACCCAGCAAGTGCCCCGGAAGGATTTATCTTTGAGATTCAAACATAGGATTAAAGGTGACGTTGAGGTTTGAATCAGGCTGCAGTGTTATCCTTTGGAATATATAAAAAATGAAAATCAAAATGTTGTGACCTCATAAATCTGCAAAAGCTGAGACTTTCAAAAGACTAATTTTTGGCTGAGGAAGAAGTATAAATTGATTACTGCTTCTTTTAATTGTTTACATTTCTTGTGTTTTTTATTAGTACATGCTTGCCAAGCATTATGATTATATTCATCTTAATTCAAATTTTTTACATTAACAATATAACATTTTGAGTTTATATCAAATATTTTAAAATGTGAAACACATACGTATGGTTTCCCTGCTTAGAAATTCACCATTTTGACCACAAGCACCTTGCTCTGAATGCTGTGATGCCTGACTGAGCCCCACTTCCCAGGGAAGCATCCCCACTCTCCCTTTCTCCAAACAGCCTCCCTCCTGGAAGGGGCATTTTCCTCTCTCCTCTGCCATTTATGCAACCATGCAGCCCTCAAATCAGTCATAGGTGAGTTTTTAGTAATTCTTCTAAGGGTATCAGCATTAAAATTCTGCAATGACCAAAGTAGGAGAAGTGACACTCTCTTTGAAATTTGAGGCACAAGCAAATGTAGAAGACCCAAAAGACTGTGGTGGTGTTTGAGGATCTGTTACCCTGATCCATGGCCTGTCTCCATTTTGGCCCAGAGGTATGGGATCTGATAGGTACATGTGCTGTGTCTAAATGACAAAAATGCATCTTTCTTTAGAAGAACAGAGATTAATGTTTGTCACCGAAAAGAAAATGAATAGTGGTAGATAATAGTTACTACCAAACACAACCAATGATGTCACTGTTCCAACCCTAACAAGAGTAATAAATCTGGGAGATGGTGGGGGTAGTTCTCACACATGATTGCCTAATGGTAACTATCCCAAAAAGTTTGAAATGTCTTTGCACATTTTAGAAACCAGTTCTTTTTCTCATTGTATTAAGCATGCATTATGAAAAAGTCCTTCTGGTTTTAAATATTCCAAGAAAGAAACTAAATGCAAAAATTGCTTCAATTCAGAGGAATCAGTTTTTGCCTCTGAAATTTAATTTGCAGTCACATGGCTAAATTATGCTCAGGCATCATGAAGATGTGCTTTTCTGGGCACTGGCACGATCTCAAAGTGCAGGTTGAGGGTCTGCGTGTCCCGAGGCTGCCGTAGCCTGACTGATTAATAATGGGGAACTGCGATGTTGCCTGGACGACAGATTTTCCAATCACAGAAGGGAATGGTGTTCTTTGAAGACACAGCAAGTATGGAACCCTAAGATGCTGTTCACATATCATTTGGAAAGTCATGGCTTAATTCAGATAAGAAAGTTACATGTGTAGTCCCTGCTGTAAGCAGGTGGATGGGTTTTCTGTCTGCAATTTGGGATTAACACTGAGAATTATTTCATCACTAATTCCCAAAGAACATAGAGGGAAGGAGGGCAGAATACTTTCCAGAATTATTTTGTCAGCTTTCCTGGAGTATGATTGGGTTTCAGCAGAATTTTAAGATCTTTATAAGGTGGCAACAGCATGATCATTTAGCACATTTTCAGCATATTTACCAATCTACTCAAAGATAAACATAATATAGTAATACAACTAGCAAAAAAACAGCCAGCAGAGTATAAATAAAATGTGTGTATTTTCCTGGTAATATGGCTCTATTGCATTATCACTTTTTACCTTTGATTTTGAATTAATTTCATGCTTATAGAAAAATTGTAAGACGAGGACAAAGGATTTCTGTACACTTTTCACTGATGTTCCCAATGTAGAAATTGTACCACATTTGCAAGATCTCTCTCTCTCTCTCTCTCTCTCTCTCTCTCTCTCTCTCTCTCTCTCTCTCTGTCATTTTAGATCATGCAGGGTGAGCCCAGTACCACTCTGGGTACAATCGCACACCCCCGAGATCACTGCAAATGATCACTAGGAACACTGGAGAAGGAGCACATGGGACTTTTCCCATGCCTGGGAGGCTTCATAGGAGAGCCACTGAGCACAGAGTTCATTGGCAGAATGGCATCAGGAGAGTCTGCTATATCGGGACTTTAAATGCCCCTAAAAGCCCACGTGTTAAAGCTCAGTCCCCAGCGTGGCACTATTGGGAAGTGGTGGAAACATTAAGAAGCAGGTCTACTAGGAGGTCTTTCAGTCCCTGAAGACGTGCCCTGCATGGGGACTTTGGGGCACCACCCCTTCCTCTGCCTCTTTGTACCAGCCATGAGGTGAGCAGCTCTTCTTCACCATATGCTCCCTGCTCTGATGTGCCACCGTGTCATAGGCTCAACCCAGCTACTGATGACGGACTGACACCTTCAAAACTCTGGAATAAAATAAAACTCTTTTCTTTGTAAACTGATTTCCTTCTGGTATGTTTATAGTGATAGAAAGCTAACTCAGGGACAGAAGGGAAATCATAGCATGGAAAGGCTCCCTCTGTGATGAACTAAGAGTTCCACCAACGTAGCACAAGATTGTAGGAACCCCAAATAATGAAATTACCTTGGATAGGCAGAGTTCAGATAATAAATTATCTGTGCTTCCTGAGGCTTTAATTCTTGTTCTTTTCTTTTATTATTTAAAAAATCTTTATTTTACTTCCTTCTGGCATTTTTGCTTTTTGATTATATTTTTCCTTGAATATGCATAATATTAAAAATTGACTAAACATCTTAACCTTATAATAAGGGCTCAAAGGATTTCTAAATTTTATAAAGTTTCAGGGCTCAATTTATCTGACATCAAGTAGCTCTACACCATGGACATGCAGACCATCAGTTAACAGAAGTTCTCGATAATACAGATGTGTTCAGCAAAATAACCTGGTGCTGAAAGAATACAAAACAAGGAGATTCCCTGGGCCAGGTGTCATGAGTAAGACCTTTCAGCCAATGGGCCTAAGGAGTATAACAGGAAGGTTGCCCAGTCAAAGGCTCTGGTGGGTGTGATGGTTGAATGCACATGTAAATGTTGCCAGTCTGGACAGTTGTGGTTCAAGGTGAGATAATGCCTCTCTCCTGCCTGTAACTTGGAAGGGATTCTAGGAATAGCTTTGGTGTAAGACCATAGACCCTGCAGCTATGAAGTGATTATGGAATATTAGAAAAATCCTTTAGAAGTAGATACTGACAGAATCTCCAGGGCCCTCTTCTAACTCTGTGGGAGGCTACAGTGGGGTGGCCCCTCTGCCCCTTCTTCAGAACTCATATGAAGCTCTCAGTTCCTGCATGGAAAACATAGTAGGTGGGACAGCCACTGCATTCCCCTGAGCACCTCCTAATCACCTGAACTCTCTGTTTTTAAAAACAAAGCCATTCCTTTAGCTTTAATGGAACTCAGCAGCAAACGTATTAAAAGCAGCATGCCTTGGTGGATCTAAATATTGGGTTAGCTCCTGATCACTTCAAGTCCTCAACTTCCATACCTTTGTACCTGAGTGAACTTGAGGTATCTTCAGCTTTGATGCTCATTAAGATTGAGAGCCACTTATCATAACTGTTTAATATATGTACATGGAATTCAAAACAGAAACACTACTTAAGATATCTTTGTTCCTAGTAGATCCTTCTAAACAACTGTATTTGTCAGAAAAACTTAATTTTCTCTATTAACACTGAATACAATGCTTTACATGGAAGAAAAAGATTGAATTAGGCATTTAGCACAGTTAAGAAAGAATCTATGAAGTATATGACAATGCAGTTTGCCAGGAAAGAATTGCTAACCCGACAGGCCAGCTCTGCACTTACTCAGCTCAGACAATAGTGTGGCAGAAACATTTTGCAGTTTTTTTCCTACTTTGCACTGTCCACATGAGATAATCTAAAACTGCCATTAACCTGGTTGCTTGAAGTATTTTTCTCATTCCCCTTGCAATCCCAGTAGCAAGGCCTGGGACCAACCACCATGCTGGGTCCAGGACACTGAGGCTAATGGCTACATGAAGCCTTATGACGAGGGCCTGTTTTTGCCCTGAAATCCCTGGAAATCACTTCAGAAGAGGAGTGGCACCTCCTGCGTCATTGGCAGCTTGTTCATGCAATCACGGGGTCTTTTCCTCATCAGCTGTTTCCACAAAGCGAACTCACAGGTACGTGTGACCGTATGGATAATAGCTGAGAAGGGGAACATGAAGTGAGCACGCAGGCACATTACTTCCTAACACGTTTAATAGGTCACTGTCTGGTTTCCCGTGCACAGAGACACTGACAGTGTTTACTGGAACTGCGCAGAGTGTGTGCCCAGCCGTGGCAAAGATGGGTGCAGATCCTTGTCGACACTACGTGAGCAGAGTGACTTTTCCCCACTGCAGCGCCACACTGCTGCCCTCCCGTGTTTCTTCTCAACCGGAAGGCCAAGATAATGGAGACACACACACACACACACACACACACACACACACACACACACAGAGAGTCGTGTCTGCTTTTAAGTTCAGTGGCCTCATTGGCCGACACAATTGCATGATTTTCTCATATTAACCAGCTTTTATGGCTGGTGCACCAAGATGTATCACCTCAAACTCCAAACGGAGTTAGAAACAGGATATTTTGTGAAAAAAAGATTCTATTTGGTCCACAACGGTACATGTTTGGCCCAGGATGGAGATAACAATGAACCATTGATAAACTATGTCAATATTTTTCTGCCTCTCTTTTCCTGAGACAATGAATTGTTTTAGAAAATTTTGTCACTTTTTACAATTCCTCGGTTGTGAAGGTTGTGAATTAGTCACTAGTCTCTTTTATCCTAAGTAGGAGGATGCATGTAAATTTATAACATCTTGGATAGTATTCTACAAAAGGAGTATAATGTAGAAATAGAATCGGCTGTTTTAGAAGAAAAATCTGAAGCTTATATCACTCTTTTTCTCTTCCTTGTCGTATTGTAATGGTGGTGGTTATATCCTGCTAATAATGCAAACCACACAGAAGGGCACTGCTTATCACTAAGGCTAAATGATTTCCAACAGCAGAGTGATTAGGCATTGGAAGCAAGCTGTGAAGGAGACCTTTCCGTTGTGATTTCTCACCCTGTTTTGTTTATATCCAGCAAGTTTGTGTGTTTGTGAGGGAACACAGAGGGCTTACCTATTTCCCTATATCTCCATGCAATAAAGCTAATTAAAATGAACTAGTCACCATACCTATAATAATACTTACTTCAAAATATTTTCAAGGCATGCAAAATAAGATTAAACAGACCAAAGTATTATGCTGATATTTTAAAAGAGTCAAGAACAAATGTGATGGGGAATGTGGGATTTAATAATACACATCTAAATGGCTAAGGGAAAAGGGAAAAAGAATACTCTGGTCATTTTTTAAGCGGAAGACACTGGTCCTAGCAAACAGTGCCTCAATGTTAGGCACTATGGCTTTTAGGCATATGCCATTCAGTTAATATTTTAACTGACCTAGAATATGTTAGTTATATTTTATTAAGTTAATAATAAACTAAACTGTTGCATAAAATTGTCTTCAAATATTAACTCAGCTGCAAGCCTTTAGCTGTACACATTTCATAGAAAACATACTGCTATTAATTAGAGTTGAATTTTTTTATTTTAAGAAAAATCATTAACTAAAATAATACTAGACTCTTAGATAGGGATTGAAGATGATGTTTTTAATGTGCTTTACCTCTTCTATTATAACCTAGTTTGATCAGCAACCACACTTTATACATAAGAATGAGTTCCTTACAGCGTTTCTCTACATACTAAAATGTATATTTACTTTTATTTTTATTATTTTTAACTGATAGATAAAAACATAAAAATTGTATGTATTGCTGGGGTACTATGTAATGTTTTGACATGCCTAAAGAACTTGAAATATATACTGCTAACTTATATATTTTAAAAGGTACTTCAAAAAGTTAAAGAATGATTCATAAGATCAAAATAAACCCACTAGAAATTTTAATCAATGCATTCATGAATTAAGTGATCAATAAGATGTCAATAGCACCTATAGGATCATTTGTAGAACTAGTTATTTATAGAACATTTTATAAAGAAATGTTAAAAAACCATTTGACTACAAAAGTAGTAAATAACAATAGGGAAATAAATGATGATCTTGGGGTTATCTTTTATTATCAGCCAGAAATCATTTGCATCTTTACAAAACAAAAAAACCCATCCTAGCAAGTCACCTCACTGTGACCACTGGTACAGTGAGTCAGCAGCTTCGACAGTATCTGTCAGAAGGGCTCCTCAGCCCTAAATGCTATGAATCAATACTCATGGCACTCAGTTATAGTAATGCCAATTCAGTAACTCAAAATGGCATTAGAAACTGAGCTTTTTCAAATGCTAGCACTAATTTGGTGTTTGTTTTTGTTAACTCTTGGCATTACAAGGAAATATTTTTCCTCTCAAGAACTTATTATGAAAACATGGGTGGTTTTATTTATAAGCACACAAATCATAATGAACACATCAGAAGAAAGAACGTTCATCATCAGCACCCCTGCCAGTCAGATCAACTGGTTTCTTTTGATTTCTCTGAGACATTATCATGTGCTGAGCACATCCCTATGCATTATCAGTATGTTTCCAACTCATGTCTCTTCGCTTATTTTCATATCTCCCATGAGATGTCCAAGGCCTCTTACATTCTTTATATTTCATAAATGCCATTTTAATTACCCTTGTTAACAGGTGCTTAACCTGATATATCATAGAATTTTTTCTTAGTACACAGATGCTCCTTGACTTACAATGTGATACTTGATAAATCCACCATAGGTTCAAAATATTGCAATTTGAGTGTATTATATACAGCTAGCCTTCCAGATGTCATAGCTTAGCAACTAAGCACACTGTAGAGTGTCAGTGTTGTTTCCTCTCATGACTGTGGTTATCTGAGAGTTGTGGCATGCTGCTGCTGCTGCTGCTTGCCATTAGGAGATTATATTGTACCCCATATTGCTAGTCCAGGGAAAAGACCTAAACTCAAAATATTGTTCCTATTGAATGTTCATTGCCTTTGCATTATTGAAAAGTTGAAAAATCATAAGTCAAGGGCCATCTGTATTTGCATTTTGAAATTTAGAAGCCCATCTAACATTGCTTAATATTTGCCTAATTTTAAGTTTATTCCTGTTACTTGTAAGCAAATGTTTTACTCATATAACCCATTTATATTGCCTGTGTATTTCTGTTGTCTTAGGGTGGTTCTGTCCCGGAAAAGGAACCCCTTGCAAGCACTAAGCATCAATAGTGTATTTGGGTGGTGACCTTGGGAAGTGCTGACCAGGGCAAAGGGGCTGTCCCAGTGAGGCATGATTCTGCCTGCCTGTCTTCCCAACTTCGGAAGCAGTGCTTTACTTGGAGACCTCAAATCTTTGATGAATCTAAGTTTTCTGCTATTGTCTTTTCGGTTTGTTATTTGTTCTGTCTTTTCATTTTTTGTGCAATACTGGGGTGAATGTAGAGCTTTCCCACTGAGCTGTATCCCTAGCACTTGTCTGTTTGTTTGTTTGTTTGTTTGGTTTGGGAAAAAGTCTTGCTAAGTTGTCCAGTCTGGGCTTGAACTTGCAACTATGCTGCCTCAGTCTCCTAGTAGCTTGGATTACAGGTGTGAAAGTGTTTTTGACTTAAGTTGTCTTATTGTAAGGATGGGACTGAAGACTTCCAAGCTTTTTACGTATCAGACTGGTCCCAAAGTCATCCTTCTTATTTTTCCTAACACTTTCTGATGAGGATTTAGGCTAGTGATTTCAGCTTTTTTCTCCCTAAAATATGTATGACTAGCTAGAGGAAATGAGAGAAAGGAAGTCTGAGATGTCTTTCAGGGTTCAGAATCTGTGTTGAGTGGATGGAAATGTGATTAATTTATAATTTTTCTAGCTGTGTAAATTTGGCTTCCTGTCACTCTGCATTCCAATTAAAAGAGTACTAAGAAGTATTTGGTATTTTAGAGCATAATTTATCAGATGTTTGATGTAGTTATTATGACTGCTTCTATATTCTCTATTGAAACTTGAGTTCCATTGGTAAACTTTATTAAAAATTAAAAAACTGTTAGCTAGGATCACTTGAAGCCTCTGCGTTCCATTTCATATCAATTGTTGTGTACCTACCATGTGCTACATACACTTCCAGGGACTAGAAATGCAGCATTAAGTAAAACAGATGAAAATCTCTGCCTTTTCAATGTGTTCATATTCTATGTTAGAAAAAACTCAGTAAACAAGCATTTATAATATACAGTATGCCACATGGAGGCCAGACAGATGTACAGAGAGAAATGATTTAGATAACAAATATGGAGATGTCACTGAAAGGACAGTGGCTTCTATAAATGAAGGCAATAACAAGACAGGTAGAGGAGAAAAGAAGGGTAGTGCCTTAAGGCAAAAAATAGTCGGAATGTTCAACAGCTGGATTTACCATGTGGCTTTCACTTGGTAAAGGTGGGAGCCATTGGAGAGATTTTAGCAGAAAAGAGCCATAACCTGATTCGTGCGTCAAAGGTTTTCTCTGGAAGTTGCATGGAAAATGAAATGGGAGGAGACCAAGAATACATGCAAGGAGGTCCAAAGAAAGCAAGCGGTGATGGTTGGCTGTATTTAGTGGGTATCAAAGGTATGAGGTGTTTTTTGGAATTAATGTGGTGAGTCACGGTCAAAACACAAGCACATTGAAATATTTTATAAAATTATCCTCAGCCTGTGTGTTTAAGATGTGTGTAAAATATGAATGCATTTCATGTTTAGTCTTGTGTCTATCCCCAGGATGTCTCATTATGTGCATGCAAATATTCTAAACAGAAAAAGTATGATACCTAAAACACATTTGGTTCCAAGAATTTGAATTTGGATAAGGGACACTCAACCCATATGTTTCTAACATGTGAAATTTAAAGTCTAGTCACTCAACAATAGAAAATACTCAGGACACAGATCCACTGCAGGTAGCACAGAAGATGAATCAGACTTCCAGAGTCGGCAGCTTTTCCTGACTAAATGCAAATAAGATGTTACAGAGAATGTTATCAAAGAACATTCAAATCTAGCATAAGCCCAGGAAATGAGACTCAAAAATTGCATTAAATAAGATGATTCAAGCCCCATTCTCACAAAACCCACCTGCTGGCAGGAAAAAGTGAAAGAGAGCTTTTGAATAAGAGGAATTTTAGAAACCACTAAGAACAAACACGAAAGAAAAGTGAAATTCATACATACACACACACACCCATGTGTCTATGAAAAGGAATAGTTTGAGTCAATCTGACCAATACAATAATTTAATTCATATTTCAGATGAATTAACTGAATGTTCAGAAAATCAAGTCAAAAATGCCCTGATGTCTGGTCCTAATTAATTAGTAATGTTTTGTGCTTTAGATAATCAGCAAAAGTTTGAATTATGGATTAACGTTACATACTCAGAAGTGAAGGAGAATGAAGAAGACTTATTGGTAATACAAGTTATAGAAATGGCTCTAATTTTTAAAACCTTTATCATGTACCAAACTCTACCCTGGAAACTTTCTATATGTGTTAACTAATCCTAATATTAAAATACAGGGCCTATTTTCATTTTTATGCTAATATATTAGATTACTTGTTAATTTTTGTTTAATTATATATTTTGATTGAAATAAAATTGACATTCAGTAAAATTTGCAGATCTTAAATATTCAAGTATTTTGACATATGCATATGTCTTTGCAAGCATTGTTCAAAAAAAGTTACAGAATATTCCTATAATCCCCAAAACGTTCCCCTACCCCTTTATGTATCAAGCATATCTTTTTATTCTGCTACTTTCATATCTTGGGGCCTTGCTGACATTGGAAAGAACTACTCCCCATATTAATTAGCTCATTCCTTGAGAAACCAACCCTCTCAGAAAAAGGCCTTTCTGAGAATGGGGAGAAAAAAGGAAACCATACATTGCTGCTAGCAATGTAAATTAGCGCATTGGAGAGCAGTATGGAGGTTCCTCAAAACCTTAAAATAGATCTGTGTGGACCAGCTAGCCTGCCTCCGGGTATATATATGCAAAGGAAATTAAATCACTATCAAAAAGATACCTGCAATGCCTATATTGATTGTAGCAGTATCCATAATACTGAAGAACTGGAATTAGTCTAGGTACGCATCAACAGATGAATAGGTAGAGCATTTATTCATTTGTAAAGAAGAATGAAACAAAATAGTGGAATTAAAGGACATTGTGTTAAGTGAAATAAGCCAGACACAGAAACAGAAGTAACACACATCCTGTCTCATTTGTGAAATCTAAACAAATGTAACCCTCAAAATAGAATAGTGATTACTAAAGCGAGTCTGTATGGTGTGCGGGGTTGAGGGAAAAGAGGGGTTAGATTTGTTCAGTGAATTCTATGTATATGCATATGTGTATGTATAGAAGTGTCATAGTAAACCTCATTAAAATGTATAATTAATACATGTCCATTTGAACAAAAGGCAAGAAGAATGTGCCTTTCACAAGTAAGCCAACCAATCTGAAGTCCACACTTGAACTTACTATACCCCCTTTATACGTTCTCTGCTGCCTCTGTTGTCTATCCCCAGTCCCCTCAGGACCAAGTTCCAAGCAACTAGTGACAGCCCTGAAGCCCAGGGTTTGCTGAGAGTAATGAAATCTGCCCTAAGAGAGCTTCTCTTGCCTCCGCTGGTTCTTCCTGGGAAAGTCACAATAAAAGCCCCATGGGATGGCACATCCCCTCCTCTTGGGAATGAGGACTAACCACATGTCTGTACAAAGACATCCTCTGATCAGTTGGCCCATGCACAACAGCAGTATTTATACTTTACTCAAATCCGTCCAAGCCCAAGGCAAGCACATTATGCTTTCTAACATGACAGGTGACCTTCCCTGGTCTTTATAGCAGTGTGACAGCCACGTGTGCAGGTGTAGATCTCTTTGTGTTTACCCCATTGGCTTAAAGGTGTTGAACATACAGATTAGAGTTTCCATTTTGGAAGTTTAAGCCATTATTTTTTTCAAATATATTTTCTGTTCAACCATTACACATATGTTGGAATGATAAATGATATCTAGTAGATCTCTGAAGCTCTGTTTATTTTTTTTCCTCTGGTGTCTTTAAGATGGATACTCTTTATTAAATTGTCATTCAGTTCATTGATTCTCTCTTCTGCCAGTCCAAGTTTGCTACTGAGTCCGTCTAGTGAATTTTTTATTTCCTTTATTACCCTTTCTAATGCAGAATTTTCACTTGGCTTATTTGTATAATTTATTTGTATATTGATATAATCTATTTGAGAAATCAGCAGCAGCATACTTCCCTTTAATTCTGTAAAAATAATTTCCTTTAATTTCTTTAAGCACATTGATGATATCTTTGTACTCTTCATCTAAGTCTGACATTTGGATCCACAAAAATAAAATGTTTCTGTTGATTGATATTTCCCTATGCATGCATCATATTTTTCTGTATCTTTTAACATTTAATAAGTTATGTTGTAAACTTAACATTTAGATAATAAACTATGGCGAGTCTGCATTCTGATATCCGCAGGTTTTATTGTTGCAGCTTTTGTTTACTAACTTGCCAGGGCTAATTTTGTGGCATCAGATACCCAACAGGTACAACATCTTATTTCCCTTTTACTTTCCCTCCAAATTTTCTTTCTTTTTATTTTTAAGTCACACGTTGTGTTTAAACACTTTGAGCAAGTTAGGTTTCAATCTGTTGCTTTTGGATATTTTAAATTGAATCAGATATCAGCCTTGAGTTCAGCCTGGAACTTGTATTTCCAGAGGCCCTGGCAGAGTATTCTGAAAGGGTGCAAGACTAGTGAAATCTCCCCAGGACCCTCTTGCTGTCCCTTTCCATGGATCCCAGATTAATTTCTGTCTGATCTGATTTTTGTTACCTTTCTTCACTAGTGTCACAGAAATGTTATGCTTTCATGAATGTTTGTCACTGAAAACTATACAGATTTTCTTCTTTTCACAAATCAACTTTAATACATACATTTTTGTATTTACATACTGCCTTCTTCAAAAAAAAACTATACAGTTTTTCAAAGGCTCTTGAGATTTTTCCATGAGATTTTTGGAATTTATTTTCAATGAGATTTTCCCATACTCAGTTTCAAATAAAGTGTTGGTACTAGTGGAATGTCCCACCTTCCGGTCAGAACTTAAATCTATGTCATGGAGTGGGGGGTTGTACATGAGTCAAATTGGCCAAAATACCATAGGATCCCATTGCTTATACCAATATTCAGAAGATTGTTTTGAATAAACCCTTTTCAATTTCCTGTCTGTCTTTTGGACAACAGATACATGCTTTATAGTTTTGAAAACTTTATTATTTTATCATTGCTTTATTGAGAAAGGACTGACCAAGGTCCTCATCCACCACAGATTGTTTTGTTATTGAATTTGAGAAAAATAGATTCATATAGTCTGTATGTGCACTTGTGTGTGTGTGTGTGTGTGTGTGTGTGTGTGTATCTGGCATCTTTTGACAATTTAAAATTTTTTCATATTACTGTGTGTAGAATTGCTCTTCTTTAAATTGTTTTCATTTCTAAACAATGTTACCTTTACTTAGAAACTTTAGCAACAGTATAGACAGTAACTGTTACCTTTTTTCCTGTATTTCCAAACAGAATAATCAGAGCAAGGAAATTGACGTTAACTGATATGTCAACCAAACTACAAACCTTGTTTGGACTTTGGTAGTTTATAATACTGTGGAGTGTGCATGTGCCTGTGCATGCACACCTCTGTGTATGTGTATGTATGTGTGTGTGTGTATGAAAATTTGCCACATGGAGGCAAATGGACAACCTTGTGAGAAATCTTAAGATACTTGTAAAACAACAACAAACCACCCCCAAACCAAAATTAAGGAGGAAAATTATAAAGATGAGAGTAGAAATCAATGAAATTGAAACTAATACAACAGTAAAAATATCAATGACTTAAAAAGCTGATTCTTGCAAGGACTCGAGTTTGATCCCCGGTACAAAAAAAAAAAGGCTGGTTCTTCAAAAGAATAAATAAAATAGAAATACTTCTAGCCAGACTTACCAAGAGAAAGACAGAAAAGACTCACATCAATGCAATTAGTAATGAAAAAGATGAAATTTCAACAGACACTGTAAAAATCCAGAAGATTATAACTACTCTGAAAAATTATATTCCAACAAATTAGCAAATTTTAAAGAAATGGATAGATTCCTGGACACATACAAACTATCGAAACTAACCCAAGAAGACATAAATATGTTTAACATCCCAATAACAAGCAAAGAAAATGACACTGTAATAAAGAATCTACCAACTAAAAAATGCCCAGGAATTGATGAGTTCACTGCTGAATTCCTCAAAACCTTTAAGGATGTTATATCACCAATACTCCTCAAGCTCTTCAAAGAAATTGAATGGGATAGAGTTTTATCAAATTCATTTATGGAAGCCAGTATCACCCTGATCCCAAAACTGGATAAAGACCCAACTAAAATAAAAAAACTATCAACCAATCTCCTTAATGAACATAGACACAAAAATCCTCGACAAGATACTACCAAATAGAATGCAGTACATTATCAAAAAGATCACACATCATGATCAAGTAGGTTTCATCTCAGAGATGCAAGAATGGTTCAGCATAGGTAAGTCAGTAAATGTAATACATCACATAAACAGGAACAAGGTCAAAAACACATGATCATATCAGTAGATGCAGAAAAGGCTTTTGACAAAATCCAACACCCTTCATGATAAAAACCCTAAAGAAAACAGATATAGAAGGAACATTCCTGAATATTATAAAAGCTATTTATGACAAACCAATAGCCATTGTCATACTAATTGGGAAAAACTAAAAGCATTCCCCTAAAATCAGGATGTCTACTATCACCTCAACATAGTACTTGAAACATTAGCCAGAGCAGTTAGCAAGAGAAAGAAATAAAAGGGATACAGAAAAGGAAGAACTCATTATTATCATTTTCAAATGACATGATTCTCCACAAAGAAGACCCAAAGAACTCCACCAAAACACTCCTAGAATTAACAAAGAACTTCAGCAATGTAGCAGGATATGAGATCAACACACAAAATTAATTAGCATTTGCGTACAACAACAATGAATGAAATGAGAAGGAAATTATGAAAATAATATCATTCACTGTAACTTCAAGAAAAAAGAAATACCTAGGAATTAACCTAACCAAGAAAGTTAAAGGCCTGGACAAAGAAAACAACAGTAATCTGGAAAAGGAGATTGAAAGGACATCAGAAAATGGAAATATGTTCCCTGCTCCAGGACAGGCAGAACCAGTATTGTCAAAATGGCCACACTTCCAGAACTGTTACACAGATTCAGTGTAGTCCCAATCAAAATACCAACAGCATAATTTACAAATCTAGAAAAAATAATACTAAAATTCATATGGATCCAGAAGAGACCCAGAATAGCGAAAGTAATTTTGGGCAACAAGAGCAAAGTGGGAGGTATAGTAATACCTGACTTTAAGCTATGCTGCAAAGCAGTAGTGATAAAAATGGCATGGTACTTGTCTTAGTTACTTTTCTTGTTGCTGAGACAAAATACTCAAAACCCACAAGTTAAGAGAGAAAAGGTTTATTTAGCTCCTATCTTGTAAAGGTTTCAGTCCATAATTGGCTCTCTCTGAGGCAGGGTTACTTGGCAGAGGGGCATCACAGAGGAGAAATTCATGGCTAGCAGAAGACAGCAAAAGCAAGCAGGGAACCTTAGCAGTGTTTTTGTGCCCTTTTTATACAATGAATTGATTTAGTAATCACACACCATTAATCCCAGCATTGCACCATGAATCAGTCACACACTCTAGATCCAGTCACCTCTGAAAAAGCCCCACCTATGACTACATAATGCTTTGCAGGGATGTCTAAACCAAGCCATAACATTACTGTTACAAAAACAGATTCATAGATCAATGGGACAGAATTGAGGATACAGAAACATCCTCGGACACATTCAGCTGTTTGATCTTCAACAAAGGGGCCAAAAGCATATATTCGAGGAAAGGCAGCCTATTCAACAAGTGGTGCTGGGAAAACCGGTCATCTGTGTGCAGAAGATGGAAACTGGATCCTTGTCTCTCACCATGTACTAAATTAGAATCAAAATGGATCAAATAGCGAAACATTAAACCTACTGAAAGATAAAATATGTAAAACACTTGAAGACGTAGGTATAAGAAAGGATTTTCTAAACAGAACACTAATTGCACAAGAAATGACAGCAAGAATCAGCAAATGGGATTATACAGGACTAAAAAGCTTGTGTTCACCAAAAAAAGTCAGTACAGTAAAGAGACAACCTATGGAATAGGAAAACATTTTGCCAGCCACTCCTCGTACAGAGGACTAATATCTAGAATACACAAAGAACTTAAAAAAATAAACCACTTAGAATTAAAGATCTAATCAAGAAATAGGCATGAAATGACTGAACAGACACTCTACAGAGGAAGAAATACAAATGATCAATAAACAAACAAAAAAATGTTCCACATCTGTGGTCATTATAGAAATGCAAATGAAAACAATGCTAAGATTCCATTTTATGTTAGAAAGAATGGCAGTCATTAAGAAATCAAACAATAATAAATGGTAGAGAGGCTGTGGTGAGAAAGGAACCTTCCTGCATTGTTAATGAGAATATAAACTAGTACAACCATTATGGAAATCAGTATGGAGATTTCTCAATGAACTGAAATTAGAAACTCCATGTGACACAGAGACCCCTTTGCTAGGTGTCTTCCCCAAAGATCTCAATACATCACACTACAGCAATATATAAACACCAATGTTTGTAGCAGCACAGCTTGTAATAATAAATCCTGGAAGCAGCCTGTGTACCCATCAACAGATGATTGAATAAAGAAAATGTGGTAGCTATATGTAATGGAATGCTACTCTGCTAGAAAGAATAACACATTTGAGACATTTGCAGGAAAATGGATGCACCTGGAAAATACAATTTTGAGTGAAATAAAGCAGACATACAAGCTTAAATACCATATGATACCTCTTATTTGAGGCAAAGTACAAATGAAGAGAATAATAAAGAATGAATAGAAGGGGACAAGGGGATGGATCGCTTGCAGTAGGGAAGTGGTCCAAGGGGAAAAGTGTGGCAGCTGAGAAGGAGAGTAAGAGGAAATAAGTAGAATAAATATATGCCATGTACAATTAATGTAAACAATATATGCTAGAACATGAGCTACAATTAATATCAACAAGAATGAAAAATGTGATAGGGGAATTGGAAGGGGTGAGAGGTAGAGGGCAGGGAGGCGAAAGGGATTTGGAAAAAAGAAACAAGCTGTGAGATATACATGTAACCACAACCCAAGGTGACTGTAAACTACATGAACTGCAAATATGTGCTAATAAAATACAAATTAAAATAAAATTTAAAAAGAACTTGAAAAAAATAAAATTTACCATGTGAATAGATTCATGTCACTTCAATGTAACCAAGATAAAGATTATTCTATTTTCCAAAAGAAAGACCTCATGTTATTTTATATTCACATTATCCACTTGGGTCAAACCACTCACAACTACATATTGATCTATATATCACTATCATTTAATTCTATCATTTTAAGAATTATATATCCCCAGCCCCCTCAAAGAATGATATATAAATACAATCATAGTAGGTAGTCTTTTTGCGATGGCTTTTTTTTCACTTTGAAAGAATACCATAAATTTGTAGACCTAGCTACAGTGGCTTCCTTTTATTACTTGGATAGTGGGGTGTGTATGGATTTATCGTGGTTTATATGTTTTTTAACCCATTGAATGCATTTGATTCTTTTCAATTTTTTAATCTAATATAAAGAAAGTGCTAGGAAAATATCTGCACAAGGTTTTATGTAATATATATTCTCTGTGATACTCCAGTTTTGAGTTGTTAAGTCATAGAATCTTTAGCTATGTTCCTTTACAATATTCCTTTCCTCCAGCAAAATGTTCACTATTCTACATCCCTCTGGGCATTGATATCACCTCCTTTTTGAAATCTGGTCATTCTGCTTTAATTTCAATTTCCCTGATGACTAATTTTGTTAGTACATTTACAATACTTATCCATCATCCATATCTTATGTGATGACATGTTGTCCATTTTCTAATTACACTGTCTTTTTACTTTTGAGTGTGGAGATTTCTTTACATACTTTCACTACAAATAATTTGTGATTTGCAAGTGTTTTTCTCTCAATGTGAAGCTTACATTTTCCTTCTAATACCAGTGTCTTTCACAGGGCAGAAATTTTTAATTTTCTTTAAATCCAATCTATCATTTAAAAAATAGATCTTGGTTTGCCTCAAGCTTAAGAACCCTTCGGTAAACTCTATGCCATGGAGATTTTTCTCATATTCTCTTATAAAATTGCTATGGTTTTCTGTTTTACATATAGACTTATTTCACTAAGTTATTTTTGCATCTTGGTAGGAAGTCAGTTGGCCATACTTGTGTAGGTCTGTTTTTGGACTCTCATTTGTTTCATTGAGCTATGATTTTAGTCCTACATTTATTCCACAAGGTACTGTATTTGTTGTTATGTCTACATCATAAGTCTTTAAGTAGTGAAATTCCTCTCACATCATTTTCAAAATTGGTTTAAATATTCTAGTTCCTTTTTAAAGGAGCATATACATTTTTAGTAAGTTTTTCTGTACCTATAAAAATATCCCCTAGGTATTTTGATAGGAACTGAATATTTACAGACTCCATTATACATATTTAACTTATTACAGTAAACTAGTGTCAGCATTTTACCACTTCAAGCAAATGTAAAAACCTCAGGAGCTCTTAGGTTCCTTTTTTTTAACCCTCTTACATGTTATGATACAGCTGTCTTAAATGTATTTCTTCAACAACTGCATTGATAAGGTTATAATTTTTGGTTATAATTGTTCCTACTATGTAATGTATTTTTTAAATTTGTAGATGAGATTAGTGTATTATAACAACTAAATATTTACCTTTCCTTTGACTTTTCTTAACATTTGATATTCCAAATTTCCTTTTGTGGTCATTTTCAGTTGAATAACTTTCATTAGCAGTTATTTTAGAGTGAATTTCAAAACAACCAATTCCTTTACTCTTCTTTCATATATGTTTTCACCTTTATTTCTGAAGAATAATTTTCCCATGTATAGAATTTCAGGTTGGCAGCTTTCTATCAGAATATGACAAATTTTGTGCCACTTCCTTCTTATCTCAGTTTTTACAATGAGAGACTGTTGTCATCTGAATAGTTGTCTTCCTACTGTGGATAATGGTTTTATGTGTCTGGCTGCTTTCCTCAATTTCTCCCTTTTATTTTAAATATTTTACAATTCAATTACCATGTGTTCAAATGTGAGCTCTTTTGCTTTATATTGCTGAGGTTTCCTCAGCTTCTTGAATCTGCAAATTTAGTATTTCACCAGTATTGAAAATTTTTCATTGATTATATCTTCAGACATTTTTTCTACATCATATTTTCCTTTTTCCCTCTGAAAGTTCCATAACACAATATTAGTTCTCTCCTTAGGTCTCAATGACTTTCTATTACTACTTTTCTGATTTCCTCTTTATTGTTGATGAGAAAGTTTCTATTCTGTCTTCTAATCCATTGACTTCTTCCTTTCTTCTCCATTCTGACTTTGAGTCAGTCAGTTAGGTATATTAATTTCAGTCACAGAATTTTGTCAATTCTAAACTTTTCATTTGGTTCTTTTTTATATAATCTATTTTCTAGACTATTTTCTCAAGAGTTCATAGTTAGTTGTGGAACCATTTTTTTTACTAATGAATTAAAAATCCTTATTCAATAAGCCCACCACCTGATTTCTCTTGGTGTTGATGTTTGCTGATTGGTTTTTCTCACTCCAGTAGTGGTTTGCCTATTTTGTTGTTGTTGGTTTTGTTTTCATTAAAATGGGTTATTTTAGATTGTATCTGAACATCTGAGTAAAAAAAGTTATGATACTCGAGTACCCATTTAAATATATCATTTTTCTGGCACACTTTGCTGGGCTGCTATTTGAATGTTTATTTTGCTTTTGAATCCTATTCCTCATTAATCATGATCTGCCTTACTTGTTCCTCCCACCAAAAGTCTCTGGTAATTAGGAATTATTGCGTATTCAAATTCACTTCTCAGAGCTTTTCTCCTGTTAATTCAGGTCCATGTCATTCATGTGCCATTTAGGTGTTTGTCTAGGAATTCATTTTCCAGCTTCTTCTTTAGGTAGAGGAAGTCACAAGCCAACAAAGTAGAAACCCTAGTCTAAAAAGAATAGTCAGTAACTCTCAGGGAAATTCAGAAGGCTATTCCATCCCTAAGGCAATAGTAGGTTCTATAAAAAGAAAGAAGCAGATGTCTGGAGAATTAAGTATATAATGCAAAATTTTCAAAAATTAAGATTCATTAAAAGGACGAATTAGAATCCCAGTGCCCAGGAAAAGCCTCCCCCGCCACCATTCCACACTTCTAGGGCAGAGAAGGTGAGCCGCACGGGCAGCAGAAGCAGCCCCCTACCCTCCGTGGAAATGAGAAGACATGTAAACAAGCCTCAAAAACAGACTTCCAGATCACCTACAGCAACCCCAAAGGGAAACTATATGGAACAATCTGATACTTAACCACCTGGACTCCCTGAACTGGCAACAAAAGAGGATCTGGGAAAAATGAAATCAGAAATAATTACTCAGATAACAGCAAAGATTGTGCCCATAGTGCAAGACATGATTAATAAATATAGAGAGGATACAGATAAAAAAAAATAGAGGATCTGAGGAACATGATGGAATCCCAACATAGGAAACAAATGGAATCCATAAAACAGATACAAACAGATTTCCAGGAGATTAAAAACTCCAGCAAAAGTCTACGCAGCAGAATGAACCAATGTGAGGACAGAATTTCAGATATAGAAGATAAGATAACAATTAGTGACCAGGAAAAGAAAAATTGCTTCAGAATTGTAAGGGACCATGAGAGATCAATCCAGCAGCTGTTAGACGATGCAAAGAAGAATAACATAAGACTGATTGGAGTCAATGAAGAAAGAGGAGAGAGTGCAGATGGCATAAAAAAGCTGTTCACAGAAGTGATAGCAGAAAACTTCCCAAGCAGGGGAAAAGAACTTCACATACAGATAAGTGAGGCATATAGGACTCCAGCTAGCCTTGATCAAAAAAATCTACACATAGGCATATAATAGTTAGGATTCCAGAAATCCAATAGAAGAACAAAATTCTACAAGCAGTGAAAGAAAAGAAACAAATCACATACAAAGGAAAGCCCATCAGAATCAGACTGATTACAGCAGATTTCTCAATGCAAACCCTCAAGGCAAGAAGAGCTTGGAGTGATGTATTTCAAGCCCTAAAGGAAAACAGCCTCCAACCCAGATTGATGTACCCTGCAAAACTATCTTTCAAAATTGATGGAGAAATAAGATACTTTCATGATAAAGAGCACCTCAGGAACTTCATGAATACCAAACCGGCACTCCAAAAATTTTAGACAATACCCTAGGAAAAGACAATGAGGATCGCAACCCCAGGAAACCCAGCAGAATGAATCCATTGGGTATGACAAATTAAACGCAAAGGGGGAGAATCCAACAAAAGAAAAAGTCATGACAAGGCTTTTAAAACTTTTAACTTCATCTCCCTAATGACTATATAATTCAGTCTTGTTACTGTAATGATTAGTATTTTTCTGATTCTGGAGTTGCACACCTTTCCTTGTGTTGTACTGGCTATTTATCATCTTCTTGTGTCTACTTTTTAACTGGGTTGTCTATTAGTGAGCTGTAAGAGTTGTTTATATATTCTGGTCATAGGTTATATGCATTGTAAATATGGTCTGTTTAAGGACTTTTCATTTTAATGATGTCATTTAAAGTTCTAAATTTTGATGGAATCTCATCTATCAATTTTTTTCTTTTATACATCATGTCTTTTGTATCCTAGGCAGTTCTTGCCTACCCTAAATTCATAAACATTTTCCCTTATAATTTCTTCTTAAAGTTTTATACTTTTAGGCTTTCATATTTAGGTTCATAGATCCCTTCAAGTTATTTTTATGTATGGAAATAAAGGGTTGAGGTTAATTTTTTATATATGGATACCAGGTGTTCTAGTGCTGTTTGCCGAAAACACTATCTTTTCCTCGGCTCTTGAATTGAGTTTATATTCTATAAAATGTTACTGTTAAGTAATCTTTCAAAACTCAGTGGACCATATATGTGTGGTTCTATTTCTAGATTCTCTGTTTTATTCCAATGATCTATATGTTCTTCCTTACACCAACACTGCCTTGATTACTGTAGCTTTAGAGGAAGTCTTAAAATTAGGTACTAAACATCTTCCAACCCTTTCTTTTAACTTTTCTAGGTCCTTTGTACCCCTACATAACTTTTAAATTTCAATATCCAATTCTTCATTTATAGCAAGTATACGTAGACCTGAATTTTTATATATACCTTGTGTTTTTTAATCCTGCTAAATTCAAATACAAGTTCTAGGGGCTCCTAGAGATTTCTTAGTATTTTCTCTGTAGATGAACATTTCATCTACATAGAAAGATTTTGCTTCTACCTTGCCAATCCTATCCTAATTGTGTCATTTTATTGCCAGACTATTTTGGTTTAGGCCTAGGTTTCAAAGTATAATGGAAAGATGAAGAGTAAGCATATCTGCCCTTGTTCCCCACCTTAAGGAGAAAGCATTGTATCTTTTCCATTCATATAAGGTGTTCTTGCTGGAAGTATGGAATATATGTCTTTAATCTGTTGAGAAGGTTCTGTTCTACTTCTAGTCTCCTGATAGCTTTTACTATGAACAGCTATAGAGTTTAGTCCAATACTTTTTCTCCAACTAGTGACAGGATCATATGGCTTTTTGCTTTCCTCTGTTAAAATGATGACTTTTGGGGGTGGATCTTCCAATGCTGAACCAACACTGCCATCGCTATAATAAAACCACTTTCTCTATACTGCCAGATCTGACTTCTAATAGTTTGTTTTGTTAAACAAATTTCTATCTATGTCATACTTTTTTCTTCTATTATCTTTGTCCAGTTTTAGGATTAACACAATATTGAGCTCCTAAAATGAGGGGAGAAGTGTTCCTTTTTTTTCTGCTTTAAATGTTTGATATAATTTCTCAGTTAAAATGTATACAAGCCTGTTGTTGTCATATAGGTAGGTTTTCAAGCTAGGAATATACTTTCTTTAATAGTTGCTATTCAAATTTTATATTTCCTCCAGAGTTAGTTTCATTAATTTGTCTTCCAAGGTACTTATTAAAAGATGTCAAATTTATTTTTGAAATATGCTTTCTATATCCTTTTAAATTCTGTAAAATCTGTGGAAATGTCTCCTAGATCTTGATATTGTAATTTTTAAAATGTATAATTGATATTGTGTAATAGGATGTAAAAGTCTAAAGGAGCAGGGGAAGTGGGAAAGGTAGGGGAAAGGAAAGAAGGAAAAAGAAAAACTATGAGAAAAGGAAAAAAATGGAAACAAAATCTTTGCAAATAGGGAAAGGTAGGGGGGGATGAAGGGAGGGTAGGGGAAGGGGAAAGAAAAATAAGAACCAAGAGACTCATGTAATGGTACAAGATCCCAATGATGTATGTAAATGTATTTTATTCCTAAAATGTATCAATAAACTTAATGGGGGAAAGAAATTAATAAAAGGACAAATTAGCAGTTAGACAAAGTGGTGTGATGCAACCTGGTATATTAGGCTGAAGAATGCTTGCAAAACTCAGAAACAAATAAGCCCAATAAAAGTGACAGGAAATAAAGACTGTTATGGGTTTGCAGAGAAACTGAGCTCAAGCTGAACATTTGCCCTACATATGAAGGACAAGGTTGAGAATGCAGGAAAGAGAAAGAGCTCTCATAAATAAGTATTTGGAGACAAATAGAAAAATGGTCAAAAGATGTGTTAGCCAGCTTTCCATCACTATCACAAATATCTGAGACAAAGTTAAAAAGAAAAGTCTGTTTGGCTCATAATTTCAGTCATTTCAGCTCATGGTGCTTCACCCTGTTGCCATGGGACTATGCAAAGCAGCACATTAGGGCTGGGTACGCATAGCAGAGGAAGCTGCTCACCCTCTGGTGTCTGCAAAGCAAGAGCACAGGAAGACACTGGGGCTCATCCCAGTGACCTGACAGCCTCCTGTGAGCCCCCTTTCTTGCAGGTCCTGACACTGCCCAGAAGCCTCCCAGGCTGTCAGCCAAGCTTTGAACACATGGTCCCGTGGGGAACATTTAGCCAACCCACAGCCAAAGACATGCAAGGCTCAAATTCTAAGCAGTGGTACTTACTGTCTTATCACAAAGCCTAAACTGTGCTTTTCATGAAAAATACCGCAGTATTTGGGGTTTTTCACTCTTACCATATAAGGTATTTCCATAAGCACCCTGTGCTTTCAAAGATACCATCTCAATCTTCACCACCTTAGGAAAGTGGCTGCCAGCATGGAGGAAAGCAGGGATGACGAGCAAAGAGAAGAAAGGGAGGGAGAGACAGGAAAGGAGGATGGGGAGACACTAGGATTCCTCTTCAGTCATACCTCGATCTGACTTCTCAAGTTACACAGTCTAGTAAATTATGCTTTAAATTTTGGCTCAATATATATTTGATTTTATGACTTGTAACCGAAAGAATTCTAAAATATTTCTTAAACTGAGCTGTTCCACTAATCAGTACCGAAAACATAAAACACGTATTATAATAGGGAAGTCTCCTTATGATGTGAACAAGAAATTTACACAGATAACCAAAATGTGTACATAAAACACAGAAATGCAATTCAATCTGATTTTTCTAAAACTAGAAAATATAAATGAAAAGAGCAGAACATTAGTATTTTAAACTATAAGATTAAGAAAAATTAAATTGGTGAGCATATGTGAAAAGGGTCAGTTTTACAATGACATACATATAATGACAGTCATTTGAAAGTAACTTGGCATTCAGTGCAGGTTTAAATTAAACCTACAGTTCCACTTTTAGTGAGAAAAATTTCCCCATACAACAGAGAACAGATCAGATGCTAGTGTAAATAAAAGCACATTCAACTAAATTTTATGTTATCTGTCAAAAGGGTTATTTTAATATATAACATGTATTATTGGTATCCGTGTATCCTTCAGAAAAATCGTCTCCACTACCTACATTTCACCACTGAATATATATCCCTGACCTTTTAAAGAAATGCTCCCTTTCTTCTGGCCCATCCCACAATCTAACTCTGACTAGAAAATATGGGTACAAATAGCACATTATAGAATAATAATTAGTCACATATACCCAAAGAAAGCTATTCAAATGATACCTGAAGCTAAAAAATCAAATTATATTTGGTATAAAATGCTTAACAAACAACCAAATACTTTTGATTTTTTCCTTTAACAAACATAAAATACTAAAGTAATTGAAAAGAACATATTCTGATGTATTGTCCTTTATGTTTGAATTCAAAAGTGGTGTAAAATATGGAAACACAAAACTGCCTGCAGGGCATAAAAATTGTCATGAAGTTAGGGAAATAAGCAAATAATTATTAGAAAACAAAAAATGCAATCTATCTCTCTTCTTATGCTAACTTTGTGTGCCAGGAGTCTATTAAAGAATGCATACAAACATAAATGTCAGTGTTAGAGGGATAAATTTCCAGGGATGCTCCAGTGAGATGTTTGCTATTTTTGTTTTAACTTTTTAAAAATCAAATGTACATCTTAGTAAAATCAGATAGAAAAAAAAGCAGTAAATCCCTCAATAAAATAATGCTTTGGGAATATATTAATATCTCAAATGGATCTTGCTTCTTTGATCTACCATGAAAATTGGGAAAACAAGCCACTATTGTTTAACATTAGCTGCTCTGTAGAAATTAAATTTGACTTTACCAGAAATACATCATAATTTGCTATATACAGTATGTGTTAAAAATGAATAAACCAGAAAATGAAGTTTGATGGTTTTCTTTGAGGAATAGACTTCAAATGGTTTACATGATTTTACTTGTTTGGATGTAATAGAATACTGTTTAACAATTTGTTGCTCCCCACAAGTACAGTAAATCCATAATGTCCAACAGTGGAGATGTAGTTCAGGGATGGTGGGAGACTCCTCCATCATCGTCCTCATGATGACAGCAGGGAGCACTGGTGCCCTGTGCCTGCCCAGTGTCCTGCTGACCCCGGCTCCCTGCCCCTCTGATGGTGTTCTGTGGTGAGTCAGGTCACAGCACACGTCACTCCATTTTTGTCTTTGCACATCCCAGAAAGTGAGCTGATTCCTATGGAGGCAGCTAGGGATGGTCTGAAGAGTCCCTCATCACCTCTGAAATGTCTCTGGTATTCTTATCCAAAGACACATTCAGAAATCCCTCAGGCAGCAAAAGCGTCCAGTACAGAAGTGGGAGTGGATGCTCACAGAACTTCTCAACAGCCTTTGTAAACCTGGAGAGAGTGTGAGTTCCCATGTACCTTCTCTCCAGTACCCCATCAACATCTTACATTAAGATGTTAATACATCATCAAAATTAATGAATCAATATTGATATATTTTTATTGTAATGTCCACACTTCATTCAGATTTCTATTGGTTTTACTGTCTGTGCTTTCTGTGCTCTACGATCCCATCCAGGACATCACATGAAACTCAGTTACCTGCTTATGACAGTGTCTCAGGCTTATAGATTTCTTATGACTCTACAATTCAGGGACAGTGCTCATTAAGTATTTTGTAAAGTGTACTTCAAAGGGCAAATGTGCAATACTTTCCAATCATATTATGTTTTCCAATGTCTTACATGTGTTTTTAGGATTATAAAAAGCTATATTTATTTCTTTTTATTTTTTAAGGAGAAAGATACAGGCTGTGCATAATTTTACGTCATCGTGATGAGAGAATACACCCCGATGTGAAGTAATATGAGAGTGGATTTTCTTACTTTGCCCAGCAGGAAATTATCCACACCCCTAGATTTGATCATATTAAGAATGAAACTGATATGTTCAGGAAATAATATCAAGTCCCATCGCTTGAGTTTTGTACTCAGTAAATTTGTGGAGTACTTTTGGCTTTGCTTTCTTGTCTCTATTAACAGCAGGAGCAGCTGAGAGATGGTGGGACAGGGGCTTCACTTACAAACATGAATGACCTGGAGCCACCAAACATCACCTGCTCACTTTGCCTTTGTCATTTTGTTGACTAATGTTTTCATGTCCAAATTAGAGAAATTTGAAGACAAAATAAAGTCTATTTAGTCAGAAAAAGGTATAGTAGTTATATGGATCTAAAATTAGATAACTTTTGTGCATTTTCCCCCAAATTTTCTCTGAGATTTAACAGCTTTTCTTGAAACTTCTCTGGTTATTTAGTTTAGGTATTTGATACATTTTCTAAAGAAAAAAATGGGTTTTTTTACTTCCCACAGTGTATCTGCCAGAATCATTTAGTCTAAGGAACACAGAAATTCCAAGTAAATACTTGTTTTCTATTAGAGAGGCAAATAATTTTTTTAAAAGAAGATAAGAAATCAAGAACATCAATGAAAATAAAAGAATGGTGAGTGTTTTTCCCCATCTCCTCCAAATCTCCCTGTGGGGGACAGCAGGTCACTGGCACCAATAAGGCACATGGTCAAGCTGTCCTTTCTGTGGGGTGTGCATGTGTTGATGCTCCCCATTCAAAATCAAAACTATTTTTAAAATTTTGAATGAGAAAGTTACCCCTAATTTACTTATTTCACTCATTTATGAATTTATTTCATGCATACAGTGAACACTGTGGAGAAAGTACATGAGAGGTATCTTAATGATATTAGTCATTAAAAACTCTTGAGTAGTTTCTATAGTGTGAATGGCATGCGAACATAGAACAAAGAAATAAGAGTGGGATGTAGATGACATGTGAATCCATATAATTTCAACTTTGCTGGTCCTCCACAGAGTCAAAGTTATCTTCATTCTACATTGAGTACTTAGCACATGCCTGGTGCAGAACAGGGAGTACATTGTAGAAGCTTTCACCCCATCAGACAGCACAGAGTGCATTAAAAAATAACAAAAGTATTTATGCCCTTGGTTTCCATCAGATGTGTATGTGTACATATTAGCAAAACTGCGTTTGTAATTTGGTTAAAAGAACTTGGTCCACAGTGCAGTTTTGTTAATAAGCTATTGAATTATAAGAATTTAAATGAATCAATATGTGAAGACATAATTTTCTGTATATGTGATTATCATTCTCAAAGATTAAAGAGACAAACCTTTATTGTTTACCTAAAAATTAAAAGGACAGGGAAAAGCACTCGTTCAGGTTTGAAAATTCATTGCTGAACTGGGATAGCATTTTATAGACTATCATATTCATTAACTATACTTCTGAGCTTATCAGCTGAGGAGTTTTATTTAAAGCAGTGAAGTTTCCTTTGTTTGACCTGATATTCATTTGAACAATCCAAATTTCAAGATTTCTCTCCCTCTCACTGGCCCTGATTTTATCATATGAAGCATAAAAGAAAGCAGAGACCTTAAAGGGAAAACTAGCTTGTCCATGTCAATAGTTATATAATACTTTGATTTTTCTCACCTGAAGAAAGGAGCAGTACTCAGGAAATAGAATCTTCCGGGGATTATTAGAAACACAAATGTACTTACAGTGGAATGCCTCCATCATCTTACAAAACTGTATTTCCTGAGTTTTAATACGTACCTGCACGCTAATCCAGCAATCCCATTCCTGGCATGTATTTTCAAGAGAAATGAGTACAAATGCCTACCAAGAATGCTCAAGAAAATTCGCTGCAGCTTGGTTAATAAAAGCTCTTAATGACCATAAACAGAAGAATGATTAAATGGGCCATAATAAATACGTACAATTAAATATTTCTAAACAACAAAACAAAGCTTGAAGTATTGATAAATGCCACTGCATGATTACACAGACATTATTTTCTATTGAAGAAGCCAGACACATAAAGAAAGGAGAACGTAATGTATGGTGATACAGATAATATTTACTGGAACTACCTGCTAGGTAGTATACAAGTCTGACTTCAGAGAAGTCTTTTGTTTCAAAACAAATGTGAAACATAGCAAGTATATTGGATTTTTGGTTTATTTCCTATCTTATTAATATTTTTAAAGTTCTATTATTGTTTAAATTTCAGAAGATTAACCACAGAGTTAACTTCCTCTATGATTTTGTGTTCTGTCTTCAGCTTCTTCCTTCAATAACTTTTTTTTTCAACAAAAATGTCCCATGCATTGCTATGCAGGAAATATATGAAATTTTACTTATATTAAGGAAGTCATTTGCTAATCTTACCTCTTCTCTGGTACCTATTTTATCTTCTGGCTTCCAAAAAATAGCTTGCAAATATCATTAGCTGAAAGCTACATTTTTCATCCAGTGTTGAGAAAGCTCCCGCAGAGACATTTGTTCTAATACTGTTTTTAACAAATCTTTAGCAATGTTTCCTAAGCACACCAATATTTACTGACAAAGAAATGCACTTTAATTTGTTGCTGAATGGTGTTCCGGATATTATAGCAGCTACTTCACAGAAGCAGAAAGAACAAGTTTTCTAAAACAGTATGGTGCATGTTCTATTCTATGAGGATCACTTTTATACCAAACAGCCATAGTTTGGATTCCTAGGGCTCTTCCTTCCTTTATTCTGCCCACTTTAAGAATTATGGTTTTACCATAATCCCACATGATATCTCTCTTTGGAGATTTTCTTGAAATAAAATTCAACTGAGATCACGATATGTGGAGTGACATTTGTACAGTCAGGTGTTAACTAGGCAAAAACCATGTTGATTTCACTAAAAAGGGGATAAAAGATAAGTGAATTTCTATCTTTTGTAAGTTTAAAATTTATACTTAGTTAAACATACAGTAGGGACTGGGGATTTAGCTCAGTGGTTCCAGTGCCTGCCTTGCAAGTGCAAGGTTCTGAGTTTGATCCCCGGTACCAAAAAAAAAAAAAACCATACAGTAAAAGATGCACATCTTAAGTGGACAAATTGATAGATTTTCATATATAGTCACCATTCATGTGTTAGTATATATTCTGAACTAAACTCAGATTAAGGTATAAAATCATCCATGCACCCCAGAGAGCTACCTGATGCCCTTACCAGTAATATCATTCTTTTCTCAGCTGCCCTTCAACCCAAGGTAACTAGTATTCTGACTTCTATCTTCCTGTATTACTTTTTTTCTGTTGTTAGGGTTTTTACACATTGCATAATTTTGTACAACCCATTTCTGATACTTTATGTCTTAGGCAGATCAAGCTGCTATAACGAAATACCACAGACTGTCTGGCTTAACCAACTAATATTTACTTCTCCCTATCTGCATCCTGAAAAGCCAAGATCCAGGTACCTACTGCATAGAATCCTGGTAGGATCTGCTCCCTGGTTCACATTCTTGCTGTGTCTTCACAAGTCACCTGTCATGCCTTGCCTTACTGAGGCATTAATTCCATCATTAGGGCTCTGTTGTCATAACCTAATTTCCAACTGAAGACTCCACCTCCAAATATCACATTGGAGATTAGGGGTTCAGCATATGAATGGGGGCACATACATTCAACCCATAACATTCTGTTCCTTGCTACCCCAAATCTGTCACTCCCTTCTCCACGTAAAATGCATTTTACCCCAGGTGTCAGATAGTTTGTCCCAGTGATGAGGAAAGTGACTAAGACAGATCTGGGTACAAGAGAAGTGGGACTATTGCTATGATGCTACCTGACCATGTGGTTCAGAAGTTTTTGGAACTAGTTCATGGGAAATGTTTGGGAAGGTTTGAACATGCCTGCTGGAGAAGCAGCCCTAGAATGTGTAAGCGGAGCTTGATGGGAGATTCTGGTCAGAGCTCAGGAGACCAGAATGCTGACAAAAAGGCAAATGGTAAAAGGCCAGGCTCAGGAGGTTTCAGTTGGGAACAAGGACTCCATTGGCAGTTGGACTCCAGGCCATGTGTGTCATTCTCTGCCAGAAAATTTATCTATGTTTTGCTTACGTCCTGAGAAGTTGCACGAAGGAGACTGAGATTAAAGGTGGCAGACAAATTTTTGTCAGGTAAAAGGGCCGAAAACCAAGACCAGACCAGGCCACGACAAGCCTTTATTAGGGGAACAGATCGGCCGGGCTGTCTCTGAACAAAGGAGAGACAAAAGCAATATGGCGGGGGCAGGGAGAGTCTTTTACAGAGACTGGGGTGGGGTTTGTAGGGGCTGAGGTGGGTTGAGTGAGGTAGTGACTAGGGAATAGAGGAGATGGTGACATCACTAGTGGTAAGAGGTGAGCGAGTATTAGGTTACTTTCTAGGTGGGAACAGGGGCATGCTGGGAAGAAGGGTTTGTTCTTTGGTGGGAGCAACCATCTTGGCGTGACATCACACAGGGGAGGGGGCAAGGCACCATAGGAAGAGGGCAACAACTATACATAATAGCTGCTGAGGTGGTGGGAGACCTATCAATTTTAATCAGGCAGAAAAAATTTTAGAGTATCCCAATGTTGAGGTTGTGGCATAATATTGGTCGCTTTTAGCTAGATCTATATTGAGAATTAAGAGCAAATGGCAGAGCTGAGTGATTTTAAAAGTTTTCAGTTTCTCCAGAAAGGGAGGACTTGTAAAGTTGAAGCAGAGGAGAGTTCAGTTGCTGAAAAGATTAGCATTAAAAAGAAACCACATACTTTATATCAGAACAATAAGAAAAATGACTTCAGTGCATATCACAAATCTTTAAGACCCCACCTGTCCCAAGCTCAGGGGTACAAGGCCATAAAGCTTTCATTTGAGAAAGGAGCCCCAGGGCACTGCACTAAAGAAGGGCCACCTAAACATTCATTTTCCTGGGATTCCATTCAGAGTGCTCAGCCATCCAAACACTCAGGCCCCCTGCAGCCATGATGCAAAAGGGGCTGGCATCTGCTGGAGCTGGGCACAGGCCCTGACTTCATCCACATCGTGCTGGTTTTGTAGGCAGGAGAATACATGACTTGTGCAGTCATGGAAGCTTCCACACAGACTTCAGAAGAAGGGCTGGGAGGCCTGGAAGTGTGAGCGTGAAGTCAAAAAGACAGTGGAGACCCCAGGGAGTTGGAGTATTCGGGAACATGGAACGTCTGAGGAAAGCTGCAAGGATTCAGCAAAGCAGGACTGAGAAAGCAGCCACAAGAGCTGTAACCACTGGCAGTGCCATGAGGGCAGGGCCACCCAAGCCTTTTGGCGTTCACAGCTGATCACAGCCTGCTCTGGGTGCTGGAGATGGAGCTACAGGATGTAATGTTCGCCCTGCTGCGTTTGTCTTGCTTTGGTTCCAAACCTTTCTGTCCCCGTTCTTCCCTTTGGATTTCAGTGCTGAAACAGTTGAGTCCTTGGTAACTCTTAGAGAGGACTAAATGTATTTTCCATAGAGAGATGTGCATGAGCTTTTTTGGCGTCGGGGCAGAATGTTCTGGTTGCCACCTGGATGTCTCCCCAGCGCCTCATGCGCTTTTATGCAAGACTTTTGAAAGATGATTGAACCGTGGGGTGCTACGTTACATGTGATGTGAGGAGGGACCTGGTCAGAACAGGGTGTCACTGGGGTGTGACCGGAAGGGTGCATCTCCTGCCCCAGCTCCTCCTTTGTCTTTCTACTTTCTGGTCATCTTGAGGTAAGTAGCCTTCTTCTGCCAAGGCTCTGCCAGCATTCTGCTGATCATACAAGGACAGAAACTTGTCAAATGTTAGCCAAAATAAACCTGTCCTTTAAGTTGAGTTTGTGGAGTGTTTTGTCCAAGTGATTAGGGAAGTAACTATACTACTTTGTAAATTTTTCACTTTTTGTTCCCCAGAATAGATAATCTCAATTAACCTATCTTAAATTTAAACTCTTCTTGTTCTTTATTCTTCCAGCTAACATTCATCATGCCTAATATATTTTACTTGGCTTTTGGATATTCACCACTATGAGGTTCCACCTTACATAGGTTTGTTGTGGACTTTCTTATTATTCTCATCCCACTCAATTTGGATCTTTTACATCATGCCACACTTCCCCTGACACAGAGAGGATATTTTCCTCTGATATTTCAGTGTGCCTTGCTCTTAAAGTTTTCTCTACTGTTGTTCATCTATATCCTTTCCCAGGCCCTTCCTGCCCTCTCCTCCAGTCCCCTACTTTAAGTGACAGTGATTGCCAAGTAAGGAATAAAAATGGATTTTTTTGTGCAGGTATTTGCTTTTGGTATTTGCAATATCAAACTTAACCCTTATCTAAATATCAAAGGTTCTTTTTCTAAAATTTTACTATGTATGTGTTGGTACCTTTCCTTTAACTAACGTGGAAAAAACTGAGGCTGGTCATTTTCTTTAAAAAAGGCTCATTTAGCTCACTGTTTTGGAGGTTCATGGGCATGGTGATAGTTTCTGCTAAGCTCTAAAGAGGGTCTCATGGAAAATGGCATCAAAATGAAAGGACCATATGCAAGAGAGAATTGTCACAGAGCAAGACAGGAAGCCAGACAGTGATTCAGGAGTCAGGCTCCCCTTCCTCGGTCATTCTCTCTCTTTACATTAGTGTACATTTGCCATGTGTGGTAGCTACATTCACTTGGGGAAATTGGCATATATACATCCTACCTTGATCATTTTTATCCCTTGGCTTCCTCTACCTACCCTCCCCCTCCTCCCACTAATCTTCCCCATCTCCACAAAATCTGCCTTCCTGTTTTCTACCATCTCTCTTTTATTTTGCTCTTTATTTCTTTTTGGGTTTCTCATATAAGGAAAACCATGCAGTATTTTCTGTCTGACTTATTTAACTTAATGTCATGGTCTCAAGATCCATCCATTTTCCTGCAAATGACATGATTTCACTTACTATGGATGAATAAAATTCTATTCTCTGTATATACCACATTTTTGTTATTCATTCATCTACTGCTGGACATCTAGACAATTTCCAGAGCTTAGCTGCTGTGAATTGCACTGCTATAAAAATGAGTATGAATGTATCATTTTTTTAATTTTATTTTTTTATTAGTGCATGTTTGCCATACATAATGATCACATTTATCATAGGGAATTTGTACCTGTACATAATACATCTTAATTATTCTTTTTACCCATTCCTGTCCTCTTCCTACAACCCTTGATCCCCTCCCCATTTTAGTATGATGTTTTTAACTCTTTTGAGAAGAGATTCCAGAGAGGTGTAGGTGGGTAAAATGGAATTTCTATTTTTAGTATTTTGAGGAATCTCTGTACTGATTTTATGAATACATAGTGGTTATACTAGTTTACATTCCCACTAACAATGTAGAAGCCTTCCTTTTTACTTACATCCTTGCCAGAATTTGTGTTTTGAGTCCTGAAAAATGGGAATTCTTACTAGAGTAAGGTATAATCTCTCTTTTGTTTTGATTTGCATTTCTCTAATGACTAAAGATAATGAGCATTTTTTCATGCATTTATTAGCCATTTGTACTTCTTCTTTTGAGATGTATCCATTAAGTTTATTTTCCCATTCATTGATTGGATTATTTGCTTTAGGGGCTTAATTTTTTTTTTTTTTTAGTTCTTTATATATACAGTGTACTAGTCCTCTATCAGAAGAGTAGCTGGTAAAAATTTACTCCCATTCTGTAGGTTGTTTCTTCACTGTGTTGATTGTTTCCTTTGCTATGCAGAAGCTTTCAAATTACATATAATTATGTATGTTGATTCTTGGTATTATTTCTTGTGCTAATGCAGTTCTGTTCAAGGTGACATTGCCTGTGCCTATGGCTTCAAGTGTTTTCCTGTGTCGCCTTCCTGCAGTCTCAGTGTTTCTGTTTTTATATCTCAATCTTTGATTCATTTTTATTTGATTGGAGTACAAGTGAGATGTATGGATCTGGTTTCATTCTTCTGTAAATGAGTAACCAGTTTTTCCAGCACCATTTGTTAAAGACGCTGTCTTTTCTCTTGCATATGTTTTTGTCCCCTTTAGAAAAAAGGAGATGGCTAAAGGTGCTTAGGGTTGTTTGTGTGCTCTAATGTGACACTTCTTTTGTGAGATTTAACTGGGGTCCCATGAGAACTACCTTTCCCCTTTTGAAGGCAATGTCTGCTGTGATCTCTCAAGTTCCACCCCAACACCTCATAGAGAACCATGCTTCTGGCCCATGAACCTGGGACAAACCACACTCAGACCACGGTAGTTAATGTATCACTTGTAAATGCAGCTCAAAGCCTTTATATCTGTATCATTCTTAAGGACCAGACAAAGAATTTAAGGAAAGGCCTGGGACTGACAGCTCTAAGAATAGCAGTTTCTGCAAGGCAAGACCATTCAGAGTGCCTGAAAATTAAGATGAAATTGTTTTGCATCATTTAAAAAAATTTTATTGTAACATGTTTGCAATACACAATAATTACATTTATCATGGTGAGTTGTACAGGTACATAACACCTCTTAATTCTTTTTTCCCTCTTTTTCTCTTCCCTTTCTTCCCTTGCCTCTATGTTTTAGAAATTTTTAATTTAAAATGATATTTCAAGTCATATTATAATTTTTAGAGGCTGCAGTTAAAGAAATACATATTATTTTATTGCCCTTCCAAACTATACTGAATAAATGTATTTATTTTTACATGATGTATAATATTTTTAATATGTAAATGTTTATTGGGCAACTGCCATCATGAATATATGTGTTTGTGTGTGTGTGTGTATTTGAGTATATATTATAGTTTTTAAAACTCAGGAAGGATATATATATATATATATATATATATATATATATGTATATATCTTGGCTTTAGAAAAAGAATTTGAGCTGAAAATCATGAACACTTGTTGATCCACAGTATGGCAAAAGCTTCAAAATTTAAAGAAGTGTAACTATCTGTTTGGGAAAGAAAGTGACAAACACACAGGCATGTGCACATGTGTACACACATGCTATTATGGCACCATATAAGACACTGTATAAGTAATATTTCAGTTCAGAAAAAAAAGCTTGCTGGTTGGCTAATGTGGACCTATTTGCTGATTTTTTCAGAGGATGAACCAGAGCAGTGATCAAATCTGCATAGTCAAGTACATTAAAAAGGCAGACCAGGCTGTGGAAGTGCTATAGATCAAAGCCTGGAAGTAGAAGTTAGAATGTTTAGGATAGAGCCTGTTTGCTCACCTGACAGCAAGGCAGGGATGTGTTGTCTAATCAGGATTGTTCTCATTGTTGCTACCATCAGAACACTAGTTCATGAATTTAGCTTTCACTTTGAAAACTTACAAGGGTAGGCCTTTCCTGCCATTTACAAAACTATGTGGATATAAAAGAATGAGTTCAATAGTTAAATGAATGCCATAGCCTCTGTTTTGCTAGACTTTCTTATGTATTACCTGAAACTGCAGAAAGTTGAGTTAGTAACAGCACGCTTTCTGTGGAACACTTCCACTGAGTCACTCCACAGGGCTGAGAAGAGCCTGAGAACAAGATGGACATGATCAAGCTAAAAATGGAGCAATAATGGATGTCAGGTCCGTCCATCGAGACCCAGGAAAGAAAAGGGCCCTGTAGTTGCTGCATAAGGGAACAAGGGCTGTTTCTGCTGGACTCACCCTGTGCCTAATATGTTTAATCACGGTTTCCAATCCCTGGCGCTAATCAGTAATCAAGCCCCTTATTTAATTACATAGCAACGGTTTCTTTGTAATTTCTTCACTTTCCCTAGATATACCTAGTAACCTTTGTTCAAACCGCAGTGCATTTTCAATTAATATATCAAAAGACACAAGCTTAAGTTTTGACATTTGTAAAAACCTTTAACTGGGAAGTATTTTTTCTGAAGAGATTGACTCCTGTAATTGACCTCAGGACCTGCGGAGGAAGGCAGCTGTTTTATTTTAGATTTGACTGAAAGCGTTGCTTTGTGCTTCTACTTGATTGGCTGGCTCTGCGCATGTGGTCCATTTTCTTAAAATGTCTTCAATTTTCTACCTTGACTATTAAAGCTATTTCCTCTGGGTAATGACAGTAGACCAGATCTTCACATAAAGACAGGAAAGGCCAGAGTGAATCAGTAATCAAATACCCCATGCCGTTAGCATGCTTTTTGCTCAGAACGGCAGCTTGGTTTGCTTCCTGCTGAAATGGATGCCCGAGTCACATGATTACACGATAGTCTTGAAGGTAATTAAAACTGGTGTCTAGAACATACTTATTTGTCCTGTATTTTCAAGGATACATATAAAATTTGAATGTCATCACTTCGTTAACAAAGGTTTTTTTGGAAGCCAATGTCTGTTTCTCAATTTCTAAGGAGTTATTTTTCTTCTTTTCTTCTCTCTTTTTTGTGATATTGGGGTTTGAGCTACATCTCTGTCTTCTTTATTTTTTCTTTTGAGACAACAGGGTAACACTAAGTCACAGCTTGCACAGGCTGGGCTGGAACTTTTGATCCACCAGAGTGCTGGAACTGAACTCAGCTTTCCCTTCCTTCTACAGAAAAGGCAGACACTCAGAGTGTGATGCTTGCTTGTCCTTCTGCTGACAGTGCTCGTTAGAATACTGAGATGCAAAGCCATCAGGACTTATCATCACATTTTAAAAACAGTGATTCAGGGCCTTCCTTAATCTGTGTTATGGTGATGTATAACTTTATTTTGGGATCTTATAACTTCAGGCTTTCAACTGGATACCTCGCATTTGTATTTACTTGGCCATGATTTTATAGACTACTTTGCAATTATTTTCAAAATTTTCAAATTAATTTCTCTGCTCTAAAATACTGTCGGAATAACTGAAATGTTGCCGTCCCTACACATTGCTCAATCATTGGGTTCTTTTCATATTAATAATTCCTTTCCCCTTCTTACCTTCCATTCACATGTTTGTTTTAAGTGATGTTTAGGAAAGCTCTTGATTTTGTTTTTTTAGAACTAACCCACAGAGGAGAGACACATCCAGAATTCTAAATGAATTTATATTGTACAACACATTATTCTTCATAGTTAGATGAGGATGTACACATTTTGTGCTTTTTCAAAAAATTATATATGAAGAGTTCCAAGTTCCCAGTGTGCTTATAAGACTCGTAAGAGCTGGGATGGCTGAAAGCCAGCTTCCTTCCCTAAATGTCGTTGTCACCAGTGGCTGATTCAATGTGCCCAGTGAAGGGTATTGTGCACAGTGCACAGTGGAGAGAACACTATTGTGTGTGTGGCAAGCAGGAGGATGGCTTTCACCGCGGGGCTGCCTGACTCAGCTACAGAATCCATGGCCAGAAATTGTCTTCCCCTTTCTCTTTAGAGCTGCATTTGTCTCCCCCTTTCTCTTTAGAGGCGTATCCCCAGGAAAGTCCCATGTCCAGAGAAGAGTTAGAGCTTTGTTTTCTTTTTCTCTAGTCCCATGCTTGCTCTCAGATTTTTGGTAATTTCACTATTGTAATGAAGTTCAGAGTCCAAGCCTGCAAGGTTTGCATAACTCCTTATTCCCTGCAAAAGCCAAGCATTATTTTTCTTCAGAACTCATCTTGCTCTGCCAGGTTAACCCTTAGAGAAAAGATTGCTGAAATCAAGGCACCTGGAGAACAGAGGCGACTGCAAGTAACTGACCAATTGTTGAATGGGAAAAAAAAGTTTTAGATGTGGAGATGTGAGTTATTTGAAAACATCTGAGATCTGAATTCACCTGGCCATTGGTATTGGATGGCTGAGCTCTTTCTGCTCATGGAGGGGGCAAGGACCTGACAGGTGACATCAGCTCCACAGAAGTGACACTAAGTGAGACTTCACCCACCCAAAACTGCTGCAGCAGTGAGGACTAAGCCTCCTCCTCATCAGTACCCAGGTACTCCCTGCTGTCCTTCCGTGCCAACCCACTTGTTCTCATATCCACACATGGTCTGTCTTCTGAGAACCTGCATCCTGTACATATCGTTCACCGCCTACCTCCTAGTTCCTAATAGTGATCAGATAAGCACTTCTGAAAGTGTAATTTTAAAAGCTGAATTGCAAACACCTAGTCTTTGCAAAATTCTTTGTAATTTTTAAAGGGTACGGTACACTTTTACTCTAAACTACTATGAAGGGAGAGTTTATCAAGCTTGAAATATGTAGCCTTTAAGCAGGTATCAGTTTGGTTTTAGATGCACAACACAGAGAACAGAAATCCAGGATTCACTGAGTTATAATAAAATGTGGCTCTTATTTCATTTACACAATGAAATCTTTTAGCAATGCGGCCTTTCCTTCATGCTAAAATCAAAGCATCCTATATACTTCTGGGACTGTTTCCCTAGATCTGCAGGTGTGACCAGCTTCGGTGACTTTGTTGGGTGACCAGGTTGCTGTCTGTGCAGTCCAGTGGGGTGGACAGACTGGCCTCTTACAGATATGGACTGGCTACACTGCGGCTGCTGACCCTGCAGTGACGCGAGAGTATGTGGGAGGAAGGGATAGTCCAGACCCAGGCAAAACCAAACAGGTCGGCCCAAGCTGTCCTCACACTACTCACGGCAGCGTGCAGTTGCAGTATTTGAATTTTGTTTTTCTGGAATTTTCTGTGCAATAGTTTCAGCTGGCCTCAGATAACTACAGCCATGGATAGTGACACAGCAGGTGGGGGACTGCTGCTTTGAGTGCTTGTTAACAACCAAGTAAAGAAACAAAGGGCGGCTGAGTATTATTCTGACTAAAGAAGCGCGTTATGTCATTGAGCAGGCTCTATCCATGCCCCTGAATGAAATCCCAACACACTGATACCAGCTTTGACTCAGACAGTTGGCCATAAACCCAAACCCTGGAAGACAGAGTTTTGACACCATCAGGGACCCGTTTATTACACTGCTCATTTTAATTTAAAGTAGTATAGATAAAATTCATAGCTTCAGAAGAAGAAAAACATATGCAGGGGTGTAATTTCAGGCATTGATTTAAGTGTTTACTATTAAAGTAATAATATTAGAGCTAATCTCTCTTCTTACCTACTTAGGAAAACCATATAACCAAAGAAAAACCGTAGCTACGATGAAATTTTTGAGGCTGGTGACAACAGAGAACACCATTCAGATAAACTTGCCTGAAGATAAATTTTAAAGAAAATAGCCAGGTATGGTGGCACACGCCTGTAATCCCAGCACTTGGGAGGCCGAGGCAGGAGGATCGCTGTGAATTCAAGGTCCTCCTGGGCTACTTAGCAAGACCTTGTCTCAAAAAAAAAAAAAAATCCAAACAAAAATATGCACACTATAATAAAATGAAAATAGTGTGCTGTTGCTTAAAAGTCAAACTTTTTAAAAGAGAAAATGCTGAAACATTTTGAGCAAGGTATTAAATACGTGACTTCAGGGGCCAGATTCATGGAAAACAAAAGGCAGAAAGATGCTCATCTGGGGCCAGGCTTCGCATCTCATCTGAGAGCCTGGGAGATACTTGATAGTCCTTGGATCCAAAGACAGAATGAGTCTAAGGCACACCACGGGGTCGGTGTACAAGCATCACTACTCTGGATATGAGTCTCAGGTGAGCATCTCCTAGGAGTAAGGTCCAGCTTTTAACTCTTTCAGGGCCTGGAGCCCGGCAGCGCTCAGAGTAAGCAGAAGCAGTATTCATGGGCTCCAAGCACCCAGAATCAACCGCAAATCCCCTTCCACATACTCTTGTGCTAGGCCTCAGATGGTATCCGTAAGTTTTTAATATTCAGTGTTTAGAGTTAACAGAAAATAAAGATCGAAAAGGAGAAAATACATCATAAATAATAAGAAGAAAGGAGAAACAGATTCACTGAAGATCTAGATAATGCAATTACCAAATGGCCAAAGGACCAGCTCTATAATGTTCAAATGATTACATGATATTTAAAATAATTTTAACATTGACCTAGAAACAATAATAAAGTAAATTCTGGAAAAAGAATAATTATAACTGGAATTAAGAACTCTGATGACAGAATTAGTGAATTTGAAGATAGGTCAAAATAAAATATCAAGGCCGGGGATTTAGCTCAGTGGTTCCACCACCTGCCTCGCAAGCGAAAGGTCCCGAATTCTATCCCTGGTACCCAATAAAATAAAATATCAAAGTAAAATGTTGAAAAGGTAAAGAATGGAAAATACAGAAACAGAAGTAGAAACTGAGTGATGCAATAAATGCCAAAGATATATACAGTGGGGAATGAGACAGAAGCAATGAGAATTTTCAAAACTGATAAAAGATACATCGAAAATTCAAAAACCCCTGTGAAGGCCAGGGATTTAGCTCAGCGGTTCCATCACCTGCCTCTCAAGCACAAGGTCCTGAGTTCGATCCCTGGTACCAAAAAAATAAAATAAAATAAAACCTATGTGAACTCCAATCAGAATTAATGAGGAAGTGATTTAAAATTCTTGCATTCACCAGAAATCAGCTGAAAACCAGACCAAACAGGAAAATCTTTTTTTATTTTGAGACAGGGTCTTTCTATGTAGTTCAGGCTGGCCTGGAACTCATGGTGATCCTTCTGCTTCAGCCTCCCAAGTGCTAGAATTACAGGTGTGTGCCACCAGGCCTAGCCAAATAGGAAAATCTTGAAAGCACCTACAGCAGAAACACTCATTTCCATCAAAGGTGCAATCACTAGACAATTACCTTCTCAACAGAAATGGAATCCACAAGACAGTGGAGTGAACAGGAAACAGTTTAAATAACTGACATCTGGGCTTCGTGCCTCAGGGGTCTCCAGCCTCTGAAGTACCTGCTTCCACATTTTTAAAGGACCTCTCGTGCCAGAAGTGGCAGAAACTGGCCATGTCTGAAGGCAGGGTACCCAGAACAAAAACTGGGTTCTGCATGGATCCCAGTTGCTAGAAATGCCCTCCTTGAAATTGTCCATGTTGCTCTCCAATGGCTATGACCAGCAGTGTTATCAGTACATCTCAGGTGCGGTCCCTGAACTGGGATGCACACGCCTGGTCCCCAGCTTTGCTTCTTTCCTATGGGGTGCACTCTGATCTCCTGTCCACATGTGGGGTCAGCCAGATGCCAGCATAGCTCTGGAGCTATGCCTCCAGTATCTTCCCCTGGTCCTGAGGCCAAGCCTGGACTGCAGAGAGCTGTTTGAGTTTGTAGATATTTTTTTCCTGGCTGGCAGAAACTTGAGCCATGAGAAAGGTGCTAACACACTGATGTTAGATCCAGAAAGAGTTCAGAGATCTGCTAACAGACTTCAACTAGATCCCGGCTATGTTCTGACTATGTGCTGTATCTAGTCTACAGTAGGGGTAGCAGCAGACGCTCCTTGCCCTGTGTGCCCCCTGCCCTGGCTCTGGGGGTAACAGGTCATCTTGCTCTGCATCATGTGGCAGGTGATAGTCACTGAGAGGTGATCACATCTACCTTCTGAGAGCTTTAAGACAATCCATCCATTGCTCAGCAAAGGCAGTAATTCCTTCCCATCAGTGTCCTCTCCTGATTCTTACTGAGTAGTTGTGTCTTGGGCTTGTCTCAACCACATCACATGAGGAATGCACATTCTTTATGCAAATAGAGTAGTTCTTGCTCTGACATCCCTCTGCCCCACCCTGAAAGTGTTCTTAGAAATCAGAAATATAATCCACATCAAAACAGAGCTAAATGGCTAAGACGTTTGAAACAAGGAACAGGTGTGATATTGAGAGGACAGAATGAAAAAAAGAGCTTAAAGACAGGTTGTTGTGTCCATAGAAACCTATTATGTAAATGTTGCATTTAAAAGCGCTGAAAGTGTGGATTATTGGTTACATAAGAGTAAATTATTTTCCATATGAAACATAAAATAAAATAAGATCCCTATGCACATCATCTAGAAATCAATTCCAGGTTGATAAAAAATAAATATGAATAAAAACAAGAACATTGACATTTATATGGAAATATATATATATGATCATGAAATTCAGTCAACAGATAATGACAAGTTACTTAAACTCATTTTATTTTTCAAAGAATATAAATGTACACAAAAATAAGATGGCATGGCATGCTTGTTAAACCAACCACATATACGTCTCAGAATAGTTTTGTAAAAATATGCAATATCTAGAACTTCTACAATTTTAGTAATTAGCAAAGCTAATGATGTATGTCCCATATGACCAAACAACTCTACTCTTAGACAAATATAAAAGAAAAATCATTCACGTGTGTGTACCCAAGGATACATTTTTATAGAAGGTTTATTGTAGTACCCCTTGTACTACAAAGAATTGATAGTGACACAAATGTCCATTTACAGAAGAATGAACAATGTTCAGCTTTATGTAGAGTATGTATATTGTGTCTGATTTTTAATGTTTCATATATTAATATTTTGATCCTATCAGGCAACATTCTAGTGTGTGTGTGTTTGCTACATACATGTAGATAAGTGGATATAAACATACATAGAAATATCTCTGTTTGCTAGGAAATTCTGGAGGCCGCGGCACCCCAGCAGCATAGAGCACAACCTGCACTTTGATCTTGTTCTCTAAAAATAATTCTCTAATGAAAAAGACTCCTTTGAGAAATGCTGATTCTGGGATTTGGTCAGGAAAAACTTAAAAAATCCTGGAACATCTTGTAGTAACAGAAAGTAAGAAATTGCTAACCACCACAATGCTTGGAGCACCTCAATGGGTTATAGGAGCCAGTTGAAAAAGCTCCTAATGGCTAAACAACTTAAACAACAAAATAAATAATAGAATTATTGATTTTTTTGTCCAAACAATAGAATATTTATGAGTTCCTACTGATATAAATGATTTAATATTTAGGTAAATGGAGAGGATTAATTCTTCCTTACAGATGAATTCAAAATAACTTAGGTAGATATCCTTGCCAGGAGATAGGCATTGATCCTATTCATCTGTCTCAGTCAGTTTGCTCCTCACTGAGACACAAGACAAAAAATATTAAAGGAAGAGCAGTTTACTTTGGCTCATATTTTTAGTCCATAGTCAGCTGGCTATAAGGCAGGAAGGGTATGGTGGGAAGGACTGAGAAGTGGAAAGCTGTTCATGCCATTCCAGCTAGAAAGCATCGAGAAGCAAGACAACAGGCAAAGAGATCCTCTTACAGGAAACGCTCACAGTGACCCATCTCCAACCAGGCCCCATGTCCTAATAGCACCCACAGAGCTAGAACTTTCCAAAGCCCTGCCTTTCAGCACAGGCTTTGGGGGGGCATTTCAAATCTAAACCATAACATTCTGCTCTGGGCCCCCAAAAGACTTGCTATGCAAAATGTATTTCGTACCTCTTCTTGCAAAATGTATTTCATTCAACTCTTAAGACTTGCCAGAATTTGAGTCGTGACATTAGATCTTCTCTAAATTTCTTGTAGAATTCAGCAGTGATCCATCAAGACCTAGGCTTTTCTTTGTTGGTAGATTTTTAATTACATCTTCAGTTTCTTCAATTGACTGACATTGGGTTAGTTAGAAGTTTTATATCTTCTTGATTCAGCTTTAGTAATTCATATGTGTCTAGGAATCTGTCTATTACTTTTGTGTTTTTCATCTTATTTCAGTACAGGTTCTTGAAGTAGGTATTCACGATCTTCAGGATTTTTGCAGGATCTGTTGTGGTTGCACTCTTTTCATTCCTAATTGCATGGATTTGAGTCTTTTCTTTCCTTTTTTGATAAGGTTAGCTAGGGGTTTGTCAATTTTATTTACGCTTTCAAAGAACCAACTCTTCAATTTATTGGTTCTCTGTATTGTATTCTTAGTCTCCGTTGCATTAATTTCTGCTCTGCTCTTTTTAATCTCCTCCCTATAGGAGCTTTGGGGTTGGCTTGCTTTTCTTATTCCAGAAGCTTGAGGTTCAACATTAGGTTGTTTATTTGATCTGGCTCTGTTTTCTTTATATGAGAATTCACCATTTTAAGTTTTCCTCATAAGACTGCCCCATTGCATCCCATAAGTTCCAGTACATTGTATTGGCATTGTCACTTAATTGTAGAAACTGTCTCATTTCTTCTTTAATTTCATCTGTGACCCATTCATTGTTCAGGAGGGTCTTATTTAATTTCCATGTGTTTATATAGTTTTTGTGGTTTCTTTTGCCATTGATTTCCAATTTCATTGCACTATGGTCTGATAATATCCACAGGATAATTTCAATTCCTTTGCATTTACTTAGGCATGTTCTGTGAGCTAGTATGTTTTCTATTTTGAAGAATATCCCATGCTCAGCTGAGAAGAATATGTACTGTGATGTAGGGTGGAACTCTCTAGACGTCTACTAAGTCCATTTTTTCACGGGTTTGGTTCAGTCTACTTTTGGACACATGAGGCTTTGAGAGGACATCCAGATATAAACCATACCACCATTCACACCTATGTGCAGGCTGGACTTGATGACTTTCTTCCAAAGAATACAATAGGACAAGGTGGCAATAGTAAACTACCATGGGGAAACCTAACATTGTGTTAAAGAGTAGACCAAGTTTAACATCTCCAGTGGTCACATAATGTGATGCCTTGATACTAATAAATCACCTCTGTAGTAGTCCTCCCAAATAATCATTACCCCAATTTAACCTTTAAAAAATCACTAGACAAAACAACATTGAGGGACAATTAATGAAATACCTGATAAGTAGCCTCCAAACTTTCAAGGTCATCACAACAAAGAAAGAGAAATTTCTATGACTCAGAGCAGGCATTGGGTAGTGTCATCCTGGACAGGATTCTGGAACAGAAAATGGAGAGTAGATGAAAACTAGGTAAGTCTGGAATGACCAAAGAATAGTGTACCAGTGCAGCCTCTTACTCTGATCTATGTACTACTGTAATGTAAGATTAATAACAGGGGGAAATAATAATAGGGGGAAAAGGACAATGAGTATATGAGAATCTTCTGTATTTTTGAAATTTTTCTGTAAAGCTAAACTTATTCTAAAATAAATGTTCATTATAAAGTCACGTATTACCATTTACACAACCATTAGAGTGGCCAGAACCTAAAACACTGACAACAGCACTTGCTAAGGATGTGGAGCAACTGGAATACTCATCGATTGCTGGTGGGAGTGCAAAATGATACAGCCACTTTGGAGACAGCTGGCAGTTTTTTTAAAAACTAAACATATTCTTACATTATGATCTAGAATTTATACTCCTTGTTTTTCCAAAACTTACATGTTGTAATTGTCAAATTTTGGAAACAAACAAAATTTCTTCAGTAAGTGAATGGGTAAATAAACTGATATATCCAGACAGTGAATCAAATACTATATCGTTTTACTCTACTCTAAAAAGGTACGCACTAGCAAGAGTTGAGAAGCCATAGAGAGACTATAGAAACAAAATACTAAGAAGCCAATCCTCAAAAGCCACATAAAGTTTGACTCCCAGTCAGTTACATTTTAGAGAAAGCAAAACTATAGAGACAGTAAAAACCTCAGTGTTTTGCAGGAGTTAGAGGAGGTGAGGATGAACTTTTAATGCAGTGAAATTATTCTACATGTTAGGGTGGATACTGTGTATTATAAATTTGTCCAAGCCATATAATATACAATATCCTACAATGTAAACTATACACTTTGGGTGATCGTGGTGTATCAGGGTAGATTCAAATGTCCCAATTTAGTGGGAGATCTTGATTATGGGGGAAGCTAGGCTTGAGTTAGTGACAGGGGCTACCCAGGAGAGGTAGCAATTTTTATTTCCTGTAATCAAGCTATAAGACATTTTAAGATTCTATAAATCAGAAAGCTTTTCAGAAAGAAAACTTGAGTTAAGACAATTAAATGAACTTCCTCACAATGGAAACGTTTCCAGACTTCTCTCCAAAGACCTTTTGTCTCTACAATGGACAAAGTTTAGTTTCTCCTTCAAATGGGTTTCTCTCTTGATTTCCAGACCACATCTCTCTCCTTTCTGTCTCCCACCCCACCTGCTGCTGTAGTGGCTTCTTCCGGCCCTTTCTCAAGCTCTCTCCTCTTTTTCTTCCTCTTGCAGATCACCTGCTATCCCAGTTGGAGGGCTCTTCGTGCACACACAGAGTCAGCTCATATCTTTCCTTATATAAATGTATCCTAATTGCTCAGCTCCTGCCAGACCTATATTTCTACTACAGATCTATTCATCCCATGTGGATGAACTCTGGTCGCTCCCTAAACATCCCATCACAAACCTCACTCATGATTACTGGCCAGCCTCCAGCCTCATTCTCCTATTCCAAAGCTCCTCCTCTCCTTCTGCTTCTCATCTCTTCCAGCACACTATCTGTACTTACTTCCCTGCATTATCAAACCTGTGGCTCTTCCTTCCACACTTTCTTGCCTGTTTCAGTACTAAAAAGGAGATGTTTGGATGCTAGGCATAACACTGACCCTTGGATAGATGAAAGGCAGAACTTTGTCACTTACAGTTTGCAATGAGAGAAGTCTACCCCATGGACCACCCAGGGATTGTCCCTGAACAATTACAGCAAGCTGGAATTTTAAGGACAAGGGATGAGATTAGCTAGATGTTATGATCTTATGGGCTGGCTCATTTGTATGATTCCTCAGGCTGTTCCAGGCTGTCTTATACTTGGCTCCAGGGCAATTAGGATTGATGCATTGTAGCTCAGGGTTTTGAGAATCCAATAATGGAAGTGTTTTAAGTTTAGAAGCTGCCTAAGAAGGGAACTGATTGGCTTCTAGCCAGAACCTCAAAACTGAGTCCAGTCAGCACTTTTAAACAACTATATTAACTGGCATTAACTGGCAAGTCATCTTTAATTTGATTTCCACCTTTCTTATTCTGTCTTACCTTATTATGTCTACAAGCTCCACAATTCTGTGACTTTTCCCAGCTTTTAAAACTGTGTCCTTTGACTTAGCTGCGTTGATTATGTGACAAATACATTATCCATTCATGAGCAATTGTCATGGCTTTGAGATCCTCTGTCCCTGTGGTCTTGTGGTGAACCTTCTCTAAATCGCGTCAGCACACTTTGATCTCCTCCTTCCATTTTGAAACACAGCCACCCCAGGGGTGGCAGCATTGGCCTCCTGTGGATGGGTGATCTTCGCTGAATAATGATGCTCAATGTTCTGCCAACAAGCCAGTGACTCGGCAGGTGTATTTCAGGCTCTGGTCAGTTCTGGTCTCCCAGTATCTTCTAATGTGCGTGTCCCACACCAGTTCCCACATAGCCTTCATCCACCCTCTGCAACAACGAGCAGAATGGGGCAGAGTAAATTTTACTGTTGCTTTCTATCTGGGCCACTTTAGCATGGGTATTTTGGATACAGTACTGCTCTGAAACAAATTTTTCTTCAAAATGAAAAAATTTTTAAGTGATTTTTATTTTATTTTATTTACTGATTAATTGATTGATTTGGGTACAAGGGATTGAAACCTAGCCCCGGCATAGGCTAGGCAAGTGTAATACCACGAAGCTGCATCCATAACCTTCAAGGTGAAGAACTGCTATCAGTAATAAATTAATACTATAGTGCATCCAGGGCCCACACAGTGATGAAGTCACCAAGTTTGTATACAAAGATTTGAGGAGATCCGAAAGTCCCTGTTATTCCCCAGTTTTCCCTTAACAGCTTTTATCTGAGCTGACTAATAACATCTTTTGCTCAGTTTCTCTTCTATCATTCTCATAGTATGAGAGTAAAGCCTCTTTCTTTGGGCAGGGTAGACACTGTTAATCTTTTCTGCTAGATTTGGTGTTCAAGAGGTAACCATATCAGAGGGTGTGAGAAAGGAATAAAAAACCCATCTCTCAGCAAGGCTCCACATTTCTCCTCCCCAGTTTACCAAACTGCCATTTAACTTTAGAGACCACAGCAACTGGACTGTCCTGAAAGCTTGGAGGATAGGGAGAATTCTTCACTTTCTAGGGTAGGCAGGAATGAAGACTAGGCTGCAAGATGCTGCTAGGCTAGGAGGAAACACAGGGCCACAAACATAGAAGGCTGGACCTGCACCCTGGTGCATGGAGGGGACTTGCAGAAGGCTCATCTTGGGTAAGCCAGAAGGAAGTTAACAGCAGCAACCAAGAGTGCAGATTGCTCCCCATCCTGTTTTATAAAATGTGTATTTTGAAAGTTACAGATTTCAAGAATTCTACATAAAACCCCATGTAGCCTTTTCCCAGTTCTCCTGAAAGGTAACATGTTATATAGTCATAGGAAAATATATGGTAAACACCAGAAAATTGACACTGGAGTAATACCAGTAACTAGACTATAAACCTATTCAGTGTTCACCTTATTTTTTCCACTTATCTTTATGTGTATTTGTTTGTATGTTTCTACAGAGTTTGCTCATATACACACTAAAATCTCATCCTTTCGATGATCTAAGAACGTCTGCCAAATCTAAGAATAGGAAGATTTTTGCCTGTTATCTACTGCAAGAGTTTGTGGATGATGTGTGTGTGGTGCGAGGCCAGGGTCTTCCCTCCTCTCTCCTGCCCGCCCCTTCCCCTTTCCTGTTTTTCCTTTTCCTGTTCACTCTTTCCCTTTCCCTCCCTTTTCCTTTCCCCGTCCTTCCTTTCCTTTCCTTTGCCTTTTCCCCTTTCCCTTTCCCTTCCAGCGTTCTCTCTTTGTCTTTGAATGTGATTTTTCTGTTGTTCTGGTACCATTTGTTGCAAAGTACATGCTTTTATTAGAAATTTCTGAGTGACTTTCTACGTGATATCACTTTAGATTTCTACCAGCAATCTATGAGAAATTCCAGTTGTCTGCATTCATGTCAGTGTTTGAAATTTGCTTTTATTTTTAAACATTATCTAGGTACATAATAACATGTCACCATATCCTCGGTTTGTCATAATGGCAAATTTCAAATATCTTTTTTTATGTTTTCCATGCACGTCTCTGGTTTGGTGAAAACTTTGTATCTTTTGGCCATTCTCTAATTGGATTATGTGGTAACTGTTATTATTGGGTTTTACATGACCTTAATATATTTAGGTATAAGACTTTTATGAGATACATGGATTGTAAATATATCTTCCAGGTCTGTAGCTTGTATTTTAATTCTATTAATAGAGTTTTTGTTACTGCAAGGTTTTAATTTTGTTGAAGTCTAATTCATCAGTTTTTTCTTTTATGAGTTCTTCTTTTGGTATCACATCTTAAAACTTGTTGCCTAGGGCCGGGGATTTAGCTCAGTGATTCCAGTGCCTGCCTCGCAAGTGCAAGGTCTTGAGTTCGATCCCCAGTACCAAAAAATAAAAAATAAAAAACCTTGTTGCCTAGATTTTAATCTGAAAGATTTCTCCCAATCTTTTCAGCCTTAAATAAGAAAGTTTTATAGTTAAACTATATTTATTGAGTTATTTTAATGTAGTTTAAGATTAGATCAAACATTTTTTGCCTATGAATCTCAGCAAAAACAGTTTTTCCTTAGGAATCCATTTGCTTAGGAATCTCAGCTTCCTCCAACACTATTTTTTGAAAAGGCCATATTTTCTCCACTTACTTACTTTTCTCCCTTTGTAAAAAAAGCAAAAACAAAAACAAAAAAACGTTACTTAGGTATATTTTAGTCTATTTAGGGGGGTCTGTTTTTAATCTGTTATCTACCGCCACCAAAATGCACTGTCGATTACTCTTGCTACAGAGTAATTCTTCAACTTTAATGTCTCGATTTTAAAATTATTTTAGCTGTTCAAGTTCTTCTACCTTTCCCTGTAATTTTTAGAACTTGTCCAAATACACAAAATTTATTTTAAAATCTAGCTGGAATTTTGAAAGGAAGTGAGGAAAATTGACATTTTTACTATATAGCATCTTCTGAAACAGAAACACATTATGTGTGTCCATTATTTCATTTTTGAGATCATTTAGATCTTTATTTAATCAGTATTTTGTAACTTTTAGCATGCAAATTCTATCTATATTTTGTGAGACTTATGCCCATGTATTTCATCTTATAGAGTGATTATCAACACTAGTTTTTACTTTTTGTCTTCCTATGTTCATCACTAGTATGTAAAAATAAGATTTTTGTCTGTTGGTGATTTTTTTTTGGTTGGAATAAATTTATTTCATCTGTCTGTAAACGAGGTGTTTAATAGTTATGGCATTTTTAAAATGCATGTTAAATCAGATGAGTTAGACTGTATCCCAGATGTAACAAAGTGCAGGGAAAGAAATGGCCAAATCAGCAGTGATATTTGTTTTTAAATGTGTACATTATCCACAAGGCCCAAACAATAGAAGCAAATACTAGAATGTTCCTAAAGTAGTGCGATTCGAAAGAAACCCTTAATAGGTCAGTTAAAATGCATCTCTCAATAGCAGCACTTCATTTTAACAATAGTATGGCACAGAATACATATGAAAAAAATTTATCACGAGACTACCACAATAATGCAACTTTATATAAAAACTTTCCAGCATTGCAGCAGCTCAGATTTTTGTTCCTGTCTTTCTTTGCACACCAGCTCTACTCTTTAGTAAAACTATAAAGCCTGCCATTGTGGACATCAGGTATCCCAACATAACCATCTGGAGTGTGTCCAGTTTGTTCCTCATAGGGCCAATTTTTATGTGCAGCTTAAGTTTCTATATAAAGTTGTCTGTTGGTCTTATATCTCATAACTTTGCTGAAGTCATTCACTACTTCTAGGAATTGGCTTTATAATATATTCTTTCGTATTTTGCATATAGACAATTAAGGAGACTTCTCCATCGGTATGACCTTGATATCCTTTTCATGCCTGATTGCACTGGCTAGAACTGCCAGTACTAGGTTAAGGAAGAGTTGTAAGAGTAGATATCCTTGCCTTGTTTCTGATATTGAAAAGAAAGCATTTATACTTTTACAGTAAAGTAGTAGATGAAAAGTTTTATAAATACTGTTTACTAAGCTGAGGATTGCCTCTTCTGTTCCTAATTTGCTAAAAGTTTTTGTGACAAATGGGTGTTAAATTTTGTCAAAAGCATTTTCTGAATTAATTGATGTGACAGTGTGTTCTTTCTCCTTTAGCCAATTGAAAATGGTGGGTAATGTTGATTGCTTTTGAAATGATGAACTGTGCTAAGATAAACCCACTTTGTTCTATTATGGGCTTTTCTACATTTTTTTTATTCAATTTGCTAATCAAATCATTTGACATCTCTTCATGAAAGATATTAGTCTATATTTTTATTGTGTACTGTTTTTGGTCTGGCTCAGTATTTAAGCAATACTGGCCTTATAAAATACTGTCTTTGTGTATATCTGAAAGATATTAGAATTGGTGCTAATATTTGATAACATCTCCACTAAATTCATCAGGTCATGGAGTTTTCTTTTCCAAATGCTTTTAAAGTTATGGGTTTAATTTCAGTAATTAGACTGGTATTCTAATTACTTACCTTATTTTTTTTAATTCTTTTATTGGTACATTGTAGGTATACAACACATTTACATTTCTCATTGGGAACTTGTACCTTTACATGATGTATCTTGGTTCTTATTTTTTCCCCATTCCTAGCCCTCCCTTCACGCCCTCCACCCTTCCCTATTTACAAAGACTTTGTTTCCATTTTTTCCATTTCTCATCATTTCTCCTTTCCCTTCTTTCCTTTCCCCTGCCCCTCCCACTACCCCTACCCCTTTGGACCTTTTCTTCCTATTTTACATTATTGATTATTCATTCTAATCATTGGTACATTTTAGGTATACAATATAATGACATTCATCATTGGAAATTTGCACCTTTACATAGTCTCTCTTGGTTCTTATTTTTCACCCTTGCCCAGCCCTCCCTTCAACCGCTCCATCCCTCCCTATTTACAGAGATTTTGTTCCTATTTTTCCATTTTCTCACATTAATCCCATTCCCTTCTATCCTTTCCCCTACCCCTCCCACTTCCTTCCCCTTTACCCCTTTTCTTCCTATTTCACATTATCTGTTATACCTTTTAGTCCTTATTTACACTTTCAGTTTCTCACACTAGAGAAACTATTTGGTACTTATACATGTGTGTCCTATTTATTTCACTTAAAAGTATCGCCTCAATGTGCATCCATTTAGCAATAAGTGTCTCTAATTTCTCAGTTTTTATGGCTGAGTAGTACTCCATTTTATAAAAAAACCACATTTTCTTTATCCAGTCTCCAGTTGATGGGCATTTGGGCTATTTCCAAGTTTTAGCTATTACAGATTGTGCTGCTATGAACATGGGTGCACATATATCACTGTGGGATGATTCTTTTAATTCTTTGGGGAAGATACCCAACAGGGGAATAGCTGGGTCAAATGGGACTTCCAGTCCTAGTTTTTTGAGGTATCTCCATACTGATTTCCATAGTGGTTGCACCAGTCTACACTCCCACCAGCAGTGGAGCAGGGTTCCTCTTTCCCCACAGCCCCACCAGCATTTGTTATTGGTTTTCATGATAGCAGCCATTCTTTCTGGAGTGAGGTAGAATCTCAGTGTTGTTTTCATTTGCATCTCTCAAATGACCAGTGATGTTGAACATTTTTTCATGTATTTATTTGCTATTTCTACTTCTTTGTCTGAGAAATGTCTGTTCATTTCAGATGCCCGTTTCAGATTGGGTCCTTAAATTTGGGAGGTCTGATCTATGGCCGTACCACCCTGAACGCACCTGATCTCATCTGATTACTTGTCTTTTATTGGCTGACTTTTGACAGTTTTTCTTGTCAGTTTTTCAAGACACTGTCTAGTATCCTTTTATTAAAACTTTAATATTTCTTGTAGGAAGGTTTGCTGGTGACATATTCTCTCAGCTTTATGGAGGAATGTTTTACTTTTCCTTTATGTTTTCAAGATATTTTGGTGAATATAGATTTCTTGGTGGGCAGTCTTTGTCCTTCTGCCTCTGCAATATGCGATCCCAGTTCATTCTGGCCACCGTGGCTTCTGATGGGAAGCCAGATGTACACAGTGAGTTGCTTTTCCCCTGCTATTTTCAAGAATTACTCTTGGGCCTTTAGCCTTTCCCAGTTTGACTTTGTTGAATTATATGACCTCTTTGAGTTTATCCTACCTGGGCTTCATTTATCCTCCTTGCAGCTCGTTGAGCTTCTGGGATGTCAGTTAACACTTTGTGTCAAATTAAGAAAGTGTTTTTCTATTGTCCCTTTACATAGTCTCACCATTTCTTTCTCTTCTGTCATTTTGGAATTCAGATTGTACATATTTTGTTATGTATGATGGTGTCCCATAAGTCTCTGACTTCATTTTTATACATACTTTTTTATCTTTTTTAAGTTGAATAATCTCAATATACTTATCAAACTTACTTGTTGCTTCTCCCACAAGCTTGAATTTTTCTGATGTTCTTGTACTGCTTTTTAAAATTTGTTTGTGGTTTTCAGATCCAAAATTTCAATCTGGTGTCCCACTCCCTCTTTCTCTGTAAATGATTTCTGTACCTTTATTTATATCCTGTCTTTGGTAAGACTTCCTCAAAATATTTTCCTTAAAACTGTCTAGTAAGGTCGCCTTAGGAGTTGCATCAACAATAGTTTCTGTTAATTTTTATCCTGCACTGCACACTGATTTCTTCACACTTCTAGGGATTTTTTTTGTTTGAAAACTGAAAATTTTAAATAATTGAATGTGGCATGAGCCAGTGAATAACATTTGCTGAGCAGTTTGATGAGTGTGAGTGTGAGTGTGTGCGTGTGTGTGTGTGTTATGGAAAGCCTTTAATGTTTTGCAGACAATTTACCGTTCTGTCCTAACTTTCATTCTTTACAGTCTTCCCTTGCACAACGATTCAAAGTTAGTCCGAGTGACGCCTTAGAACCTTCTCAGGTCTTTCCTGGGCAGACCCCCAGCTCTTCACAAGAGCCTGCTCTTGTAGATCCCCAAGAACATGTGTTACCAAACATGATGTTAAAATCTCATTCCTCCTCTTCTTCTCTTTAAGGGTACTCATTAGCCTCCTGATATCAACTGGTGTCAACCTCCACAGCAGAAATGTTAAAACGACTGTGGCTTTGTGTTTTGGACAAACACTATAAGTAGGCCTTTTGTGACTGAGCAAACTCTCTGTCAATTAAAAAGAAACTGTGAGCCCCAAAATGGAATTTTCCATAGAGCTACCCAATATCTTTAATAGGCCAGGCAATTCTTTGGATATCTTAATCCACCCAGCTCCCTCTACTTGTCCCTAGGCTGCTGCCGGTTTTCATAGTTACCACAGTTGCAAGATGGCTCATTTTCAAGGAAACACAGAGATTAGCAATGGAGAATGAGCATTTGTCAATTTATAATACTATGTAGTTTGTGTGTGTTCCTGAGATTCAGCCATTTTTTTCTTGAATAAACACTACTTGGACTGTTGCAAGTCTCTGGTGAATTTTAAGAGCTCATAATATTTTCATTTTCATGTTTTATTGGTGCTGGGCCTGACATTCTTCATGCTTTCATTCTGGAGCAGATTTGGGGAGTTTTTTACTCACCCCTTGCAGAAGTGAGTACCCCCTGCATCCTTTCATTTTAAAGTAATTTGCGTCTTCGTATTTACAGGAGATTTCTTCTAGAAAAAATGTAGTTCTAACTTACATGTTCTTAAAAATACAACCAGACAATCTCTGCCTTTTAACTGGTACATTTAGAATGCTAATATTTAAAGTAATTTTATATATTTCAACTAATACCTACCAACATCTAAATAGTTTTGTATCATTTTTTGTTGTTTTTCCTTACCTCTTTTTGCCTCCCTAATTTTAATGTAGCCTTTTATTTTTCTGCTCACTTAGCTTATAGTTTCTCTGTGCTTTTTCAGTTTTTAAGTGGTTGCCATAGAGTTGATAGTATATTGTTAAATAACCTAAGTTCACTCTGAGATGACATCAAATCATGTAACACACAGTGAAAGTACCTTCTAAGGGAGTATTCCCAATTCCCCTCCCATAGCTCACACAACTGATGTCTACTCACCCAGCACACCATTTTTTAACTGCTTTAAACCATTATCTTTTATATCAATGGAGGATAATAAATCAAAATTTTAATTTTTTCTTCATTTATTCTTTTTCCAATGCTTTTTATTTATGTAAATCCAACTTTGCCAATATCATTTTCTTATCTCTAAAGATCTTCTTTTAACATTTTTCTGGGCAGGCCTGCTAATTCTGTATTTTTTAATTCTTTGTGAATCTTTACTTCTTCACTATTTTAGTCACATAATTTTAATTAATTTTTAAAATTTTGAGATTATCATAGATTCACAAACAGTTGTAAAAAATAATACAAAGAGTCTCCATGTACCTTTTACTCACTTTCTCCAGTGCACATCTTCCCTAAGTATAAGTACAATACCAAGCCACTGACCCTGACGCCGTCAAGATTCGGAACGTCCCATCATCCCAGGAATCCTGGGTGCTGTTCCTGCCTAGATGCATTGACTTCCCAACTATTCTTAACCCCTGGCGAGCACGAATTTGTTCTTTATTTCTACAATTTTGCTGTTTAAAAGATATGTAAATGATAGCACACAAAATGCAGTTGTTTTTGAATTATTCTCAATGTGCATAATTATCTGATATGCATACAAATTTTTGTGTCATTCTGCCCTTACTAAAGCATGTTTTTATTGTATTATCCATTTGTATAGCATAAATCAGTGAACTAAGCTTATGAATTTGATGAAGGTGGTGCGGATGAGGAGGGAAAGAAATCCAGTGTTCTTTGAGCCTCTCACAGACATGCACATGCAGGTGAAAGACTGAGTTTGGGCTTTAGGTTATGCACCCTAGTGCAGTTCAGCTCTACGGCGGGCTGGGTTGGCTTTAGCTTTCTTCTTATGTGCACTACTCGATTAAGGACGAGGATGTTGGGTTTTTTGTTTTTTGGTTTTTTGCTTAAATTCTTTTATTGGTACATTCTAGGTATACAATATGTTTACATTTATCACTGGGTGCTTGCACCTGTACATGATGTATCTTGGTTCTTATTTTTCCCCCATTACCTGTGCACCTTTCACCCCTCCACCCTTCCCTATTTACATAGACTTCGTTTCCATTTATTATTCTTTTCTTATAATGTTTCCTTTCCATTCTTTCTTTCCCCATCTCCTCCCACCACCCCTACCCCTTTGGACCTTTTCCTATTTCAAAGTATCAATTATTAGTTATTAATCCTTTTAATCCTTATTTACACTTTCAGTTTCTCACACCAGAGAAACTATTCAGTATTTACACATGTGTGTCTTATTTATTTCACTTAAGAGTATGGCCTCAATATGCAACCATTTAGCTGTAAATGACTCTAGTTTCTCATTCTTTATGGCTGAGTAATACTCTATTTTATAAAAAAAAACCCACATCTTTTTTGTCCACTTTCCAGTCGATGGGCACTTGGGCTGTTTCCAAGCTTTAGCTATTACAAACTGTGCCGCTATAAACATAGGTACACATATATTGCTGTGGTATGATTCTTTTAATTCTTTTGGGAAAATACCCAGCAGGGGAATAGCTGGGTCAAATGGTACCTCCAGCCCTAGTTCTTCGAGGTATCTCCATACTGATTTCCACAATGGTTGCATGAGTCTGCACTCCCACCAACAATGGAGAAGGGTTCTTTTCTCTCCACACCCCAGCCAGCATTTGTTATTGGTTGATTTCCTGATAGCAGCCACTCTTTCTGGGGTGAGGTGGAATCTCAGTGTTGTTTTCATCTGCATCTCTCAAATGACCAGTGATGTTGAACATTTTTTTCATATGTTTCTTTGCTGCTTTTACTTCTTTGCCTGAGAATTGCCTATTCATTTCAGATGCCCATTTTTGAATTGGGTCTTTGAATTTGGGGGGTCTGATTTTTTTTAGTTCTTTATATATTCTAGATACTAGTCCTTTATCTGAGTTACAGCTTTTAAAAATTTTTTCCCACATTGTGGGTTGTCTGTTAGCTCTGTTGGTGGTCTCTCTTGCAGTGCAGAAGCTTTTTAATGAGATGAAATCCCAGTTGTTGATTCTTTCTGCTAATTCCCATACTGCTAAGGTTTTGTTCATAAAGTCTTTTCCTATGCCAATATCTTCAAGAGTTCTACCTAACTTATCTTCCAGCAAGTTTGGTGTTTCTGTCTTAATATTTAGATCTTTAATCCACTTTGATTTTAGTTTAGTGCATGGTGATAGATAATGGGTCTAGTTTTAATCTCTGACAGGTTGAAATCCAGTTTTTCCAATACCATTTATTAAATAGGCTATCTTTCCTCCAATGAGGGTGGTTGGCTCCTTTGTCAAAGATGAGGTGGCTGAGTATGTCTGAAGTTATTCTTGCATCTTCTAATCTATTCCACTGATCCTCGGGTCTGTTTCTTAGCCAGTAGCATGCTATTTTTATCACAGTAGCTTTGCAGTATAGCTTCATGTTGGGTATTGTGATACCCCCTGCCATGTCTCTGTTGCCCAGAATTGCTTTTGCTATTCTAGCTCTCTTCTGGTTCCAAATGAATTTTTGGATTGTTTTCTCTAGTTCTGTGAAGTATATTGCTGGAATTTCAATCGGCATTGCATTAAATCTATAAAGTAGTTTTGGAAGTATGGCCATTTTCATTATATTGATTCTTCCTACCCAGGAACAAGGGATGTCTTTCCATTTTCTTATATCCTCCTCGATCTCCTTTTTCAGAGTGCTGTAGTTTTCAGTGTAGAGGTCTTTTGCTTCCTTTGTGAGGTTGATTCCTAGATATTTCATTTTTTTGGATGCTATTGTAAAAGGAATTGTTTCCCTAATTTCTTTCTCAGAGAGTCTGCTATTTGTGTATAAGAAGGCTATTGTTTTTTGAGTGTTGACCTTATATCCAGCTACTCTACTGAATCTGTCAATTAAATCTAGAAGTCTTTTGGTAGAGTTTTTTGGGTCTTCTATGTAAAGTATCATATCATCAGCAAATAATGACAGTTTAACTTCTTCCTTTCCTATCTTTATTCCTTTTATTTCTTTCTCTTTTCTAATTGCTGTGGCTAATGTTTCCAGAACTATATTGAAAAGGAGTGGTGATAGTGGGCATCCTTGTCTTGTTCCTGATTTTATCATGAAAGTTTTCAGTTTTTGACCATTTAGTATGATGTTGGCTGTTGGTTTTTCATAGATAGGCTTAATCAGGTTGAGATAAAGACCTTCTATTCCAAATTTCTGTAGAGTTTTTATCATGAATGGCTGTTGGATTTTGTCAAATGCCTTTTCTGCATCTATTGAGATGATCATATGGTTTTTGTCCTTGACTCTGTTAATATAGTGTATTACATTTATTGATTTACAAATGTTGAACCATCCTTGCATCCCTGGAATAAATCCGACTTGGTCGGGGTGTGTGATCTTCTTGATGACCCTCTGTATTCTGTTTGCCAGTATCTTGTTGAGGATTTTTGCATCTATGTTCATTAGGGAGATTGACCTGTAGTTCTCTTTTGGGGTTGGTCTTTCCCTGGTTTTGGAATCAAAGTCACACTTGCTTCCAGGAATGAATTTGGAAGCCTTGCTTCCCTTTCAATTTCCTTGATGAGTTTAAAGAGTAATGATGTTAGTTCTTCTTTAAATGTCTTGTAGAATTCAGCAGTGAAGTCATCAGGACCTGGGCTTTTCTTTGTTGGTAAATTTTTTACTACATTTTCAATTTCACTCATTGTAATTGGGCTGTTTAGAATTTCTATATCTTCTTCATTTAACTTTGACAATTCACATGTATCTAGGAATCTGTCGATTTCTTCTGTGTTTTCCATTTTATTAGAGTACAGGTTCTTGAAGCAGGTATTAATGATCCTCTGGATTTCTGCTGGGTCTGTTGTGACTTCCCCTTTTTCATTCTTAATTGCATGGATTTGAGTCTTTTCTTTTCTTTTTTGATAAGGTTGGCTAAAGGTTTATTGATTTTATTTATTCTTTCAAAAAACCAACTCTTTGATTCATTAATTTTTTGTATCATTCTCTTAGTCTCCATTGCATTGATTTCTGCTCTGATCTTTATAATTTCCTCTCTTGTGCAGGCTTTGGGTTTGTTATTCTCTTCTTTATCTAGGAGTTTGGGGTTCTGCATTAGGTTATTTATCTGAGTTCTCTCTGTTTTCCTAATATAAGCATTCACTGCTATGAATTTCCCAAGTAGAACTGCTTTCATTGTGTCCCATAGATTCCTGTATGTTGTACTGGCATTATCATTTACTTGTAGAAACTGTCTAATTTCTTCTTTAATTTCTTTTGTGACCCATTGGTTGTTCAGGAGGGTGTTGTTCAATTTCCAGGTGTTTGTGGGAGTTTTGCATTTTCTTATGTTATTGATCTCCAATTTTATTGCGCTATGGTCTGATAATATACAGGGGGTAATTTCAATTTTTTTACATTGACTTAGACATGTCCTGTGAGCTAGCATGTGGTCTATTTTGGAGAATGACCCATGTGCAGCTGAAAAGAATGTGTATTCTGATTTTGAGGGTTGGAACACACTGTAAATATCTATTAAGTCCACTTGTTCAATAGCTTGGTTCAGTTCTAGAATTTTATTGTTAATTTTTTGTCTAGATGATCTATTTGTGATTGTGGGGTATTGAGGTCCCCCACTACAATCATATTAGTGCTTATTTGGTTTTTTATGTCCATTAATATTTGTTTTGTATAGTTGGGGGCATTCATATTTGGTGCATATATATTTAGGATTGTCATCTCTTCATCTTGGATTGTTCCCTCCACAAGGATGTAGTGACCATCTTTGTCTCTCTTAATTAGTTTTGGTTTGAAATCTACTTTTCTGCAAATAAGATAGCTACCCCTGCTTTTTTCTGGGTTCCTGTCACATGGAGAACCTTTTTCCATCCTTTTACTTTCAGTCCATGAATTTCTTTTTGAGTTAGGTGTGTTTCTTGTATACAGCATATTGCTGGATATTGCTTCTTACTCCATCTGTCAGTCTACTTCTTTTGATTGGTGAATTGAGGCCATTAACATTAATAGTTATAATTGATAGATATTGACTCATCCTTGTCATGATGTTTTACTGTTGTTAGCTATTATTTGTTTCCCCCCCTTTCCCTTTAGTTTCTTACCTTGTCTATTGGCTTCCCCTGTTGAGCCTCATGGAGTTGTGACCTTCGTTGCCTTTTTCTAAGATATTGCTTAGAATTGTTTGGAGTGCTGGTTTGGTGTTCATGAGATTTCTTAAGTGTTCTTTGTCATGGAAGTATCTAATTTCTCCATCAATTTTGAAAGATAATTTTGCAGGATACAACAGTCTAGGTTGGAAGTTATTTTCTTTTCCAGCTCGAAGTACTTGATTCCAGGTTCTCCTTGATTTGAGGGTTTGTGTTGAGAATTCTGCCATGATTCTGATAGCCTTTCCTTTATAGGTGATTTGTTTCTTTTCTCTAACTGCCTGTAGGATTTTGTTCTTCTGTTGGGTTTCTAGGATCTTGCCTATTATATGTTTAGGTATAGATATTTTTTTATCATGGCTGGGTGGGGTTCTATATGCCTCACTAAACTGTATGTCCAATTCTCTACCTCTGTCTGGGAAGTTTTCTGCTATTACTTCTGTGAACAGTTTTTTTTATGTCAATTGTACTTTCTCCTGTTTTTTCGTGGACTCCTATCAGTCTTATGTTATTCTTCTTTGCATCATCTAGCAGCTGTTGAATTGATTTCCCATGGTCCTTTACTATTTTTAAGAAATCTCTGTTTTCTTGGTCCTTCACCTCAATCCTGTCTTCTATATCTGATATTCTATCTTCAGATTCTATTAATCTGTTCTGCATGCTTTCATTGGAGTTTTTAATCTCCTGAATATCTATTTGAATCTGTTTCATGGATTCCATTTCTTTCTTATGCTGGGCATTCCTGGCTTCCAACATGTTTCTGTGCTCGTCTATTTTTTTATCAGTTTCTGTTCTAGAGCCTCTAATCATGTCTTTCACTCTGCTCACCGTCTCTGTAGTTATCTGGGAGATTATTTCTGCTTTGAATTTTTCTAAAGCCTCATTCATCTGTTTTGTTACTTCCTGTGCTATCAGTTCAGGGTGTCCAGGTGGTTGATTATTAGACTTTTGCACCTCATTTCCCCCAGAAATTGCCTTTTGTGGCATGGAAGTCTGGGTTTGTGGCTTGCTTAAATGCCTTCTCATTTTCATTTTTGATACTGTCCTTGGTTTAGTTCCTGGGCTGATATTTTGAAGTTGTTTGTTGTAAGTATATTTGTTGATGTATTTAAAACCCTTATGGAATGATTGCTTCTCAGAGGTGTCTTCCAGACATAGCTGGTCTTTAGGTTTTGAGTCTCTAATGACTCTGAGGCTATCTCATTTTCATTATACCAGGAAGGACAACTGTTTAGATCAATCACAACACCTTAGCCCAAGTCATACAATCAGCAACACCATAGCATCAAATACCTCTTAGAGAATGACAATTTGTGGTAGTTATTAATGTATTGCCTTTAAAAAATAAAGGCCCTCCTTCAGGGTATGTCCCTGCTGTCACAATAGACAACTTGGGCAGCAGTGTGCAGGTATAAGTCAATGAGTCTCAGTAAGCCAGTCCCAGACCCGTGGGATTCAGGCAGATTTCTGGTTGTAAGTCCCAAGTTGAGCTCCCTGTCCTCCTGCAGGGTTGCCCTCTGCAAGTTTTTACTGCAGGTTTCAGCTGCTTTCCCCCTGAAGAAAGTCCAGTTTCCGATGGGAGCTGATGATCCCTCCAACTTACCAATCACGGTGGTCTGGTGTGCCTTTATTGCAGAAGTTCCCTTCACTTTTCCAGTGGGCTTGTTTTCATCAGGGAGCCTGAGACAGGCCCTGTCTCTGTTGTTCACTTCTGGAGTTCAGGACAATGGCTTTTGTCCCCCTGTGCCTCTGCAGTGTGTAACCAAGTACCTGCACAGCCAAAAGGCCAGAGGCCGTGGGGGAGGGTGTTGTTGGAGGCACCCGCGCAGCCGAGCCGTGGGCTGGTGGGCCTTCCCCGGGGGCAGAGGGGTCTTCACCCTGTCCTGGTGGCAAGCTGGTGGAGCAAGCCAGAAGAAGCAGGTCCCCAGGACTAGGATTTTGCACCATAAATCTTCTTCTTGTTTAAGGAAAAGACAAATGTTATGGATTCTCTTAAGGAAACAATATTAAAGTGTTCCTTTTTTCAGTATTTATTACTCTAAATTAAAATTTGCATGTCCATTTACAAATTATATATTTGCATCCTTTGAAAAACAATCTCATTGCTTCTCGGCCTTTTGACAAAGATCAAGTGAAAAAGAAAATCTCACGGTAGGGAAACCATTTTCTTTGTATCCTGTTTATTGCAAGTCACTGTGAAAATGAATAAAAGTAATTGCTGTTATTTTTAATATTTTGTCTCAATTTGTTTTGCATTAATCTTTTCAAGTCAAAGCAAATTAAAAGGATGCACAATCTCTTGAGAACAAACAACAAATGAGCCAATAAATACCTAATAAATCATACCTTACCCATCTTTGCAATGTTTTTAGAAAAAAAGTTTTACAGATAATAGTGTGTACTTACAGGAGATTTATGTTTACAATAATTCATGATTAAAGTATCTCAGTGAAGTAATTACAACAAGCCCACCATATCATTTTATGTTAAACCTGTACTTCTCAAATTTGCTATTAATTAAGGCAAAAATTCTAGGAAAAGAGCTTGACTAAAGTTAATAAAGTCCATTGGAGGACAGCGAATTTTTCTGCAGTTGAGAGGGATTTCTAATTATCATGGGGATTGAATGGTTTATGAAGAAAATATTTTTTGAAAAAATAAATTGATATGTATGCTAACATTAGAAAATAGTTTTTAATTGTGCTTAATAAAGCACAACTTTTTTTACTTTTTTTCAATGTTTGTTTAGCATTTAAATTGCATTTGAGTAGATGCTTTAAATGCATGCTTTAATAATTAATTGGGTCCTGATTTTTAAAAATAGATCCTGATTGGTGTGTATGACTTGTGGTCAGTTTTAAGATGGAGAATTACAGAAGGAGTTGAGGACGGAGCCCCAGCTGCTGAAGCTTGCTGACAGTAAAATTATTTTTTCCTCCCATGCTGTAATTTTGCACTTATATCTAACTAAGGATGTCTCATTTTCATCTTTCCAACAAGTATCTTTTGTCTGTGCAAAGAGGGAATGAGGTACCATTTTTTATATTCCTATTTTTTTCCCAAATATTTTTGGTTAATTAATGTTCATGTTTAGGAGAACTAATTTGAATAAAGTGCTTAACCAGGCATCTGTTAAGTATCTGATTTATTCTTAGAAATTCATTTTATATAGATAAGATGTGCGAGGTGGATTCCTTCAGAAATGTTAATCCTCAGAGTCTTCTTGTTAATTTTAAAGGATTTATAGATATTTCAGTGGTTATGTGTGGCTCAAACACTATGTAAACTGTACTGCACCAAAGTTTCATTCTCAAGCAGCCTACAGTTTTTGGAATAAATATATGAAATCATTATTTTAAAAGCAAGTAATATAAACATTTCACTTCTACCTTTGTCTCTCCTCAGGATGAGTCTGTGGCTTAGGTCTTTCCAAAGTCCTCTTGACTCCCATTCCTGAGCTTTAGCTGTCACCTTGTCCTTCCTCCCATTGTCACTGTCCTCTCAGACCCGCTCTGTGAATAGCTTGCTCTTCATTCTGGTGAATGATGACTTTCTGAACAGCCCAGAAGGAATTGTGTCTGAAGAACATTTCCTTCCAAGCCTAAAGAGACCAACAGGTTGCCTATTCTAATGCTTTGTGTGAGAGGAACCTGTTCTTTATTTTGAATACAAGTATTTAGAGATGGAGGCTCAGTGGAAATTCGGGGATTGGAGAAACATTGTTTGGTACTAAGGAGGGGAGTTATTCATCTTATCCCATTACAACCCGGAATCCATTGGCATGCTTTGAATTAACTGCTTAGTTGGATGTTTGCAATGCATTCATCTGGCTTCATGGAGAGAACAACCTTAAGAGGGTGCAGGTCCCACATCAAAGAGTGATTACCTACTGCTTAGATGAGTGGCGTAGATATTCTGGAGTCCAAATTTCTTGATTTCCAAATCATTTTTCTGCTTTATGTTTTTCAAAAATTTGGGCATCCTCTCCAGTTGAACCCTCTCCTCCTAGCATTTAGAAATAGATATGAAAGTCTTCAAAATGATAGTAATTCTTTTTTTTTCTGTCTTCATTCATGATTCTTCTTTATCTTTGATTTTCTGCAATTGGAAAACTATGTATCTACATGTAATTTTTCTTGGCATTCATTCTACTTGAGGCCCTCTGAACTTCCTGGGTTTTGGTGGTATGTTTGTATATGGCTTGTCCTCTCCAAAATTCATGTTGGAGCTCATTCCCCATTGTGAGGTACTGAGAGGGTGAAAACTTAATCTGGCTGGGATGTGCAGCAGTATGGCCTTTGGGAGTGAGTAAGATTAGACAGAAGTCATCATATGGAGCCCCATGATGAACTCCTGGTGGCCTTTAAGAAAAGGGATACAGAAAGAGAACTACCAAGTCAATTCTGGTGGAGAGCTTGGTGGAAATGGAATGCAGCTTGCTGCCCTGCACTCCTCTAGGTCCTCCAGCCCCTGCCCCAAGAACAAGCTGCGAGGACACCAGGACAGGCCACAGCCAATGCCCTAAAGACCTGTGTAGCTCTTGCTGCAACTCCCTACTGGGCCGGCTCAGGCCTTGGAGCCCTGGAGAATTGGGCCCCTTCTCCCCTCAGTGGCCACCTCTCTGAGCCTGAACCTCTCTAGCTGACAGGTCTCCAGCCCCCCACCCCCACCCAGCCTAGCCAAGCCCCCACAAGGCCACTGAGGACCTGGCGCTTCTGTGTAATTTCAGGCATGGCATGGTGAAAATAAAGGCCACCTCCAGGATGCTGAGGAGGGCCATGACCTCAAGGCCCTGAGAAGCCAGGTCTAGGCAGCAAAGTGAGGCCAACACACCCACACACACACACACACACACACACACACACTTCCCTGTCTCTTGCCATGTGATGCCTGTGCTACCGTGCTCCTTTCCCAGCAAAATGGGCATCACCAGATGTGCTCCCTGGATCTTGCACCTCCAGAACTGTGAGACAAAATTAATCTCATTTCTTTATAATGCCGAGTCTGTGGGACTCTGTTATTAGCCAGAGAAAATGGACTAATAATACCTATGGTTTTGTGTCTAGTGTTAATTTTGGAGAAATTCTTAGTCATTATTGTTTAAAATATTTTTTCCTTTCTCTTCTTATATTTCTATTATATGAATATGTTTGTAGATAACCAGTAGTTCCAGGATATTCTATTAGATTATTTAAGTATTTTTTTCTCTTTGTTTTTCCATTTTGGAATTTTCTATTGGCTGATGCTGAAGCTGAGATTTTTTTCCCTTAGTTATGTCCAGTTTACTAATGAGCCATTTAAAGGCATAGTGGTTCTTTCTTGGACTATGTAATGCCCCTTTGTTCTTATATGTTGTCCATTAGAATCTTTAGCAAGTAATCATAGTTGTTTTAAATTCCTTGTCTAATAATCCCAAACCCCTGCTTTACCTACTGATGCTTGCTAGCTCCCTTCAACCTGTTTTCCTTCTCATTAGTATGCTTTATAATATTTTCCTGATAGCCAGATATAATATAGTGGATAAAAGAACCTGACAAATGGGCTTTTTGCAATGCAGTGGTAGGGTGGGGAGAGGGAAAACTTCTCTAGTCTTGTGATTGGGAATTAAGTGAGTTAACTTTTAGTAAGTTTGTCACTCTGGATTATCATCTTCAGATGAGCTTCAGGCATCCCTTTCGAGTTGGCTAGAATGGCTACAGTGAGCTTGAGTTGGATACCTCCCTTTCCCTCAACTCAGGTACACCCTTTAAGACCCTGGAAGCTTATAGGCAGTGCTCATTTTCTCCTGCAGGTAGGTTTTTAGGAAGAAGAGTGCTTTGGAATATTTCTAAGTGATTCCCTTTCTTCTCCTCCTGTCCAAGGCCTAAAGGGATATTCACCGTCAGAATGTGGCAGAACTTTTGGAGGCAAAACCCTAAAGGATGAGGGCTTCCCAGACGAGGCTTCTTGAGACTTTTGTCTTTCAGACCTTTCACACCGAGCCTCCGTCAGTTCCATCAATTACAGTTCAGTTTTCCCCACCCCAGCACAGAGTCCTGCAGAGGGTCAGTGTTTTACTTTCTTTTCTAGTTCATGATGATTCTCTGTATTTAAGAGTCGGCCTCTCCATTTGCAGAGGCAGGAATTTGCCGTGTGATTTCACTTCTCTTATGGACCCAACAAGAGTTGTTGATTTTCAGATATTTTTTCATTATTTTATTTTGTTCACAATTCTCTTTCTAAAAATGTATCTTAATCATAAGAGGTATGCATGTTTAAAGCTACTAACCAGAAGAAACATTGGAAATGACTTCAACGTATTCTAAAAGGTGATTGTTAAATAAAATATAAACTCGGCCACATAAGAGAATTCCCTAAAGCGGTGGTTGCCAACTCAAGCCAATATTGTCCTCCCAGAAGACCATATGGAAGTACCTGGAAACAGTTTCTGTTGTCACCACTGGTAAGAGAAGTGCAATTGGCATTTAGTGGGCAGAGCCAAGGAATGCCACAAATCACCCAAAAACTGTGATTTCTAGCCTCACTAGGAAGCTTCTCCTTAGCTCATATTCTTCTTAACGTGACGTGTCGTAGGAGACACCAGCCCTCTGGAAGCAGACAGCCTCCTTCTTGTATATTTTCAATAATCTTTAGTTGACTGGTGCTCTAAATCTGCTTGTGCTGTCTGTGCTTATGTCTCTCTCAGGTGCCACAGCATTGGCTGAGTGCTGGGTGTGGTTTCACGGTAGGAGGAGAAATGTCCATCTCATTGGCTGCTCCTCCTCTATGGTCTCCGTCACACAATAGCTCCTGCCATGTCTCTCTCCTCTTCTGTGCTCACCTCCCTGCATTCAGTTAGTTATGAGTACACACAGTGTCTTTTGGGCTGTCTGTTCCTTCCTTTTCCACGTCTGTCTCCCACTAGAGCGTCCTTGAATGCTCCTTCACAGCCGTCATTGTTACGATCTCCAGCGGCATCTCTACCTCTGTATTCTCGATACAAGATAGTCTTGAGTCAAGTGTATTTGTTCCTCATCTTCTTCTTCTTCTTCTTCTCCCCACCCTAGGACTGGGAAATAGTTTTCTCTCAAGCCAGCAGGCGCTTACCACTGAAGCATTATGTCTGATGGGCTGAGTGTGGGCTTGACCAGCAACAGACACGGGTTACCTTAACCACTTCCTCATCCTGTGTCTTTCTGTGGCTGGTTCTGTAGCTCCCTTGAACCTCAGTTCTTGCCTACACACTAAACATTTCCAGTTTCCTGTGGGGCTTTCAAGAGACTTAGACAATATGGCAAGTAGGAAAGGTCTTTCATGCTCCAGATGCTCAGGCAATGAGCTAGGTGCCCTCCTACCCTTCTTCCTGCTGTGCTTGTATCTTGGTTACTTTTGCATTCCTGGCACAAAATACTCAACACGTACAAGTTAAAGGGGAAAAGGTTTATTGTAGCTCACAGATTGTAGAGGTTTCAGTCCGTAGTAGGAAGGGCAACATAGCAGAGGGGCATCACAGAGGAGAAACCGTTCATGATGTGGTAGGCAGGAAGCGGCAGGATTAAGGGAGGAGTAGAGCTATGTAATACCCTTCCAGTGACCAGCCTCTTCCCACCAGACTTCCCCTATAGCATCACACCAGCTGTAAACCAAGCAGTGGACTAATCCAGTGTCACATACCCACGATCCAGTCAGCTCCCCAAAGCACCCCCTGTTAGCACATGAGGGTTTGAGGGGACATCTAGACATAAGCCATGACACCTTGCCACCCTGTTGATCATTTTTCCTCTGAGTTTGGCTAGACTTGGAAGGGGATGGGCTCACTTTCCACCTTTGGTGAGTCACTCTGCATCTTATGCTTGACATTTGGGTTGTTTCCTCTCCGGGAGCACCCTTTGGCCCCATCTCGGCCACACCTCATTCGTTCTAGTTACTGAACTTCAAGTCCCCACAAGATCCTCTCGGGGCTCTCCCTATTCTTGGTGTCTTCTGCTACAATACAGTCCCTCCACCCCCCAACAAGGGGTCTTTAAGATCATTAGCTGAAAGGAAAGACCTTCAATAGAACAGGAAATGACAAGCTGGAGTAAGACCATTTGTATATGAGACTTTTGGCTCCTCTGTTGAGTGCCAAGAACCCTCCTAAGAAGGCTGCTTCACAGCTGCCTTTCCCTGTCACATCCAGGTCCAAATCCCCACTCTAGGCAGCAGTCAGAGGTGGGCTTTGGACACCGTCCCTCCTCCACTGTGGCCCATCCTTCACCTCCTGACTGAGCCTCGTGACCCCACAAATTGCATGTGTCAGTCACTGAGCCACAGAGAGCAGTAGTGACCAGAAGCCTGACACTGGGAAAGTCTAAATTCATACCCTGCCTCCTCCACTTCTTCTCTGACTCTCTTTGTGTAAGTGCATAATTGAATGACAAAGAGCCTATGCAGCAGGAGTGAAGTCAGCTAACTCAGTGGTGCACCCAGCGAGCCCTCCCTAGACAACTGGCTCCCAGACGCAGCACCCTGAGCTGTGCAGTGACAGAAGACTCAGCACATGACACAGTCTCTAAGTGAACTTGGCCTGGGACCTTGTGGAAGGGGTGATGGGGCTAGCTTCCACTGTGACAGAGACACCTACTACCCAGGTGTAGCCTGACGGCCCCCATCGTGAGATCGTGCACCTGCACGTCACAGTGAGCACCAGATTCCCATATCCCCAGTTCGCTTTCAGAGAACAGTGTGTTCAGGAGTAAGTGAGGAAGCACATGAATAATAATTTTTTAAAACATGGCTCTTGCAAAAAATAAAACATTGTCTTTTTCAACCTAGTGTGTCTGTGTGTGAGGGGGGTATTCTGGAGCAATTATTGCACAGATTGTACCAGTTTAAACCAGGTTTCACTACACTGTCAATTTATGTTTTAAAAATAATCAAACCATTTGAGTCTGAATCCCTAGTCAGCAGGAATGGATGTCAAAGCTCAGGTAGTGGTTGCTATGACAACTCAAAGCTTCACCAGAAGCTGGGTGGGCCAGCAGCTCAGGGCCAGGGGATTATTGCAGGAAATTCTTCTACTGAAATGATGATTACACTGCAGCTCCAATTCTGAGCACAAAGATACTGAATCTTTCATAATGCACATATATTTCATGGTGCTGTAATTTGTTTTCAACCACCACATACGTATGGTGAGTCTTCACCTTTGAAAATGAAGAATAGCTCCTTCAGTCATTGGCTGCTCTGCTTTCTGTCTAAACACGAAGTGCCTTTGCACCTTCTGCTTCTCTCAGCTCTGGCCTGAAGCTGCCTCTGTGCCTTTCATTGATTCTGACTCTTGGCCAGTGCCCAGCTGTCCAGGGCCTCTCACCATTGGCCTGCCGGATCTGCCCACTCATTCCTCAAGTCTGTTGATGGGTCGACCTTTGGTTCTTCTAACTTTGGTTTTTCTGCTCTGTTCGCTAGTTCCTGTGAGCTTTCTCACTTGTCCAGTATAATCATTTTCTGTGAAATTGATGAACCCTAAGGAATAAATGGTTTAACATGGCCACTGCATCCTGAACTTGCCCCTTCACCTAGCCAGCCCAGAATTCTGTGTACTTGTGAAAAGGAATCCAGGTTGCTGCCATCAAAAACTGAAACCTCTTGGTTTATTGCGGTAAGAGAGGTCACAAAATAGTTTGAAGTTGTTTAAAGTTTCAGTTAATCCCTTTGTAGCCAAATTATGGCTGCACACAGACAAATTTAACTAGTTTCCTTAATTATAAGGCAGGCCCTGTTATTATTTACACTGAAGGAGAAAATAGACGTTCAAGTTAAGAAGAGATGGTCAGCAGATAGGCAGCAAGGTTTCAGTGCCGTTTCATACCCATATGACATAAGAATGGTTAAATACCATGCTGAACTTTGATCACTGGCATTTCGAATTGTGATATGTGAAGTTATTTCACTTCTGACAAATAGGGTGAAAACTTGTTGACAAAAATTTATAGGAGAGACTTGAAGAATAAAGTGTTCCTGATGTATTGTTAAACACTCCAAGAGTCACATATTTTAAGTGTTTGATTTTTTTTAAAAAAGTTCCCAAGGATAATCTGTTTTCCAGTTAAACATTAGGGTGTTATCGTTTTAGATATAAATGCCAAGGCTATCAATAATATCAAGTACAGTTTTATGACCCTTTCTTTCACAAAAGAAATAACAATATTTTACTTCAACATAGTATCCTATAGATGGTAGATACTGTCTTATAAATCCAGTTTTCTTTACTTAGAGTGTTCCTTCCCTCACATTCCTTCTGTTTCCCTCTGAATACATTTTCAGCTAAATTACTGAAGCAAAGTGAAAAGATAGGATTAATTTCTTTAAAAATAAGATAAATCTCACTTATTGAGGATAGGAAAGAGTTGCAGCCAGTAGCTCAGTGATAGAGCAATTGCCTAGATATGCATGACCCTGAATCCAATCTACAGCACTACAAAAAAGGCAGGCAAAAGAAAAATGAATGAAATAAGCCAGACTTGTATATATACTGTATCATCTTACAGACTTCTTTTGTGTATGATATCTCAAAAAATCAAACTCATAGAAACAGAGAGTAGAATAATTAACCAGAAGCTGGAGGGAAGGAGAAATGGGGAGATATTGGTCAAAAAATACAGTGTCAGTTATAAAAGATAAGGCCTGGAGATCTAATACACAATATGGTTACTCTAGCTAGCAAAACTGCACTGTACACTTGAAATTTGCCAAGAGACTAGGTTTTAAGACTCATCAATATCATATACAAAAAGATAAAACTATGTTAAGTGATGGATATGTTAATTAGGTTATTTATACATATATCAAAACATACATATTATATCCATGTATAAATATATACACGTTAATTTATCAATTATACATTCATAAACTTACCAAAGTTATCAAATGAGGTCAATGGTCAGAAATTGGTAATTACAAAAGACATGCAAACATGATCATTTGATTACATTTATAGTTTCTCACATTTTCTTTGACAAGACTATATGGCCAAAATAAAATGAAATGTTTAGGTTTTAAGCAGCAGTGTCAGATAATTACATAAAAGAAGAAACAATTGTGTGCAGTAAATGAATGTGCTAAGAGTCTTATTGATGTTTGTCCTTCTTTTTGGTGTTTGCTCATTCTTGCATGTTCAGCAGCTATTTTTCCCCATTTTAATTGTACAACTAAGAACCTAGTTAGTATAAAACACGTATTGTTATTAAGCAGATATCTAAGTTTTCTCATATTATTAAATTTGGGTTTGTCTTTTAATACTATAATAAAAATATAAAAATAAAATTACATTCTTATATACACTGACTATATTATGTATATTATATGTGGCTCAAGAAAATTCCTCTTCACTCAGTGTGACCTAAGCAAGACAGAAGGTTGGACACTCATGCTATAGGTGGTAGACTCCATCTATCAGTCTGTCTCTGTCTGTCTGTCCACCTATCTGTATGTGTGTTCCAAGGGCACTAACATGCTCAGCTTGCCTTGCATCCTCACACAGTGGCTTTTGTCAGTCATGCCTTCTCTCTTGTGAGGCACTAAATGTCCAACCTTGTAATCAGTAGTGTGACAGAAATCAGTGACTTTATGAAGGCCAGGCACGAGTTTAGTTCTGCTTGGAAGAGTCTCAAGACCGAGTCTCCAGCTTTGCTAATTCACTGGAAAGACTCACAGGAAAAAGCGGCAGATTATACTTGTAATAGTAGAAAGGCACAGCAAAAGAGCAACAGGAGGGAAAGGTGCGCATTTAGCAGAGCCCCATGAGGTCGGGCGGGGTGTTCTCTGTGATGGGTCGGGTCGCACAGGAGCACTGTCACTTGACAGTGAAAGGTCTCCCAGGAACCAGAGTGAATACAGGTGCGGGCTTTTGTGAGGGCTGGCCATGAGGACAGGCCGTCCCTGCACTGACTTATTCCAAGACCCAAACAGTAACCCAGGCATGCGTCATCTATCCTGTTTCTGTGCGAAGCGAACCTGACAACCACCAAAGCGTGGCCCAGTGTCCCATTTGGAAAATACACCATTACTTACTATGACAAAGCCTGCAGAGACTCACACGTAGGGCTCGGCCACGGGTCACTTCAAGGGTGGTTTCAGTTTTCCTTGGAGACCACAAGCACAGGGCTGACAGATTTGCTCTGTGAACTCTTTCTTTATGCCTCTGTGATCACAGTGGAATGAATCATTTATATCAGTTAGCAGTAAACTTCAGGAGGCAGGAAAACAAGAATGTTTTTAATTTCTGATTTAAAAATCTGGACTCCACATTTCATTAATTGTGAAAATTTGTGCAAATATTTTACTGTGTTTACACCTCTAGTTTCTTATCTATGAAATGCTATTAATGATAGTAGCAAACTTGTGGAGTTATGTCATTTGTACTGATATAACAAAATACCCAAGGCTGAATAATGTATAAAGAACAGATTATTTCTCACAGTTGTGAAGGCTGGGAAATTCAAGACCAAGGTGTTAGAAGGCGCAATGTCTCAAGAAATCTGCTCGATACTCCCCCGAGATGGAGTCTTGTTGCTGCATCTTCACATGGTGGAAGGCAGAAGGGCAAAGACGGAGGGAGGCAGCTCCCTTGCACCTCTTTTGAAAGGGTTCCAGTCTCTAACCTAAACACCCTACCTCCTAATACTCTCTGTGATGATTAACTTGCACCATGTGAATTTTGAAAGACACTTTCAGACCATAACATGAGCCTTGGGGCCATGAAGTATCAGATTGACCTCCAGAGAAGCTGGAGACTAAGAGCAGCTACATCTCCATGAAAAATCCCCAGTAAGATCTCTGGACATCAAGGTTTAGGTAAGCTTTCCAGAGAGTTGTATCATTGCTGAGAGAAGGAAACTCTGTCCTCCCCACTCCACAGAGATACAACTGGAAAGAAGCCTTGTGCTTGTCGGCCTCTGGCCCCTGCCATGCAGCTCCTTCCTTTGCCTGATTTTAGCCTGTGTCTGTTTGCTGTAATAAACTGTAACCCTGAGCTTGGTAGCTCGGCTGAGTTTTTTCAGTCTGTCTTGTGAACTATGAATGTGGGGATTCCTGACCTTGCAGTTAATGTCAGAAGTGAAGGTAGTTTTATGTAGGTGTAAGTGTCAGTGAAGGGGAAATTTGTAGTTACATAAAGCCTAAAATCTGTTTATTCCCTGGTCTAGAAACTCTCAATTTGTTCCTAGGTTAGTGAAAAATGAGATATTTGAAAGGCTCTTGTCTTACTTTCTCTTGTCATGGAATGAAATTGTGGTCGTGAGATTGGTATAAAAGCTTAGGCCTCAAATGAACTATTTTTGGTAAATTAAATGTAACTCTGCTCTCAGTTTTCTTCTTTTATTCAATGTTTGACATTTGTATTTGCTGAACAAAGAGGAAAGTGCTTACTTTTTTCCATGACCTTGACCTACGTGTGAGGAAGCTAACAGATCTCTGATAAGTAAGCCCTGGCCTCTGGCAACACCAGCAGTGGCGGATATTATAAAATAGTCACCCTTGAGGACAGGTTGAGTTTTTCCCAATTTGGATACGGATCTCGATTACTCAGTTATACCTGAAGACCTCTCTCACAGAGCACAATCTCGACCCAGACCAAGCGGTGCAGAACACAAGTGCTAAGTTATGGAAAATACATCCGGAGACAGCCTTCCTCTGGGCTCCCCTGCTACTTCTCTGGGCGTGGCTTGCAGTACTCTGTCCTTTTGGCCCCATAGATTTTCCCAGGGCCATCTGGAGTCAGGCCTGTCCCATCAGCATTTTGAAGCATCACATTCTTTTAAGAACTCTGAAAGACAAACAAACATCTGATGTTTGGGCTCCATCTGCAAAAGAAATAAAAATTTTATTATTCCAACCCTCCGTTTTCTGGGAAATGATCCAAATATGTGATAGTAGATGCTTGTCACACTATAAGATCTATACTATGATGTGTACAACATCTTTTTGTAATTGCATTTTGTAGTCATTGAGTTTTAATCCTTTAATATTTAATGTGCAATCATTGTAAATGCTTCTTAATTTAACTGCATTTACTCACTCTATATACAAATGTATTTGATATTTAAATAAGTAATTTGTATTATATATTCTCCTGTCCATTTTGCAGATAAGGAACCTGAGTCTCTTTTATGTAGCAATAACAAAATACCTGCTCTCGGATAATATAGAAAGAAGAGGGGTTTTTAGCTCATGATTCTGGTGGCTGAAAATCCACACACTGTGGCAGTGGCATCTGATTGCTTCACAACATGGCAGTGGCGTCACACGAAGGGAGTGATTGTGACAGCGAGCAGTCCCACGGGAAGAGAGGAACTAGAGAGTGGGAAGGACCCGAATCACCCTTTCGTAGCAACCTGCTCTCACGGAACTAACCTCCTCCTGCAACACCCAGCCCTCTCCGCGAGACCAGCCGTGCTCTGCTCTTCCGCGGTGACCATAACCCGAGCACCTTCTGTTTGGCCTCATTTCTCAAAGGTCCCGTCACCTCTCAATACCGTGGCGCTGGGACCAGGCCTCCAGGACATGAGCCTTTGGGAGGCAAATCACTTCCACACCACAGCACGGTATCAAGTTCCGTACGGTGAGCACAGAGAGTGCAGCGTGGCTGTTAGTCTGTATTTTGAGTCAGATATTTTCCTTTTCTAAGCCACTGGGAAAGTGGCAGTGTATTGGTCGCTCTTCCTCACTCTGACGAAATGCCTGATAACTAACTTACAGAAAGTTTAGCTTGTCTCGTAGTTTCAGAGATTTCTGTCCTAGGATTGGGAGATCTATTTCCTTGGACCTCTGGTGTGCATGTTGGATGGCAGCCGTGGGGAGCACATGATAGAATGAAGTGCTCAACTCATGACCAGGAAACAAGACAGAGAGAAAGGGCAGGAGACCAGGGCCCACACCTCAATGACCTAAGGGATAGGTCACCCTCACCGTTTGGAAGTCCCATCACTCCCAGAAAGGCCACCTGGGTACTGGGGTTTTAACAAAGGGGTCTGTGAGGGGCAGTTCTCCACACTGTCGCCGCGGTGACAGTACTTCTATAGAAGGTTATCGTGAGGTTTAAGCAAAAGTACACTAAAAAGATCGCTTCACATCAGCCGGAAACAGAGGAGGTGTCTAATCAGTGTTTATATTATTTCCATTGTTATTAATATGAGGCATCTCAGTGATCGGCCACAGATCAATATCTAGTAAACTTCATTTACAAGATTTAGACTCCTGCTTTATGTCCAGGTCTCATTTCTTCAACTGCTTCGAAAGGAAGCCCTTGCATGAACAAACTGGATCCTGCTGCAGGGACTCAGTACCTCATCAAAATTGGATTTTCTCATCAATATGATGGAAAAGAAACTTTACTTATTTACTTCTGATTTCCTCCTTTCCTAACCTTTACATGCAAATATGTCCCCAAATATTTTCATAAATCAAGCTATATCTCACCTCGCCTGCCTCGCAAGCTCAAGGTCCTGAGTTCGAGCCCCAGTACAAAAAAAAAAGAAGATATATATATCTATAGATAGATAGATAGATAGATAGATAGATAGATAGATAGATATCCTATTTTCTGGAGTAGCTTATCAAATTCAACTTCTGTGAAATTTTAAAGACTTAAGCAGTGAACCCTTAAAATATGTGTTTTAGGATGAAGAGCAGGTCTTCCATTGAGAACCAAGACCATATCAGAAAAGCAAGTCACACCACTACATTCTTTCCCCCGATTCATTTTTTCCCCCGATTCATTTTCTTGGCAGCCTCCCCACAACTAGCTGACCACAAGTGAGAGTTTCCTTATTGACTCTTAATTCTATTCCATGTGTCCGTGTCTCTTATGGCAGTAGCACACAAGTGTAATTTCTGAAGTTTTTAGTTAAGATTTGGAGTTGAGATATGCAAGGTCTTCAAAGTTCTTTTTTCCAAGATTGTTTTACCTATTCTGGGTCCTTTGAATTCTCATATAAATTTTAGAATGGGATTAACAGTATCAGAACAATGCCATCTTGGAGTTTTAAAACTGAAATTGTTTGTGTAATTCCCCTTTCATATTGCTTTCCATTGTTACTATACAGAAATACAATTTATTTCTGTATATTGATCTTGTACACTGCAACTTTATTGAACTTCCTTATTATTTCTGATAGATTTTCTGTGGCTTCCTATAATTTCTATATATTATACTATTGGCCTATATATTATGATATCTGTAAATAGAGATTTTTTTTTATTTACCCCTGTCCAATACAGGTGTCTCATTTCATTCTCATGCTTAATTTCCGTATATAAAATTTGCTGTTCAATTTTAAATACAAGTGGAGTTTTCCACCATTCAATATGCTGTTAGCTGTGAGTTTTTCTAGACTATTTTATCAGTTTGAAGAAGCTATTTCCTGTTCCATATTTTTGACTGCTTTTATCATGAACTTATATTTGTTTTGCTAAGTGCTTTTCTGCAGCTATTCAGATGACAATGTTATTTTTTGTTCTTTATTCTATTGATGATGTATTTTCATTGTATTAACCCAACCTAGCATGCGGCACTCATTTCAAGCTATTTTCTTATTTCTCCTGTTTTTTTCTTCCTTGACTTTTTTTTCCCCCCATTAAGTTTATTGGTTCATTTTAGGTATAAAATAGTTACATTCATCATTGGGAACTAGTACCATTACATGAGTCTCTTGGTTCTTATTTTTTTCCCCATTCCCTGCCCTCCCTTCACCCCCTCCACCCCTCCCCACTTGCAAAGATCCCGTTTCCATTTTTTCCCTTCCTCATATATTTTCCCCTTTCCTCTCCCCCTCCCACCTCCCCCACACCCCTAGACCTTTACTTCCTTTTACATGATATCAATTACACATTTTTAAAATTAACATATCAAGACCTACAAGACATTACCACAGATTTTACAGAATTTAAAGGATATAGAAAGCATAGTACAAAAATCTTTTTTGAAATGAATTTGACAACTTCTAAGAAGTACCTTGGAAGACAAATTAATGAAACTAACTCTGGAGGAAATATAAAATTTGAATAGCACCTATTAAAGAAAGTATATTCCTAGCTTGAAAAACTACCTATATGACAACAGCAGTAAAATGTATATATACATTTTAACTGATAAATTATATCAAACATTTAAAGCAGAAAAAAAAAGGAACACTTCTCCCCTCATTTTAGGAACTCAACATTGTGCTAATCCTAAAACTGGATAAAGATAATAGAAGAAAAAAGTATGAACATAGATAGAAATTTGTTTAACAAAACAAACTCTTAGAAGTCAGATCTGGCAGGATGTAGAAAGTGGTTTTGTTATAGGGATGGCAGTGTTGGTTCAGCTTTGGAAGATCCACCCCCAAAAGTCATCATTTTAACAGAGGAAAGGAAAAAGCCATATGATCCTGTCACTAGTTGGAGAAAAAGTATTGGACCAAATTCTACAGGTGTTCATGGTAAAAGCTATCAGGAGACTAGAAGTAGAACAGAACCTTCTCAACAGATTAAAGACATGTACTCCATACTTCCAGCGAGAACGCCTTATATGAATGGAGAAGGTACAATGCTTTCTCCTTAAGGTGGGGAACAAGGGCAGATATGCTTACTCTTTATCTGTCCATTAAACTTTGAAATCTAGCCCCAATCAAAATAGTCTGGCAATAAAATGACACGATTAGGATAGGATTGGCAAGGTAGAAGCAAAATCTTTATATGTAGATGAAATGATCATCTACAGAGAAAATACTAAGAAATCTCTAGGAGCCCCTAGAACTTGTATTTGAATTTAGCAGGATTAAAAAACACAAGGTATATGTAAAAATTCAGGTCTGTGTATACTTGCCATAAATGAAGGATTGGATATTGAAATTTAAAAGTTATGTAGGAGTACAAAGGACCTAGAAAAGTTAAAAACAAAAACTGTTGGAAGATGTTTAGTACCTAATTTTAAGACTTCTTCTGAAGCTACAGTAATCAAGGCAGTGTTGGTGTAAGAAAGAACATATAGATTATTTGAATAAAACAGAGAATCTAGAAATAGAACCACACATATATGGTCCACTGAGTTTTGAAAGATTATTTAACATTAGCATTTTATAGAGTATAAACTCAATTCAAGAGCAGAGGAAAAGATAGTGTTTGCGGCAAACAGCACTAGAACACCTGGTATCCATATATAAAAAATTAACCTCAACCCTTTATTTCCATACATAAAAATAACTTGAAGGGATCTATGAACCTAAATATGAAAGCCTAAAAGTATAAAACTTTAAGAAGAAATTATAAGGGAAAATGTTTATGAATTTAGGGTAGGCAAGAACTACCTAGGATACAAAAGACATGATGTATAAAAGAAAAAAATTGATAGATGAGATTCCATCAAAACTTAGAACTTTAAATGACATCATTAAAATGAAAAGTCCTTAAACAGACCATATTTACAATGCATATAACCTATGACCAGAATATATAAACAACTCTTACAGCTCACTAATAGACAACCCAGTTAAAAAGTAGACACAAGAAGATGATAAATAGCCAATACAACACAAGGAAAGGTGTGCAACTCCAGAATCAGAAAAATACTAATCATTACAGCAACAAGACTGAATTATATACCCATTAGGGAGATGAAGTTAAAAGTTTTAAAAGCCTTGTCATGACTTTTTCTTTCTTTGGATTCTCCCCCTTTGCGTTTAATTTGTCATACCCAATGGATTCATTCTGCTGGGTTTCCTGGGGTTGTGATCCTCATTGTCTTTTCCTAGGGTATTGTCTAAAATTTTTGGAGTGCCGGTTTGGTATTCATGAAGTTCCTGAGGTGCTCTTTATCATGAAAGTATCTTATTTCTCCATCAATTTTGAAAGATAGTTTTGCAGGGTACATCAATCTGGGTTGGAGGCTGTTTTCCTTTAGGGCTTGAAATACATCACTCCAAGCTCTTCTTGCCTTGAGGGTTTGCATTGAGAAATCTGCTGTAATCAGTCTGATTCTGATGGGCTTTCCTTTGTATGTGATTTGTTCCTTTTCTTTCACTGCTTGTAGAATTTTGTTCTTCTATTGGATTTCTGGAATCCTAACTATTATATGCCTATGTGTAGATTTTTTTGATCAAGGCTAGCTGGAGTCCTATATGCCTCACTTATCTGTATGTGAAATTCTTTTCCCCTGCTTGGGAAGTTTTCTGCCATCACTTCTGTGAACAGCTTTTTTATGTCATCTGCACTCTCTCCTCTTTCTTCATTGACTCCAGCCAGTCTTATGTCATTCTTCTTTGCATCATCTAGCAGCTGCTGGATTGATTTCTCATGTTCCCTTACAATTTAAAGCAATTTTTCTTTTCCTGGTCAATAATTGCAATCTTATATTCTATATCTGAAATTCTATCCTCACATTGGTTCATTCTGCTGGGCAGACTTTCAATGGAGTTTTTAATCTCCTGGAAATCTGTTTGCATCTGTTTTATGGATTCCATTTGTTTCCTATGTTGGGATTCCATCATGTTCTTCAGATCCTCTATATTTTTATGTGTCCTCTCTAGATTTATTAATCTTGTCTTGCACTATGAGCACAATCTTTGCTGTTATTTGAGTAATTATTTCTGATTTCATTTTTCCCAGATCCTCTTTTGTTGCCAGTTCAGAGAGTCCAGGTGGTTGAGTATCCATCTCGTTTGCCTTTGGGGTTGCTGTAAGTGATCCGGAAGTCTGTTTTTGAGGCTTGTTTATGTGTCTTCTCATTTCCACAGGGGGCGAGGTGGGGGGGTGCTTCTGGCGCCTGCGCGGCTCACTTTTTCTGCCCTAGGAGCATGGAATGGCAGCGGGGGAGCTTCCTTCTGGGTGCTGGGACTGACTCACCTCCTTCCTTGACATTTTTATATATTTAGGTGTATGTTGTTTAATTCTCACATATTAGTGAATTTCCCAAATTTACTTCTGTTATTAATCTTTGAGAATATATTTTGCATAATTTTAAATTTATGGAGGTTTATTTTGTGGGCTTTTCTGTGACTTAATTTGGAGAATTCGCCATGTGTACTTCAGAGGCGATGCAGTTTCTTGTTTGCTGGTGTTTTATAAATCTGTATCTGTTAGGCTGATTGACATCTTATTTAAAACAATATAATTCCAGTGAATGCAGTGTTAATTTCAATGGTGTATAAAAACATTATTTCAATATAGCTTTTTCCCTAAAACCATCTTCATGATATTAACTTTATACAAATTCTTACCTATACATTATAAGTCTATAAACACATTTATTTATATAATTATTGATTTATGCAGTTGCCCTTTAAGATAGGTGAAGAAAAATGTTTCAAACAAGACACATTTCTGCTGTCACGGATTTTACCCCTGTGGTTACTTCTCTGGTGTTCTGTGCTTCTTTGTGTGAATTCAAATCATTGCTTCACAAAGACCCCCAGTGTGATTAAATAGTCTACCTTTGATTCTTAGAAGGTTCAGAAAGTAACTTGATCATAGTTTTTGTTTTTTCTACAGAACACACTTTCTTGACAGTAAATTTCCTAAATTTAGCATCTTTTACAATCTAAACATGCAGAGAAATTTTCATATCATGAAATCCTGGTGTCTTTTTGTTTAGCAGTTTTCTTCAATCTCAGTCTCTCTCTGTGTCTGTGCCTCTCTCTCTCTCTTTCTCTCTCTCTCTCTCATGCTCCTTTCCCATTTTACTGTTAGCAGCAAGAAAAAGACAGACTTTCCCTTCAGTACTTTGCATGGAAATCTCCTTACCTAAATATACAATTTCTTGTTTACAAGCCCTGGTTCCAGGTAATTCTGAAATATAATTTTATTCAGCTTCCTTGCACTGTATAACGAGAAATCCTTTTTCTCCTCTTTTAAAAATACATTATATTTTTCCTTCTGAGTCCTCACCACCAATACTTCTACCAACAGTATGTCCGTGATAATTTAAGTATTTTCTAACATGAAATAGGTGTTTCCTATCATGCTTCCCACTTCCTCAGAGACCCCAATAACAGTTGGTATGGTCGTTACATTTCTACTTACATCTTTTAGGAAACTCTAAGCTTTTTCTGTCATGGTCCTCAAAATGTTCCTCTACCTACTTCCCAAAGCCAGAACTCCATTTCTAGATACCAAAACTTGGCAAGTTTCCCATTGCTGCTATAACAAACTACCAAAAGCTTAGTTATTTGAAAGAAATTTGTTGCCTTATGGTTCTGGTAGACAGGAGTCTAGAATAGGCCTTACTGTGGTGGAAGCAGAGCTTTCTCTCATTGTGTTGTGCCCCTGATCCTGTCCCCGGCTTCCCCTGCGCCCAGAAGCTGTCTACATTGCTCTGCCACACCAGCCTCACTGCACCTTCTCCATATGGCCTGCTTGCCTCCCTATTTCAGCGTCCACAGAGCCAGGGCATTGTCCTCGCTGAGAGCCTTCCACACCACCGTGAAGCCATCCTGACGTTCAATGCAGCATAAGCACAGGTTCCAGGGATTGGGTGTGGCACACTTGGGGGCCATCCACACTCTCCCGGGACTCCCAGTTAAGCAGTGACAGTCCTCTGGGTTAGGGCTTAGTGGTGACCTCCCAGCGAGTCCCAGCCATGTTCCTCCTGCTAAGCTGCAGCTTTCACAATGCATGTGTTTGGGAAGCTCTTGAGATGAGGCTACAGAGATCTGGGGAGACTCACCACAAAGCTCTCTCTTCTTACTGATCTTCAAGGATTTGTTTGCATATGGTCTCCTCGGGTTGGTGCAAGCCTTAGTTAATACCCAGAGTTCTGAAAGGTTCACTTTCATTGTTTTTGCCAATGTTCTTATCTTTAAAGATAAGAATATAAGTGAGAGTGGATTTTCAGTCCTTACCCTATCATTCTGAAAGATTTCCCTCTCTAATGATTACATTTAAATCTAATTAATTAATTAATCTCTCAAAATGATCCCCAATTCAACAGGAGCTGTGTAGCCCTCTCTGATTTTAGTAGTACCATTGCATAGGTTTGGTTGTACCTTGTATGGCAAAACTCTATCCTGTCACTATGGAAAGTAGTTACTGAACAGAACAAGGTAGGGAGTATAGAAATCCTCAGATGCTCCCTGTGTCTGCAGATGCTGATTCAGAGCTTACTAAAGAACAGTGATAATAAGTCAATTGCCAGACTCCCAAACTTCTTTAAATGGATGAATTTTAAGCTGACCTGTTCCTTCTGTATAACACAAAAATACTGAGATTAATAATTTTTAGCAAATGTTTATTTTCTGCCAAGTGATTCAGTGGCACAGTCTCTGTAGGACTTTATCTGAGCCTTTCTATTTATAGTATTTTTCTTCATTAGTCATCCATTCAGTGCTGCTGTGATCTGACCCAAGAAATACATTTGTGTAGCAAATTGCATGCAGTTGATTTTTGGCTTGACTAAATGAGCATGAAAATTCCTCCTATGACACCATAGTTCATACACATTCTAAGCAGAATAATGCAGAGCATATTTATGCAGATGGGAGCAGCAGAGTCATTGAGAGTGGCTTAAATTTGTATTTGTGGCTGTGGAAAAGATGGGGACAGTGAGCACTTACAGACAATCATTGTGTTAGATAAAATGATAAGAAATAACTTCTCATTTGAGTACCAGTAGAATTCAAGCACAGAGTAAAAGCATGTTATCCAAGAAGGTCTGTCTTATACTATTGCCTGAGATTCATCTTGTTAGCCTTTTTTAACCTTTATAATATGCCATGAACAGTGATGGATTTGAAAAAGTGCACCATCATTTACATGAAATAACTCATAATATATAATACGTTTTATATGTAACTAGCAAACAAAACAACTCATGATAAACTAGACAGTGAATGATAACTAGCAAATCCAGAGTGGAGAATGATCTTATTCATGTAGAATATTTCTTAAAGTGAAAACAAATGACAGCAGATGATACAGCTTAACAAACTGAAGTATAAGTCTGTGGAAATAACAACAGACCTCACTTACCCGTCAGAGCCAGTGTCAGATGTCAGTGAGGGTGCCAGACACCTGGCCAGATAGCAGGTGCAGGGCAATCCTCCTGCCTCCTCTCATACACCATCCCTCCTTGGGGGAGTATCTGAAGTCCAGCTGAGAGTCCTCTCCGTGTCCACTTGCACATTAATTTCAGCTTCCTTCCTGCTTCCTTCCATCCACTCTATTTTTCTCTGTAGTAGAGTTTGGTGGGCTTCTTTAGTTAAGGGCAAAATAGCAAGTATTTTAGTTTTGGAGAAGGGGTAGATAGGCTCTCTCTCTTACAGCTAATCAACTCTTGTCATTCAAGAGCATAAACAATAAGTAAATGTGCATTGCAGTATTTCTCAAAAATGGGTGAGGGCCAGACTTTGTCTGCAGCCACAGTATTTTAGCCCCTCTTCTGGGACTTGAGCTGTCCACCACCTCTGGATACAAGCTGTATATTTATCATCTGTCTCTCCTCACTGGAATAAAGATGTTCAGTAGATACATGAGTGCATGTGGAGTGAATAAAGGGCGTACATGGAGCATGGAATTTTATGCTGCTGTGTTTTCACCCTATGTCTTTTGAGTGCTTTAAGTTTATAATCTTGAAGAGCCCACCTAGGCCAACTAAAGTAAGTGATTATTCTAAATCGAGACCAGGTTGGAGTCCAGATCTGCAGGCTTCATGCCTCTGCACCATCCCCTGGCCAGGGAGACCTGCAGGGCTGGAAGGGTCTCAGTGAGAGGTAAATGTAAGAATCATCAATGGGTCCTTAGTATTTAAAGCCATGGGATTGAAGGCAGCCCTCAGTGCAGATCAGAGGGACCAGGACCAAGGCTGGGCTCCCAGCTTGGACTGGCCGGAACAAGAGGGGGAGCAGAGAAGACAGAGACAGTATGGGGGGCACTAGAGGAGGGGCCAGTTACAGCCTCATTGGGGTATCAGCAATGGTATTGGTTTCAATGTTCTCTTTGTTTATTCTGTTTATTTATCTAAATATGGCTTATCTCCAAACATCTTTTTAATTTGTTACACACACACACACAAACAGTAGACTTTTAAAATAGCAGTTGCCTGAAATTTTGAAAGAAAAGTCAAAACTTAATTGAATCTGCTCAGATGACCCAATTTATCTGGTTTATAAGGCAAAATAGGGTATATGTTTCCACGTTACTGAACACAACCTCTAAATGTGTCTCAGGCTAATAAAATAAAGTCAGTTTTATTTTCTACTGGATTTTTGGGTAGACGCAGACATTTCCTTTATTTTCTGAGAAATAGAGTGATTGGAATTCTACCTGACTTAAAAATGGAGGAAAATAGCCTCCTGTTACTTTTTAAATGTTTTTCTACTTTCAGCTTTCCTCTAAGCCTCACTCCACTTTTCACTTCCAATAGAAGCATTTTGTTCCACTCATTCCTTTGCTTTGCAAACATTTGTACAGTATTCATTGTGTCTAGGCCCACAGCAAAAACTAGACATGCAACATGAAAAGGTTGTCCCTGGTCTCTGCCATGCAGCCTACGAAACCGTAGGATGGGTGCCTAACAGAGCACAGTGCACCTGCCACAGTCAGGGTGAGACTGTGCCTGGCAGCTGCCTGGGAGAACTGTAAGGGCAGAGCAGGAAAGAGGCCCAGCTGTGGGTGACCCCACAGTGAGGGCCCTGAGACACACCACTGACGGAGGCATCTGTCACCCAGGTTGGTACACTGAGTCAAAGCCATTCAGATTCTACTGAGCTGAAAATTCTGATGGAATTGTTTAACTGAACTTGAATTCTTTACTTCTAATAAACTTATTGCTCTCTGGATACCTGTTCAGTGCTTGCTCAACAGCTGCATTTGAAGCTGCTTGTTAATAATTTTATGCATATTTTATATTTTGGCTAAGCCTTTTTATGAAAACTAAAGAACATTTTGAACTCCTGTGCTCAATATCTTAAAGATGGCATGGAAAGCCTATATTACCTGTGAAGTCAGAATCAACTTGGGGTCTCACAGTGGATCCAGCGCTGGCATAGTCGCCCATGTCTCCTTTGGAGGAGGCAGGATACCGCTTTGGTCTGAACAGGCCTATGCATGTGAAAACACATCTGCACATGCCACTGCCACCCTCAGGCAGGTGACTGCTGAGCAGCCTACCCCTGCCTCTCCAGCTGTACTTCTGCTTGGAACAACTTCCAGAAGATGAATCACAACAGAAAGCAGCGCACTGCACTTTTCTCAAAATACAGACAGTCCTCAACTTAGGATGGCTCAACGTATGACTTTTCAACTTTAACATGGTGCAAAAGCTATACACATTTAGCAGAAATCATGCCTTGAATTGCGAATTTGGATCTTTTCCTTCTGTAGTGAAACACAGTGTGACACTCCTATGAGCTGGCCAGTGGTAGTGAACCATGGCCACATGAGTGCATGGGAAATAACTAGCACTTCAGTGTACTGTGTGGCTAAGCTATGGTGTCCAGGAGATTAGGTATTCAATGCATTTTTGATCTGTGACAGGTTCAACTTATAATGGATTTATCGGAATCTAACCTCATCATAAGTCAAAAGCATCTGTATTCACTATCGAACCTTAAAATGCATCGTCTGCATGTTAAAACTTTCTATAACTACTGGTCCTTAATACCAGCCAGAGTGCTTAGCTTAGTCTGCTCAGCAGCTTCCAAGGCCTCACCTGGAAGAGCCATGTGTCTGTGTTCTCCCTGGTGGCTGCTGCTGTTCCAGGCAGGAGGGAGTGCTTCCAAGCTGAGTGCTAGAATTACAGACTAAATGCTCAGAGCACGTTCAGAATGCACACAGAATCTGCTGGAGAAGACCCAGGAAGATCTAAATATGCCAAGGGTAAAGGTAAACAGGAAAAGCCTATTTGTACTTGTTATCTCTCTCTCCTGATCCTAATGAAAGGGCCCTCCTCCAGGATCAGAACCAGCTGCCTTCATTCCCTCTTAGCTGATCTCAGAGCCAACAAGAACTCACTCATCCAAACAGGAGATGAGTCACAATCCTTCTCCAAGCCAGGGCCTCAGGGTGTGAAGCACTAGAGGACAGGCTCAGGACAGACTGAGAAAAAAATTGCATTTTGTGAATAACAAGTAAAGCTAGACAAAGAAGGGCTGAAGGGGGTGGATGGTACTAGAGAAAAGTATCACTGAAAACATTCAATTATATGATTATATTGGACCAATGCTTTATAACTCATTTCCTAGGAGATGGTATACTGTTTGAAATAAAAAATCAAAATGTAGATAATCTTACCAAAGACTGATGTTGATAGTCACACTGTGGTCCGATGGCATACAGTGTGACCTCAAAGTCATTCCCTACATAGATTTCCTGGCAAACACTTTCAGTCTGTTAGAGTGAGTGTACCAAGGTAATAAGTATTTGTGGATTGACCCTGAAAGCAGTATTATCACTGGACTGGGTGCTCATATTGGGGTTCACGATGCTGTCAGAAATTGGACAGTATTGGATGGGCAGTGGCTGTAGGACTCACCCTGTGCTGACCCTAGTCTTCAGCATGGTCTTCCTTAAGAGAGCAGACACAGTACACAGCAGTTCCGGCCTTCATATCTGCAGTCACATTCACTCTCTGCAATGACAAGCTGAATTTGGGATCTCCCATTTCCTACTTCCAGATTGCTAAATTTACTTGATGGCAGCACTGTAATCCCAGACCTTACTCTGATCCCCATGTTCTTTGTGTTTCTGATCAGACACCAGGGGCATGACTTCATACCCTACTTCATTCAGTCACATGACGCACAAGAATCTTGCTGTGTGTAAGTATTGCAGGTCTGTTAACTGTGTGAACATCTCTGTGACCAGACCGTCTCCTTCTCTCCCACTTCTCTCATCATCAGCCCCTTTCTGAACATCCTCACACTGCAGGGCTCCAAAATGAAGATCTCTTAGGACACCATGTCAGCCCACCCTTTCCTCCATTCCCAACAATCACAAGCATTTCTCTGCACGTTTCCTGATGGATTAATGCCTTCTTTATCTGAAAAACTAACCATCAAAGACCTCCCAACATTACAAATGGGAACAAATAAACAGTGGAAGATACTATCCAGCCATCATCTCTATGTTTAAGAAACCGCTCCTATCCAGGAAGAATTTCATGACCCCCGAGGTTCACATGTGTGTTTGAGGTTGTCATTAGTGTAGCTCTTTCTCCCAAGCTCGCCTTCTGGCTCCATGATTCCTTTTTGCTAATGCTCATCCCAAGCTACACCATCTGCACGGGAATACAGTTTATTCCATCAGAAGTATCAAAACCCATCTGTTGGTGTGACTTCTCTTTGCTAGATACTAACAGACCCAAGCCAATATGTGTTAATACAACAGAAATGTTGATACAGGGCTTTTCTTGTGCCAGGCATGACCAAACTCACTTAACATTCATTATCACCTAATCTTCATTTCAAATGCAAGGCGTAGGCATTTTTAATATTATTTTTTACATTACAGTAAAAGAAGCTGAGAAGAGAGATCCATTATGTCGCCCAAAGCAAGGATGGATGCAGAGCTACTCTGTAAAGAAAATAGAAATGTAATATGGTCAGGACCAGACCATAATTATCCAATTAATTATTCTATAACTTAAAGTCATTAGAAAGTAGAAGTGACAGTGGAGACTGCAAAGTCATAGAGCAAAACATACACTTCTACTGCAGCAAAGCCATGAGATTAGGTCTCTCTGCCCTTGTGTAAGAGACTTAGCCTTTAAGCTGCCGCTTGTCACCGGGTTCTTTTCTACCTACCATTTCAGTCCAGCATATACCACCCTCCCCACCCCAAAAGCCCACCTTAGAAAGCCAATTGAGTAAGAAAGACTAGGGGTTTTTAAATCATGGTACAAGGTATATAAAAACAGGGTAGATAGATACTTCTAATTTCTTTTCAGCATTTCTTTCAAGTATCACTTTGCGTGGTTTTTGAAATTTTGCTGCAATTTTCCTTTTCAGTGGAATGGGAAACTTTAAAATATTTGTACAATGTCAGTTTCCTGCAATCATGGTAGGCTTGAATCTGAGTTTATCGTGTTAAGTTATTGATCCTTATAAGCTATATGGCAGGTATTTCATTGTTGTGCTCTAGATTTAGCAAGTAAGTTACAGAGTGTCTTATAAGACAATCTTCTTTCTTCATGCTGTGTGGGAAAGCAGCCCTGAAAAGATTCCTAAATTCCATGTCCTTGAACTTCCGAGTGCAAAGCAATCATCTATTCACAATGGATTCTCTGAGGAAAAGCTGTAATAAATCATACCTCCTGGCATCAGAAGACAATTTCCTAAAGAACCTGCCTTTTATTTCATTCATTCTGAGGAGTACCAAAACCTGACCTGGAAAATTCTGGGAGTCTCCTGACTATGACAGGGACAGGTAAAAGTCCAGGGCCCAGGACAGTCATGGCCACCGATGGCTGTATTCCTTTGTCTGCTTGGGACTTCCTGGGAGAAAGCAGCCATGACCACACAGTTTCCAACAGTGGTTCCCATAAGACATTCTCCGCTTTAATGTTTTTAAAATTTGTGACCATGTGTGGAAACCACACGATTAACACATTGCAAGAAAATTTGCTACTGCAGGTTTAGTAGACCTCCCTTATACATGGGGCATCCATTCCAAGACTCCAAGTAGATGGCTGAAAAACACAGCTAGTACCAAACTACAGTATGTTTTTCTCTATATGTACATAGCTATTACAGATGTCCATTTTTTCACATAAAGAAAGCACTTTATGACTTCCCTTGGTATGGAAGAGTTGACAACATCATCACCTTTGAACCTTGGGACTATATTTAAATAAAATAGCACCCAGTTGCACACAAGCATTTGGATACTGCAGCAGTTGCCCTGATAATCAAGATAACCACTAAATGACCAAGAGGAGGCAGGGTGCACATTCACACAAAGGCATGAACCACCATCTGGGTGGGCTGGTGCAAGACTTCGTCACATGATTCAGAATGGTACACAGTTACAGATTACGTATTGTTTATTTCTGAAAGTTGGCATTTAATACGTTTAGACTAAGCTTGATTGTAACTGAAACCCCAGAAAGCAAAGTCTCAGATAAGGGAGGACTACTACGTTCACACCATCTGTGAAGGTCAGGCAGAGAGCATAATTGTAGCATTTTATAAATTGCTTTGCCACAGACCCCAGTTTTTAAAAAGAAATGGTTCAAATTGCACTTGCAAAAATCTTGGACCAAGGGGTGAAGCCCACACAACCAAGGCCAGGCCAGGAAAACTCACTCCCCATTGATTCTCCCCAACATGACACAGAGCCCCATGGGCAATGAGTGATTGCTTTTCAGTCTTGAGGGAGCTCACAGCTAATGTGCGAGGCAGGACGCCCACTTCAGCGTTTTCTCCCAAAGATGGACTCAGCAAGGTCAGCTTTCCTTTATATCACAGTGAGTCATGACCATCACTGTCCGGTGCATGCTCCACACCAAGGTGCTCCTTTCAGAAAGGTGGCCCATACAAAGGGAATATCAAGGAGGTGGTTAAAGGTGGCCCACACGAGCAATGGAGCACACTCATGCACACACTGTCTCACACGTGTGAATCCAGATGCTGCAGCTTTGCTTTTCCTGATGGCATACCACTGGGGAAAAGAATTCACTAACAGAAGCCAACACATATATCCTAATCCAGGTATCTCGTCAAGCTGTCCTGGACACACCCAGACATCCTAGAAGCTAGACCAGGCATGTAGTTCTCTCACACAAAGTGCACTGTGGGAGTCAACTGAGTTAGCCTTTCCTTAGCTTTTAGTTTTCTTCCTCCTCCAAGAACCATCACAATCATTTCTCTCAGTCTCCTTTTCTGCAGCATGGCTCCTTTATACAGAGAGATGGAAACGGTGAGGCTCTAAATCCTAATTTTTTTTATATTTCAGACAAATATCGGGAAATACTTCATAAATGCAATCATTTAAGGGCTAGACTGCATGGTGCCAGTGGGTCAGCACATCAAAACAAGGAAGAGTTGTCAAACATCAGAGCCATGAGGCTTTCCTGTGTGCTGCCAAGGACAGTGCCTTCTGCACTGGCCAGAGCCTGGCCCTCCCCACAGGAAGTCTGTTGAGTGTTGACTTGTGCCTGCCTCCAAATTCATACATCAAAGTTCAAATCCCTTCAGTGCTTCAGCCTGTGACTGTGTTGGGAGGTATGCCCTTTGAAGAGGTGATTTTAGTTAAATGAGGTTGTAAGTTTAGGCTGTAACCCAAAAGAATTAGTGTCCTTGTAAGAAGAGAACATTAAGACACACGCACACGCAAGGAAGACCTCGTAATGACACAGAGGACGGGGCCACCTCTAAGTCAAGGAGGAAACCTCAGAAGAAACCAGTACTGCCCACCTCCTGATCTCAGTATTTCAGGCCCCAGAGCAGTGAGAAAATAGCATTGTTTTTCAGTCCCCTTAGTCTGTAATTCTTTGTTATGGCAACAGTAGAAAATTAGTACAAAGTTACTTCTTCAGGGTGGCTAGTGCAGTGACTCTGGATCACCTCAGGTTTCCAGCTTTAATCTTGGCTATCTTTGATAAATTTTTTCATGTTAGGTGGGCTTGCTCATGTTCCATTTTTCTTTCAGTTCACATTACTCAGAAAACTTAGAGTAAAAACAATGTATTCTGCATAGGTGTATTTCCATTCTTTTGCTTTCCAAATAGTTATAAAATAGAACCAAAGAAAGTTTTAATCAAAACCATATAAATCTTAGTTATGGGATCAGAAACCTTTCCCAGGGGCTAGGGAGGTGGCTCTGGTAGAGCACTGGCCTAGCACGTACAAGGCCCTGGGCTTGATCGTGAGCTGGGTGTAGAGCCACAGGCCCATAATACCGCGCTATGAGAGGCAGGGGAGGAAGACCACAAATTCGGGCCCAGCCTGCATGACTTAGCATTTTAGCGAGACTCTGTTCAAAATTGCAAAAAGGGGCTGGAGATTCAGCTCAGTTCCAACCAAGCTAACTTAAAAATTGCAAAAGAATTTAAAGTCAGCCGTTCTTCCCTCTTTCTGCCCTGTGCTTATTAGCAAGGTACTTTGGGGGAGAAGGGGTGAGTGCCCACCTGTCCTTCACAGTCACCTGAAGGAGGAGACCTGGGGGTTATGATGAGACAGGACTGCTGCAATCCACTTTTCACGGGTTTACCAACCTCACAATCATTAGTCAAGGGATTAAAATTCTGCCATCAAACCACCATCTTCTGAAGGGGGATTTATTTTCTTGCCTGGAAAATATAAATACCTTAACTGAAGAATACTTTATTGCTGAAAAATGCGATCATCTGAATCTTCAGTGAGTTATAGTCTTTGTGTGGCAGAGGGTCTTGCGTGCATCTTGATGATGGTTGCTGAACATTAGGGTGGCTGTGGCAATTTCTTAAATAAGACAGTGAAGTTTGTCACATCAAGTGACTCTTCATGAATCATTTCTTTGTAGCATTGATACTCTTTGATAGCATATTACCTACAGGAGAACTTCATTCTAAGTTGGAATCATCTCAAACTGTGCCTCTGCTTTATCAGCTAAGCAATTAGTTAATCAATCAACTAATATTTGTGCACTATTCTAATTCCTTTATTGTTATCTCAACAATACTCAGAGTACCTTTGCTGGTTTTAGGATCCATTTCAAGAAACCACTTTCTGAAGCAACTTCTTGCCCATTAGTTTCAGCGTGAGATTGTAACAGCTGAGTCAATCTTCAGCCTCCATTTTTAATTCCAGTTCTCTCGCTGTTTCCATCACATCTGTATTTGGGTCCTCCGCTGAATTATTGAGTCCTTCAAAGTCATCATGAGGGTTTGAGTCAACTTCTGATCTGTTAATATTGGTATTTTGACCTTCTCTCATGAATCACCAGTGCTTTTGGTGGCATCTAGATTGTCTTTGCCAAGATCAGAGGAATCACTATCTATGCAGCTATAATCTTATAAGATGAATTTCTTAGATATAGTATAACAGAAACTTAAAAGTGCAATAGCGCCTTAATCCGTGAGCTACAGAATGGATGTCCTCTTAGCAGGCATGAGCTTGTGGGTGGTCAACCAGTGCATATCAGTGAGCAGTAAGTAATATGTCCAAATGAATCTTTTCTCTGAGCAACAGGTCTCAACAGTGGACTTAAAATATTCACTAAGCTGTGTTGTGAACACATGTACTGCAATCTAGGCTTTATTCCATTTTTAGAGAGCTGCCAGAGTAGATTTAGCATAATTATTGAGGCACGTAAAATTCCTTGGAATGATAAATGAGCATGGGCTTCAGCCTGAAATTATTTTATTAATTTCTCTAACAGGAGAGTCAGTCTGCTCTTTGAAACTTCAAGGCCAGGCATTGACTTTTCTTCAGGAGCTGTGAAGCCTTAGATGCCATCTTCTTCCAGTATAAGGTTGTTTTGTCTACATTGAAAAACCTGAGATTGAGTGTAGCCCCTTCCTCAATTATCTTAGTAGAATCTTCGGGGAATAATTTATAGCAGCTTCTACATCAGCACTTGCTGCTCCTCCTACACTTTGATGTTAGGGAGATGGCTTCTTTCCTTAAATCTCATGAGACCTCTGCTAGCTTCAAATTTTTCCTCTACAGCTTCCGTGCCCCTGTAGAACTGAAGTGATTTGGGATTTTTCTCTGGATTAGACTTTGGCTTGAGAAAATGTTGTGGATGGTTGGAGCTTCTATGTAGACCAGTAAACTTTTTCCATATGTGCTTATGTTTGTTTTTCTTATCATTATTTTTATCATTTGAGTATTCACTAGAGTAGCACTCTTAATTGTCTTCAAAACTATTCCTTTGTGTGTGCAACAAGACCTCATGGTGCAAGGTCTGACCTTTCAGCCTGTCTTTCAACATGTCTTCCTTATTAAGCTTAATCATTTCCAGATGTTGTCTTGATATGAGAAACCTGCAGTGCTTCCTTTCACCTGAACACTCAGACACCCTTAACTGGCCTGTTTCTAACACTGCTGTGTCTCAAGGATAGGGATGTCCAAGCAGAGAAGAGAAGGGTACAGCTGCATAGTGGAGTAGGCAGATCACACACAGCTGTCAGTTAGGCTAACAGTCTGGTTTGAGAGTGGTTCCTGCCTCACAAGACAAAGGTCCCTAACCACGATCACCATGCCAGATCTCGCAATGATAAAAATGTCTGGAATGTCATGAGAACCACCAACATGTGGCACAGACATGTGAAGCAAGATTTGCTCAATTTGCATTTGCCCAACCCTTCCATTTTTAAAAGATCAAAATACCCCCCTCCAAAACTCAGTATTTCCCAGGTGCAAGTAAATAAGACATGCTGTGATGTTATCCTCTTTAGCCTAAAAAATAGTTGAGCTTAGTTTTTTTAAGTGACATGATCAAGACTCAAAGTAGACATGCCATTAAGTCACAACTTCACCAAAAGCCAGGGCCACAGCCTCTGATACATCTGCTACTGCACCTCGGGACAGAGCAGGGTCTGTGGGACAGTGCGTCATCAGATGTGCAGGGAAGGAAGACCCCGGGAGAGGCGTCTGTCAGCAGTTGTTCATGGCTGTTCCCAGCAGCAGTTCTAGTTGATGACTCCTCCTTTAGAAACACATCTTCTCCTGGAAGTTCCTCCTGACAGCTCTGCGCATTTTGTCAGTAGCTTGAGAGCAGCTGTGTGATGTGAGTGGTTCTGGGATTAGCACTGGGTCATGGTCAGTGGCAGATCCCAAGGAGAATGCACCTGTCCTCTAACCACCTGTCCTCCGAATGCTGTGCACACTCCCCTGCTTCCAGTCCTCCAGGCGCACACTCTCTCTGACTGTGGCACTGAACTGGCTCAGGGGCTGCAAGAGCCCGTCACCCTGCCTGCACCTGTGAGGGCCACAGTGACAGCAAGGGCATATCCTCCAAGGGTTGTCTTCCTGTGAATTGACTGACACTAAAGCATCAGTCCTCCACCTCACGGCTCATAATTCCATATGGTCCATGCTGTTTCTAAACAGTCCTGCTGGACTGAGCTACTGTTGCTTCCAAAAACAATTGTGTTTGATATTGTACCTTTAATTTAGCTCCTCCCTACTGAACCTTCTACTTCATTTCCACTTCCTACTGGTTTTTCCAGGATCACTTCCTAAAATATTCGCTTCTACTTCAATACTTGTTTCGGGGTCTACTTGTTACTGGTGAACCTGACAGAGTTCCAGAGTTCTTATAATATAAAACATCTTGTTGGTTTACACACACACACGTGTGCACGCACACACACACACACACACGTGCGCGCGCACACACGCACACACACACGGTATTGTAGTGGGGATGACACTGAATTTATAGATCATCGTGGTGTGAACTGATGCCTTAGTTTAGGTTCATCCAGGATCAAACCCCAAGACACATGTAAGTACTGTAGTTTTGGGGACACGAGAGAAATAGTTTTCTAGGGACTCCACTAGAGAAGGGAGGAGGGAGGCAAAGAAAGGGAGAGAACCAAGAAGGGGTGCATAACTAAGCAGTCTGCTAGGAAATCTCAGGGAGTCAGCATAATTCCTGTGCCTCTAGATTCTACTGGAGCATTGCAAAAGCAACTCCACAGTTGCCCCCAGCTGCAGTAATCCTCCTGGCCACCCCACAAATAAGCAAAGCAGTGCAAAGTCCAAAGAAATGAGCAGGTGATGGGGGATTAGGCTGTAAGTCCTGAAGAGTTGGTCCAGTGGAGTTGGACACCCAGAGGGCTATAGTCGGTATCTGCACAAAAGCAATTTGCCTATCTATGAACAGAACATAGTGTAGGAAATGCTTAATCCTCTTAGTGAGTTTCATTGAAAAGCTTTCATTAAGATAGTTGTAAAAATTTAAACTTAATTATCTAAAAAATGGTTTAAGTTTTTCTCATAATAGTTGACTATTACATGAAAAGAAAACAATGTTTTTCTTTAGATAGAGTTATTTATTTATTATTTATTGTCAGTTTTACTTCTATTTCCACAGGTTAATTCTTCCTGTCTTAGAATTTTAGATAACTAGACCCATAAATGTAAAGTATTTTGAACTTGGCTTTTTTGCCACTAGCTTTATTGTTTTTAAGATTTGTCATGTAACTGCTTGTAGAAGTAATCAATTCCCTTTTTATTGCTGAATACTGTTCTTTAGCATAGATATAATCCAACTTGTTGACCACTTTATAGTTGATAGAGAGTTGGGTTTTTTCCAGTTTTAAGTCTGAAGACTAAAACTGAAATGAGATGCATGCATGAGTCTTTGCATGGGCATTATTTTGCAGTTCTCTTTGGTAAACTCCTGAGAGCAAGATTATTTGCTCTTACATACAGGTGTACTTAGTCTTATAGGAAATTGCCCCACGATTTTGCAAGGTGACACTAGTTTACACTCACGCCAGAGGAGTGTGAAAGTTCCAGTTGTCCCACTTAGTACTGTTAGCCATTTAAGTAGAGCAATCAAGTAAAGCAATCTTTACTAGTATCTTTTAAGGACCAGAAGTTATTAATTCGGGGTTATTAAGTTTTTCCTTGATGATTAGTGATTAGTGTACTTTATGATAAGTAATCTTATCTCAAGGTAAAAATTTTATCCTCATTTACTTATTGAAGCTTTAAATCATTAGCTTTTACAAGCAAACGTACACTAAATTACATTAAATTTTGGATATTGTGTGAGGTAAGAATTAAAGCTTATTTTTGTTAAAAAGATTATTCATTCTGCCATTGACTTATCTTGACCCCTCGGTTGCACCTCAAAAATTACCATTAAAAAGTGAAAATAAGATGCGTAGAACAAAAGCCAATGTTTACAAGCCATATAATCAAAGGACTAATATCTAGAATGCACTTTAAAACACTAAAACATTTTTTAAAAGTTTAAAATACTAATATTGGAATAAGTGTTTCAGTAAAAATGACATACAGATGGTCAATAAACACATGAAAAGATGCTGAACACCAATAACTATACAAGAAATACAAATAAAAGGCACAAATTGATTCTTTTTATTTCTTATGTAAGAAGAAATGACCAGATATACATGGAGAAAATAGCAGTATTATTGAAGCCAAAATACATAGTAGACAATAGAAAGAGATCACAGGGAATTTAAGCAATGGAATTTTAGAAATTATCTTTATTTTCAGATACATTGTTAAATTTTTTATCAATTATCTTTACTACATTTTAACTTTTTGAGGAAACTAAATTATATACAAAAATGCTAGAACTAATAAAATAGAAAATCAAAATTAAGAACTCAGTGGATAAGTTTGATAGCAGTGTTGTGGCTTGTGTCTGCATGGCCCCCAAAAGCCTCATACAGTCGTAGGTGAGGCTTTTTAGAAGTGTCTGCATCTAGAGTGTGTGATGCTGGGATTAAATGTATGAGGATAGGATCAAGGGTATGTGATTACTAAATTAGTCCTCTGGTTGGTTTGGCATAGTTCTTGGTAGGATTAAGGGTGTCCCACCCTGGGTGTGAGTGATACCCACCCAAAGGCCATGTAGCCTGGATAGAACACAAGGGACAGAAAGAAGGCTAGTATTGTTGCTTGCTGCTGCTGCTGCTTTACCACTTGCTGCCTACCTGCCTTTTGCCTCCCATGAACTGTTTCTCCTCTTATGCCCTCTGCCATGCCACCCTTGCTTTGGAGCCAGCTGACTATGGACTGAAACCTCTACGGACTGTGAGCCAAAATAAACCTTTTTCCTTTAACTTTGGGTGTTGGATATTTTGTCTTAGCATTGAAGAAAAATAATTAAAACAAGCAGATTGGATACAGTTGAGTAAAGTAACACTGAAGTAGGATATAGCTTACAACTTTTCTTGAATTAATCATAGAATTAATCACTAAGACCTGAAGACAGAACAAACAATGGAAGAAATCAACCATGCAAGTATTTGAAGTCTGAAAAAGAAAGCAGAGTAATGGGCCAGAGCCAGAAATTGAAATAACAATGGCTAAGGATTTTCTAAAACTGAAGAAATTTCTAAAACCACGGATTAAACAATCCATGTGAGCAACCAGTAAAACTGATGTATAAATATAAAATCCATACATAGACAGATCATAATATCCCTGCTGAAAGCAAAGGAAGAAATCTTGCAAAGAGGAACCCTTGAAAACAATTAGAGAAAATGATAACTTCTTTCAGAGCAGAAACTAGACTGACAGCTGGCTTCTTGAGAGAAAAATAAAAGTACAATACAATCATATAAAATCTTCAAAGTGATGAAAGTTTCTGAAAATGTAGGTATTTATTTATTTATTTTACAGTACTGAGGATTGAGTTCAGGGCCCTTGTGCACTGGGCTATAGACAAAGGCTTTTTTATTTTTTATGTTGAACATGAGCTTGCTAAGTTGCCCAGGAAAGGCTCAAACTTGCAATCCTTCTTCTTCAGCGTCCTATAGTTCTGGACTACAAGCATGTACCACCACACCTGGCAAAAATCTAGAATTTGATAGCAAGCAAACAATCCTATAAAAACAATGTAAAAACTTTTTTCCAGGAAAAAATAATAAAGAAAATATATCATCTGCATACTTGAACAAAAATATTTTGAGCTGGGCACAAAAAATTATCCTAGAAAGACACATTAAAATAATAGTAGTAAACTATAAAGATTATGAAAAAGAGTAATATATTGGGAAATGTAATTAATATTGACTGTAGAAATCAATAATAATGCACTATGTAAATTTAAATGAGTAAAGCATTAAAATGCATGAGTATACTATCTAAAGTTAACAAGAGTAAATGAGGTTAAAGTGGTCTGCAGTCTTTTCATATCCAAAAATAATGAGAGCACACTAAGTATCATTAATCTTGACAAACTAATGTGGTTTATCCTAATTCATAAGATAACTTCTAAAGTAATAAAAGAAATTTTATAACTTCCAAGTTTATAGAAGAAGGAAGTACACTGATGAAATGTAATCCATTTAAAAGAATGTAAAGAACTCTGGGTGGCTGAGATAGGAGGATCCCAAGTTCAAGCCCAGCCTGAGCAACTCAGTGACTTAGTAAGACCTTGTCTCAAAAAAGGGAGACGGGACCTCAATGCAAAGTCCCTGGCTCAATCCACAGTACTAGGGCAAAAAAGGAGAGAAAATAGAGTTGAGCTAATTTTAAAAATCAATAGTTAACAAAGAGATCACTAGTTATACAATAAAAGGCTAATTGTTGTACCTAATAAAAACAGAATACTTATCAGAATGGACTTCAGAAGCCCTGAAAATCAACTATGCACTGTTATTAAGAAACATATCCAGGACATAAAAATAAAGGAAATTGAAAGTAAAGTGTCAGTAAAATATGTATCATGGCATCATTAACTAAAGTAAAGCATGTGTGACCCTATTAGCAATTGAATATGTACACTTAAAGAGAAAATGAAGAACATAAAATTGTGGTGAAAATTCTCAATTTTGGAAGGTTATAATAACTAAATTTCCCAAAATCTAATAGCATAGCCTCACAATATTTAAAGTCTCAATTGATAGGACCAAATATAAAAATAGAGAAATCTTCAAGCATTCTGGAAGATTTTAGTATACATTTTTTAATAAATAGACACAAAAGGTTATCACACAGTAGGGAAATTTGAACATGATTGATAAAGTTTATCTAACCTTGTAAGAATTTAGATGAAAGCAGTAAATTCTTTCACAAGGCTGGTTTCTGGAGCTTTGGTAATAGGTTTTGAAATATGAGTAGTGTTGAGTCTTTTTTTTCATTTTCAAAGACTGCTTTAGCTGTTCTGGATATCTTGCATTTTCACATGGATTTTAGCATCATCTTGTCAGCTCCAGATGATGCAGGCAAGATGTTGCTGAGGGAGGCATTGTGTGATTAGACCACTTTGGGGAGTGTCGCCATCTGAACAGCATTGAGCCCTCTGATCAGTGAGCATGGGATGCCTTTCCGTTGACGTGGGTCTTTGATTTCTTTTGACGGTGATTTGTAGTTCTCAGAGTATAGATTTTATGCTTCTTTTGTTAAGCTAACCAGATATTTGGTAATGCTCTTGTAACTGAGATTGTTTCTTAATTTGGTTTTCAGAATATTTATTGCTACCCTATAGAAATACAGTTTACTTTTATGTATTGGTCTTATATCTTAAACTCTGCTAGACTTCTTTTCCTACTTTCAATAGCCCTCCAAAGGATTTTTTAGGATTTTTTATAAACATGAAACATGTTTCTTTGCATGCAACTAATTTTACATCTTTTTTCCAATCTAGATGCCATCTATTTCATTTTATTGCCTAAGTGACTGCACCTGCCTGTAAAATATTAAATAGAATTTGTAAGAGTGACTATTCTTGCCTTGTTACTGGGATTAGGGGAAAGGCATTCAGTCTTTAAGAAAATTTCTTCTTTTCCTTTTTTATTAAGTGTTTCTATCCTAGAGGGGCACAGACTTTCTGAGAATGTTTTTCTCCCTCTTTTGAAAGGACCCTGTGTTTCTTATTCTTTCATCTATGAGTGTAGTGTATTAAAGGAACTGGTTTTAAGGTGTTAGTTGTCCATTGCTAAATACTGTCACCACACACTGAGTGCCCTAATGAATATCCAGTAGCTCAGAGCCCTATAGCTCATTTATCTGACGTGGTGTGGTTGTGTTGTCTGCTCAGGCTAAACCGAATCAGGCAGTTGTGTTCTCATCTGGAATTTGAGGTCCTATAGACTGAGTCTTATGGGGAGAATCCAGCTTCTTGTGGTTTTTGACTGAAGTCCCTTTTTCTTGTGGCTGTCATGTGGGGTAAATCTCAAAGCTTTTAGAGTCTGCTGTCAGATTCTAGATCTGTGACCTCCATACACCAGCAACAGATTCTCTGCCGTATTAAATCTTGCCACATGCCCAGTCTGTCTAACTTTAATTCTGTGAGTACACAAAGGAAACTCTCTACTTTTGGAGGGATTGTGTGATTACATTAGATGCATCCTGTCCTCCCCCTGTCTTAAGGTCAACTGATCAGTAATCATAGCTGTCGCATTTTGTTTACCATGTAAGGTAACATAATCATAGGAATAACACAGGGTATGGAGTCATGGGGCCCAGAGTTCTTGGAGCAGTGTGCTCTTGGAACATCTTTAAAATCACATGAGATACAAAAACTAAGGGAATTTATGCATAATATCCCACACAGTGTCACTCTTTTAGCTTCTTCTGTACCCTGATACAGGTCCACTACTGTCTTTGGATTCAGAGGCCTTTCCCTCTCCCCCCAGGGGAGTCAGCCTAGGAATGGTCAACTCCTCCCATTCCCTGAGAACAGAAAGGATCTGAAAGGTGCACCTTACAACCCTCTTAAAGCACAGAGGAGCCATGCAAATAGGCATCTGAAGGCTGTAGTGGGATTGAAATAATTCCAGGTGAGGTTCCTGGCAGGGAAGACAGTAGCCAATTTTTAAATAATATGAAATAGTCGGTTAGAGTCACTGAGGTTTTGGTTACTTATTTATTTATATAATTACTCCCTTCATCACTGATAAGAATATGGAAATGTTTCAAAGCTTTCTTACTTGGTCAGAGCCAAATGCATTTCTGGATGGCTTCATTGCTTCCCACAGTAGCAAGGGCCTTTCCTGAACTGAGTCAGCCAAGAGACGATCTCTTAGAGAAAGGCCCATTGGATTGGATGTCACTGGACTCTACACCATCACACTTCTGCTGAGTACTCTGTGGCCTCCACATCACCTGCCTCAGGCAACGCTTGCTTCTCTGAAGCTCAGCGCTCTTGTCTCCTTTACTGAAGCAAAGCAGAAGGACCACTGTGGGGATGTCCTGTATGTAGAGCCAGGTGGGACGTTTGTTCCTCTGACCAAGAGAGAGCCATGGGGCATCCATCTGGGAGGAATACCTACCAGCAAGCAGCGTGACTGGCTGGCCCTCCCCGCTGGACATCTAGCGGGTGTCCTGGGCAGAGGTGCTTAACAAGTGGCAGATACAGACAGCTGCCAGTGGTGCTGGGCAGGGTTTTCAGCCTCACAATGCCAGGGGCAGGCCTTGCAGTTGCCAACTCGGTGTGAAGTCCACTGAGCCCTTCCTGGGGGAGAGCTGAAATCCAGGGGGCTGTCAGGGTCTCAAGAACTGGTAAGTTGCTCCAGGAAGACTGAGTTATAACGTGGAGGGTTCCAGTCGGTCAGAGGCTGGTACAGCAGTGCACCCTTCTCAGGTGTCGGCCTCGGGATAAGGAAGGGGAGGCATTAGTGGGACCCATTCTTCCCTGTGTTGGCTGCCTCTTGCGTGTTTCTCTGCTAATTCTCCCTCTCTTAGCTTTTATACCTGGATGGACATATCTCTCTTTGCTTTATCTTACAACATGCTATTTTTCAGCATAATCACATTGTCCTGTAAGGAGTACTTAAAAGATATTAATTTCTACTCAGCACCAAGCTATCCAGAAAAAAAAAAATACAATGAGTACTTGGGAAAATGAAGTGCTCTAAAGACAGAAAAAAGGCTAGATTTTTAGAGTCTAGAGACTCTGAAAGAGGACAGTGACCTTCTTCATCATGAAGAAGCCTGATGGATGCATGCTACCTACACTACGCCCACCAAGGCACATCCCTGGTTCCAACAAATTGTAAGGTTTTGGATATAGGAAAGTGGTTTTATGTGTTTTTAAGTTTTAGTCCACTCTCATACCTTAGACTTTAGACAAACAGCAGTATATATCCACCTGTATCTGGTAGTAGTACCTGGTTGTTTTAAATTTGTGCAGATGTGTCCCAGCCTATTTATCAATTTATTATATTAAAACATCACAGAGCATTCTCCATTATTAAAACATGGTGATTGCTTAGGTCAGTATTTGAAATACAGGATAAGAACCAGTGAGCCAATGCATTTTCCCATGGAGTAGCTGCCTGCTGTGGTCAGAGAGGAGCCAGACATAGGAGGCTATGAGAAGAGCTTTCCTCTCTCAGAGGGCTCCTTCTTGCTGTGTCCTCAAGTGGCACACAGCAAGCAAATGCTCTGGTGCCTCTTCTTATAAGGGCACTAACCTCTCCTTGAGGGCCCATCCTCAACCTGATCACCACTCCTAACCCACATTTCCAAATACCATCATGCTGGGCACTGGGGATTCAAAATATGAATTGGGGATGAGATGCAATTTAGTGGCAGTGGTGTGCACCTGTGATGTGCAGTAACATTGGACTCATTTGCTGGGGCTGTAGTAACAAAGTACCACAGACTGGGTGACTGTATTAGTCAGTGTTTGCAAGAGAACAGATTCAATGCAGGACACAGGGATGTACAAGAGTAGCTTATAATATTTGCCCACAGAGTCAAATGTAGAAGAGTGCAGTAGATCTGTCCGTACCTGAGAGATCCAAGGAATCCAGCAGAGAGCCTGGAGTCCATGACAATGTCCTGTACAAAGGCCTAGAGCCCACAGCAATGTCCTGTGCAAGTCCACATCAGGAGGCTGAGGAATCCACGATGGAAGACCAGAGGATCTGTGCTGGAAAGCCCAAGGGCTGGCCCTGAAGGCTAGGGAGTCTGGCCTGCAGGCTGAAAGGCCCATGCTGGAAGCCCAAGAATCTGCGAAGAGGTGATGCCCAAGGTGAAGGCGAAAACCAGAGCTCGGCCAAGAGAACAACAGCCACCCACCCGGGTGAGGGCTGGGCTCAGCCAAAGACAGCAGCAGAGCTTCTCCAAAGGGAGTCAGCGTGAAGTCCTCCCCTCCAGTTCTCCTTTGGCATGGTTCCCCAGAGTGGTACAACTTGCTAACTCGGTTCAACTGGGCCTTCTCACTCAAGTTGACCATTAAGTAGCACCAAGTGACTCAGACAACAGAAGTTTGTCATCTCTTTGTTCTGGATCCTGGAATGATGACATCAAGGTGTTGGTAGACTTGGCTCCTCTTGAGGATTCTGAGAAAGGACCTGTCCTAGGCCTCACTCCTTTGCTTACAGATGGTCATCTTCTCCCTGTGTTTTTGCCTGTTGTCTTTCTTCCGAGAGTCTCTGTTTCCAACTTTCCTTTATATATGAGCACTACCATTTAGGATTAATGCTCATCCTAATGACCTCATTTTAACTTGATTGCCTTAGAAAAAAAAACAACTTCCAAATGAGCCCCATTCATGGGGTTAGGACATCAACATGTAACATTTTGGAGGAAAGAAATCAAACTATAACACCCATAACTTCCCGGCTTCCTTTATACAATAATGGTGCCCCCTCTCACCTGCCTGGATTAAAGATCTATAAAACGTACCTACTTAAACACAATTATTTTTAAAAATATAAGATCAAAATAATGTTATATCAAGAAAAATAATAAAAGAATAAGCATTCTACTTGGTAGACATTTGAGAGGGAAAAGGCTCAGCACTGCAGATACCATGGCCACAAACGCAGAGTGGCTCGGGTGCACCAACTTCGCAGATCAGATGCCACAAGCAACTTTTATTGTGTAAAGTGACTGGCCAAAATGATGAAAAAGTCATGGCTAGTTTCAAAACAGATTTCACTAGAATTTCCCATCTGTTTGTACATCAGGTGTATTTCTGAAAAAGTTCAGTTCATAATGTCACTGTGTGAAAAGAGGGTTTTTTAAAATTATAGATAAACAGAGGTCATTTTTTGCTGGTTTTTAACCCACCTGGGTGTCCTGTGAGCATTTAAAAATTGAAAAGGACAACAGGGTATTGCGGCAATGCCTATAATCCCAGCACTCTGGGAGGCTGAGGCAGGAGGGTCATGGAGTTCAAGCCCAGTGGGAAGCTTAGCAATGTAGCAAGACTCTGTCTCAAAATAAAAAATAAAAAAGGTCTGGGGATATAGCCCAGGACAAAGGCCCTGGATTCAGTCCCCTGTACCCGAGGAAAACAAAGTTGTTCAGGAGGCAGGACAATTGTTTCCTGGACTAAAGAATGTTCATCACCTTTTCTGCCCTCCTAGCAAAGAACAGTCGCATCCTCAATCCTTGCGGTAGCCTCATAGCTCCAGCCACCCCTTAGGAAAACCCCTTTCTCACTAAGGACTGCGGTCTGTTGCTGGAGGTCAAGTTTAATCTATGGGACTGCTGCACTCTGGATGACGTTTGGAGCACACTTAATTAAACTATTTTTCTACTGGGGGCAGGATCATTACATCTTAAAAGAAGTCGTTGTCAACTTACTGACACCTTTTTATGTCTTTAGAGGGAGTAGTGCTTAAAATAGTAACCCATACGCCGTTTGCGCGGCGCACCTCTGAGCTGTCGTCCCCGGCCCCGTCCGTCATTGCTAATTACGGACATGAAAATGGAGCGCAGTCCCGGTGAGACTGACAGGCCTGCACTGCCTGGCTGCGAAGCCTTTATACCACGGGAGATGCGGAATGTCTGGAGGGTTTCATGACCAGGTTGTTAAGGGGAAACTCTGAAGTCCAAGTGTAGAGAATGCGTGTTAGTGAAGGTAAGCTAGGAGTCCCCTGCAATGTGTGGAAGAGAGCTGAGGAGACTCTGAGGTAAGCAGGTGGTCCACACAGATCTACCCACCGTGATAACAGAAGGACAGATGGGGATGATGGATATGTCTGCCTCCATATCTGGGGAAACTGAAATTGATTTTACCATGGGGTTTTATTGTAAAAGAGTAAATCTGAACAATTTCTCAAATGCCATCAGCACCCCTCAGACCCAGACGTGAAGTGAAGGACGGCATAGGCCTGGAAAGCACCATTCATGTGGGACACACTGTCATGGAAGAGCACGTGGAAGAGTCGCTCGCAAATGCAACTCATTTTCATTTGAATACAACTTATGACATAATTGGCCACATAAGTATGCCAGAAAAATGTAGCTTGAGCACACTTACATAGCACTAGAATTTGATGATACTGTATTATATGTTCTGAAGAACCCTGATTCAAGTCAATTTGGCAAGTTTTGATGACTGTATGCGACAGAATCCCTGTCAGGAGAAGTAGGACAGAGAGAAGGCAGGGATTTCTGTGAGGCCTGCTAGTGTATTCTGTATACACAGATTCCTCAAAGTAGATATTCGGGAAATATCTGTTGGTCGAAGGGATTGCCCTCAGCCCGCAGAACAAGGGAAAATAGAACTGCAGAAAACACAGGAACGCTGTGCCGGTACACATGTGCAAGCACACACATGCATGTCTACTTGCAAAGTTTTGGTAAAAATCAAAGTCCTTGAGAAGCAGTCTTCATATATAGTCTAGAGGCTCCTGAATTGCCTGCCTTTCTTAGTTCTTTCAGACAGGCTCAGGAAACACCTAAATAATAAAATTTAGTACATTTAATGGCTGTCTTTTGAGCACTGTGTTTGGCATCTCCAGAGGGTAGAGAGCATGGGTCTTGTACAAAATGCACTTGTGACAGCTGTGTGGCCTCGCTTCCTTTCTTTTCATGCCACACTCGCATTCTTGCCCCGATTCTGCCCTGCAAACAGGTGTCTCACAGCACAGCAGCTAAGTAAAGGGGCCTTCAGCGAACAGCAGTCTGTCCAGCAGTGCTCTGCCTGGGCACACTCGTCTTGGACAGGTACAGGTCCTGGCATCGCTGTGGCCAGACTACCTTGCCTCTCATCCAGACGCCTCTCCATGCACTCCTCACTTCTGGGGACTGCAAGGCTACAGACGCAGAACAAAACGAGTGAAAGTCCAACTGCAGACTTCCCTGTACTCTTACTCCATTTTAGATGAAGCACCCTTGTAAGGCAGGACTCACGAAATCCAATCATTTAAACATTGTTCTATTTTGAATGTAAGATAGTAAATCCCTTGAAAATAAGGAAATGTAAAAAATAAGTTTACATTTCCTGCTGTTTAGATAAGCCAGAAAAAAGTTAGATTTGTTATTTTGAGATTCCTTCCTGTTGCCCAATGTGAATCAGACAATCGGGTTTGACGCAGGGAAAAGCAAAATGACGATTTAATGGCTGTGTTGGCATCGAGTTTGGAGAATGAGTCTGTGTGACTCGTACAGGAAGATTACCCAGTGTGCTGGTGTGTAAGCTTGCCTCATGGCCGGGAAGGTTGACGCTCAGAATGTTGCAACACCTACGCAGTGAGTCCTACCCGAGTCATCCAGACGATCTGTGTGTAATTCAATTTGAAGTAACGTAATGTTCTCAAATGATGGCCAGACTCTCTCAGTAGAAAGTGAAGCACTCCTATTAAGGTGTATGAAGGAGCTGATGAGGTTGTTTCTTTTGTTTTTGTACTTTTCTATAGCTACACATATGTCAATCTTTTTAAATACCCAAAATATGTGAAACATGCTTTAGCAACTCACCCTGCTATGAGGCATTTTATACAGGAGAAACTCTGGATGGATATTCAGTGTATAAATGGAGATTGTGCAGAAATGCTCTCTGTTTCATGATAACACAGTATTTTCTGGCAGACACAGCCGCTTGGGGGTGGATTTCCAATGGCTTCCTCTCCTGTTGCCATTCCTAGCGTTAGTCTGTGGATATGCTGCTTTCAGCTGTGTGAACACAGAAAAGAAAATTGCGGGTCAGTGGCAATGATTAATGTAGATGTAAAAATCCTCAACAAAATACAATACCAGCAAGATGAATTCAGCACCACGTTAAGAGGGTCATAAACCACAGTTGCGAAGTGGAGATCCCTGGGATTTAAGGGTGGTGCAGCAAATCATTTTGAAAATGTGAGACACCACTTTGAAAGAACGAAGGAAAGAACCATACAATCATCTTGGCAAATGCAGAGAAAGCATTGGGCAAAATTCCACATCCCTTCATGAAAAAAGCCTCAAAATCAGATATGCATGAAATATACCTGAATACAGTAAAAGCCACATCATATTGCACATTCACAGTTAATACTGTGTATAGTTTTTTGCAGTACTGGGGATTAAACCCAGGGACTTCACACTGAACTACATCCCCAGCATGCATAGATAGATAGATAGACAGATAGATAGATAGATAGATAAATAGATGATAGATAGATAGATAAATAGATGATAGGTAGATATAGACAGGGCCTCACTACATCACCAAATTGCCCAGGCTTGGCTCACACCTGTGATATTCCTGCCTCAGCCTCCCAGAGTTCTGGGTTTGTAGATGTGCACCACTGTATATTTATTCACCCAGCTAAATATATGTAATTTCTGTGTGCCAATTATACCTCAGTAAATCTGAAAACACACGTTATTCATGTATGCAAGAATAGAATACTTAAAAATGTCCTACAGTTAAAGCATAGCTACTTAGTGATCTGAGTTACCTTTAAAATGTCACAAAATCTCTCAGGACTTTTAAATTATCTTTTATCGAGACATAATATCTGTGCCTTTTTATGGGGTACAGTATGATAATTCCACACAGATGTACAGTGTCTAATGATAAATCGTGTTATTAAGCACTTCCATCTCCTCACACAGGAACATTTCTTTCTGTATGCTGAGCTGTAGCCTCATCATCTTGAAGTGTATCACCGCTTGCTGTATTCAATAGTCCTCTACTGTACTTTGAGGGTTTACTTAGCTGTGTCTCCAGTGTGTCTAACTTCAAAGACATGCCTTCTGGTATTCCTGCAATATTTTCACAAGAATATATATCCTTCTCCGAGCACTTGAGAAAAATGTGACACATGTGGCATGACATGGATCTACAGGAGTTCTGTGACCCATTCTTGTGTCGGCACAGACACAGGAGAGAAAAATCTGCTGCATCATATGCGTGCCAGGATCTAGACTTTGGCAAGGCCTCCTGGGTCTGCAGCAGGCATCTCCTTTTAGATATGTGACTCCCACAAGCCTTGTGTTGAGGGGCTGCCCTTGATCTGTGGCACATGGGGAGGTGGTGACCTTTCCAGAGGTGGGGCTCATCGAAAGGTCTTCAGATCTTGCACTGTGCCTCTGAAGGGTCAGTGGGCCCAGCCCCTTCCTTCCTTCCTTCCTTCCTTCCTTCCTTCCTTCCTTCCTCTTTCTCTTCCTGTTCCTGAGTGAGTGGCTTTCCTCTGCACATACCTGCCATGGTGTGCTACCCCCACCAGGAGTCAGAGAGCAGTGGGTCTCCCTGACGTGAACTGGAGCCTCCACAACTGTGAGCCAAAGTAAACCTTGCTTACCTAAGCATTTGTTATCATGACAGAAAGCAAGCACAGAAAGGTGAGTCATAGATCCTCAACAACCTGGTTTCTACACTGAAGAACTTTGTGGAAAGGCAACTGATTACTCTGGTGACAGCTTGCTGGTGTTCCTCCAGCAAAGTGGCTGTTGTGGTTCAGGGAGTCCAGAGCTCCTCATGGCTCACAAACCCTGTGCCACCCGGCCCTGCTAACATAATGGTAGTTCTTTCACACTGACAGAGAAGACCCAGACAGGTGGACCCCACCAGTCAGACTGCACTGCAGCTGCCTAGAACTCTCAACTTCGGAGCCAAGGAGCTACTGAACTGTGAGCTGCAGTGCGTGCTTGTGTTTCAGTCCTTAGCAAATCATGCTCATCCATCCCTAGAAAAGGGCTCATTTTTTGCCTCTTGCAAGAAGCTTTTGTGTCACGTAGATGAAGTAGAAAATTAGAAGCCACGGTCCCTGCAGCAAGCTATAATGTGTTCAGTCAATTCTGTACTGTATCTTTTATAAACCATAATGTCTAGAATGTTACCTGGTCATTATTAATCTGTTCTCTGTCTCTTCAAGCTGTTAGCTCTAAGTGCATTTTTTTTTTACTTCAGTAAACATAGGCATCTTTCCCATTTACTGTGGCACCATAACGTAGTTCAGTAAACGTTTTCCATTATCATTTTAATAATGTTCTTCCTGAACCCTGAAACTGTCTAAAGATAATTTTCCTTACATTGGAGATGTTTTCCCTTAGCAGAAGCTTAATTTGTAAGGATTTATGAGGTGATAGGGTGCTAATGTTCCTGGTTATCACCATCATGTGGCTGGCAGAATGTAGACATGATAAACCATCAAGGAACTAACTCGGCTTCCACAGCTACAGAGCCCTCCTCAGCCCTTACACTTCCCTTCCTGTATTATTTACAGATGCGTGTGTCTGTATATGTGCATGGTGTTTGCATGCATACGGTGTGTGGTTTGTGAGCAGGACTAGTATATATGTGGTGGGTCAGTGTGTGTGGATTGTCATTGCATGATTGTGATGTCCATGTAGTGTGGAGGTTGTGTGCGTGTTTATGGCATGCATGTATAAGCCTGTGTGTGTGTAATGTGTCTCTGTGTGTACATGGTGTGTCAGATGGTGTGCGTGTATCTGTGTGGGACTGTCGGTGTGTGTTTGTCATATGTATCTCTAGTGATATGTGTATGTTTATGAGAGTGGTATGTGTGAAGTGAGTATGTAGCTTGTCATGTGTATTCACACGGTAATTGTGGTGTGATGTATAGTGTGTGCGATGCGGGTTTCTGTGCTTGTCAGGCATGTGTGTGGATCGTGTATGTACCGTATACGAGTGGGTTGTACGGTGTGTGGCCAGGCTAGGCTATGTGGTACGTATGTGCAGTGTGTGTGGGAACCCAGTCTGACGTGATTCACCTCTGGGGACACTGAGACTGATTGCTGTCCCTCCTCTGCTGCTGTCCTGGACGAGAGCAGAAGCCTCACCAGGGACACTAGGTCTTGACAAAGCCGATGGTTGAGAAACCGTAGACGTCTAACTCCCGTGTAACCACTGAGGCACTGGGACCTGTCTGCACGTCTCTGGCTTTGAGCTCCTGCCCCAGCACTGGCCATTGTCCTAATGGCTGTGCTTCTCTGCCATCCCCTGGTCTTACAAACAACTCAATTTTCCCACTCATTATGAGCAGCTCCTGATGTCTCCTGCTGGCCCTCCCGCTGTCACCTCCCTGCCTCCCAGGACCCGGGCCATCACATCTGCTGCTCTGGATGGGTAGAAACCCAGGCCACGAGGTCTGTTGGTCCCATAACAGCTGTTGTCCTCTGTAGATTTCAAGAACAGTAGGAAAATAGTTGGTCATGACACCTATAGGTGGGAAATTGTGAATGTCAGTGGTTGAGCCCTGAGCATAACTTAGTGACCGACGTGGTGTTCCAGAGAGTAAGAGAATTCCCTAGCATTTTTCAAGGGCCACATGAGAGCCTTCACATGCCAAAATCATGCAGCGGACCACCTCTGCAGGAGCTGCAGAGATTGCAACGCCTGCTTGGCCCACATGAAGCTCAGCTCTCACTGTGCATTAGACAAGAAAAGACAAAAAGTCCATTGCTAGTTAGAAATGCAAAAGTTAAGGATTACCACCTCCTCCTGGACAAAAGAAGTAAGCTTTCCAGTATCCACCCAACCCTGAGGAGTTGACAGAGTGCTTTGGAATTTGGAGGTTGCATGAGCTCATTGCAGGGGAAAACAGTGGGCTGCATTAGGGGGGAAGGATCCTCCAACCTCCAGACCTGAGCACTCAAGGGCCCAGAAGGAAGCCAGCTTGGTGATTGCTGTCCAGGGCCCTTCATAAGAGGTTGGCTGTCTGCAGCTGAGGACTTCATGGGGACTGCCAGGACCCGCAGAAGCAGGAGAAGAGGCCTCTACCCTAGGCGTCCAGGGGCATCCAGGGAACAGAGAGCAGGCCTCAAGGCAGCTGCTGCCTGTCCTTGCCCCTCCTACCATGGGCACCTCAGAAGGACCAGAGGTATAAAGAGCTGGGGAAGAGAGGCCCACGTGCACTCACTGTGCCTCTCCAGCCCCTCAGTGGCCATGGGTGGGTACAGGTGGAGGATGGGGAGTCGCAGAATCCAGCAGGGCACAGGGCTACACTGAAGGGCTGGAAGGGACCATACAGCTGCAAGAGCTGTCCAGGTTCCTGCAGGCACACAATGCAGAGACTTTGGGTGATAGACAAATAGGGTGTCTTAATCCATTCTGTGTTGCTGTGACAGACTGGATAATTTATAAAGAAAAGAATTGTATTTCTCAGTATTCTGGAGGCTGGATCATGCAGCATCCAGTGAGGATCTCGTTGCTATATCTCCCCATGGTGGAAGGTGAGACAGAATGGGACCAGGAAGTGATCTTCTCATTGCGTTAGTCCCTGACCCTCCCTCTTGACCTAGGCACCATCCGCTTCCCTACACTGTTGCATTGGTGATTCAGTTTCCAACACATGGTTTTTAAGCCATAGCAGGTCCACTTCCTTTCCAACTCTGTTCCACAGGAAGGAGGCTGGGAAGGTATTTTGAATAACTAGGTTGCTAGCTGGCACTTGGGTTTCAGCTTTTGTCTTTGTAGAAACATCACATTCAAGCTTTCTCTCAGTCCAGTGGGGCCCTGTTTCATCTGACCACATTCACCTTAACCTTTGCTCACTGGCAGCCTCCTTGGATGTGTTTCTTTCTTGGGATAAACAGTGGTTTAAAGCACCAGTGGGGACAGATTTTAAATAAAGAGATTCATGCTTAGCAGAGGAGGATCTACAACTAGATATGGACATGTTTCCTGGTCTGTATTTAAGGTAACTTTGCCAGAATGAATATCTCAGTTCTAGACTTGCCTTTTCTAAAACAGGCTGCCTCCTTTGAGTCTGCAGCCTTGGGCTGGGGCAGACTTGCTCTCTCTAACCTGGCCTGTTGCTGCTCACTGTGTTTTCCAGTCAGCGGCATAAACAGTGTCTACTCTTTCTCTGCCTGCCAAGGTGCCTGCTCAGTGACTCCTAGCCACAGTCAGAAATCTTCAGCTTGCAGCTACAGGATCCTCCCAACTCCTGACCATTAAACAAGGCTTCCAGGATCCAAGGCTTAGGGGATTTCTTCTGGGTCATTTAATGGTGCAGCCTGGAAGAACAGGCAGGAGAGCTTGTGACAGTCTGCCTTTTCTCCCTCTCATGAGCTATGGACCATTGCAGACCCATGGCCAAACCCCACCCATCTCGGTCAGCACCTGGTACTGAGCTGTTTGGCACATGCTGGATGCTGGGCACACAGAGTGTATGCATGTCCCAGCACCATCTTCTGGGAAGGCAGAGGCAGAGCCTAACAGTCCACTGGAAAGCAGCTTTCAGGAGCAGTGTCTCCTATTCCTCCAAACACAGCTAAATGATATGCAATAAGACATTACTCCAGCCTTGTGAATCTTATTGCCATTCACAGTGTTTGTCTTCATTACAATTTAGAAAAAGCCATTTATTTAATAATAGTACTTTTTGACAAGTGACGTGTGTTTGTCTAGCCAACTCTCACTCTGATTGAAATACTCTAAATAGATTAATTCAATAGAGTCCTAGTTAGTGGGAATGTAATCATCTTTCCTGAAATTGTATCCCCATCGCATGCTTATCAAGTCTGCAGAGGTATTCCACAGCTGGCTCATGAGGGGAGGAAATGCAGGCTCAATCTCATTACCAGACTGAGAAGCAATCAATGCCTGGTGGCTCCTCTGGATCAGAGATTGGGTGGCAGTAAAATGGGCCTCTTAGGGAAGTATCTGCAAATTGAGCAGAGCTCACTTTGTCCTTGTGACTCTGACAAAAAATAATCAAATGGGAAATAATCCTGGCTTATTTTCCAAAGGTAATTTCCTATATTAGCTAAATAGATGCAAATTGCCTCCGGCGAGGGGTGCCATGATGATAGCCTCATCTATCCAGAGCCTTTTAATTTGGACCCCTGGCTTGCGCGGCACTGGGTGTGTAAGAGTGGCTCTCTGAAAGGAAGCAGCAAGGCCGTCCTCCCAGGGCCTTTCGTGACTTCTTTTTGTTCTCTCGGTAGCAGGTGCCTGTGCCGCCCCTCATTCCCATGTTCCACACCTGCATGCACCAGGCTTAGTTCTTCCAATGTTATTTCCTCCAAGGCTTTCTTCTGCTGTCTTTTCCCAAAAGAATTGCCTTTAACTTTCATACAGAGCCGGTAAGAATGAAAAGTAGTGCACCTATTATAGAAAACAGTATGGAGAGTCCTCAGAAACACTAGAAATAGAACTACCTGTGATCCACGATTGTGTACGTATCCAAATTGAAATCATTATGTTGAGAAGACACCTAAACACCATGTTTATATCAACATTATCCACAATAACCAATAAATAGAATCAACCTAAGTGTCCGTTAGTGAATTAATGGATAAAAATTAATGTCTATGTGTGTACACACAGAAAGAGACACACAAACACAGTGCTATATTATTCAGACATAGAGAAGAATGGAATCTAGGCCCAGAAAAACAAATACGAAAAGATCTCTTCCATATGTGGAGCTTCATAAGCTGATTTCTTAGAAGTAGAGTAGAGCCTGGGAGGGACATAAGGAAGGGATGGGGAAAGGATGGTTAATGAATCCAGGGGTGGAGCTGCATAGGAGGAAGACTTCTAATGTGTTACAGCAAGTCGGTTAACCGTAGCTGACACCAACTCACTGGATATTCAGGGTAACTACTAGAGAAGATTTTGAGTGTTTGCAGAAGAAAGAAATGATCAATGCTTGAGGTGATGGATGCGCTATGTACCCTGAATTGGTCATCACACAATGTATACGTGTCACAAGGTACCACACTGTACCCTCTAAATATGTACAATTATGTGTCAATAAAAGATCAAAAAATATTTTTAAAAAGAAAAAATACTTTCTCTGCAGTACATGTTTCATGAACCTCAAAAGCTGGTTGTTTTTTAGCTTCTGTTTAAACAATCTTAGATGTAAAGTGCAATGCCTTAGAAAATCGCTGTCTCTCAGGAAAAGGAGCCATCAGAGTTGGTACCCACCAGGAGGAACTTGCCCCCATGTCCTTTGTCTCCATTCCACATCCTACGTCCTACTGCATCCCTGAAGCATCAGTAGGAGCACAGGGGACCTTCTTGCCATGGACAGACAGCCAGTGCACCTTGTGGGCTATAAGTGACAACTGATTTTCCAAAGGAAAGAAAATTTTTTCTGGAGGGTACCATCACCCAAAAGATGTTCTGCCCCACATAGGCTGAAAGCAACTGGAAAGCAGCACTGTGCCTATAAACAACACTAATGTATTGAACTCATGAAAATCTAGGAGGGCAGATCTTATGGTACGTGTTCATATACCACTAAGAAAAAATTCTATTCCTTTATCAAAATGTACATCTGAAAAGGAGTTATAGTAATGTAAATCATATATTATTAAATCTGACACAATATTTTTTAAAAGGAAGTGAAAAATATTACAACTAGCATAGTGAAAGTTAAATGATCAGAATTACAATTTCAGTAGCTTCCTTTATTAAATTTCTCATACTGGTGTGACTGGTATACGTTTTATGTTGTTCTAATTTTCAGTTTTCTCAAAGTGAAACCTGAACCTTCTGCATTAATTTTTCCTTGGTTGTTCCTGGTGTTTGATGAATGAGGTCAGTCCTGAATCATTTTCTGTCTCTTCCTCTAAGTTTTCCTCGCTCATGTAAACACAGACAAACACATGCACATTGGCTTTCATCAGATTAACTCCCACATAGTGTACCATCGGACCATACATTTCATGAAGCGCAGTGGGCAGATTTCCAACCCAGTGCCTGTTGGCCCCCCATTCTTTTAATGGCTGCATCGTCATGAAGACAGTGGATGGAGCATAGCTGCTGCCATCTTTCAAGTTGCTTAAAAGAGCGCAGCAATAAACATTTGCGTACGTGTTCATTTTATTTCATTGCTCCTTTGCTGGCACTGTAAAAGTAAGTCCCTGACTTACGATCATTCAAGTTGAGAACTTTCACAGATACCAACAAACCTCGAGTTACAGATATCCGTGACAATAGCTCACGTGTTTGCCGCGCATTGTCACGTGGTGCTGCCATGTGCTCAGTGTACGGTGCGACAGTGCACAGTAGCTCAGCGCTCGATCAGAGCCAGGGTGTTCGAAAACAAGAGGGAGAGCAGTGGTGATGTGGAGGGGCTGCTGGAAAATGCAAAGTGACATACATTGTGTATCTATGTCAAAGATTGTGGAAGACGCACTCTGTCGGATTTGCGAAGGAATCTGACTTTATGAAATGTTCTCCCAGAGTGGAATGCATTCCTAAGTCAGGGACTTACTGTCTTTCTGACATATAATTCACAAATCAATATTTTCAAGCAATTAATATTTTAACAAATAATGCCATATTTTATCATGGTTTTGTAATACAGGCTGAATATCTCTCATCCAAAATGCTTGGGATACTAAGTATTTTGAATTTAAAATAGAGTTTGGAAAGTTCTCATATAAATAATGAGATATCTTGGGGATGGACCCAAGTCTTAGCCTGAAATGCATTTATATTGCATATAGCCTTTATATACATGGCCTGATGGTAATTTTACACAGTATTTTTATATCAACACAATACTTTTATTATGTTGTTGACTAAGACAAATGTTTCATTTTTGTTTCAAAATTTTTGATTAACATATATTGCACATTAATCACTATGATTTTAATGGGATTCAATGTGATAGTTCAGCACAGGCATTCAATGTGCACTGATCAAGTCTCACCTCCTTTTATCAACAGTCTACCTCTTTCCTCCTTGCGCGCAAACACACACACACACACACACACACACACACACTCTTCTCAACTTGTAATTACCTCTAGCCTACATTTAGTTCAATATTTTTTTAGCTTCCACATATGAAAGAAAATAATTTTGTGCTTGAAACAAAATTTTGTGATATGGAATTTTCCACTTGTGGCATCATGTCAACACTTAGAATGTTTTCAATTTTGCATCATTTCAGATTTTGTATTTTTGGAATCTGGATACAGTGTCCAAAAACAGTACATGAGAGACTTACTTTTCATGTCTTTTGTCAGCACTGGATATTTTGATACCTGGTCTGAAGGTAATGAAATCTGAAGTTGGGTTTTGGTTTTTTTAACATTGTCCCTATCTCATGAGAAAGGGAATCCCATTTGTCACTGTTTTTGTTTTCCTGACCTGTGGAGAATCTGCCCTCCCTCTGCCGTGTTCAGGAGCCAGCTACAGCTTCTTCAGCTGCTTGTCCCGATTCTCTGCCTCTGCTGATCCATCCTTGCTGGGTGGTCTTTCTCAGTCTTTCAAGCCTGACCTATGCACAGCTTTGATGCCGCTTAACTGAGGCTTCTTCTGGGTCTCCCTCGCCTTCTTCAAGTCTCTTATCAGAGAGAATCTTCAGATCGTGTCCAGTGCCAAGCCTGCCCTTCATTCTCTACCGCTTCACCCTTCTTCACCTCTCTAAACATTTCCCTGTCTTCCAGTTTGTCACCTGCCGTGGAATAGGCATCCAGTCAGCAGGGACCCTGCCACATTCCCTTGGCTCCTGAAGCACTCAGAGGGGTGCCAGTGATAATGAGATGTAAACAAAGAACAGACCAATAAATAAACCAAAATTCTGAGTTTCAAAGGAAACTCAGAGAAATCCCAACAGATCAGATAGGGGAAATTAAACAGAAATATCTATAATTATGGAAGAAACAGCAATGATGTTCATTTTAAAACTATAAAACATATGAGAAACTTAGAACAATATATCTGAAAAAGGGGGAACTATATATATGTGACTTTCTAGCAAAGAATAAATGCACGAGGTTGACCCAAGAATCAAAAAGTGCTGAGAGTCCAGTAGCAAAAGAAAACTAAATTAAATGGTTCAGAAAGAAATGCTATTCTAAGTAGTGTTAAGAAGATAGAAACAAAAGTGAACTTATTAATTTCTTTCACTGAAGGAGAAAAAAAAACATGGAAACTCAATCGGTGGTGTCAGAAGTTCGGATTCAGGTTATGATTTGAAAAGGGAGCGATGACAGTGGTTCCTGGGAGATCCTGGGGCTGCAGCACTCTGTGCTATCACAGAGTCCTCAGCGGGGTGGGGTCCGGGTGTTGTTGACCCTTGCAATGATGGAGAGAGTAAGAAGGGATATGAGGGGCTCCTGGGGCCTGCACTGGCCTTCGTCCTGACACTGTGTTTTAATATATTTTTGTTGCTGTAACAGAATACCTGAGACTGGGTAATTTACAAAGAACAAAATTTTATTCAGCTCAGAGTCCTGGAGGCAGGGAAGATTCAGACTGGAAGGCCACATTCAGAGAGAATTGTGCTCTTTCAACGAGTGGCAAAAGTTGGAAGGGCAAGTGGGTGCTCACAGAAGGAAAGAACGTGTAAGATGGTCTGGGGAGAAGCCATTAATCCATTCGGGGCCTCCTACTATTAGAAAGGCCCAAAGACACAGACACCTCTCTCTCACAGTGCCACCAGCCCCAGCACACGTTTAGGAAGGGACAAACGGTACCAAACCGTAGCACCAGGTAATCGGTGGTGTTAGGACTTGGAGGATGGTTAGTGTTGGAGGGGAACTTGACCAGGAGGCAAGTGGGCTCTTCTCTTATAAGGTAATACTGTTGGGAGTGAGATTTTGATCTCTCCTTGCATAAGGTAGTTACTAGGAGTCAGGAAGTGTGAGAGGCTTTCTGGATCTATAGTACCCTACCTTTTGACTAGAGTGTGAGCTATATGGACCTAATAAATTATGTGAATCCATGCAGCTGAGAACCTTTGTGATGTGTTCGTGCAGTTTACTTCAATAAAACACTACTAGTTGAAGGTCCTGTTCTATTCTTCATATTGTATGAGATTAATTGTATCAAACTTTTAAGAAACGAATGTTTATTATGCTAATTAAAATGAGAACATTGGAATAACATTTCATTCCAATGTTAAATTGTGCTATCCCACGATAGAGAAGATTTTCAAGTAACCTTTGGGCTTAAATGTGAAAGCCATGGCCCTCTGCAATCCATCAACCTGCTAAACCTGCAAGGAATCTAAATAATATGCCACAGGCAACCCTAGTCCAGCTGTTTATTCAAAATGGCATATTGCAACTCCAGAAATGATACAGCATTAGAATATCTTTCAAAATAACTTGTTAAAAGAACGTATTGAAAATTTAAAACCATTCATTCTTTATCCTATTTCAATAAAAATTCAAAGAGTGTATTAAAGTGAGAAATATTATGTGCCAGACAGACGAGTAACAGTCACTCCTTCAGTGACATATGGAAGAAATTAAAATAAACACCATGAATATTAGAAGTCAGAAATACCATTTCCAGATGATATGATCTTGTTTATAAACAAATAATGCATAAGATTAAAATGACTAAAGCAATATGGTTTTTGAAGCTTGAATGAAAATAAATAAGTAAAATTTAACAGCTTTTTTTGCATTACCAGTATTTAGTATAAAACTAGCAATAAATAACACCCCTTTACATCAGATCAAAAAAGGAGAGCAAAAGCACACTTACACACATGAAGAACATTTCTAACAATGAAAGCATGTGTCGTATGTGAAGAAAATTATTAACATTCTAATTTCAAGAGAGGCATGCACACCTAAAAAACAAGATATCTGATATTGCAAAGACGTCTGTCCTCCTATGAGTTATTTGGCATTAGAGCTACTTCCAACCAAACTTGGTTGGTGTAGACCTTTCAGTAGAATTGTGTCTCATTGGCCACTCTAACTGGAGGATGGCTGTTAATCTCAACAGTGAGCCAGAAGCACGGGACTGAGATGAAAGCTGAGCCCGGCCCTCACTGCAGACCCTCCTTCCAGCGGCCTGGAGAAACACTGGCGAGATGCTAGAGGAGCCAGTCGCGCAGTGAGCGCCCCTGTCCCTTTCACAGTGCGCATCACCTTGGGAGCCTGCGGCTGTGTGGCCCCGGGTGTGTTCAGGCAGCTGGACGAGGTGGACTTGTGGATCCCATGCAGGAGTCAGAAGGGTCTGCATTTCACACCTCTGCACTCGCCTGGAGACGAGGAGCTTGATTTTCCTAACTAACGAGGACTTAGGAGCCACTCAGCGAGGCACAGTGCCCATGAGTCTTACCCAGTCAGCACTAGGCAGGGATGAGCACCAGTGCTGGGTTCTTCCGTAGACAATGAAGTGTGGGCCACACCAGGCAGCCCAGTCTCCGTCTGCCTGAATGGAGCCCGTATGTATTCCACTTGATGGGATCAATGATCAAGGTCACTCTTCTGAGAACTACTAAAAAGAGTAAGGTATAATCACTCCTCGGCCTGGGTTTTCACATATTTACTAAAGGTATGAAACATCCATCGAGAAGTAAAATGTAAATAAACTCAAGCCAGAGGTCTCTGGTTGACTGTCTTCCCACCAACCTGGCTGCTGTCCCTCAAGGGAGAGCATGACTTGAGAACCTTCAGACAGTGCTGACTGATGTCCTCCATGGGGCACCATGCCGTAGACCTTCTTCGCATATTAAAAATGATGAGCTGGTTGTGAACACTCAGAAGCCAGGAGGTGTTGTGCAGTCCTCTGCATTTCTATGTGTTGTGAAAAGTAAAATGAACTGGTGACTCCAGGCAGATTTTTGTAGGCTGGGCACTGCCTTGGATAAGGTTGTCTGTAGAGGGCTGCATTGACCCCACCCCATCATTCCAGCTTACCCATGGCCCCCAAAGCCTCATGCTTTTCCAGAGATGGCTGAATCTAGAGTGTGTGATTGATTCAAGGTGGGGCCAGGGCCGAGGGCACTCGGATGAAGGGCTAAGGGTGAGAGTGCTACCTGCCCTAAGTAGTCCGAATAACATGAAAGGGGAGAAAGACAATGTCTAAGGCCCCTTGTTGCTTTTGCTGTCTTTCACCGCCGTGAACTGTGGCCCCTCTGCCACCCTGCCTTGGAGCCAATGGATTATGGACTGAAACCTCTACAAACTGTCAGCCAAATAAACTTCTCCCCATTTAACTTGGGATACTGGGTTTTTTCTCTCAGCAATGAGAGAACAGTAACTGAGACAGCCTCTCTCATTTATCTACCTTGCTTCTAAAGTTACTGCATGTGAAATTTTGCTTCTTGATGATAGCTTTCAAAACTGAATCTCCCTGGAAACTACATTTTTCTTTCCAAAACTAGGGCACATATATGCACACACTGAAAATAAAACAAAATAATATTTCCCAAGACTATGTATAACTCTTTTCAATATGTTCTTTTTTATTCTATTTCATTTTAAAAATGCTGGACATGATCTGTTACATGATTCCAATGGCTTGGTGTTTCAAAACACTGTTCTATATCATCACCCTATTATATTTTAAAAGGCTAATGCCCCTAGAGATTTAGTGAGTAATTTAATGTCTAGAGACCAAGGGAACAATAAGCTGAGGCTGTGAAACAGCCTATAAACTCCAATTCAAGGCCCTTGTATTGTAATAAAGAAGCTTTGAATGCTGGACTATTGAGGTGAGAAAACTCCAACTAAAGAGTCTTAAGGATGGCTGGAATGGTTTCTAAACAGCGGGCAAATGCTGTGTGGCCTAGCAGATGACCGAGGTCTTCAGTAGATCCTTGAGCATTGCACAGCCTCCAGTACACCTCTCAACCTCTGGCGCTGCTCTATCCCTACAGGAGTAAGCTCTAGGGGATTTATGTGATACTTGCTTTGGGAAAATAAAATTTGCCATAGCATCAGGGAAATTATGCTTGGACACTACCAACTGCAGGCAAGAAATTGATCATATTTACAAAAGTGACATTTATTGGTTTTCTTGCATATAAACAAAAGTAAATTTGGATCAGCTTCCTATTGCATCAATGCTTTTCTGTCTTCCCTCTAAATATTTCTCAAAGTAGGTCAAATGCAACACACAAGGAAGCTGTCACTTAACTCTCATCATGCAAAATAAAGACCACTTTCCTCTTGATAAGAGGCTCCTTGAGTGTAATTCTCCTCTGAGGCTGAGGCTGTCGACCTTCTGTACCCTATGCTGAGAGCACAGGGAGAGGATAGACACGACACGGGGGAAGTACTGGAAGGCGTCCCTCCAGGCTCATTGTGCTGGCACTGAGCTCACCCTGCTCTTCCCTCTAAGCGAACCAGGGTGGGAGGGCCTCCCAGAGAGCCCGACACAGAAGGAAGACATCTCAATATAGCATTTTGCACAAGGAAATGTAATTTTATAAGCACAACAAAACTACAGTGAGTATCAACTCAGTTATTACTGTGACCTGGAACACTAGGCACTTTATATAGTGTCTTAGTCAGCTGTGGCTGTTCTAGCAAAATTCCACTAAATGGCTGAAATAACCACTGCTCATTCCTCACGGTTCTGGAGGCTGAGGATCCCCACCCCTTAGGTGTCACATGGCTGCTTTCCTGCTGTGTGCTCAGCAGGTGAGGTGGTGAGAACAGGGGTGATTTCTTCTCTTTTTCTGAGGACACTGACCCTGTCATAGGGCTCCATACTCTTCACCTAATTACATCCCAAAGGCCCACCTCCTAATATCATCCGTTGAAGGCTGGGGTTCACCATGTGAATTTTGCTGGGGGACACAGACATTCAGTTTATAGCATATCATCACATGCAGTTCTTGGTACTGTGGTGCTGTGGGAAGGTAGGAATCTCATCTACATTCGGTACAGTTCACAGAAAAAGCCTGAGATTTGGAAAGGCCCTTACCTGCTTCATGTGGTCAGAGACTTACAGCATGTAAGTAAATGGCAGGGCTGAAGACAGGGCCTGTGATTGTTAGTTCTGGTGTTTTGGGAACATACATAAGGTTTTATTTTGAGAAATCCCTTGAGCTTTGAAATAGCTATTTAGTTTGCTAAATATAGATTTATTTTCGGTAGAATTAGAGGGCACTGAAGCCTGACTGGGAAGTCACTCAGCATTTACTTTTGTATTTGTTAAAGAATATTTTAAAGTAAATATTAGACTTTACATGGAGATATCTCTAACGTGCTTCTGTCAATCCATGTCACACAAAGTTAGCACAGAAATATTTAACAGAACAGAGCACTCAACCCATACACAATTTTACCAGTTATCTTTTTTATAATTGGTTTGGTTGAATCAGTATCAATTAAAGTATATACATTACATTTGGTTGAAATTTCATTCTATCATTATAGCTCCTTCTATTCTTATAGTCAGAAACTAGGCCACTTTGCCCATTGAGTTTCCCACATCCTGGATTTGGCTGACTAGGTTCTCATGGTGTCATGTAAAGTGTTCTGCTACCTCTCCTCTTTCCTCCAAAGTGGGTGTTCACACTAGAGCCCTGGTAGAATCAGGTTCAAGTCTTCTGACAAGAACGTGTTGTCTTAGTCACTTTCCTCCTTGCTGGGACAAAGTATGTGACACTACAACTTAAGGAAGTAGGTTTGTTCCGGCTCACAGTCTGTGGGTTTCAGAGTGTAGGAAATGCGCAGGGGCATGGTGGAGGAGACCTACTCATGGTATGGCAGACAAAAACCAGAGTGGCCAAAGGAGGAGCTGTGAAGAGAGCCAACCCCTTCCAGGCTGAGGCCCCCATGGCCTGCCCTGGATGACCAGCCCCACCTCCTTACAGCAAGCCAGCTGCTGCGGTGACCCCATAATCCAGTCACAGCCCAAACACAGGAGGTTTGGGGCATAGGTGTCCTGTGCACTCTGCCTGCCTCTGGGGAAGGAGGGAGGGTGTCTGGGCCCCTGTGTTGATCTCCTTTAAAGCAGAACTATCCCTGAGTCCTCCACACCCCAGAGGCGAGGGACTGATCTTAGTGCCTACTTCCCTCCTTCATTGCTTAGGGCCTTGTTTGTTTTTTTAAAAATCAGTGTTTAGCCTGAAATTCAGTCCATACTTGAAAGAGAGGAGATGCTTAATTCTTTCCTCTTACCAGATTTCGGTGTAGTTTGTCAGTACCAACCACCTTCCAGTTAGTTCTTCTGCTAAGTCCAAAATTGAGTGTCTATTTAGTGAGTGTGGGGTCCATTTTTTCTTCTGCTAATAATCTATTCGTAGTCTTTACTAATTTCATTTTCCTTTTGGATTTTTAGTCTTATTTTTCTTATAGTTAAATCATTCATTAGTCTTTTTCTGTGCTGTTAGGTATATTTTCCCCAATTGTTACTTGACAGTTTTATTTTGCTTGTAGGGTTCTTTATTATACTTTTGTCATGTTGTTTTTTATGCTGATAGTTTTATAAAGATAAATTAATTGCTTCTGGATTTTGAGTCATCTTAGAAAAGTTTTTCAAAACCAGTATTAATAATAACTCACATTTCTTTCATCTCTGTTTCTCTGTCTCTTAAATTTATATCTCTGATCCATTTGAAATGTATTCTTGTATATGGTTTAGAAATATAACCAAATTTATCTTTTTCTCAAATATTTTCCAGTGGTCATATCTCTTCCTTCATGCTACTTACTAAATCAAATTACTCCTTTCATCATGAGCCAAACCCAAGAGAATTTGCACCTGCCCTGTTTCTTTGCTCAGTCAAATACTTACACAATTGTGCTTAGTGTAGAGTCTTTATAATAGTTAATAACACACAAAAAGCTAGGCCCCCATTGTTTGTCTCCTGGACATGTGTATTATTCTTTCAAATAAAAAATTTATAATAAATTTCTCCAGGAACAGAAAAAATTAACACTATTGAAATCAAAATTTATAAGGAGAATCAACCTCTTTATGTTGTTGAATTTCCCTGTACAAGAACATGAAACGCTTTTCTAATTTTTAACTATTTTTGGTCCAGTAGTAACTTATAAACTTCCTTTCATAGAATTTGTATACTTTTAAGTTTATGCCAGGTATTTAATGATACATTTTTAAATTATTTCTTCTAGTTTTTGTATTAATTCTTTCTTTTTGTCTTTTGGATACTTTAAGCATATCTTCTTTCTAATTTGTGTACTTCTTCTGACTTTTATTTATTTTGCTAGGAATCTATTAAATAAAATATCTAATATAAAGATAATGGCAAAAATAATTGATATTAACTTATTTTAAATTTTTAAAGGAAGAGAAGTTTTCTTTATTCTTGTTAAGTTATTGGCTTTTAGGATCTCTAGTTATGAAACAGCCTTTAAATTCTAGCTTATCAAGTGTTTTTAACACAAACGTACAGTATACTGCATTTTTAAAAATTGGCATTTAACTTCAGTGGAAATGAATATAAGCCAGGTTATATTTATGGATTTCTTCTCTTTCATTCCTGTATGAACCTTATTAAGCTATAATATATTAAAAATAATGTGTGACTGATTCTATTAACTGACATTTTATGTGAGGTTTTGTATCAACATTTGCAACTGAGATTACTTCTCTTGTGCATTCATCGTCAGGTTTATATCAGTCTTGTTGTTCTATATAAAAATATAATTAGATAGTTGTCTTCCATTTTCTCCTCTCTGGACCAAGTGAAATAGCACCGGTCATACCTGATTGTTCCAGGTTTGGTAGAATTTCCTGTGTAACCACCTGAGCTGGGCGCTTTCTCTCACATGTTCTTTCTTTGCAAACTACTTTTCTGCTGTAAGACCTAAATTATTTTGAAAGAAAGTTTGAAACTCTACAGAAGGATAGAGATACTGCTGTCTTTGACAATTAGATTCTAAAAAGTGAATTTTTTTTTTTACAGGGGAACATGCTACTCATCTTGAAATAGTGTTCTTTTAATCTGATTGTGTTAGGAGGAACCTGACCTTCCTGACAGGTTGGATCAGCTACTGAGTCTGTAAATAGTCCATAAATCATTACTATTTTTACTTAATATACTAACTATTAAGTAGGTTAAGCTAGTTGTCCAGTTTTTACTTTTCTTTTGAATGCCTGGTTTTTTTGTATTTTCTTATTACTTTAGAAAAAAGAAATGATTTTCTTCACAGGCAGATAAAACAAGTCAAGTCAAAAATAAATAAGATTTATCTGATTCCCAAAATAACCTGCAGTTATATTTAAGATTGTGATTTCTCTGGGATACTTTAATGAATATTATTCACAAACTGATAATTTAGGTACCCAGTGTCAGGGATATGAGCAAACATGAAATAAATTAAGATATATATATCTATATATATCTATATATATATATATAGATATATATAGATATATGGTTAAACTCTTTTTGTCTGTCTTAGAGTTTTCTTAAAATTGCTTCTAACTTCAAAAATTAAAAACTGCTTTGCTGTCTGACATAGATAGGCTCTGGAGACAGGGGTCTTCCTCGCAGGAGTCAGGGACTGAGCCTGCAGACCAGATGCTCCCAGCACAGGGCAGCTTTGGGAGGACCACAGTCTGAGCCCAGGTGGACGGATGGACAGGACACAGAATCACCTTGGTGACATGGGACTTTATGTCCCTAGCCACAGGCATTTCTGTTGAGAAAGTTGGCAAGTAGCATTTGCTTGTTCTCCTCAATCTCTGTCTCTCTCTCTGTCTCTCTGTCTCTCTCTCTCTCTCTGTCTCTCTCTCTCTCTCTCTCTGTTTCTGTCTCTCTGTCTCTCTCTGTTCCCCCCCCATTATACGCACACAGCCACACACCCATGTGCACATATGTGCACATACACACCCATCAAGAACAAAGCTCGTGACCAGTAAATTAAGTACAAGAAGAAGCCTGCAGAAGAGCCCTGCGTGGTGCTGTGCACTTAGTCACAGCTACTTAAGAAGCTGTGGTGGGAGAGTTGCTTCATCCGGGAGTTCCATGCCAGCCTGAGCAACATACACCTATCTCAAAGAAAATAAATTAATAAACAAGTCATAAAACAATTACATAAATGTTGGGAATATTTACCTGAGCATATTTTAAGGAAGTATTATTTAACCATGAACACAAAGAAAAAAGTGATTGATGACTTTTATATAAACATTTTAAAGTTCAGTATGTCAAACATAAGACAAAAATGTCAGGTAAGAGGAAGCAAATGAGGCTGGGAACCCCTCTGTACTGATGCAGAATTCCCTACCAAGGGGCCTAGGTTTCAAAGTTTAATGGACAGATAAAGAGTAAGCATATCTGCCCTTGTTCCCCACCTTAAGGAGAAAGCATTGTATCTTCTCCATTCATACAAGGTGTTCTCGCTGGAAATATGGAGTACATGTCTTTAATTTGTTGAGAAGTTTCTGTTCTACTTCTAGTCTCCTGATAGCTTTTACCATGAACAGCTGTAGAATTTGGTCTGATACTTTTTCTCCAACTACTGACAGGATCATATGGCTTTTTCCTTTCCTCTGTCAAAATGATGACTTCTGGGGGTGGATCTTCCAATGCTGAACCAACACTGCCATCCCTATAACAAAACCACTTTCTACATACTGCCAGATCTGACTTCCAATAGTTTGCTTTGTTAAACAAATTTCTATCTATGTTCATTATTCAGTTTTAGGATTAGCACAATGTTGATTTCCTAAAATGAGGGGAGAAGTGTTCCTTCTTTTTTCTGCTTTAATTGTTTGATATAATTTATCAGTTAAAATGTTTATGAGCCTGCTGTTGTCATATAGGTAGGTTTTCAAGCTAGGAATATACTTTCTTTAATAGGTGCTATTCAAATTTTATATTTCCTCCAGAGTCAGTTTCATTAATTTGTCTTCCAAGGTACTTCTTAGAAGTTGTCAAATTTATTTCAAAAAAGATTTTTGTACTATGCTTTCTATATCCTTTTAAATTCTGTAAAATCTGTGGTAATGTCTCCTACATCTTGATATTGTAATTAAAAAATATATAATTGATATTGTGTAGCAGGAAGAAAAGGTCTAAAGGAGCAGGGGAAGTGGGAGGGGCAGAGGAAAGGAAAGAAGGGAAAAGAAAAAATATGAGAAAAGGAAAAAAATGGAAACAAAGTCTTTATAAATAGGGAGGGTGGAGGGGGTGAAGGGAGGGCAAGGGAAGGGGAAAAAAAAAGAACCAAGAGACTCATGTAAAGGTACAAGATCCCAATGATGAATGTAACTGTATTGTATACCTAAAATGTACCAATAAAGTTAATGGGGGAAAAAAAAAAAAGAATTCCCTACCAAGAAGTTGCAGTTCCTGTCCAGGGCTTCAGAAAGGCCCTACAAGTGGTGGTGTGGTTCCAGCTTCATTCACTTTTGTGAGATTCGCTCCCCTGGTGTAGGGACTCATTGTGGCTGTGGGGCCTTCTCAGGAGCAAGGAATGCTTTATAAAATGCCCCAAAGAACAAAGCTGTTTTGTTTTGGGTTTTTTAACTTAAATTTTAGGTACATTTTAGGTATACAATACGTTTACATTTATCTTTGGGTGCTTGTACCTGTACATGATGCATCTTTGTTCTTATTTTTTTCCCCATTACCTGTGCGCCCTTCACCCCCTCCACCCTTCCCTATTTACAAAGACTTTGTTTCCAATTTTTCCTTTTCTCATAATTTTTCCTTTCCATTCTTCCTTTTCCCCATCTCCTCCCACCACGACCTTTTCCTATTTCAAAGTATCAATTATTAGTTATTAATTCTCTTAATCCTTATTTACATTCTCAGTTTCTCACACTAGAAGAACAAAGCTGTTGATAGCAGATCTCGGGAACATATATGGCTAACTGAGTGTTTTGTATAGGACTGATAATCCTAATTAACGTTCTTTGGAAAGAACCAATAGTAGCCACATCTCCACAAAGACCAAAACAGTAGACAGTTTGTCTACTGCTCTTTCTGCTCTTGAGGAAAATAGATTTAATGGTAGGTGTACTCCATGACAGAATATGTTTTTTGTTTTGATCTTGTTTGGTTGTTTGTTTGTGGTACTAGGGATTGAACCCATGACCTTGAACATGCTGTACCTCTGAGCTATATCCCCTGCCCTACAATATGTATTTTTGAGGAAACTGTATGTTAAGGAACATGGATTTGGGGAACATAAAAATCTGAAGAACAAATGGAGACCAATACAGTACAGAGCTGAGGGGATGGACACTAGAGCTATACAGACTAAGAGGCTACGTTGGCCATTTCGGACGTACACTTTTCAATGTTTTTCTGCCCTAGTTTTCTCATCTGTGAAATGGGGACAAAAATGCCTGCAGCATTAAGGTCGTTGTAGGATTTCTGGTAGAGAGAACTTCGGAGTATCTCCTGAGGCACAAATGCAGTTATGGGCAGCGATATGATGATGGGGATCTTGATGGGGATGAAAATGGTAATGATTCTGGTGGTGGTGGTGGTGATAGTGAAGAAGATAACAGTGGTGATGTGATTGTGTTAGATTTTTTTGTCACTGGGACCAAATACTTAACATACACAACTTAAGAGAGGAAAGGTTTATTTTAGCTTACAGTTTCAGAGGTTTCAGTCCATGGTTGGTTGGCTCCAAGGCAGAGACGTCATCACGGAAGAGAGTATGGTAGGGGATGCTGCTCACCTCATGGAAGCCAGCAAACAGAGAGAGAAGCAAAGAGCCAGGGAGGAAGGATCTAGGAACAAGATGTACTCTTCACACTATGCCCCAATAACCTACTTTCACACCCGGGCCCCACCTCCTCATGGCTCATTCAGCTGTCGGCTCATTCAGCTCTCAGCTCATCAGTGCATTACTCCATTGATGAGGTTAGTGCACTTGGGATCCAGTCACCTCGCTAAGTCCCGCCTCTGAGCGTTACTGCATTGGGGATCAAGCCCACTAAACATGGGTCTTTAGTGGACACTTCATATTTAATCTATAACAGTGATGATGGCAAAGGTTGGAAGGAAAGGCCAAGCATTAAAGGAAATCTTGTGACTAATCATTGGCAGGCCACTAAATTATAATGAACTGAGGGTAAACGAAGGTGGGCAGGCTTAAAATGAAAATAAGCAACAAAAGAGTTATCAAGGACTTAATGGCTGCATGGTGCAGGGAATATAGCATCTACAAAATCAGTCCAGAATAATTACACAGAAAATAAACAAGAAGAAAAACAACAAGAACAAAAGACTCAGGAACAACACCCCTGGATTAGAGAGATATGATATCAGAGTTTTCACAATATTTTATCTAAAATGTCTGGTTCCCAACAAAAAGTGTGCCACATACATGTGGGGGGAAAGCCTGCAATGAAAATTATCATTGAGGAGTCCCAGATGTTGAATTAGAAAAAGGCTTTAAATCAGCTAGTTTAGATACATTCAAAGAACTACAGGAAATTATGGCTTAAAAAGTTAAAAGAAGTTAGAACAACTAGCTCTCACCAAATAAAAAATATATATCTATGAAAAGATAGACATTTGAATAAGAACCCAGTAGAAGTTCTGGAGTTGGAATATGCAATAAATGAAAGAAAAAAAAAAAAGCACTAGCTAGGCAGCGCAGTTTGAGCAGCAGAAGAGCGCATGCGCGAATCTAAGCTAGGACAATAGAGATTATCCAGTACAAGGAGCAAAATAGAAAATGGAGAGACGTGGACAGAAACTCATGCGCCTGTGGCACCTCATAAAGAGTACCACCATACACAAACACAACATGGAAAGCTTGGAGAAGAGCAGAGAAAGAGGGCCAAAATTGTTTGAAGAAAAAATGGCCAAAAATTTGATAAAAACAATATATCAATTCAAGAAGCCTAAGAAACTCCAGTGAACTTAAAATAATTGACACCTATGCAGTTATAGGTGTCAGATTCACAATGTTAAGTAAGGACAAAGAAACAGTTTTGAAAACAGCAGGACAAAAGAAATGTATCACTACCACAGAAGTCGCAACATAATGAACAGTTTATTACTCATCAGAAAACGTGGAGGCCATAAGACTGTTAGATGACCTCTTCAAAGCATTGAACAAAAATTATTGTCAACCAATCCCTCTACTCCCGGTAAAAATTTTCCTTCAAAGTTACAGAAGAGAGTAGCAAAAGACATACAACACCCACATAAAAACTTGCATGGACATCAACAGCAGCTTTATTAACAGCGGACAAAAGGTGGAAGAAACCAAGATGTCCTTCACTGTGTGAGTGGTTAAATAAAATGTGCCACACTCCAATAACAGAATATTATTTAGCACTAAAAGAATTGAGAATTCAGGCCATGAAAAACCATGGAGGAAACCTAAATGCATTTTACTAATAAACCAATCTGAAGTGTCCTCTTACTGTATGATTTCAGCTATATGACATTCCAGAAAGGCAAAACTATGGAGAAAGTAAACACATCAGTGATTCCCAGGAGTGGAGATGGGAGGGTGGGATAAATGTGAAACGAAGAGAATAAGGAGAGAATCTGGTATGACAGCGGTGGATAAAGATCATTACGCATTTGTCCAGGCCCACAGAACATACAGTACAACAAGAATGAACTCTGATGTGCACTATGCACTCTACAGTGATGTGTCAGTGTAGGTTCATCAGCTGTAAGAGATGCACTGCTCTGGTGAGGAATGTTGGTAGTGGGAAAGGTTATGCACGTGTGGGGACAGAGGTACATGGCCATCCTGAACCTTCCTTTCATTTCTCTGGGTACCCACAATTGCTCCAAAACATAACATCCATTTAAAAAAACAATTCTGGAGGACAGTGGTGATGGTTGCTCAACAGTGTGAATGTCTTTAATCAAGCAGACCTGTACATTTACAGGTGATTAAAATGAAAACTTTATGTTATATATATGTTACCACAATAAAAATTCCTTCAAGGAAACAATTAATGAGCCAGAGAATAGGAGAAAATATTTGCAAAAACATGTATCTGATAAAGAACTTGTACCCAAAATACATAAATACCTCTTAAAAGTCAACAATATGAAAACAAACCAATTAAAATATCAGCCAAAAATCAGAACAGGCATCTTACCAAGAAAACATACACATTGCCAACAAAACTATGATAGTATGCTGAATATTATTAGTTATTAGAGAAATGCAAATTAAAACAAGATACCACTTCACACCCACTATACTTATTACAGTGAAAAAGTCAGATACTCACAAGTGTTGAGTAGGATGTGGAGAACCTGAAACCCTCATACACTCCTGCTAGGCTCTGAAGGTACAATCACTTTGGAAAACAGTCTAGCAGTCCCTCAAAATGTAAGCATAGAATTACCCAAGGACACTACATGCATATGTTAACATGAAGTCTTCTACATAAATGTTCATAATAGCATTATTCATAACAATGAAAAAGTGGACTCAACCAAAATGTTTAACAGCTGGTGAATATACAAAATATACTGTACTATACAATGGAAGTATGTGGCAATAGATATAAATGAAGTGTCAAAAAGTGCTACAATATAAGTCAACCTTGAACACATTATTCTGAGTAAAAGAATTCTCTGAGCAATATATATATATATATATATATATATATATATATATGTTGTATTCTCAGAGTAAGAATAGTCTGAGCAATTACAGAATATTACATTATTCCAAAATAATGGAATATTCCACTTATATAAAATGTTCAGAACAGCAAAATCTAAAGAGACCAAAAATATATTAGTAGTTCCCTAGTCTAGGATTTCATTTTGGGGTAGTAAAGATTTTGTAAATTTAGACTGCTGATATTTTTTAATGTAAGAATACATTAAAAGAACACTTAAGTGTGCATATTAAATGTAAGAATTTTATGTATTGGAATTACATCTCAGTAGAGTTATTTTAAAACAAATCAAAAAGAAATGTAGCATAAGTACCCTTTCTAATTATGTCAGCCTGTTGAGAACATAAATCGAATGGGACTATGGCTAATAGCCAAGTAAAATGTTTCATGCGTTTATAGAAAAGCTTCAGGCTAAGTCTGTGTGCCTGGAGGTCAACACTGTCAAATTGGAGTAAAGATGGTGTCCCTGCTATGTTGATGACAATGTCATAAGGTAAAGGACAATCATAAAGCAGCCTGCATGCTTGTGATCTGTATCAGTCGTTGAGTGTCAAGGCAACAGTGTCAGGCAGAGAGGAGAGAACAATCAAAAGGACAGACTGTATTTAAGAGTTTTACAAATTGATCCACATGTTTACTTTTCAGTGTTCAACCACTTTATTAACATGCTTGCCAAAGCATGTGTGCATCGAAGCAGATTGTTTGACATTCAAGATAACTCATCAAGTGGTGTCAGGCATCATTGTCTATGTGGATCAGTACAGGCTAGTGGTGGCAGTGCTGCTGTGCTGGAGACTCCCGGGCACACAGGCCACTCTTGGGAGTGAGACACATCCTGTGGGGCCTACCTGGCTTCAGAGCCTGAAGATAGGAGAGTACAGAGAAGGCAGAGGCACCAGGTCAGCCCTCCAGCACAGAGTGAATGGTGTTGTCCCAAGCATGGTCAGAAGTGGGGATCTGGAAGTGTAAGTGCAGCTGGGGAAGCAGACACTTGGCCAATGTCTGGCTTAGGCGTAGCGAGTCATGAGGCAATGGTGCCAGCGTGGGTGGGGCCGAGGTACCAGTTGTGATGCCCCAACTGTAGACAGGTCACCACTGGGCCTCCAGCAGCAGAAGCACCAGGATCTTTCTTCCTGAAGTAATTAGCAACATGGGAACTGGTCTCTGAAAGGGGTCAGAGTTTGCTGATCAGAAGTGGGAATTGATATCAGAATAGCACTGTCTTAGTCAGTTGGCTGGTCCTGTCACAAAACACCTGAGGTTGAATAATTTATAAAGAAGATGAATTTATCTTCTAGTTCTAGAGGTCCAAGACCCTAGCCTCAACATTTGTTTGGCCTCTGGTAAGATCCTCGTGCTTCTTTAAATCATGGTGGAAAAGGGGAAACAAGTGGAAGGAGCACGTTGAAAGAAACAGCAGAGGGCACTCACTGTATAACAACCCGCTGTTGTGGTAATTAATCCTGTCCTTGATTCTGAATTTACTCCTGTGGAACCTAATCCCCTCCTGAGAGGATGAGCTCAGGCTCTCAAGAAGGACATTAATCTATTCATGAGGTTGTTGCTCCTGTACGCCCTACCAACCCCACACTAGGCAGCTGTTTTAAAGTTCCCACTGCCCCTCAGTACTGTTACACTGCGGGCCAAGCTTCCAGCACGTGGCCTTTGGAGGACACATCACATCCCAATCATAAAGACTCAGAGCCAGCTGATTTCTTGAGTCCTAGAGTGAAAACTTTATTAAATTCATCATTCCTGACATCTGGTTGCACTAACTTCTAGGGAAGGGGGAAGGTATGCTGAGTATGGGCCACAGTTACATCTGTATGAAAAGGACCTCATGTCTGGGAGTGAGATGCTGACAAGCTCCTCCCCTCTTGGAGGTGCAGCTGCAGATAAAATAATTTACTTTAGGGTAAAATAAATGGAGCCGGGGCCTCCTGCATGCTGCGTCCATCCAGATACTGGCAAGGCTTGCTGGTGATGAACATCTGCAGTGGGCTTAGGTAGCCTTTGCCCTTTTGTTTGTGGAGTTTCTACATCTCCAAAGGAAATTTTGGAGAACCAACATGGCCTAAGGTTTCAAGTCCTATTAATGATCAGAATTACAATTTTGACTTTAGTGATGTATGAACCTACATCTCTAAGTGATAATATTTGTTCTGTATTTCTAGATGGCTACCCCAAAGAAGAAATGATTTATAGATGGAGAAAAAATTCAGTTGAGGCAGCTGATCAGAAATCTTGGCGGCTCTATCAGTTTGACTTCATGGGCCTCAGAAACACCACAGAAATCGTGACAACATCTGCAGGTAAGAATGAACTTAGAGATACAACTCTCAAAAATAAAACACCTTTTCCTTTTCTTCTCCCTGAGGTCTAAAGCTACATATAGTCACACCACTGATGTAGAATTCTTTCATGTATATTCTTTTAATAATCACAATACAGCAACCATGATACACAGGTGATATTTAGAACAAAACAACTAATCCAAAAGTAAAAGTATTTTTTAAACATTTCCATTGGGATAAGGGAATAATTAGAATTAATTTATTTTTTAATGAAGATTACTCACTGCTGACTACATTTATATAAGCAAATTTCACTTATGGTGTGAGTTCTATAACTTCTCACATATAAAATAAGAATATTATGAAAATATTACTCAGAATTCACAAATAAAAAGAGCCAGTGTGAAATGTCCTTTGAATTCAGTTTCTAGCTTCTTCCTTTTCTTTTACCCCAAGGCTTATCTTACATTTTAAATTTCTTTTTCAACAAATTGAACACAATAATTAGCTACAAAACTTATTGTATTAAGTGATCGTTTGTGCACATAATAAAGCATCTAATTAGATTAGAAATGATGCTTTGTTACTATACTATAATGTATAAATATATTCTATCATGTATTAATATGTGAACGTTTTTCATTTTGTTTTATGTTTGTGTCTTTTTAAAATATCTATTCTTATGGTCTGCTCTTTTGCAAATGATTTTCCTTCAATGGTGTGGGGTAGAGATGGGGACTAGAATCAACATTTCTACACATCTTACCTTTTGTTAATATGTTTTGTTAAATTTCTGTAATTATTGCACTGATGACTACATTGAGATGTCAGTTTTTATAATTAATTATAAATATATTTAGATGACACTCCAAATTCTTGATAGAATTGCAAAACAAAGAGCCATTTATGCATCAAGAAGGACTCTGAAAAGTTACCTGATAAAATAAGAAAAGCAAAAGATTTCCTGTGGGTGTCGTGGAGGTAAAGTGAGAAATGGGATCTGTGTTCACATATTAAACAATGATAAGATTAAAAGAATGAAAGAGCATAATTTACCTAAATGAATGGAGGAGGCAGCATCAAGGGAAATGTTCTGGGAAAGCTTTGTCCCCACTCTGAGTCACCTGCATTAAAAATCTAATTCCACTTCCTGAGAGGCTGGAAAACACCAATGGACCCTGGCTGCCCATGAGGCTTACTAAGCAGGGAGGATTGATCTAGCATCTAAATGCCAGATGTGGAGATTCTCTTCCATTCGTGCTGTTCTCTGCATGAGAATGTTAAACAAGGAAATGTAAAGGCAAGTTGAACATGACTGGAACCAGGGTTTTGAAACTGTAAAAAAATACTAACCTTGGAAATTGACCAGCAGAAGGGGTTGAAGTGACCATGCTAAGTGTTATGATGGCTCACAGAGACATTCTAATGAATCTAAGTTCATACTCTTTGAATGTTTTACAACCATAACTTTTGTATGACTTGTATAATAACCAAAGCCCTCTTTTATATGATTATACATGTAAGGTAAACATCCTTTGGACGATTTTTTTAAATCCAGTTCGTGTGTTTGTGACTCAATTAATGCATGACTAACCATCAATGTGCCTGTAATCGCAACACTGACACAGCAGTTCTAACGGGAAGATAGCTCCCTGTTGTTGGCTGGACCTACACCATGTGAACCAAGAAATGGATTCATTAGTACTACAACATGTGTTTACAAAAGCAGTAAAGCATGCAATTAACTATTGATGCTAGTCAGACTCCCACTACTGTAACAAATATCTGAAATAATCAACTTCACAGCTAAGGGGTTTGTTTTGGCTTATGATTTCAGTCCACTATGAATCAGTTCCACAGTTTTGGGCCTGTGGTAGGGCAGCACATCATGGCAGAAGCATGGTAGAGCAAAACTTCTTTCTTTGTAACTGGGAAACAAAAGAGAAAGGAGGAAGGGACTGGGATTCCACTATTCCCTTCCATGGTAGGCTCCCAGGGACCTGAAGAGCTTCCACTGAGCCCACCTTTTACAGGTTCCTCCACAGACCAATAGCATCACTCTGGGGGATGGACCTCTAGCACATGGTCCTTGGGGAACATTCCAGGTGCAAATGAGAGCACTCTTTTAGGTTATCTTCTTGTTTGGTAATCATATTTTTAATGATGCCATGTCTCTAAGTATGAAAAACAAAAACAAAAAACGCTTTTCTTGCAAAAGTTTACCTACTGGTAATTGTCTTTCATAATCTTAATATCAACCCAATTTACATAGCTTTCCTGGTATAGAATACATTTCCTGCTAACATTCACAGCTTTAAAACATCTTTATAAGATCCCCCAAAGAGGCCTTATAAATGTCATTTGAATCTGGGGGTTCTGACACTACTTCTCACTAAGGCAATTCCCAGATAGCACCTTCCTCTCTGTTAGAAACTTAAAGTTCATATGATACATGTCCAGACCTGCCTGATCTGAAAACAAGGCGCTGGGAATTCATTACTACCCTAAAGCAGCTTCATGATAACTGTCTAACTTTGCCTTGTTGACAAATATTTTCATGATCTTTTTAAGTCAATAAGACATTGTTATGTTACCTGTTCTTTTATTCATTTATCCAAAGCCCAATTTGCAGAGGGAAAACTTACACCTCGTGTCATGATGAAGGCTTGCAAAAAGGAGCATCAAGGATGAACAAAATATTTTCTGTGTTTAACTGGGCAGCATTTCTGTTGAATGAAGTTAAAATGTGTTAGGAGAATGGTAGCTAGATCCCACAAACACAGGAAATCAGGCTGCACCTACAACTGGGGTAGGTTGTTTTGTATGTGTTTTTCTGGACAATTCCCACAAAAAGTAGGTTTCACCAGTTGAGACTGTATAATGAATATTCATGGGGTGCAATTGCTTGCTAAGCGTGGCTGCTTCTTTCACAAAGCAGATCGTGCTTGGTATTCTATTAACATTTTAGAAGCTCACTGTCTGATAAATTTATTTTTATAGACAAATGTTATTCCTTATTTTCAAGCTCCTCACATAAAATTATGGTGAAGGCAATAATATGTACAGTTGTCCCTTGATATCCTCAGGGAACTGGTTCCAGGTCCCCCACAGATGCTCAGATCCATCGGCACTCATGTCCTTCATGATATAGTATTTGCATACAATCCATGCATATCCTACTTTAAATCATCTCTGTATTATTTATAATACTGAATGCAGTGTAAATGCTATGCAAATAGGTGTTATCATTCAGTGTTTATACTATGTTGTTTGTTATACTGCACTATATTATATAAAACAGAGGTATCATTCAGTACAGATTGTCTCAGTCACTTTCCCATTGCAGCCCCAAATATCCAACACATGCAATTTAAAGATTTTGGCCCTTGGTTTCAGTCCATGGTTTGCTGGATCCAAAGCAAAAACACCATGGCAGACAGGCAGGGAGGAAAAATGCTTAGCCCATTAGAGCCAAGAAGCAAAGAGAGGGAACGGAGGAGCCCGGGACAAGAATACACCCTTCTAGGTTACACCTCCTGTGACCTGCCTCTTCTCATTAGGCCCCACTTCCTAAAAGTTATGAAACCTGAAAATTTCCTCCATCAGATTAATTGGTCCACCATCTTTAAATTCAGCTTCACACAATGTCTTATACATAGACAACATCCAAACAAGTTCCTTGCCAAAATTAATACTCGTGGCCTTAAGTCCAGGTTCCAATACAAGTCTCATTAGCACCTGGAACCTTCTGAGCCTGGTCTTTACTCTACATTCCTATCAGCATTCTGGGCTTCTGAATGCTGACTAGAATTGTCCATCAGTCTTGGTTGATACCATTCTAGGACTTTCCAGTTGGCATCTCCAAACCTTGTGAACTCCGCCCAGACACCAGTTCCAAAGGTGACTAAACCACATGGTCAGTTTCTTTCACAGCAATGTTCCTATTTTTCTAGTGCCAAAATCTGTCTCAGTCACCTTTCCTTCACTGGAACTTTCCCTCACTTTCTCTTCACTACAACTTCAAGAAGGAGAGATTTATTTTGGCTCACGGTTTCAATCCATGCTTAGCTGGCTCTAAGCATGGCGAAAGGTGCTCAATGTGGGGGAGCTAGGAAGCAGACAGAGTGAGAGCGGAGCCAGGAACAATAACACACAACAACAGGACTTCTCTTCCTCAGCCCGGTGACAGGGGCTCCCCCAGGCCGCTGCCCTGCCCCCGAAGCTCGGCAAGCTAAGCTGTGTTCTAGGCCGGAGGCCCCCATGCAGTTTATGTTGCCTTTTAGTTGTCAGAGAAAGCTTGCACTGCAGAAGTGGTATGTCCCACTCTCAGACAAAGAGAAGAAAAAGATCACAAGAGAGCTTGTCCAAACCGTTTCAGCAAGCAAACCTAAAATGCGCGGCTTCATTCAGTGGTGAGGTCTGAAGATTGTTTACAAAAGATACGCTGGTCTGTATTTTTGCTGTGCTACTGAGGATCAGGACAATGAACTAATTATGCTGGAAATAATTCATTATTACCTGGAATTACTTGACAAGTATTTTGGCAGTGCGTGTGAACTTGATATCATCTTTAATTTTGAGAAGGCCTATTTTATTTTGGATGAATTTCTTTTGGGAGGAGAAGTTCAGGAAACATCCAAGAAAAATGACTTTAAAGCAGTCGAACAGGCCGATCTACTACAGGAGAACAGAATACATATCACAGCAGGAGTTTCGATGGGTGGTCTAAGAAAAAAACATACTAGAATACATGCTGGAGTGCTGACATGCATCAAAAAGTAGTAGGATATATGAATTCAGTTTACAACTATAATTTTGTTGTTTGTTTATTTTAGCATTACTTAGAAAGCCTAAATTACATCAAACCCCAAGGGATAGTCCCAATTACTTTATTAAACTGATACTTTCATGGAGAATTTTGCTCTGATAGTGATCGGTCACTGGGGCTTGTAATTTATTTTCCACAGAGAATATTAAAATAGGTTTAGAGGTTCACAAACAAAAAGGTATTCATTAAATACTGTGATTTGCTAATACCGTTGGTGATGTAGAATTTCCCTATGAAAACAAAAGCTTCTGCTTTTGGAAATGAATTGGGGGTAGTTTGTTATTAATATTTATTTTAATTGCTTGCTGTTTAATTTAACTGCTATTTTGAGTGGAGAAAAAAGGGTAGCTATCTCCTTAAAGTGTTTATGCCTGGATTTTACCCTCAGATAGTCCTGTATTTAATGGTTGTATAAATGTAGGAATCTGTTATTTTGGGAGGGACAGTTTATGTGCTTTAGTAGGCAAATATCTCAGAGTTAGAGCTTGAATAAATATAAAACGGAATATACAGAATTTTCCATGTAATTTCAGGAAATTGGGCCAGGGGCAGACAGGATCAGTTTACACCCCACTTCAGGTTACCTGTTTTTCCTTGTTGATGTGAGAAACATCTTGTGAGATAAATTCGTAGGCATACGCATTTAACAATTTTGTTTGGAGAGTTCTCTAAAGCCTAATTTGAGGATTTTTTTTTTAAATTAATATATGTAGTTTCAAAGTCATATTCATTGGACTTACTGTTTTGTAGCTAAGTGAACAATTAAAAGCCTCTATTATTACTGAAAATATCATATGTATGACTACTTCCATTTTTCTCTTGGAAGATTTTCTTCTGGGATCCCCTACTTCATGTGATAAAATCCTGATGAACTTAAGACACTGGTAGAAGAATTTATTCTGTTTTTTCAGTTAACGCAGCACTGACTAGGTGACTTAAATTGAAAATCTTTTCAGAGTATTGTAAATACAAATAGGATTTTGGGGGGTGTAGGTGACCACCTTGTTTGCCACTGTATAAAGTTATACAAGATAAATCGAACTTCTGGGAATTGAGAAGTTACATCTTCAGCCATAAACCAAAGAACAAAAGCAACAAAAACTTAAGTTTTAGTTAAAACTAAACATTCTAGAAATCTGACTGTGCCTGTACCGGTTTATGTACTGCATGTAAGAATATATGCATTTCTCTTGTAGCCAAGTCATGAATATTGTAATGTCCCTGTGTACTAAATGACTACTCATCAAGTATGCAGAATTTCCCAAAGGAAATAGAGAGCTGGCATACTTATGAAAGAAAACATCCTCAGAACGGTGACTGGCTATCCTGTAAAATAATCATAGAACATTTCAGAACTAATATCTTGACGATTGATTTTCTTTCCTATTTTCAGTCTATATGTAATTTTTTAATATGTGATCTTGAAACAGCTTATTCCTGTCCACAACTGATTTAATTTCTTCCTGACAACATATGTCCTATGTACTTTTATCTTAGACACATACATACACATCTGTGATCAATCTTAAAAGAGAAAAACACGGCAATCATTACTGAGAGTGGCTTGTTGTTCAACTGTTGGAGAAAACAACTATATCTATCTTATAGTCTACATGAGTTGATGTTATTTAGTGCTTTGTTAACTATAGTTTTATATATCTGAATACTAAAACCTTTAACATTGATCACTATTGTGTATGCTTTTAATAAAACTTGTAGTATACTTTATTGTAAAAGAAAAAGTGCCAAATAACTCATTGTTTATATTTACAGAATTTAAGACCTGAGTTAAGTAAGTTGTCATTAAAAGTGACTTCAGAAGATACTCAAACTGGTTTAACCACTGCTAGATCTACAAAACTGTGTTGTGAACAAACTTAGTGTTAGCCAGGTATACAAATCAGTTATTTCCATTCTTAGCCTTATTGCTGCAAGACTGTACATTTGAAGCACTGGGAAACACTGGTCTTTCATTTCCCTTTTCCCCCTCCATTCTTCCCCCTACCCTGCAGTATGTTGTCATCTGGTTTTAATGCTGCATAAATATGCATTGTCTCATGCCTGTTTGCTTTGGATGCTGTGTGCTGAATTGTAACAAAATGTTGATTGTTTTGTTATCTGTATACAGCTGCTCACTTTAAATCAGTAGATTCTGAAATAGCTTTTCTTGCATGTCTAAAATAAAGTATTGCATGTAAAGGAAAAAGAATACACCCTTCCATGTTATGCCCCCATAACCCACCTCTTCCGACCAGCCCCCACCTCTTAACAGCACATTCAGTTTCAACTCAACAGTAGATGAGCAGAGCACCTCTGTGATCCATTCGTCTGACAGAAGCCCCACCTGTGAGAGTTTCGGGGAACATTCTTAATCTAAAACATAGCTCGGGCACAGCACTCTTCCAAGTAGTTTTGATCAGCATATTTGTGATGACATTGATCCTGCTGATACAGAGGGCCAACTGCAGACATAATCTCCTTCTTCCAAGAAGATGAAAGCATTGGCAGCACTACTGATTCACAATCATTGGAAAGTTTGAAGAGGATGTATATTATTATTCCATGTTACTAATTTTTCGTACATAATTCTACTAGAGAACTCATTCTTCAAATGGAAAAGCACTGGAAGTTCCAGAATTCTGAGCCTTTGGGTGCATTAATGGCATCAAGTCCTTTGGGGTGGATTGCCTTCATGGTCACCTCCTGTCATCATCTCCACTGTCATCACTCTGTGCTGTCTTTTGGACATGACCCTAGAAACTGCTTTTATTTGGCTGGTCCTGCCTTTCTCTGTGAGGATAAAAATTATTTACATTCTTGTCAACTCCAAAGGATGGGTACAGAGATACCACTGCTCTGCTGAAGACCAAAGCCAGAAGTGTGTCTTTAAGCATCTAGAGAAAAAAGACACACTACCTTCCCAGGCGCAGAATTAATACAAATGCCTGATTTTCACCAGGAATCATGGTAACCAAAAGACAGTGGAATTCAGAATGTGAAAAGAAACAAAGAAGTTTATTTCATGTCCAACAAGATACCCAATAAAAAAAGCAATATAATGTTTTCAGACTAAAGGAAACCAGGGAGAGAGAGCTTGATTACGTGATCTCTACAGCCTACAGGTTTTCCCTCTTGTTGAAAGCCTTTGAGGTGTTTACATACTAATCCATTTCTTTGCCATATCAAGGCAGCCCAAAATGCTCATCTGAACTTGAGTCCATTACCTAAAATAATGTGAGCAGGACACACAGCATTTTTTCTTCTAGGTGTCATGCCATCCACCACAAGCTTTGTGAGATGGAGCCAGAGAGGTGTGAAGCTTGTTTTGCAGTGGGCACAGTTATGACAAGCCTGGTTGTATGAGGCAGGCTCAGAGGGTCCCCGGCAGTGGCTCTGTACAGGAGAGTCCTCCAAAAGACCCCTGACATCTGATGATGAGATCAAGGCAGAAGCCTGAGGCCCAAGATTAACTGCAGTAGTAATTTTTCTCCTGGAGCCTTTGTCCTTGCAAGGCCCCCAGAGGCTCCCCGAGAGAGCTGAGTTATTACAGTCAAAGGCCCAGGAGAAAGCTGCTCTTCCATGGCCTGAGCAAACCCTGCGCAGCTTGATGTACACATCTGATATATTTGAAGTTGATTTCAAGCTTTAAATTTGGCAGCTACTGTAAGTTATTGCTGTAAAATCCAAAAATCATTCTGTGTAAGAAGTTTTAGATCATATCCATGTTCAATACTCCAGCTAATATTTAAAAAGTATTACCTTGATCCATCACAAAGAACAAGCGCAGAGGGGAGGAACTGGGGCGCTGGGGTGACACCATCCTGTGTGTGACTGGATGCATCTCCAGCACCTGCTTTGCGGCCTCAGGCAGTGCCTGTGACCCATCTGCTCTCTGTTTTCTCCTTCATGTAGCTGTTGTGCACTTGTGTGGACTAATGTGTGCACTAATGTGTGCCAAGTGCTTAATCACCACCCATAAATAGAAATATATATATTATTATTCCCTTAATGTACTTCCTGCAAGGGAGAATTGAGATATTTACATATTGGCTCTCTTTGGTCAATAGTCATTATATCAGAGGCTAGCATTTTATTCACTGGGATATGTTTCAACAGGCAACTAAAATGAAATTTAGATCTTGACTGTGAATAGAAATGTATGTTTAAAATAGCTCCTGTAGAAGAAAATCTAAAAGTGGTTTCTTCTTGACTTTTTATCATATTTGTCTGAATTCAGTCTGGGTAATAAATCAGTCTGGGTTTTAGAGTCATCGTTCTAAAAGTAGCGACAGTATCTTTGTTCCCAAGATTGAGTAAAAACCCTTTCAAGCCCGTTGTGAATCATGCTCCATCTCTAATTCAGAGAGGAAATGTGGGAAAACTTCAGCTTGGTCTAATGAATCACTTGGAAACTTGAAATCACATCTGGATATACCTGTTCTTTTAAAGTCATATTTAATCAATTCCTTCTGCTGTGGGACCTTAAGTATAACATTTATATATTAGAGCATTTTAGGGTTATCATTTGGTTCTCACTATACACTTTGAGAAAGGTAGGTTGCATCAGTATTTTTATTCACAGATGAAGTACTGAATCTGAGAAGATTTCAGGCAGGGCCTATAACAACACACCCAGTATTGCTACACCTGAGTTTAGCCTCTTGTTTCGGGACTAATATTTCCATGACACCACCGCTAGAGAGAGTGAACTTTATTCCTGAAGCTGACCCTACTTTTCAGCAGGTCTTTTCTCTAGTCCAGTGTTGGACTGTCACTGGTATAATCATTGGCATGGATGACATTTGATGTTTTTTCCATTATGGAGTTGCTTCCAGTTGTTCCATCAGAAGAAATGTCTTAAATCCTTACACTGACATGAAGAGTATGATCATTTAGTTATTGCTCTAGTTTGGGTCTGTATCACAAAGCTCTATATGTTAAAGGATTGGGCCCCAAGGAGTTGCTGTGGGGCGGTAATAGGACCTTTGAGAGATGGGGCCTCCTGGAAGATCTTTATCTCACTGGTAGAGTGTTCCTGAAGGAGATCACCGGCCCCAGCCGTTTCCTTTCTTTTGTTCCCTGGGCATTAGGTGAAGAGTTTTTCTCTACCACACACTGCCACCATGATGTGCTGCTTCACAGACCCAAAGCAAGAGGGCCAGGCAAATACAAACTGGAAGCTTTAAACTGTTGGCCAGGATAAACCTTTTCTATTTACTAGTCGATTATCTCTGGTATTTGTCATAGTAATGGAAAGCTGACCACTATATTTATCTGTAAAATTAATTACATTATTAGTGAGATTTAAGGCTCTGGCAAGTATTTCTGTAAAATAGTCCCATTGTTGAGATACTCTCAAGCATTCCTTACTTTACGTATGCTTTTGATGATAGTGCAATCCTTAGGTTGTTAGGCTACTGTCTCCTTATACATGGCAAACAGACATAAAGGTATCTTTACTCATGAAAACCAATGTCAAGTAATCCTGGGACTGGCTTCAAGGTAGCTATAGAGTGCTTCTATTGAGTGCAACATTCTAGAATGTTCGAGGAGAGACCCTCTCCGGGTAAAAGTACAACAACCCCTGCAGTCTCACCTGAAGCACAGTCCTTCCACACCCTCCCAACTAACCCAGTTAACTTTTAGGCATTCCTGGTCTCTTAAGCACTGATACCATTTCTCCAGGAAGCCACTTTTGAGAACTTCACTCCTCTATCAAAGCTGAGGTTAAGTAGACAGCCGTTTTCTTCAGTGATTCCCTGATGTTTCCCCATGAAGACACTTAAAACATTGCACTGTGTTGTAAAGAGGACGGACATACAATACCGAAGTTGAGAATGTGAACTCTGCAGCCGTCCTACCTGGGTTTTGAGTCCAAGCCTCCCAGCACTCACAGTCATGCCATCTTGGTTATATTATCTTACCTGTCTGACACTCAGCTTCCTCTTCTGCAGAGTGGGGGTGTCCATACTAATGCCCACCTCATAGACAAGGACTGGTCACGGTATACGCTTGAAAGCAGCCAGGAATCACTGCCTGGCATTAATTTTATGTTTCCCAGTAGATTCACCAATTGGAATCCCAAAGAATCTAGTAAAATTATTAGCTCAAATAAAATACTTGAATATTTGGAAGAGAAAACAATGCAAATGAGTCTAAAAGATAAATATATAACTTTGAAAACATATAGTTGGCAGAAAAATTAATGCAGGGTGGGGACATTAAGAAATGTTTTGACATTTTAGTAGTGTTACTTGACCTCTGTTCATAATGTCACGATTTAAAATATAGTCGAGGGATACTTTTTTCTACTTTGTACTTGGCAGATAAAAGCTAATTTTGACATGTGAATGCAAATGTAAGAACCAAAATTTATGAAAGAGACAAAACAGAGTAACTTTAGTATTTTGATATATGTTTATAGACCCACGTAGGCATGTAATTTACCATATTATTGTGTTCTCTGAAAACAGTGCTTTCTGCAGAATCCATATAGCCTTTTGGCTAGATGCTTAGTTGGGGAATTAATTCCTTAGGGGTCCCTTGGAAAGTCAGGAACTTAAATATTAAGTAGTTAATGCCCATCCAACTCACCTGTCTTCCATTTTTATCTTAATTAGTATAGAATATGGGCAGATATTTCTCTATTTCCCAAGATGACTGGACTTCCCCTTGCCAGTATCCCTCTTCCTGCACAACAGTGAAACATTATTAGCAGAGTAGGTCATCAGTCAGATCACCTGGGCAACAATCCTCTTTGTCCAGTGACACTTAGTTCTGTTTCTACTGGCTGTCACTCATCAGACGCTTCTTTGCAAGAAATGTGAGGGTAGACCAGATAGTTCCTTGGACAGTAACTCTACCCTGCTCCAGTTCTCACTTCACTCACAGCTCTTAAGAAGAGGAGGAAAGCTGCTGCAGCCCTAGGGCTCTCCTGTCACTTCCTGTTCCTTCATCTCACCCTTGCCTCATCCTTGCATCTGTCCACAGGACCACTGAAGAAGCCAGTTGTCAGAGTCAAACTCCTTGGATTTAATAGTTCACCTTCTTTTGACTTGAGGAGACCCAATTTATCAGACCCCTGGAGTTCCAGCAGAAGTGCAGTCATTTTCCACCAGCCTGCCCTTGGCTCTAGCCTGCTCACACTCTGCTTGGTTGTTCTGGTGCTGAGATACTCATGCTGCTCTAGATGGAGCACACACATGACCCTAGGCCCTGTGGGTCCGAGTGACATAGTGTCAGGCCCATACCTCAAACCATACCACAGATAACCTGGGGCATGATTCTCATAGAACACATAAACACTTACCACTTAACCTGCTTATTCATCCTACAAAAGAACGTAATTCAAGAAATGCAAATTAAAAAAATAGATTCTGTCTTACTCTAGAAACTATCTACATCATCAAGAAATAAAATAATAACAAATGCTAAGGAAGCTGCAGGAGGAAAGAGGAACCCTTTTCATTGTTGGTGGGAGTGTAAACTAGGATAACCACTATGGAAATCAGTGTGGAGGTTCCTAAAAAAACTAGAAATAGAAATTCCATTCAACCAACCTAGCTGTCCTTCTGCTAGGTATCTTCTGGAAAGAGTTCAAGACATCGTATTACAGGGATACGTGCATATCCATGTTTATAGCAGCACAATTCATAATAGCTAGGTCTTGGAAGTGGCCTATATGTCCATCAATAGATGATTGAATTTTTTTAAATGTGGTATTTACACACAATGGAGTACTCCAGTGCCAGAAAGAAGGGTAAACTTGAGTCCTTTGTGGGAAAATGCATGTACCTTTGGGCCATAATGTTAAATGAAATCAGACACACAAGCTTAAATATCACATGATTACTCCTATATGAGAAACCCAGAATATAAATCAAAAACAAACTAAAAGGTAGACCGTACAAAACAAGGAGATAGGAAAAGCATCGAGAAAAAAGTATCACTGAGGTAAGAATTTCAGGGACATTTAGGAGTTATTCTGTTATTCCCTGTATTCTCATTTCCAGTGTGTGGGCATTGATGGCGATTTCTGTACTTACAAATTTTCTTCTTACTGCTGTACATGACAAAACCACTGTTACTTTGTTCTTTAAGATATTTTGTAGCAGTGTCGTATATTATTTGTATAATTTTGTTTTTCAAAGCCTTGCTATAAAACTGTGCAGGAGGAATTCATTGCTCTTTTATCCAAAGCCTTTGTTATATCAATAAGTAAAGCTCTAGAGGTTTGGACTTTACACAGAATTGCATAACGTCATGAGTAGTCCATTTGTCAGGACTAATTATGCTGAACTTAGAACAAAATTTCTTTTTTAAAAAATAGCTAGCAATCCCACAATTTTAATGAGGACTTAGACATGCAGACTTTACTATAAATTCAAAATAGTGCCCTAAGTATGTGTTAAGTAGAAAGGGCACATTCCTCCAGCTTATTTTTCTTCTTCAGTACAGTCATAGATAAAAGGAGTTTCTTTTCAAAACCATGCTTTGGTCTTGCTTTAAGTCAATCTTGGAAAGGATCTGAATTTGGTATGAACTTAGCACTGTTGGCTCCTAGAATATCATGAGCAGATTAACCATCCTGGAGCCCGTGGTGAGCCTTTACACCACACCATCCACACTGGGCTGAGGGTGAGGGGTGAGTCCAGCATCAACAGACCAGTTAAATTGGAATGACCCATCCTCAGCCCTTCCTAACGCAGGGCTTCTTTTTCTTTCTGCCATTTTTATTAAAGTGGACACTAGAATGTTTTCTAGGGAGTGAACCTTCAAAACAACACTTGATTCAATGGAATGATAATTGTTTGTTTTATAAATACATTTGTTTTCCTGATGTAGAACAGCTATTTCTTCAAGACATATATTCATATTGTTTTTGTGTTGATGAAGGACCTCTGAAGAAAATACAACTGTGCATTTATCTCAGGCCTGTCAAGCAGTTGTCTGATACCACACCTGCTATTTGAAGTGTCTATCATCCATGAGATTCTTCGTCTTCAATACGTAAACTGTTCAACAGCCCCCAAGAAAAAGAGCAAACTGTATTGAATGAGAATAGTAAAGATGAATTGGTTATTTTGAACTAAGAAAACGCATAATATAATGCTAGGTAGGAAATAGTTGTATTAAATCTTCTGTTACCCTTTATGTGTGGGTGTACACTGAATCAAATATAACAAAATCATTCTGGTAGTTTTTCTATGAATAGTTTTCCTTTTCTTCTTAAATTATTAGTGCATACTTCAAGTGAGTTTTAAAATGTTTTAACTTAAAAACCACAGGAAGATATATAGAAGAAAATAAGAAAACTCTGTTCTTCCTCAAGTGTAAATATCCTGGTATACAGTGCATGTTCCCAATGTTTTGTTTTATTGAGAGACATCCTCTTTTTATACAATAGATTTGATCCCATATGTTAAAAAGCTAAAAAGTGGAGAAAAGTACAAAGACGAAAATTGCAAAAATGACTTACATTGTATCTTCTAGTGAAAACCACAGTTAATATCGAGCAGATAAGAATACTAACATCATCAAAATGGCCGTATTACCAAAAATGATATACAGATTTAACAAAATCCCCATCAAAAAGCAGCAGCTTTTTTTACTGAACTAGAAGAAATAACGACACATTTACATGGGACCAGAAGAGAGGCCCGGACTAGCCAGAGCAGTTCTTATCCTGCACCAGCCCTGTCTTCTAGCTCTGACCCTCTCCCCACTGCTCATTTCTGTACATTCATTTGTGTCCCTTTATATCCTGATTTCCATTTGAAACCTTTTCATGGGCTAATTCTTACCAGAATTGTAATTCATGCTTTGTACTGCTGGTTAGTCCTCCCAGCTGTTAATGTCTTCTAAGCGTGCTGATCATCTTATCATTTAAGCCCCTTACCTGTTCAATTACATCATCTCTGAGCTCACTGAGCATCTTATTGATCCACTTTTTTTTGGTTTCTTCTTTTATCCCTTTACACATTTAACATTTTCTTTTTTCTTTTTCTTTTTTTCTTTCCTTTTTTCCTTTGCTTTATTGAGAGACAAGGTCTCACTATGCAGTTCATTCTGGCCTTGAACTGACTGCATAGCCCAGGCTGGCCTTGAACTCATGACAGTTGTCCTGCCTCAGCCTCCCCAGTGCTGGGATTACAGGCATACACCACCTTGCCCAACCCTTTATACATTTTAGCCATTTTGCTTTTTACCTCCTCCCCAAAAGTGCCTATTGGATCATCTTTGGTCAAGTTACTTGAAGACTTATTGCCTGCTTTCTCATGTTTCTGTTGGGGTGTGTGTGCTGAGTGGAGTGCTGAATATCCAATTCGAATGGAAAGACTCTGTTGGTAGTGTGAAGCTCTCTTTAGTTAGTGTCTACTTTCCAGTGATGTAATCTTGGCTTTGGTTGTGCTTTCATATTAATAGACCTCTTCAACCTACCCAGCTTAGTAGGAGCCTGGTCACTGTGTTGTTAAGGAGAAAATCCTTACCTTGACCCCAACATCCACAGACCCGACCACATACATGGACAACTGTACGTCATGTGCACCAAAACTCATTTTACTGATTTTACCCTTTTTTGGTAACCCATAAAGCCTGTGATATACTACAACTGACAGGTAGGTTGGGATGTGGCAGGGGGTGAGGGAGGATGAAGAGAAAAAGGAAGCGGATAGATCAGGAAGAAGAGAAAGAGAAAAAGGAGCTAACCAAGAAGAGAGGAGCTCAGACTCTGCTGATATTATTGCTTTTGTCACTGGAGTAGAGGCTGATGAAGAAGAGGATTGGAAAGGTATCTGGAGGAAGGCAGGAGGGAGTCCGGGGGAGGGATGTGTAGCTGGAGGTGGAAGACAGCAGTGAGATTGGGAACAGTCAAATGCTGGAAGTAAGCTTGTATCTGAACTCTCTGTCCACAGTTTTGACAGGGTGACCCTGGCAAAGCCCCACGGACAGCCTTGTGCACTAAGCTATTTTGTCGATTTTTAGAGCTATACTCACGTGGGCCATCCTGTCTCTTCTGCTGGACTGATGAGAGCAGCCTCACTCAGAAGTGGCCTGTGTAGAACTGGTGTTCATTCTTTTTCAAACATTTGGTAGAATTCTCTGAGACATAAACTGGGACTGAGAATTTCTTTGTGGAGAATTTTTAAATTATGAATTTAATTTGCTTAGTGGTTATAGGACTGTTCAAATGATTTATTTCACATTGGGTGAGTATGATAGCTTGCAGTTTCCTAGAAATTGGTTTATTTCATCTAAATGGTCACACGTATGTTTGAGAAACTGTTTGTAGAATTCCCTAATTGTCCCACTGAAACCCCCCAAGGCTGTGGTCTCCTGCTGGATCCCTGGTCCTGGTAAATGGTTTCTCCCTCTTTCTCTCTGCCTCCCTCCCTCCCTCCTTCCCTTTCCTCCCTGCCTGCCTCTCCCAATCTTCCTAGTGCTTGAATTTTATTAATTTTTCCCAGAATCTTCTCTCTGTTTCTTTGGTTTTCTTCCTAATTCATTCTGTTGTTAGTTTCATAGATTTCTGTTCTTTACTTCCTTTATTTTACTAGGTTTCAGTTTATCTTGCTCTTTTTGGAGATGTATTTGGAAATGAAAGCTTACATTATTGATTTCAGACTTTGTTTTACTAATGTGTGCATTCAGGGATGTAAACTTCTCCTTAAGCACCGTTTCAGCTGATTCTCATCAATTTTAATATCTTTTATTTTCATTTTCATTTTGCTTGGTACACTTTGAGACTTCCACTTTGACTCAAAGATATTTACACGTGTGTAGAAATTGTTAGGTGATCATTCTCTATTGATTTCCACTTTGATTCATTGTGACCAGAGAACAGTGTGATTCCAGTTCTTTTAAATTTGTTGAGACTTGTGTGGCCCAACTTATGGTCTACTTTGGGAAGTATTCTCTAGGCACTTGAAAAGAATGTGTGTGCTGCTGGTGTTGAGTGGAATTTCTATAATGTTGAAGAGATCCTAACCTTCGGTGGAACTTTGAATTCTATAGAATTTTGTCTACTTGTACTATCAATTGTTGAGAGTGTTGAAGTCCACAATTACAATAGTGGAACTGTCCTCTTCTCCTTTAAATTCTACCAGACATTATTTACATATTTTGCTGTTTTATTGTTTGGCATATGCACATTTATCCTGGTAGCTTGGTGAATAGACTTTGCTCCTTTTTTGTTTTAAGACAGGATTTCACTGAGTTGCCCAGGTAGAACTTCAGCTTGCAATTCTATTGCCCTCGCCTCCCAAAGTACTGAAATTATAGACATGCACTACCCTTTTATCATTTTTAATTCCATGTCTATTAAACTACAGGTTTTTAATATAACAAAAAGCTTCACTGAAGTGTAATTCACAAATCATACAACTCACCTATTTGCATCCTCTTCGGTTTCTTTCACTGATGTATGTATGCATACATACATGTGATTCATCTTCCATATGGCTTAACACTTTCATCTTTGAAAATTATTGTTAATTATTTCAATTTTTTATTCAAAGGCAACTCTGTCTGATATTAGTATAGCCTTTTCAGTTTTCATATGGCTGCTCTTTGTGTGATATACCCTTTCCATCTTTTAAAAAATATATTTGTATCTTTGAGTCTAAAGTATATCTTCTGTCAACAACATGTAGCTGTATTTTGTATATCCGTTGCAATAACCTTGGCCTTCTGATTGGCTTGTTCAGTTCCTTAACATCTAATCCTGTTATTAATATATCTGTACTCATGTCTGTCTCTTTACCTATTTCTATAAGTCAAGTGCCCCTTATGTCTCTATTGGTCTGTTACTTTACATTTTTATTTTGCTACTACTTTCTACTGTAATATTTCAGTTTCTTTAATCATTTCTTCACTATGATTTTGCTATTTCATTATTATTTAAAGTATAACTATAAATTTTAATTTATCATATTTAAACTTATTTCCACTGAGATGTAGATATGTTACTCTTATATAGTTATTTTCTGTTAACCCTGTTAGAGTCATTATTATCCATATTACATGTATGTTACAAATTCAATAATACATTTATATATTTATTATTTTTTACAGTTTAATTTCATTTAAAGAAGTTGAAAACAGAAAGGAGAATAAGTATGGATTGTGTGCACTTGTAAAACTCCTGCATGTCATTCCTGCATCTCTTCCTTTCTTCCTGTGGAGTTGTAAATTACTATTTAAGGTCATTTCCTTGCTCAAATTCACTTTGTCTCCTGTCCACCTTCCCTGTACCGTTATTGTCAAGTGCTTGGGTTTTTATTGTCAGTACGCCCTATAAGACATTATATACATATTGCTAATATAATTTATTTTAATTTATTATTAGTATAAAAGGGAATGCATATACACATATACTGACTATTACAATCATCACTGTAATGGGCTTTGCCCGTCCTCTTCCTTTTCTGTGTGAACTCAGATTTTCACCCTCTGTCACTTGCTTGCAGCCTAATTCTCTTTAGTATTTCTCATGTGATAAGTGCTTGAAAAAAAATCTGTTTCTGTTTATCTGGGTTTGTCTTTATTTCATCGTTTTGAGAAATAGTTGTGCTAGATATAAGATTCTTGGTTAACAGTACCTTTCTTTCACCACTTATCACCGTGTTGTCTTTAACCACTAACGTTTATTGAAAAGTCAGCTGTTGATCGTATTGGATTCTCTCATACAAAGAGTCATCTTTTCTCTTGACGCTTTCATATTTTCCTTCTTTAATTTGGCTTTCCCAGATTTCACTATAATGCATGTGTTGTGCATCTCTTTGGAATTACAGTGCTACCTCAAATGTTGAACAGCTCCAAGCTTGAACTTTCCACTACTCACTACTCAATCAACAAAGTTTGAAAGAAAACTCTGCTCATGTCTGTGACTTTGCTCCATAGTCTTCCCAAAAATCCAACTTGAAAAAGGCTATACTAAGAATGAGTCGTGTGTTGCATCTCATCACAGACACAGTCTAAGCGCCTCACTCACCCAGATGACATATAGTGCGTGTGTTAGTTGGTACATTAAAACATTCACCATTGTGCTCTTTTAGCTTTATCTACATAAAGTATCAGAACCATGATATTTTGCATAAAATATCAGAACCATGGCTCCAAAGAAAGTTAATGATACCAGCAGTAAAGCTAAGAGGAAAACTGAGAACCATGACAGAGTTAAAGAAAGAAATCATTGTGAAATTTGTTAAAGTCCTGGAAAAATGAATTTATAGGGCCAGGGATGTAGCTCAGTGGCACCGCGCCTGCCTCTCAAGCTCAAGGTCCTGAGTTCAATCCCCAGTACAAATATATATATGAATTTATAAGTGTGATTTTGGGCCTCAGAACCAGTTATTTGGTTTTCCATTATTTCTTATTGTAAAAAATATGTTCAGTTCTCAAATTTTTCATTGTTCAAACACAAATTTGAAATGGATTGAGTTTGACAGCCGAGGTATCACTGTGTTTAGAGTTCATGTATGTGTGGAATAACTTTTAAATCAAAATTGTAAGATTTTGGTCGTTATTTTCTTTGATGTTTCTTTTTCTTTCTCTAGTTCCCATCTCCTCCCTGTCCTCCCATTACATGTGTGCTGTCCAACCTGATGGTTCTCACATTTATCTAAGACCCCACATGTTTTTCTTCTTTCTTTTTTCTCTTTACTTTTTGTTGCATAGTGTGTGTGTGTGTGTGTGTGTGTGTGTGTGTGTGATTTCTGTCTCTATCATTTGATAAAACATTGCTATCATGTCTTCCTTTTTTTCAGGACTGGGGATTGAACCCAGGGCCACCTTGCATCTGAGCTACATCCACCAGCTCTTTTAATTTTTTGTTTATCTTGAAACAGAGTCTTGCTGAATTGCTACATTGCCCAAGCTCGATTCAAACTTGTGGTCCTCCTTCCTCAGCCTCCCAGAGTGCTGGGATCACAAGCGTGCACCGTGCACCTAGCTTGCCTTCCTTCATTTCTTAGAACATGGTTTCCTGTAGTGTGTTGGACATATGTGGAATGGCTGCTTTAAAGCTCTTGTTAGCTGCAGAGTCTTGGCCCTCTCATAAGTGGCTTTTTTTTTCATGTGCATGAGGCACACTGTACTTTGTTTGTATATGACATAATATGTATTGGAAATTTGATATTTTAGGTCATATACTGTAGTAACCCTGAATTCTGATCCTATCACCAGTTGCATCCCCAGACCTTTGTTGTCAGGGTCATTCTTTGCTCTTGTGTTCATTAGTGGTTTGGCTCAGCTATTTTAGTGGAGCCTGTTTCCCCTGCAGTGTGAAGTCTCTGCTGCTCCTACTCAGGCAGCACTGAGCATGCGCGCAGTCTAAACCTCATTGTTTTCCAATGTTCTGGTGTATAAATTGCCTCACAGTCTGACCCAGTTAAATGCAGGTCCTTTGATAGAGTTATTGTTTAAGGCAAGCCTTTAAGGTTCATCCGCCCCTAGGAGACCTGAGCTGTTTCCTTGGTTGTCTCCAGGAAACTACCTGGCTTACACTTTGACATTATTCCTTTGGAACTCCTAATCCTCTCATATTTTCCTATCATCAATGTCTCCATTTTTGTTTTGGTTTTTTTTGTACCAGGGATCAAACTCAGGACCTTGCACTTGCGAGGCAGGTGGTGGAACCACTGAGCTAAATCCCCTGCCATGTCTCCGTTATTTTTGAGAGTGCCTTTGCTCCTGAAATTTCGTGGTTATATCCATAACAGCCTCTTCCTTTGGTGAGAGTTTTAGAGCTCTCTGTACTTGTGGTCTTTCTTTTTCTTCGAGAGTAATCTCCAACCCTGTCTGTGGAGCTGAACCTGGGACCATGGCTCTCTTCTTGAAGAGAGACATCAGTGTTTTGTGAGCAGGGTGTTGGGTGGGGATGGTAGCTACTGATCCTCTAGCCTTGCCCCCTTGGGTGTGGAGCCACTGCCATCCTGGAGAGCTGAGGAAGTGTGATTGGACCCAGTACTGATGCCTTTGCACATACATTGCAGCCTGCATGATGTGTGGGGTGAGGTGGGGGCCAAAGGTAGGAAACCACCAGATTCTCAGCCACTCTCACTTAAAATTTAGCTTTCATAACACAGAATTGGAACCAAATGAGAAATGTTACTGGCTTTCCCTCACTTGGGAAATAGTATAACCCTTGGGTGACCCATTTCACTTAGCATCCTGCTCTCTAGGTTCACCAGTGTTTTGCATATGACAGAATTTCTTTCTGTTTAAAGGTTGATTAATATTTCAGTGCTTGTATATACCATGTTTCCTTTATTAGTACATCTATTGATGAACATTTGGGTTTCTTTCACCTTTGGGCTATCATGATAGTGGTGCTAAGAACATAACTACACCAATACCTCTTTGAGATACTGCTCTGAAATTTTTGGATCCAGTATAGTTAGAATAATATCAGACAATTTTGTAATATTTGCTTCAATCTTAAGACATAATTTAGGAAAATCAATAGATAAAGAAAAGTCTGTTGTATCTTTCCCACAGTCCTCTCTTATGAGCAGTTAACTTCATTCACTGAGATTTAATTTAGTACATTGTACATTTCAGGTTTTAAATTTTCACTTGATCCTCCTTATCTCTTTTATTTCTTTGCTGAGACTTTCCATTTTTCTATTTGTTTCCACCTTTTTTTTGGATGAGTATGTTAAAAAAAATCCACGTCAAATTTTAATATATTTGTTACTTTGCTGTTGTCATCTCTTAGTTGTCCTTCCTCACTGAAATAGAAATCTTTCTCATATTTCACATAGCAAATGAATTTTTAGTGAAAGCTGGATATTTTTGGATAAAATTGTTTTATCAAGCCCATTCTGACATTGCTTTAAAGGGGGAGAAGGATACGTCTTCTTTCCTGTCAGTGGGAATGAAAGTCCAGATTACCTATCTAATCTCGTTGACACCCATGAGTAAGGCGGCCTTTGACATTCCCCGGCAGAAGTGGGAATCAGTTCCCCACTAGGCCTCTGCTGAAATCACTCTGGCTGGGAGGGGTTTGAGTGCTTGTTGCTGCTCTCTATGTGCCTCCCACTGACTTTGTGCCAGAGGGGTTCATAGCACTTGTCAGGGAAGGAAGTCTTGGTCCCATTGTGGCTTCTTTTATGCCATCTGAGTGGAAGAGCTGGGTGACCACAGTGTAGCATAGCAGCGGTGCTAGTCAGGCTCCCTTATGGGGCCTTTGCTTGTGTGAGACAAGTGGTGACTTCAGTTTCATTTTCTTATGGTGTCTGACTGGGGTAGAGCAGTTACCATCTAGAAGTAGTCTGTCATTGGTCTTGCTTGTCTGCCCTTTTCCTTTCCCATTGGCTAAAGAGAACAGGCTGTCGTTGTTGTTGTTGTTGTTGTTGTTGTTATTTGTCTATACCTGGTGAAGTTTTCAGGTTGCTGGCCTTTTCAGCCAGCCTCCAGTCTGAGTTATGTGGGAAAAAGACAAACAGGGAGTTAATCAAAATATCATTTCTCATGTGCAAATTTATCTGACTGGTTTACTTCATCTCTCCACATGGCAAAGTCTCATTATGCTTATTTTGTATGCAGTTGTGTGGCACATGATACTTGGTCAACAACAGACCAAATATGCAGTGGTAGTCCTGTATGGTTATATTGCCTAATGATGCTATAGTTGTCCTAGTTTGTATGAATGCACTCATGATATTTACATATAGGCAAAATTGCCTAACAACGCAGTTCTAGAACATATCCTCATTGTTAAGTGACACATAATTGTATATAATATATAATTGGTTTGTAGTTGCACCTACCATAGTGTAGAGGGTGAAGTATGTATACTTCATCTTCACACTAGCACATGTCATAAGAATTGGCAATTGTGTCACAGGATATTGTAATAAATCTTATCTGCAGAAGTGGAACCAAGACTGAAGCTAAAGTTGGAATCAGTGAGGGACAGCAGATACTCATTACCAGGATAGAAAAAGGATTGAATATTCTTGTGGTATAGACAATGTTTATACTTTGCATTTAGATAAAACGATATTGTTTTCCTCTTGTTAAATCATAATCACAGAATGGTTGATGTCATCTGATGTTGCTGTTCTGTAGAATGTTTATGTTTGAAACTAAAATACATCTAGGTGTATGTACCAGGCCTGTCTCAGCTGCCCTAGTCTCTGTGAGTTGTACTAAGCCAGCTCCCAGAAGCAAGAGACCATCTTTCTCTGACTCCAAGACACTCCAAGGCTCAGGTTTCCTCTCTTAGTATTCCCCCTTGCCATGAAAGCTCCACAGGCCTTAAAGCAGCCACCTTCCACAGGCACCCCTTCTTCCTGACTGGTGTGTGGAGAGCATGGAAATCTGGTGCCTCACTCAGCTTGGCCTTCAGCCACTTTCCACTTCAGGACAGGCTGTGAGCACTCCCTTGCTGACACACTGAGGATTGCCCAGCCCAGCACATGGCATGAGCAAAAGCACTCCCTCAGCCTGGCTCCACAGTGGGATCCCAGCAGAGTGGTTACATGAGGGTGCACTTAGCAGTGCACCCTGTCCCTACTCCATGCCCCATCAGCTCTTAACTCCTGGCTCTATTTGTTACCTCCTGGCTGGCTCGCCAAAACTGTTGTTTGATGATGTGGTGCCCAGCAGGCCTTTCTAAGCTCTTACAGACAATTGATGAAAGTCAAAGCTTAACATTTACTTAAGGCAAAAGAAGAAGAAAAAAAGTGCAAAAGAAGTGCTCAAGAAGAAAAAGTGCTCTGAAGGACAAAGATAGGAAAGAGATATGCCCTGCACATAGGGCAGACTACTGTAAGAACAAAAGGGCAGTGGGAGCAAAGTCATTAGCTGCCATCTTTTATGTCTTCTTTCTGACATCAGATCCAGGCTATTCCATCCAAAACCTGCTTGACCTCATTCCAGAATAAGTAAGATAGCATCCTCTGATTGGTATCAGGTTCAAGGCTCAGATACTGTTCTGCACATGGGTCCTGAATCTCCACAATTGACAGGTCATGCAAGCTCAGTTGCCCAGCTGCTTTGCCATGTTCTAATCTCCTGCCTCACCCTCACTGCTAATTATTGCTTACATGGCTGTTTGGGGCATTGTTAGATTCTACAAGTATTAAAATGTCTTTTTAAATTACATTTTCCAAAGTTGTTTTCTTTGCATTTATATTTGAGTAATTTCAGTGGTTCTATGCTCCCTGATAGAATATTCCCTTCTCTGAGTTCTTCACTTGAGCCAACAGTTACTTTGGTAGATTTTATTCTTAATTATTTCTATCATGAGAGCTCCATAGATACTTTATTCCATGGTATCCTTCTTGTTTGAGAATGTCTGCATAGGCCTTCCTTCTCTAATTACATTTTCAGTGAGTTATGGTTTCTTCCCCTCAGAATTTTGCAGACATTGTTCTGTTGTCTTCTGGTCTTGGATATTTTTTTGAAGAATTCTGTGGCCAATCTCATGTTTTCTTTTCAAAAACAGCTCATATTATACTGAATCCTTAAATTTTCCTTTTATAAAATTAAGACAAGCTTTTTATTTAACAAAAAAAAACTTAAAAGTGTAAATGAGTAAATGTTTTGGAGTTCAGAAAATTATGATTATTTTAATTGACAAAGCATTCTCCATTTAAGGAAATTTTTCTTTTATTATATTTTTGTATATATTCTGTCTTTTATATCAATATTTCCTGCCTCTTGAAAGCCAGTTAAATTTGTGGTGGATCACCTTTTTTGACTGTCCTGTCTTTACCTTACCTCTAGTGGCTTTACTTCCATTTTATCTGTATTTGCTGCAGACACTATGGTTTCCTTAGGTCCATTATCTAAACTTTACCACTTTCTATTCTGTGCTTTCATGTTTCTGGTCAAAGTAAACATTCTGTAACAAGTTTCTGCTTATAAATTTGTTTACTTAGGTCTGCAATCAAGTATGCTCTTGATCCCATTTTGTTGGTTATTCATATAATTTTAAATTATTCTTATCAATTAATGTTCTTTTAATGCTACTGTGTAAATAAATGCAAGGAAATTACTTTTTTTCTAGTTATGCCCCCACACAGGGTTATACCTTGATTTGTTATTTACATGATATATTCCTCCTTACCCCTTCCTTCCTTCCTACCTCCCTGCCTGCTTGCTTTCCTGCCTTCCTTTACTTTTGTCTTTTCTTCCTTCTTTATCTGGCGTGGAGCATCTTTTTTATTGTTTTCTTTCAGACTATATTGCTAGTATTTGTTCATTTTAAGCTATACTGTGCCTTTTCTTTCTATAGTGAGTCTAAATTCTGAAGAGAGAGCTGGGAACTCTTCTTTCTCTTTCTGAATCCTTGGTTTCTTTCTGATTTTAAAAGCTTTTTGTCAGTGATGTCTGTTTTTGTTTTCTTTAGTGTTATGTCTTTGTCCTTTGTCTTTTGGTTATTCTTGCCATTTCCAACTCCACTTCCATTCCTCCAGTTTGATATTGGTTAGCTTTGGTTCCAACTGTCTGGTAACCTGAATAAGAAAGATAGCAGCTGTAGTTTTCATGTTAGTCATTGTCAATTTCCGTTACTATGTCCACTGGCTTGTCTAGACTCCAACGGCAAGTATCACCTTTTTGTTGTTCCATTGGGTTTAGGTTAGTATGTGACTATGATTTAGTGAAAATCTACTTGCACATTAGTATTTTTTACCCAAGAAAGCTAATCTGCTATAATGTTGCTAAGGATAGTGCTTTCAGCATCCCAAGATAACTAATATCACAACCAGACATTAAAACAATTCTCAAAATTTCTAAGGTTTAATTTGATGCAAAGAAGGAAGATTTATTCTAAGATACTGAAGACTCCAGTTTCATGAAGTGATTATTTGTTCCTATTTAAATACTAGTTGATCTGAGATAGAAAATTCCCTTGAAGGAGTCTCAGGAGACAATCTGTAGTGCCCAAGGGAGACTGGCTTCCTGATGCCGACTTGTCCATTCAGATCCTCCATTATTGGAACAATAGTTCTAAATCTAGAGAAATATTAATGACTATAAATAATACAGTCATTGCTGAGAGGAGGACCCAATTAAAAATATTCAACTCCAATCTAAGGATTAGGGTTGCATTTGTCTTCAAAAGCTAACTCCTTTTTGATAAAAGCTATTGTTTTAATGGAAATGTTTTTTTCTGAATAAGAAGCAGCATGGTTCTGAGAATATTTGACAAGCAGTGAGGATTAATATCAGTTAAGGGTGTAGCCCTTATTGAAGCAATTAGATACAAATCACAAATTTCAATCTGTCCTCATTGTGGAAAAACCCAAACTGACATAGAAGTGTCTGTGGCATCAGCACATTCTAAAAGCCAGGCTAACGTGTTGACAGCTTCACGTGGCTAGCTCTGCATTTATTAACTCACTTCATTCTGCCAACAGACAGAGAAGATGGAGACACCATTATGATTCCCATTTCCTAGGTGAGGAAGACAGGGCACAAGATCAAACCACCTATCTTGAGAGCCAGGCAGCACAGAACTGCTCTGTGCTCTTAAATATTAAGACACACTTCTTCTCTGTGAAGTAAGAGTGGTGACAATGGTCAGATGGCAGAGGACATTCCATAGCAATTCTGCAATAGCCTCTGACTATAGTTTAGGAAACAGGGATCTTCCCATCAACACTTTCTCTTCAAACAGGTCTTGTCAGTTGTAAGTAAAGGCACTGAACACACTGTTGTCGGGATCGCACCTCACAGACCAGGGGATGCACTTTTGACCTCACCGAACCTTACTCTGCAGGGTCCAGTGCAGCCCTTTGCTGGGACCTTCCTTGTCCTTCCAGCTCACTCACCTTACACACCAGAGGATATACTTTCTTCATATTCACAACTATACTGTAAACCTCAGAACTTCTAATATTTAATTTAATACAGATATGAGTCTCCAAGGCTCATCAGAAAGTTGGCGAATGCTGAGAAGAAGCCAAAGGGGTGAGAAATGCAGGGGAACCTGAGTCTAGAGCAGTTCCTACCTGGGCAAACACTTGGATAGAGTCTAGAGCAGCAACCCAGATTTGCATCCCTTATTGCCTTGCACTTAATGATCTGGTGTAAGTAATGCCTCTTGCTAGGAACTAGGGATAAAACAGTGACTGCAGGGAACACAGAGCCAGCCCTCCTAGAGTGGACAGTCTCCTGGGAAGATGGGCTTGAGTCACACTGTGTTACAGAGAAGTGCAAAAGCACACCTGAGGTGGGCAGAGGAGATCTGTGGGCATGACTTTTTGTGAGCCGATATGAATGGAGATCTGACCCCCAAGGTTAGGAAGGAGTCCCTCAAACTGAGACCAGAAGTGCAAGGAAGGTCCCAGCAAGGGGCTGCACTGGACCCTGCAGAGAACATGGGTCCTACTTCAGCAGCCAGGCAGTGGGAGGGTAAAGCCCTGGGGAAGTGTAGCCCTTCCCTTGAGGACTCAGCTCTGGACCACACCAAACCAGAAGACCAAGGAGAAACAGCAGGTTTCTCTGTGAAGGGGAAGTACAGGAGAGGAGCTAGCCAGAGAGTAACAGGGAAAGAGCAAGAGGAAGGGGATGCAACACATTGGTGAGATCATGGAAGGAACTGAAAGGCAGAGGAGAAAAGGAGATAGTGAGGTAGCTCAGACATTAGCAAGAATCTGGGGCCCTGCACACCCCACGTGGTGGAGCAAAGGAAGGAGAGCAGATTACAAAGCTTCCTCAGCGTCTGCTGGGTAGCGCTGGAGAGAAACTGTGCCCGACAGGAAGAAGCCGACCGCGGGCTTCTCTGCCCTCCTGTGCCGGCAGCCTCTCCCACGGGCAGCTCCATCTTATCTCCTGCGCAGGAGCTGAGGAAGCTGCTTCCTCCGGGAGCGAGTGGTACAGCGAGAACCAAGGGAAGGCTCTGTGGGCAGAGCCCAGACCACACGGACGTGACGGAGACACACGCGAACAGAAAACTCCCTAAACTCGCTCCCTGGAGTCCACCGGCTCTGAGGTGTTGTCGCTGAGAAATCCCACCTGCCAGCCTGAAAGTCTAAAAGTCTGCCCGCTTACGTGAAGAGCTCACTGTTTTATTTTCAGACTCATTCCCTTGTTCTATCGATCAAGTGGATGCCATATCTACAGAATTCATTTCTACAGGCTGATTACTTGCATTCCGAAGATCATTAAGTTTCTGGTATTTCTGGTGATCTGTGGACATAATCTGTAATTGCTACTTAGAAAGTAGCCCAGGAGCGACACATGGTAGTATGTACCTCTGGTCCCAGCATTTGGGATACTGAGACAGAAGGAACAATTAAGACCAGGAACTCAATACCAGTCTGGGCAACACCTTGTCTCAAAAAAATTATTTTTAACCTAGAAATCTGACAATAAGGACGATGAAATGGTAAAATGGGAATCAAAAAAGGAAAAAATGACCTTGAATTTAGGCTAGAAGGCTTTTCGAACAAAGCAGAACCAATGTGTGCTTCCCAGAGTCGGGGGCAGATTAGCATGTTTGTCCCACGGCAGACTTCAGCCAGGATGATGTGCCAGGAGCAGAGATTTTCTTTTCCAAAGCAAGCCCCACAAATCGCCCTGCAGAGTTCCCTGCAGACAAGGATCCTCAGCCTCAGCTTCTTAGTCTCAGAATCAGTCACCTCCAAGGCATTTTAAACCCTCGTCACAGACAAATGAGTTCTGTACCAAAAGGGGCTCACTGTTCTGCAGCCTATTTAAATCAAGCCACCTAACTGACGGCTCGCCTGTCACTCAATTTGAGCAGAGTCCATCAGCTGTAAAAAGAAGTCTCAAAGTCTTAGGACACAGAGCTGTGCAGCATTTTCATACAAGGGAAGCTGTGCCAATGAAACAGCCTGGCACCTCTTTCCTCCTCTTCTCCATTCTTCAGGCATTTGCATGCAGCTGTGCCCAACTTGAGTCTCATTTGGTCGTGAGAAAGCACCTTTGAACACATGGGAATGGGAAACTGACTTTTAATACAGGGCTATCCCTGGCGTACCATGTTGGCGTCTCCTCCGAGGAGAAGGGCACGTGATGCGTATGGAGAAAACACCAGCTTTGGGAAGAGGATACTTGCTTCGTTGCCCGAGGGTCTCGGACACCCATGGTGGCTCCCATTGGCTTCAAGGGGTCTTGGCCTGCAGCCAGATAGCAGGGTGAAGTGGCAGAGGGCTGGTGTCACAATCACCAGCAGCAGAGCGCTCTAAACAAGGGCCACATTCAAGGTGGCGAGTGCATGACTTATACGTAATAAAAATCAGGTGATTAGAGCAAAGAAGTTAATCAGATTGGGTGCACAGTCTGAATTTTAATCATTGATAATTTATGGAATTTTCATTCAATATTTACATTCAACATCATTTTCATTTTATTGGCAATACTTTCCAAATTATATTTTGATTTCTTCCTTGATCCACAGGGTGTTTTTTAAATACTTGTTTTATTTTACAATGATTCTTGATTGAAAGTTAATTTTAAAAAGGAATACAGAGAATCCTTTACCTAATTGTCCCAATGGTGGTGCTCGAAGAAGACTAGGAGGAGGAGGAAGAGGAGCAGGAGCAGGAGGAGGAGGAGGAGGAGAAAACTGCATCACACCTAGGATACTGGCAGGAGTCCAGCCAAGATGCAAAACATTTTGTCATCACCAGGTTTCTTGGAGTACCCACTTCCTTCTTATCTTTGCTCCTAGTGCTGGGCTTCCATTATTCTGTTTCCATTCTATATTGTCATTTAAGGAATGCAATATAAATAGAATTCTACACAATAGAACATGTTGGCCATTAATTTTGTTAACTTGGCATAATTTTCTGGAGATGCATCCAAATTACTCAGTATGCAATAACATGTTCCTTTTTATTACTGAGTAGCATCCCATAGTATGGATGTAGTAGTTCCTTGGTTCACTCATTGAAGGAAACCTGAACTGTTTCTAGATTTTGGCTACTTATACATAAAGCTGGTATAAGCACAGGTGCATCACTTTGTGTAAATGCATGATTTCATTTTCTGGGGTAAATCCCCAGGAGTGCAGTTGCTGGGTCACGGGGTGGTTGTATATTTGGCTGTTGTTTTGAAGAGACTATCGAACCCAAAGTGGTTGCACAACTTTCCATTCCACCCTGCAAAGTAGGAATAACTCAGTTTCTCCACATTCTCATCAGTTTTGAATGTTGCCACTCCTTTTTATTTTAGCCACTCTGATAGATATATAGGGATTTGTTGTTATGGTTTTAATTTGTAATTTCCTGAAGGTTAATGATATTGAATATTGTTACATGTATTATTTACCATTTCTGTTTTTCATCAGTGAAATATTCATGGCTTTGGACCATTTTATAACTGAACTCTTTTTTGTTGTCAAGTTTTGAAATTTTTCTTTATAATTAGATGCTAGTCCTTTTCAAATATGTGGTGTACAAACATTTTATTGCACTCAGTTGCTTGTCTTTCTTCCTCTTAACAAGATCTTTCACAGAGCAAAAGTCATTTTTTTTACAACTAAAGCTAATGTAAAAAGAAGTGTACCCATTTTGACACTGACTTATTAATTTTTGCCTTTATATGTTTAGCTTTTAATCATCAAATGTGATAACTCTTTGACCCACAAAATTTTGTTTTTTCTAAAAGTTTTATAGTTTTACATTTTGCATTTGAAATTTTATCCACTTTAGTTATTGTGTAACGTGACACCTAAATAAAAGTTCTTTCTCTTCTTGTTGTTCATTTTTGTTTTTACCTGGGTATGTCCTGTGTATTGCCCCAGCACCGTTTGTTGAAAAAGACTGCTGTTCCTCCATTGAGCCACTTTTACTCTGTAGTCAAAAACCAAATGGATATGGAAATTACTCACATTTGAGCATTGCACGTTACAAACGTATATCAGAACAATGCATATACCCACAGTGTGTGTGATTATGTGTCAAATAAAAATTGAATTACATAAGGCGGATTTATATGGGGCTGTCTTCGAACCCTCTGCTCGGTTGCACTGCTCCACCTCTCCATCCCTTCGTTATTACCACGCTGTCTTGATTACTGTACTCTCAAAAGCAGGTAGACTGTTTCTTCCCATTTCTCTCTTCTTTTTCAAAATTGTTTATTCTACTTTCTTTATCTTTCCATATAAATTTCATAATCATCTTGTGTATGCCTACAAAAAAATCTTGCAGAGATTTTTTTACAGGAATTATATTAAAACTGCATGCCAATTTAAGGAAATTTGGCATCTTTACTATGTTGAATCCAATAATCCACAAACACTCTCTGAATCTCCATTTACTTAACTCTTCTTTGATTTCTTTTCATCACAACATTGTAGTTTTAAATGTGTAGATCCTGTACTTATCTTGTTAGATTTACACCTACATACTTTGTAAGAAGTTGTAAATTCTCTGTATCTTTCATTTCAGGATCTATAGTTCATCGCTCCCATGCAGAAATACAATTGAGGTTTGTATGTTTATCTTGCAACATGTGCACTCAATGAACCAACTTCTTCCCTCTAATATTTTTGTAGAATCCTTGGGATTTTCTGCATCAACAATAACTTGTTCAGGTTTGGATCACAATGTTCCCTGAAGCCTCATGTGGGATTGGCTCGTGTGGTAGCTGACTGTGCTGTTAGACGCTGGGGCCGGGGCCGAGGTGGTCACTGGAGGGTGACTTGGAAGAGGGTGCTCCTGTCCCCCGCTCTTTCTCCTCCCTCTGCTTGCTGGCTTCCAGGGCTTGAGCACCATCTCCTCCAGCATGTCCCTCTGCCATGCTGTTTGAGTCTTAGAGCCAGCCAGTCATGGCCTGAGGGTGAGGCAAAGTAAACCTCCCCTCCGTTATTTCTAGGTGCTGGGCGTTTTGTCGCAGTGATGGAAAGTGACTAAGGAAAGTGTCGTTTGTCCATCATCATCTTGCCTCTTTGTTCTATTCATTCAATTTATTTTTACTCACATTTCCCTTTCCATCTCTTTTTATTAATTGAACATATCTTATGATTCTGTTTTATTGCAGTAATTGGCTTTTGAAATATAACTATTTTGTTATTTTGCCAGCTTAGAATTTAAATACAGCTTGAATTCATCACAGGCTATGTTTAAACCACAGGCTGTGTTTTGCCACTTTATGTATAATGTAAGAATTTTACAGGAGTGTACTTCAATTTCTCCACTCCAACTTTGTGCTACTCTTGTTATTCATTGTACATTTAAATGTGTTATAATTACCATGTATGAACTTTTTCATATTTTGTTGAAAGAAATTTAAATAGTAAGAAAATAAGCTTCAGCTGTCTATGCATGTAATTATTATTCCTAAAGCTGGCTTTTCATTAGCACAAATCCACATTTCCATTTGGTATCATGGTTTTTTTTTCCTTTCCTAGAAGGTTTCTGCTCACATTTCTTGTAGTGTGGGTCAGCTGGCAGTCAATTCCTTACACTCTTTTAGCTGGAAAAATCTTTTATTTCACCATCAATCTTGGAAGGTACTTTTTTTTTTTTTTAACCGATCTCTCAAGTGTTTATTTTAGTTGGGTTTTCTTTGTATTAAATTCTTTTATTGGTACATTGTAGGTATACAACACAATTACATTTCTCATTGGGAATTGTACCTTTACATAATGCATGTTGGTTCTTACTTTTTCCCCATTCCTAGCCCTCCCTTCACGCCCTCCACCCTTCCCTATTTACAAAGAATTTATTTCCATTTTTTCCATTTCTCATCATTTTTCCTTTCCCTTCTTTCCTTTCCCCTGCCCCTCCCACTACCCCTGCCCCTTTGGACCTTTTCTTCCTATTTTACATTATCGATTATTCATTCTAATCATTGGTACATTTTAGGTATACAATATAATAACATTCATCATTGGAAATTTGCACCTTCACATAGTCTCTCTTGGTTCTTATTTTTCACTCTTGCCCAGCCCTCCCTTCAACCCCTCCAGTCCTCCCTATTTACAAAGATTTTGTTCCTATTTTTCCATTTTCTCATATTAATCCCATTCCCTTCTATCCTTTCCCCTAGCCCTCCCACTTCCTTCCCCTTTGCCCCTTTTCTTCCTGTTTCACATTACCTATTATACATTTAGTCCTTGTTTACACTTTCAGTTTCTCACACCAGAGAAACTATTCGGTATTTACACATGTGTGTCCTATTTATTTCACTTAAGAGTATCGCCTTAATGTGCATCCACTTAGCTATAAATGTCTCTAATTTCTCATTTTTTATGGCTGAGTAGTACTCTATTTTATAAAAAACCCACATTTTCTTTATGCAGTCTCCAGTTGGTGGGCATTTGGGCTGTTTCCAAGTTTTAGCTATTACAAACTGTGCTGCTATGAACATGGGTGCACATATATCACTATGGTATAATTCCTTTAATTCTTTGGGGAAGATCCCCAGCAGTGGAATAGCGGGGTCCAATGGGACTTCCAGTCCTAGTTCTTTGAGGTATCTCCATACTGATTTCCACAGTGGTTGCACCAGTCTATACTCCCACCAGCAGTGGAGCAGGGTTCCTCTTTCCCCACAGCCCCGCCAGCATTGGTTATTGGTTGATTTCATGATAGCAGCCATTCTTTCTGGAGTGAGATGGGATCTCAGCATTGTTTTCATTTGCATCTCTCGAATGACCAGTGATGTTGAGCATTTTTTCATGTATTTATTTGCTATTTCTACTACTTTGTCTGAGAAATGTCTGTTCATTTCAGATGCCCATTTTTGGATTGGGTCTTTAAATTTGGGAGGTCTGATCTTTTTAAGTTCTTTATAGATTCGAGACAGTAGACCTTTGTCTGAGGAAGAGCAGGTGAAGATTTTTTCCCACATTGTGGGTTGTCTCTTCACACTCTTGATGGTTTCTCTTGCTGTGCAGAAGCTTTTTAATAAGAAGAGATCCCATTTGTTGATTGTTTGTGCTAGTTCATGGGCAACTGAGGTTTTGTTCATAAAATCTTTTCCTACACCAATGTCTTCAAGGGTTCTACCTAACCTCTGTTCCAACTGGTTCAGAGTTTCTATTTTAATATTTACATCTTTCATCCATTTTGATTTTAGTCTAGTGCATGGTGAGAGATATAGGTCTAGTTTTAATCTTTGGCAAGTTGAAGCCCAATTTTTCCAGCACCATTTATTAAAGAGGCTATCTTTCCTCCAGTGAGGGTGTTTGGCTCCTTTGTCAAAGATGAGATGGCTGAGTGTGTCTGGTGTTGTTTGTGCATCTTCTAATCTGTTCCACTGGTCCTCAAGTCTGTTTCTTTGCCAGCACCATGCTGTTTTTATCACAGTAGCTTTGTAGTAGAGTTGCAGGTTGGGGATTGTGATACCCCCTGCCATGTCTCTGTTACCTAGAATTGCTTTTGCTATTCTAGATCTCTTCTTGCTCCAAATGAATTTTTAGATTGTTTTCTTGAGGTCTATGAAGTATGCTGCTGGGATCTCAATTGGAATTGCATTAAATCTATATAGCAGTTTTGGAAGTATGGCCATTTTCACTATATTAATCCTTCCTACCCAGGAGCAGGGAATGTCTGTCCATTTTCTGATATCATCTTCAATCTCTCTTTTCAGAATGCCATAGTTTTCAGAGAAGAGGTCTTTGATTTCTTTCATTAGGATGATTCCTAGGTATTTCAGTTTTTTGGATGCTATTGTGAAAGGAATTATTTGCCCTATTTCTCTCTCAGTGAGTCTGTCATTGGTGTAGAGGAAAGCTATTGATTTTTGTGTGTTGACCTTGTAACCAGCTACTTGACTGAATTTGGTTATTAAGTCTAGAAGACTTTTGGTGTAGTTCTTGGGATCTTCTATATAGAGTATCATGTCATCTGCAAATAATGACAATTTGACTTCTTCATTTCCTATCTTTATTCCTTTTATTTCTTTCTCTTGTCTAATTGCCGTGGCTAATGTTTCTAGAACTATATTGAACAAGAGTGGTGATAGTGGACATCCTTGTTTTGTTCCTGATTTTAGTGTGAAGGATTTCAGATTTTGACCATTTAGTATGATATTGGCTCTTGGTTTTTCATAGATGGCTTCTATCAGTTTGAAGTAGAGACCATCTATTCCAATTTTTTGTAGGGTTTTTATCATAAATGCATGTTGGATTTTGTTAAATGCTTTTTCTGCATCTATGGAGATAATCATATGGTTTTTGTCCTTGGCTCTATTGATATAGTGTATTACATTAATTGATTTTCATATATTGAACCATCCCTGCATCCCTGGGATGAATCCCACTTGATCAGGGTGTATGATCTTCTTGATGATCTTCTGCATTTTGTTTGCCAGTATTTTATTAAGGATTTTTGCATCTATGTTCATTAGGGAGATTGGCCTATAGTTCTCTTTTTCAGTTGTCTTTCTCTGCTTTGGGGATCAAGGTGATGCTTGCTTCCAGGAATGAATTTGGGAGTATTGCTTCCCTTTCAATTTCATTGAAGTGTTTAAACAATAGTGGCAGCAGTTCCTCTCTAAATGTCTTGTAGAATTCAGCAGTGAAGCCATCAGGGCCTGGGCTTTTCTTAGTTGGTAAGTTTTTAATTACATTTTCAATTTCATTGGTTGATTTTGGGTTGTTCAGAATTTTTAGGTCTTCTCCGTTCAACTTTGGTAATTCATATGTATCTAGGAATCTGTCCATTTCTTCTGTGTTGTCCATCTTATTGGCGTATAGGTTCTGGAAGTAGGTATTGATGATCCTCTGTATTTCTGCTGGATCTGTTGTAATTTCACCCTTTTCATTCCTAATTGCATGGATTTGGGCCTTTTCTTTCCTTTTTCTGACAAGGTTGGCTAAAGGTTTGTCAATTTTGTTGATTCTTTTGAAGAACCAACTCTTGGCTTCATTGATTTTTTGTATCGTTCTCTTAGTCTCCATTGCATTGATTTCTCCTCTGATCTTTATAATTTCCTCCCTTGTATGAGCTTTGGGGTTGTCCTGCTCTTCTTTTTCTAGAAGCTTGAGGTTCAGCATCAGGTTGTTTAATTGGGATCGTTCTGCTTTCCTAATATGAGTATTCGTTGCTATGAATTTCCCTCGTAAGACAGCTTTCATTGTGTGCCATAGATTCCGATAAGTTGTATTGTCATTGTCATTTAATTGAAGGAACTGTCTGATTTCTTCTTTAATTTCCTCTGTGACCCATTGGTTATTCAGAAGTGTGTTGTTCAATTTCCACATGTTTATGAAATTTTTTGAGTTTCTTTTGCTGTGGATCTCCAATTTCATCGCACTATGGTCTTATCAGACGGGATAACTTCAATTCCTTTGCACTTACTTAAACATGTTCTATGTGTGAATATGTGGTCTATTTTGGAGAATGACCCATGTGCAGCTGAGAAGAATGTGTATTCTGATTTTGTGGGGTGGAAGACTCTGTAAACATCTGTTAAGTTCATTTGTTCAAGAGTTCGATTGAGTTCTAGTATTTCATTACTTATTTTTAGTCTAGTTGATGTATTTGTGACAGTGGGGTGTTGAGGTCCCCCACTACAATTGTATTAGTCCATATATGACTTTTCATGTCCGTTAGTATTTGTTTTATATAGTTGGGTGCACTAGTGTTTGGTGCATAGATATTTATGATTGTCATCTCGTCCTCTTGGATTCTTCCCTTTAGAAGGATGTAATGTCCTTCTTCACCTCTCTTTATCAGTGTTGGTTTGAAATCTACTTGATCTGCCAAGAGGATAGCTACTCCTGCTTTTTTTCGGGTTCCTGTCACATGCAGTATTGTTTTCCACCCTTTAACTTTCAGTCTATGAGTTTCCTTTTGAATTAAGTGTGTTTCTAGTATGCAGCATATTGTTGGATTTTGCTTCTTGACCCATTCTGCCAGTCTATTTCTTTTGATTGGTGAATTGAGACCATTAATGTTGACGGTTATAACTGAAACATATTGACATGTCATTGCCATGACTTTTTCTTTTGGTTGGGTTCTCCCCCTTTACATTTAATTTCTTGTCATGCCAGATGGATTCATTCTGCTTTGCTTCCTGGGGTTGTGATCCTCAATGTCTGTTCCTAGGATACTGTGTAAAATTCTTTGCAGTGCTGGTTTAGTATTCACGAAGTTCCTAAGGTGCTCTTTGTCATGAAAGTATCTTATTTCTCCATCTATTTTGAAAGATAGTTTTGCAGGGTACATCAATCTGGGTTGGAGGCTGTTTTCTTTTAGGGCTTGGAATATGTCACTCCAAGCTCTTCTTGCCTTGATGGTTTGTGTTGAGAAGTGTGCTGTGATTCTGATGGGCTTTCCTTTGTATGTGATTTGTTTCTTTTCTCTGCCTGCTTGGAGAACTTTGTTCTTCTGTTGTGTTTCTGGAATCTTAACAATTATATGCCTATGTGTAGATTTTTTTTGATCAAGGCTATTTGGAGTCCTATATGCCTCACTTATCTGTATGTCAAGCTCTTTTCCCCTGCTTGGGAAGTTTTCTGCCATTATTTCTGTGAAGAGGTTTTTTATGTCATCTCCACTCTCTCCTGTTTCTTCATTGACTCCAATCAGTCTTATGTTATTCTTCGTTTCATCGTCTAGCAGCTGCTGGATTGATTTCTCATGTTCCCTTATAATTTTGAAGCAATTTTTCTTTTCCTGGTCACTAATTGCAGTCTTATCTTCCATATCTGAAATTCTGTCCTCACATTGGCTCATTCTGCTGTGTAGACTTTCAATGGAGTTTTTCATGTCCTGGAAATCTATTTGCATCTGTTTTATGGATTCCATTTGTTTCCTATGTTGAGATTCCATCATGTTCCTCAGCTTCTCTCTAGATTTATTAATCATGTCTTGCACTAGGGGCCCAATTTCTCCTGTTATCTGAGAAATTATTTCTGATTTCATTTTTTCCAGATCCCCTTTTGTTGCCAGTTCAGTGGGTCCAGGTGGTTGAGTATCAGAGTGTTCCATCTCATTTCCCTTTGGGGTTGCTGTAGGAGATCTGGAAGTCTGGTTTTGAGACTTATTTACGTGTTCTCTCATTTCGACTGGGGCGGGGGGCTGTTAGCGCCTGCATGGATTACCTCCTCTGAGCTGGGTGAGGTGGGACAGGGGCCTCAAGCAGCCGTAGGGTTGGTGACCCAAAAGCCCTTTCCTGTGGGCTGGGAGCAGCCAGAGGGATGGTGGCCAGGAAACCCCTTCCTCTGGACCAGGAGCAGTGGGATGGTGGCTCAGAAGCCCCTTCCTCTGGGCCAGGAGCAGCGGGACAGAAGGTGACCCAAAAGCCCTTTCCTCTGGGCTGGGAGCAGCGGGAGGGATGGTGACCCGGAAGCCCCTTCCTCTGGAACAGGAGCAGTGGGACGACGGCTCAGAAGCCCCTACCTCTGAGCCGGGAACAGTGGGACTCAGTACCTTGGTCTGGTGGTCTGGTGTCCTCTGTGTCTTTGTAGTGTGAAATCAGGTGGCTACCTGTCTGCAGCGGGGTGATTCGGTGTCTTCTGCCCAACTCAGGACCTCGGTAGGGCGTGCACAGACCTGCCTGTCTGCAGCGGGCTGATTCCGGAAGATACTTTTGACAAGTACTTTTACAAGTTTACAAGTTTTATAAAATTTCTCTTGAAATAATTTCTTTATTTACAAAAAATTGTAAAAATAACATAGGAGCTTCTCATTTACCTTTTGCTCACGTTCCCTTAGTGTCAGCACCTTTTACAGCCATAAGAGGGGATCAAAATTCAGAACTTAACATGGGCACAATTCTCTTAGTTAAAATATAATCTCATCCCATCTTTACCTGTTTCCCCACTAATGTACTTTTCCTTTTCAGGGTTCAATCCACAGCCCACATTGCATTCAGTCTGCGTGTCTCTTAGCCTCTGACTCAGTGATGGTTTGTTTTTAGGACCTTGACATTTTGAAAACTTCTTTGAAATTCAGATAGTGAACACTTCAGTGTTTTGAAATATTTCCTAAAATGTCTGATATTTCTTATGTTAGACACTTCTTATCATATCACATAGGATTGTATGATATCAACATCACTTATTTCTATTGATGGCCCCTTGATTACCTGGTTATCACACTGTCTCCCAGATTTCACCATTGAAACATTACATTTTTCCTTTTCAGTGTTCTTAATGTTAGCAATGAGTCACTAAGCTACCTTATAGTAAATTAAAGAGTGGGCCAGGGATGTAGCTCAGTGGCACCTTGCCTACCTGGAAAGCACAAGGTCCTGAGTTCAATCCCGGGTAATAAGTAAATAAAGAAGAGAGAATGTGAGGTGTAGCAAACATACCAACAGAGCTGTGAATGTGCTGAGCCTTGTGCTCCCAGGATGGACCTAGCTTGTCCTAATGTGCTGCAGGGTGGAGGGGAGCAGATACAGTGAACTCCATCCTGTGGATGGTTTTTGTGTCTGGATTAGTGAGGAATGTTAGCCTGTAGTTTTCAGAAAATACCTATTTCATATTTGGTTATGAGATGAGGCAATCCTAATATTTTTAATTTGAGTAAAGCTTTCTTTTGTCCTACTTTCTGGTGAAAATGTTGTAGAGAATTCATGCTATCTATTTCTTAAATGATTGGCATTTTCTTATGGAATCATCTGTGATTAGGGTTGTAGTCATAGCTTTTACCTACATGTACTCAAGTTCTTTGAGTTACTTATTTCCTCCTGAGTGAGTTTTGGTAGTTTGTGTTTTTCAAAGAATATGTTCATTTCACCTAAGGGGCAAAGTTATTGGCGTGGTGTTTTCTATTCAGCACTGTTCCCTTGTTACTGAGTAATGTGGCCCTCTTCATTTCTGATATTGATAACTTAGGTCATAACTCCTTTCCTTGGTGAGACAGTCTAAGTTTCTCAGTTATGGTAGGGACAACTCTAATATACTCTCCAAGACTTCCTACCCCCTTGCACACTGTGACTTTGATTATTTAACTCTCTTGGTTAGGTTATGTTACATGGCACAATTGAATATAGGGTTTAGAAATTATCTGGGGTGGGGATGTTACTTGATCACATGGGCCCTCTGTAAACAGAATTTTTTCCTGGCTGCTCCCAGAAGAAGAATTCAGAGATCAGAAGTGCCACAAGGACTTTTTTCTTTGCCCTTTTTTGGCTTACATATGAAAGCAGCTGTATGGAAAGAATGAAGAAGCTGAGCTCAACTGCTGGCTAACAGCCAGTGAGGAAGCAATGGACTCAGTCCCACAACCACAATGAAGCAAATACTGTTAAAAGTCTGAATTCTGAATGATCTGAGAAGTGTATTTTCACTTAGAGCCTCTGGACAACACTGCAGCCCTACCAGTGTACTGATGCCATCTCTGCCTCAGCAGAGAATCTACCATTGCCATGCCTGGCACACTGATCTACAGAGCTATTAGATCATATTTGTCTTCATAAACATTTAAGTTTTGCTCATTTGGTATGCAACAATATAAAACTAATAGGGGTTTTGGGGGGTTTTTAAAAATTCTTTTATTGGTACATTTTAGGTATACCATATGTTTACATTTATCATTGAGTGCTTGTACCTGTACATGATGTATCTTGGTTCTTATTTATCCCCATTACCTGTGTGCCCTTCACCCCCTCCACCCTTCCCTATTTACATAGACTTCATTTCCATTTTTTTCTTTTCTCATAATTTTTCCTTTCTGCTCTTTCCTTTGCCCTCCCCTCCCACCACCCCTACACCTTTGGAAATTTTAATATTCCAAATTATCAATTACTCATTTTAATCATTTTAATCCTTATTTGCACTCTGTTTCTCACACTAGAGAAACTATTTGGTATTTACACATGTGTGTCCTATTTATTTCACCTAGGAGTATCACCTCAATATGCATCCATTTAGCTATAAATTTCTCTAGTTTCTTGTTCTTTATGGCTGAGTAGTACTCCATTTTATTTTTTTAAAACCCAACATCTCCTTTATCCATTTTCCAGTTGATGGGCACTTGGGCTGTTTCCAAGCTTTAGCTATTACAAACTGTGCCACATGGGTGCACATATATCGCTGTGGTATGATGCTTGTAATTCTTTGGGGAAAATACCCAGCAGGGGAATAGCTGGGTCAAATGGGACCTCTAAGCCTAGCTCTTTGAGGTATCTCCATACTGATTTCCACAGTGGCTGCATCAGTCTGCACTCCCACCAACAATGGAGAAGGGTTCCTTTCTCCCCACACCCCCACCAGCATTTGTTATTGGTTGATTTCTTGATAGCAGCCATTCTTTGTGGGGTGAGGTGGAATCTCAGTGTTGTTTTCATCTGCATCTCTCGAACGACCAGTGATTTTGAACATTTTTTCATATATTTATTTGCTGCTTTTACTTCTTTGTCTGAGAAATGTCTGTTCATTTCGGATGTCCATTTTTGAATTGGGTCTTTGAATTTGGGGGATCTGATTTTTTTCAATTCTTTATATATTTTAGATAGTAGACCTTTGTCTGAGGTACAGCTGGTAAAAATTTTTTCCCATATTGTAGGTTGTCTGTTAGCTCTGTTGGTGGTTTCTCTTGCAGTGCAGATGCTTTTTAATACAATGAGATTCCAGTTGTTGATTCTTTGTGTTAGCTCCCATGCTACTGAAGTTTTGTTCATAAAGTCTTTTCCTATGCCAATGTCCTTGAGAGTTCTAACTAACTTATCTTCCAGCAAGTTTAGTATTTCTGTCTTGATATTTAGCTCTTTAATCCACTTTGATCTTAGTTTAATGCACGGTGATAGGTATGGGTCTAGTTTTAATCTTTGGCAGGTTGAAATCCAGTTTTTCCAACACCATTTATTACATAGGCTATGTTTCCTCCAGTGATGGTGGTTGGTTCCTTTGCCAAAGAAGAGGTAGCTGAGTATGTCTGAAGTTGTTTCTGCATCTTCAAATCTATTCCACTAATCGTTGGGTTTGTTTCCTTGCCAGTACCATGCTGTTTTTATCACAGTAGCTTTGTAGTAGAGTTTCAAGTTGGGAATTGTGATACCCCCAGCCATGTCTCTGTTGCCTAGAATTGCTTTTGCTATTCTAGGTCTCTTCTGTTTCCAAATGAATTTTTGGATTGTTTTCTCTAGTTCTGTGAAGTACATTGTTGGAATTTCAATTGGCATTGCATTAAATCTATATAGTAGTTTTGGAAGTATGGCCATTTTCACTCTATTGGTTCTTCCTACCCAGGAACAAGGGACATCTTTCCATTTTCTTATATCCTCCTCAATCTTTTTTTCAGAATGCTATTGTTTTCAGTGTAGAGCTCTTTTGCTTCGTTTGTGAGGTTGATTCCTAGATATTTCATTTTTTTTTGGATGCTATTGTGAAAGGAATTGTTTCCCAAATTTCTCTCTCAATGAGTCTGCTATTTGTGTATAAGAAGGCTATTGTTTCTTGAGTGTTGACCTTATATCCAGCTACTCTACTGAATCTGTCAATTAAGTCTAGAAGTCTTTTGGCGGAATTTTTTGGGTCTTCTATGTAAAGTATCATATCATCACCACATAATGACAGTTTAACTTCTTCCTTTCCTATCTTTATTCTTTTTATTAGTTTCTCTTTTCTAATTGCTGTGGCTAATGTTTCCAGAACTATATTGAAAAGGAGTGGTGATAGTGGGCATCCTTGTCTTGTTCCTGATTTTAGCGTGAAAGTTTTCAGTTTTTGACCATTTAGTATGATGTTGACTCTTGGATTTTCATAGATAGCCTTAATCAGGTTGAGATAAAGACCTTCTATTCCAATTTTCTGTAGGGTTTTTTATCATGAATGAGTGGTGAAATTTGTCAAAAGCCTTTTCTGCATCTATTGAGATGATCATATGGTTTTTGTCCTTGACTCTGTTAATATAGTGTATTACATTTATTGATTTACAAATGTTGAACCATCCTTGCATCCCTGGGATAAATCCGACTTGGTCAGGGTGTATGATCTTCTTGATGACCCTCTGTATTCTGTAAAACTAATAGATTTTGAGGATCAGTGGAAGAGATTAGAAGATGCAGAAACAACTCCAGACATATTCAGCCACCTCATCTTTGACAAAAGAGCCAAACACCTTCACTGGAGGAAAGATAGCCTCTTTAATAAATGGTGCTGGAAAAAAAAAAAAGGAAAGAAATGGTGCTGGATAAATTGAGTTTCAATTTGCCAAAGATTAAAACTAGACCTATATCTCTCACCATGCACTAAACTGAAATCAAAATGGATCAGAGATCTAAATATTAAAGCAGAAACACTAAATCTGCTGGAAGATAGGTTAGTTAGAACTCTTGAAGACATTGGCATAGGAAAAGACTTTATGAACAAAACGTCAGTCACATGGGAACTAGCACAAAGAATCAACAACTGGGATCTCATCTTATTAAAAAGCTTTTGCACAGCAAGAGAAACCACCAACAGTGGGAAGGGACAACACTTAATATGGGAAAAAAAATTTACTAGCTGTTCCTCAGACAAAAGTCTACTATCTAGAATATATAAAGAACTCAAAAAATATCAGACTGCCCAAATTTTAAGACCCAATACAAAAATGGCATCTAAAATGAACAGACATTTCTCAGACAAAGAAGTAAAAGCAGCAAAAAAACATGAAAAAATGCTTGACATCACTGGTCATTTGTGAGATGCAAATGAAAACAACACTGAGATTCCATCTCACTTCAGAAAGAATGGCTGCTATCAAGAAATCAACCAATAACAAATGCTGGCAGGGCTGTGGAGAAAAAGGAACCCTTCTCCATTGTTGGTGGGAGTGTAGACTGGTACAACCATTGTAGATATCAATCTGAAGATTCCTCAAAAAAAAAAAACTAGAGGTTTCATTTGACCCAGCTATTCCTCTTCTTGGTATCTTCTCAGAAGAATTAAAAGCATCATATCAGGGCGATATATGTGCACTCATGTTTACAGCGGCACAGTTTATAATAGCTAAATCTTGGAAACAGCCCAAATGTCCGTCAACCAGTGATTGGATAAAGGAGATATGGGTTCTTTTTTTATATATTAATTGAAGTACTACTCAGCCATACTGAAAGATAAACCACAGACATTCATAGCCAAATGGATGCACCTTGAGACCATACTCTTAAGTAAAATAAATAGGACACACATGTGTAAATACTGAATTGTTTCTCTGGTATGAGAAGCTGAAAGTGTAAATGAGGACCAAAATGTATAGTAGATATTCTGGAATAGGAAGAAAATTTTCAAAGGGGAAGAGGATCTAGAGAGGAGGAGTGGGGGAGAGGAAGGAAGAGAAAGAAAAAAATGAGAAAACAAGGAAAAAATAGAAACACAGCTTTTGTAAATGAGGGGTACAGGAGTTGAAGGGAGGGAAGGGGAATAAGAAAAAATAGGAACCAAAATATATCATGTACCAGGTACAAATTTCCAATGATGAGTGTGATCATAATGTATACCTAAAATGTACCAATAAACTTAATTGAAAAATAACTAGTAAAACTAATAGGTTGACTTTATTGATCCTTTCAAGGAAGTAGGTTTTGTTTTAAATTTTATTGGTACATTTTAGGTATACAATACAGTTGCGTTCACCATTGGAAATTTGCACCTTTACATAGTCTCTCTTGGTTCTTATTTTTCCCGCTTCCCCGACCCTCCAACCCCTACATCCCTCACTATTTACAAAGATTTTGTTTCCATTTCTTCATTTTCCCTTATTAATTCCATTTCCTTCTTTCCTTTCCCCTACCTCTCCCACTTCCCCTTTCCCTTTGCCCCTTTTCTTCCTATTTCACATTACCTATTATACCTTTTAGTCCTTATTTACACTTACAGTTTCTCACACTAGAGAAACTATTCAGTATTTACACATGTGTGTCCTATTTATTTCACTTAAGAGTATGGCCTCAATGTGCATCCATTTAACAATAAATGTCTCTAATTTCTCATTTTTTATGGCTAATACTCCATTTTATTTTTAAAAAAACACATTTTCTTTATCCAGTCTCCAGTTGATAGGCAACTGGGTGGCTTCCAAGTTTTGGCTATTACAAATTGAAGCAGGTTTTATTTTATTGAATAGTTTTATTAGCTTTTGTTTTAAATATCACTGATTTCTTCTGTAATCTTAATTTTCATTCCTTTATTCTTTTGGTTTAAATTTGCTTGCTTTTTCTAGTTTCTTCAGATGATAGCTTAGATCATTGACCCTAGATATTTCCTTTGCAGCGTAAACGTTTAATGCTGTAACACTCTCTCTGACCAGTATTTTACTTGCTGTTATTTACCCATATCACACACACTTTATAGATTGTATTTTAATTTCCAGCTCAAAATATTTTTTAAAATTCTTCCTGATATTCTTTGACCTATATAAAACTAGAAATACGTGGGTTAATGTTAAATATTTTAGAATTTTCCATATATCTTTATGTTATTGATTTTAAGTTTACACTAAAGATCTACTTTTTGTGACTCATTTTCTTTTAAATTTGTTAAGCTTGGTTTTGGTCCCAGAATATGTTCTACTTTGCTGACTATTTCATATGTTTTTGAGAAGAACATTTACTCTGGTATTTTGTTGAAAAGAATGTTTTATAACTTTAAATCATGTCAAATTGGCTGATATTGTACAGGTTGTCCATATAGTTACACACTTTTAAGTTATCTGTTCTTTCAATTACATAGCAAAAACTGTTAAATTTTTCAAGTATATTTATATTTTCGTTTCTCTTTCCAAGTCTATTATTTCTGTGTCATGATTTTTGCATCTCTTTTGGTAAGGATTAAGGACTGTCACACTCTCTTGGAGAAATCACACCTCTATCATTACATAACTCCTCTCTTTTTTATTCCTGGAACATCCCATGTTCTGAGTCTACTTTACTCAAAATTAACACAGCAACTCCAGTTTGCTTTTGTTTAATGTTACATAGTATTGTTTTCGCTTTTCATTTTTTTCTTTTTAACTTTTGATCTAACTGTGCCTTTTTTATATTTAAAGTGACTTTCATGTAGTGCACAGTTCAGGTTTTTTTCAAACTGACAATCTGTGTGCTTAGACCACTATTACATAAAGTAATTATTGACAAGACTGAAATAAAATACATCTTCTTACTAGTTTTTTATGTGCTCCATTTACTCTGTTTTCCTTTGTTCAATGCATCTAATTAAGCAGTTTTAGTCCTGCATTTTATATACTCTCGAGTTATTATCTATAACCACTTAAAAATTGTAGTGGCTCTGCTAGGATTTACAATATATATTAACAATCTGAACTGACCTCCAAATAGTATTATGCTGATATATATGTACTATAAAAACCTTTTAACAGTAGAGTCTCTATTTCTTCCTTGAATCTCTTCTACAATTGTTAATATTTATTACATTTTTTCTTTGTGCTGCAAACATCAAATATATTGTTATATGTTTGGCTTAAAGTAGTTATCCTTTAAAGTCAAGAAAATTAAAGAATAGATATCTGTTTATTGCTTTTCCAACATTCTTCATTTCTCTAAATGGACTCAAGATTCTGAATGAGTCACATTCTTTATCTTCGAAGAGCTTCCTTTCCATTTATTGTTGAGTAGATCTAATCCCAATGAATGTCCCTCAGTTTTGATTTGCTGAGAAAGTTTTTGTGTTATTTTTGCTTTAGAGAATATCTTCTTTGAGGTTCATTCTTGGTTAACAAATTTTTTCTTTTAGAACTTTAAACATTTCATTCCATTGTCATCTTTGTTATGTAACTTCTGAAGAAAAGTCTGTGATTAATTTTATCTTTGTTGTTCTGCAATATAAAGCAGGCAAGATCTGTCTTTTTACTCCAACTGCTTTCAAAATGTTCTCCTTATATCTGATTTGCAACTGTTTTAATATGATATATCTGTGTTGTCACTGTTTCGTTTGATTGATATTTATCCTACCAAATGTTTGAGCTTCTTGGCTCTGTGCTTTAAGGTTAATCATGGTTTTGCAATATTCTCTGTTACTGTTTTTTCAAATACCTCATTTACTGTTTATTCTTCTTGGATTTTAAATGGGCATAGATTAGACAGTGTGTCATATTTCCATAGTTCTTAATTTCTCTCCTGATTTTTTTTTCTCTCCTGATTTTTAACTCATATTTCACTTTGTGTTTCAGGCTAAATAATTTCTATGCATCTGTTATAAAACCTGGTTCTTAGGAAGGCTTTATCTCTCACTATATTTTGGATGTTTTGAATTTCCATTAGATTGCTTCTCAAAATTTCCTTGATCTGATTAAATCACCTATTTATTCTTGCATGTTATCTCCTTTCTCCATTTGAACCATTAACACATTTGGGGCCTGCACACCTGGGCAGCTGTTTTCCTGGTGGGCCGTTCACTGGGGCATATATCACTGTGGTATGATGGTATGATGGTTTTCTTTTGGAAACATACCCAGCAGAGGAATAGCAGGGTCAAATGGGACTTCTAATCCTAGTTTTTTGAGGTTTCTCCATATTGATTTCCACAGTGGTTGCATCAGTCTGCATTCCCACCAACAATGGAGAAGGGTTCCTTTCTCTCCACACCCCCGCCAGCATTTGTTGTTGGTTGATTTCTTGATAGCAGCCATTCTTTCTGGGGTGAGGTAGAATCTCAGTGTTGTTTTCATCTGCATCTCTGGAATGATCAGTGATGTTGAACATTTTTTCATATGTTTATTTGCTGCTTTTACTTCTTTGTCTGAGAAATGTCTGTTCATTTCAGATGCCCATTTTTGGATTTGGTCTTTATAATTGGGGGGGTCTGATTTTTTTTTGAGTTCTTTATATATTTTAGGTAGTAGACCTTTGTCTGAGGAACAGCTAGTAAAAATTTTTTCCCACAATGTATGTTGTCTCTCAGCCCTGTTGGTGGTTTCTCTTGCAATACAGAAGCTTTTTTATAATATGAGAACCCAGTTGTTGATTCTTTGTGCTAGTTCCCATGCTACTGAGGATTTGTTCATAGTCTTTTCCTATTCTAAGATCTTCAAGAATTCTACCTAACTTATCTTCCAGCAAATTTAGTGTTTCTGTTTTAATATTTAGATCTTAAATCCACTTTGATATTAGTTTAGTGCATGGTGAGAGATAGGGGTCTAGTTTTAATCCTTGGCAGGTTGAAATCCAGTTTTTCCAACACCAATTATTAAAGAGACTATCTTTCCTCCAGTGGGAATGGTTGGCTCCTTTGTCAAAGATGAAGTAGCTCAGTATGTCTGCAGTTGTTTCTGCATCTTCTAATCTGTTCCACTGGTCCCCAGGTCTGTTTCTTTGCCAGTACCATGCTGTTTTATCACAGTAGCTTTGTAGTATAGTTTCAAGTCAGGAATTGTGATATCCTCTGTCATGTCACTGTTGCTTAGAATCGCTTTTGCTATTCTAGGTCTCTTCTGATTCCAAATGAATTTTTGGATTGCTTTCCCTAGTTCTGTGAAATATACTGTTGGGATTACAATTGGGATTGCATTGAATCTATATAGCAGTTTTGGAAGTATGGATATTTTCACTATATTGGTTCTTCCTACCCAGTAACAAGGGATGTCTTTCCATTTTCTTATATTCTCTTCAATCTGTTTTTTCAGAATGCTGTAGTGTTTCAATGCCCATTTCTCTTTAAATTAGTATAGTACATTTTCAAAATACATGAATTAATGTTGAGACATTATTATTAATTAAATTTTCCTCATTTCCCCCACAATATCCTTTGTATTAAGAATCCCACCCAGGATGCCAACTTACATTTAGTCATTGAAGCTCAGTAAGCTTTTGGGGCTATGAACATTTCTCAGACTTCCTTTGGTTTTCAGAAACTCGACAGTGTTGAGAATGCTGAGAAGACCATGATGGCCATGCCCCTCTGGCCATCTAAGGCCCTGTGAGAGCTCCCTCAAACCCACCCATTAGGAAGCCTGTGGGAACACAGAGGAAACGCTTGTAAATGTCTTGCTGACACCCACTTACTATCCCCAGGTCACAGCCCTCGGGGACTTCTTACTATGTGGTTTACCTTCACCCTTCACACATTTTTTAAAAATACTGCATGAGTATTTTTACTGGCTTATGATTCCTCACAGCTTCTGTTTCAGGGGAGCATATCTTGAGTGCTATGTCTTTCTGGATGCACTTGAATCTACAGATGTTTGGTTTTCCCTGCAATCTCATTTCCCTGTTGGATTAAAAAAATCAAATTTCAGTTTATATATTTCTTCTTGTAAAGATGAGAGAAAAAACTTCCCAGTTCTTTGTATTTTAGAGATGAAACTAGTCCATGCTGTTTTTCTCCACTGGCCTACCCATTCTCCTGATTCTTCACCTGATTAGGTGTCTTTGGAGATGCTCTAGATAATAAAAACTAGGTGCCAAAAGGGAGTGGCTCCATGTTAAACATGCATTTAAATGGATCAACCACATGGACTGTATAGGCATGCATGCAAATGAAAAATACTGCATTTACATTTTAAAAGTTAAATTTTATTTTAAAAGATTATTCATTAGATCTTAATGACCCAAGAAAAGTAATTATGCCAAGGTTCCTTCCAGGACTTCACTGGGACATAATCATTTTAGCTAATTAATTTTTACATAATTAGTATACTTCAATTTTTACAAGACTTAATTATTCTTAAAATTATTGCTTTATGGTTAAACATGATTATGAACATAAAATGAAACTGATTTTAATAAAAGTAATATATATATCTATCTTAAGATATGTTATGCTTTTTGAATTTTTATTTCAGTGATTATAAAAAGTGAATGATCAGGTTTGGGTATGAACTCAACATTTTATGGGTATAAATACATATGTGATCCTCCCTTTTAAACTGGCATAATATAGGGTAGTAAATATATTTTTATCACACATTACTCTCTGGAAACAATGGAATACAAAAAAGTAAAAAGAAAAGGAAAACAATCATTGAAATTAGGAAATAACCACAAATTTATCAGCAACAAGAAGAAAAGAAGCTAACGTTAGTTATGAAATTAAAATGAAACACAATTGTAATTATCTTTCTATGTATGTGTCAATGTGAGTGTGTGCATATGTGTCCTCCTGAATGCTAAGTACATCACCTACCACTAAGCTACACCCTCAGCCCTCTAAAATCATCTTGTAAACTTCAAAGTTTTGCAAAAATAGATGAACCCTTACAGAAAGTTCTAATCCACAATGATATCTACCCAGGGAAAAATTAGAAACATGTACAATACAGAGAAAGTTAACAGAATATTCAACAAGCATTAAGGGAGCATCTACAAGAAATCAGGAAACCCCCACACACACACCAATGGATAGAGCATTTGCTCTCATGGGACTTGCAGAGAAATAGGTGGTAAACAAATAAACTGGAAAACATGCCTATATATAAGTACTGTAGAGAGAAATAGAGCAAGAAAGGGGGAAATGGACTCCCACTGTTTGTAGAGAGTCTTCTTTCCTTTAAAAGGTGGTGATATCCTGATAGGATCATATTTAGGCAAAGACGGAGCCACCAGAGGTGAGCAGTGCAGAGGTGTGGGAAGCAGAGCATGAGGGGAAGGAACAGGGCTGCAGCGGGTGCGGGACAGCATGAGGGCAGCATGGTGGTGGTTAGGTTCACTGATTGGGAGGGAGCCCGATCCATGGAGGAATCTGTAGCTCTGGACCTTAATGTCATTCTGAATCGAGGAGAAAGTAGCTAGAGGGAATTTGGCTAGTCTTGTTCTTACCTTTATTTTGAAAGAGTTTTGGTGCTGGGCATGTAGCTCAGTAATATGCTTCCCCAGCATGCACAAGAACCCAGGTTCAATGTCCACCACCGCAAAAGAAAAAAAAACACTTAAGAGAATGTTTGCTGCTCCATGGAGAATCCTTTTACAGAAGGTCAAGGTAGACAATTACAGTAACAGACAGAAGGAGACACCATGAGTGCACTGCAGGAGGTAAAATGAGGTTGAAATCTGAATGCATTTTTATGGATTTTAGTAGATTCGGTATATAAAGTGATGGGAAGAGAAGAATCAAGAATGGCTCTGAGACTGTGGATCTTAGTCTGTTCCTTATTTTATAATAATGTATCTTAGCATAGATAATTTCTAAATACCAGAAATTATTTTCTCACAGTTCTCAGGATTGGTAAGTTCAAGGTAAAGGAGCCAGCACACTGCAAGTATGGAAAGAGCCTTTCATAGAGGTTGCTTTCTTTCTGCATCCTCCATGGTGGGAAAGCAAGATAGCTCTGTTGAACCTTTCTTGTAAGCTCACTACTCCCATTAATTAAGGTGGAGCCCTTATGACCCTACTCCCTTTTCCAAGGGCTCTGCTTCTTTTAAAATTTATTAGTATATATCTATTATACACAATAAATACATTCATCCTGGTGAATTAGGAAGGTATATCACACCTTGATCCTTTTTACTTCCCTACCCTCCTCTCCCTCCAGTCTCCTCCCTCTCCAGATCCCTCCCCATCTCCGTTTCCTATCATCTATCTTTTATTTTGCTCTTTCAATGATTTGTTCTTTAGATTTCTCATGTAAGAGAAAACATATGATACTTAGCTTCTGTGCCTGATTTATTTCACTTAGCATTGTGGACTCAGGGTGCATTGTTTTTCTGACAAATGATACAAAGTTATCCTTTATGGCTGAGTAATATTGCACTGTGTATAAATACCACATTTTCTTTGTCCATTCATCTGTTGATGGGTACATAGGCCACTTCTACAATTCAGCTTTTATGAGTTGTGCTGCTATAGACATGTGTATGCATGTATCAATGTAATATGATGTCTTTAATTCTTTTGGGATGATATCCAGAAGAGGTATAGATGGGTCAAATGGAATTTCTATTTTTAGTTTTTGAGGAATCTCCATACTGCTTTCCATAGTGGTTTTACTAGTTTACATTACCACCAACAATGTAGAACTGTTCCCCTTTCCCCAAAACTTCCCCAACGTTTTTGTTTTTTGAGTTCATGATGATAGCCATTCTGTCTAGATTGAGATGGAATCTCAGTGTTGTTAGGATTTGCATTTCTGTAAATGCCAAAGACGTTGAACCTTTTCTCATGTACCTGACAAATGCTCCACTTCTTAAGACTATTAGGTTCCCATGTATTAGTGCTGGGGCACCATTATTCAGACCATGGCATGGCCTGAGCAACAAGAAAGATAGAGCTGGCATTTGCTGAGCTGGGCTTATTGCAGAAAGGATACTTGTAACAGCCAAAGAAGCAAGAGAAAGCAGGAGTCATGGAACCTAGTAGGTTTGAGGTGCTTTTTAAACCCATGTGGACATATTGAGATGACATTATCATATATGTCTGAGGTTTCTGAAAGTGGTCAAAACTGTCTGAGACACTGATAGTATTTTTACTCCTGAATTTAGGTAAAATCTTCCAGAGAACTAGAAGGGAGGAGATCTAAGGGATAGCCATACTGGCACACTCACAGAAGGAGGTTGCAGAGAGGAAGAGAACCAACAAATAAAGCTACTGAGACACTACTCGAGGACAAAGCCCACAGGAGATTAGACAGTGGAGGTCTTTGTAAGTATGCTGAGACAACACACTGGAGCTAAGCTGACTGATCTCTACTGTCATTATTCTTACAACTGGAACGATCCTCAAAATGTGCCTCTAATCGACACTGAGCTAGAAATACAAATGAGATCTGCACATGATACCAAAGAACAAGAATAAGACAAACCATACAACTCTACAAATGTACAAAGATGATAGGTATCCTAAGAATATTCCAAATAAGTGTTTCCCTGTGATCTTAGGACAACTGAAAAGGAGCTCAAAATTGAAATAGTTCAAAGAAAGATGAAAGAAATCTGAAAAGACATAATGATATAAAGGAGGAGAGAGATGTTAGGGGAGAGACAAAAACATAAAAAATGAAAACCACATTAGAGGAAGAAATAAAATCATAAAGCAAATGAAAACCACATTAGGAGTGACAACAGTAGAATCTAATCTGATGTTAACACTGTCAGGCTTATAAAAATACATCAGGAAACACAAAAGAATGAACCCAAAGAAAGAAGAAGACAGATATGTAAATCATCCAAAGAGTATGCAAACATTTAATTAATGTTCCTGGGAAAGCAAAGGAAACCAAGTGGAATAAAATATTTAAAGGCAATATAGCAAAAAAAAAAGTCCTGAAATAAAAGAAGACAAGAATTGGGATACTAAGTCCTAGGAAAATAGGACGTAAGATATGTTAAATGTAAAATGAGTCAAGAAGAAAGAAAAAACTAAAACAAGAAAAGTATGATGAAGATGATTGCCTTTGTTCAACATAACGTGGAAAGTTTTTGCCTGTTTAAAGTTAAGATTTTCTACACAGAAAGGCTGAAAGACAGGATCTGTAGAAAATGGTTATTAAAATTAATAAGACTTTAGTAAGATAGTCCTATATAAGATCAGTAGTAAAAAATGCATTTGTATATAAGAGCAATAAGAATTACATCATGTGATGTACATATAAATGTATATAGCATATTTATATTTATATCATTTTCAATACATTAGAAATATACACTTTATCAAGAATTAAATCTAACCAAAGATGACCTAAGACTTTGGGGAAGAAATTCAATTTTTCACTGTAAAATATACGAATTAAAATAAGTAAAATTTCCAAGGTCAAAAACTGTCTCTTAAGTCCTCTACTTTCAGGTAGCCACAATGAACTACATGAAGATGAATAACATATTCTGATAAAAATACCAACAGTGTCTACTGATGAACTTTTCAAGTCGGTTCCGTAATTTAAAGGAGCACAGAAACTGGAGACCAGAAGAGGTGTGACTGGAAAAGAACGCTCAGGTTGAGGACTCTTCTACAAATGATCATTGCTGTTTATTACTTTCCACTTACCTGTAACAGATTACCACAAACTCACTGGTGTAAAGCAAAATGCATGTGCATTTCAGCAGTTTCTATGGGCCAGGTGTGGCTCTGCTGGGTCTTTTGTACAGGCTCCCACGAGGCTGCAAATGAAGTGTTGGCTGAGCTTCACTCTCACCCAGGAGGCTGACTAGGGATCTATTTCAATCTCAGGTTAGAGTCAGAATTCAACATTATTTGCAGATGTAGAGCTAATGGTGGCTGGCTTCTTAGGGCAAAGGAGAATATGTGTCTTCAGGTCCAGACATTCTCTGAAGTACTCTCAGATTCCATCAGATCCACCCAGGCAACCTGTCTTTGTGTTAATTTGAAATCAATAGATTCAGTATAATAATTGATAATAATTAACCTTTTCCATATAAAGTAACATAATAAAGGGAGTATCATGTCGTGTTCTGTTGGTTAAGATGAAGTCATGGGTTCAGTCACAGCCAGATGATGGAATTACAGGAGCATGTAGCTAGTTGGGGCTCACTCAATGTGTGTCTCCTATGCTTACAACAGGTGAGGTCATGTGATAGTAGTGAAGACATCAATGTGTATAAAGAGATCCATATGAATATGAGCACGTGAATAAAAGATGTGGTGTTATGGATGACTGCTGATGGCAATAGTGATGTCGTGACAGCTAATCATAGAATGTTTACAATTTGATTTTGAGAAGAATCAGTTGCATACAAGGACAACTAGGGCAGAAGAGAAAAATTTGTATAAGAAGACTTGATCTTGGCTAAGTAAACAAATTGTCAAGGATGAAACAAATTGCATGAATAATAAAATAAAAAATTTTAATTTCTCTAAAATTAAGAACTTTTCATGAATGGTGCCATAAGCAAATAAAAAGACATCAAGGGCCCATCTAACCTGCACCAAGCACACTGGCGGGGACCAGCCAGAAGGTAAGGAACCCTTGCCATTGGCCATGCCCATGGTAGCGATCCACTAAGCCCCATGGGCACCTGCAGGACCACCACCCCCCCTTTAGCCTCTTGGCTGTGCCGCTACCTGGTTCTACACTGCAAAGACACAGGGGACACCAGACCACTGTACTGGGTAAGTTGGAGGGATCATCACCTACCATTGGAACCTAGATGATCTTCAAGGGAAGGGCAGCTGGAACCTGCAGTACAACCTTGCAGAGTTCAACGCTATAGGAGGACAGGGACTTGACACCAGAAATCTGCCTGAATCCCACGGGTCTGCGATGGTCTTGCTGAGACTCACTTGACTTATATCTGCACACTGCTGCCCACATTGTCTATTGTGACAGCAGAGACACACCTTGAAGGAGGCCCTTCATTTTTATTTTTTGTCATTTGCAAAAAATTTTTTTCTCTTATTTTTATTTCTTAATTTTTATTTTTTTCTACTATTTTCAAATTTTTATTTTTTTTCTTTATTTTCTCTTTCCTTTCTCTCTCTCTCACACTCACTCTCTTGCTGTCCCACCTTGTTCTTCATCTCCCTTTTTGTTCCTGTTCTGGCCCTAATTCAGATTTCTTCTTTATTTTCCTGTTATTCCCTTTTTCCTTCTCTCACCTGTGTCCTCTGGCCTCACTGCTAACCTTCTTCTATACTTCTACCTATCTATCCCTCCCTCCCCAACTCCTTCTAACTCCCCATCCTGAAGGGTAAAATTGCTGTATTGAAGAGTTTATTCACTATAAACATATGTTGGGTTGGTCCTCGATTTTGATTGAATTTACACAGTTAAAGGTGATAGATTAATAACTTTCACAAATTGGCATTTTCTAAGATGTACTTGAGGCTGTGGTGTTGCTGATTATATCACTTGGGCTAAGGTGTTGTGATTGATCTAGCCAGTGGTCCTTCCTGGTATAAGGAAAATGAAATAGCCTCAGAGTCATTAGAGTCTCAAAACCTAAGGACCAGCTATATCTGGAAGACACCTCTGAGAAGCAATCATTCCATAAGAGTTCTAAATACAAGCAACAAAGATACTTACAATAAGCAATTTCGAAGTATCAACCCAGGAATTAAACCAAGGACAGTACCAAAAACGAAATGAGAAGCCATCTAAGCAAGGCACAAACTCAGACTTCCACCCCACCAAGGGTAAATTCTGGGAGAAACGAGGTGGAAAAGTCAGATAACCAACCACCTGGAAAGCCTGAACTGATAGCACAGGAAGTAACAAAACAGATGAATGAGGCTCTAGAAAAATTCACAGCAGAAATACTCTTCCAGATAACTACAGACATGGTAAGCAGAATGAAAGACATGATTAGAGGCTCTAGAACAGAAACAGATAAAAAAAAAATAGATGAGCTCAGAAACATGCTACAAGCCATGAATTCCCAGCATAAGAAAGAAATGTAAACCATTAAACAGATTCAAACAGACATTCAGGAGATTAAAAACTCCATTGAAAGCATCCACAGCAGATTAAGGGAATCTGAAGATAGAATATCAGATATAGAAGAGAGGATTGTGGTTAAGGACCATGAAAACAGAGATTTCTTAAAAATAGTAAGGTACCACAAGAAATCAATCCAGCAGCTGCTAGATGATGCAAAGAAGAATAACATAAGACTGATACAAGTCCACAGAAAAGCAGAACAAAGTACAATTGACATGACAATATTGTTCACAGAAGTAATAGTAGAAAACTTCCCAGACAGAGGTGGAGAATTGGACATACAGATAAGTGAGGCATATAGAACTCCAACTAGCCGTGATCAAAAAACATCTACACCTAAACATATAATAGTCAAGATCCCAGAAACCCAACACAAGAACAAAATCCTACAAGCAGTTAGAGAAAAGAAACAAATCACCTACAAAGGAAAGCCCATCAGAATCAGAGCAGACTTCTCAACACAAACCCTCAAGTCAAGGAGAGCCTGGAGTGAAGTATTTCAAGACCTAAAAGAAAATAACTTCCAACCTAGACTGTTGTATCCTGCAAAATTATCTTTCAAAATTGATGGGGAAATTAGATATTTCCACAACAAAGAACACCTGAGAAATTTCATCGACACCAAACCAGCACTCCAAGCAATTCTAAACAATATCCTAGAAAAAAGCAATGAAGGCCACAACTCCATGAGGCCCAACAGAGGGAAGCCACCAGGCAAGGTAAGGCACTAAAGGGAAAGGGGGAAAAAATAAGAAATAAAAGAGCCAACAAAAGTAAAACAGCATGACAAGGATAAATCAATATCTATCAATTATAACTATCAATGTTAATGCCCTCAATTCACCAATCAAAAGAAATAGACTGGCAGAATGGATTAAGAAGCAAAATGCAACAATATGCTGTATACAAGAAGCACACCTAACTCAAAAAGAAATTCATAGACTGAAAGTAAAAGGATGGAAAACAGTTCTCCATGCCACAGGAACCCAGAAAAAACCAGGAGTAGCTCTCTTATTTGCAGACAAAATAGATTTCAAACCAAAACTAATTAAGAGAGACAAAGATGGTCTACAGCCATGTGAAGGAAACAATCCAAGAGAAAGAGATGACAGTCAAAAATATATATGCACCAAATATGAATGCCCCCAACTATACAAAACAAATATTAATGGACATGAAAAGCCAAATAAGCACTAATACAATTGTCGTGGGGGACCTCAATACCCCACTATCACAAATAGACAGATCATCTAGACAAAAAATTAACGGCAAAATTCTAGAATTGAACCAAGCTATTGAACAAATGGATTTAATAGATGTCTACAGAGTGTTCCACCACACAAAATCAGAATACACATTCTTTTTGGCTGCACACAGGTCATTCTCTAAAATAGACCACAGGCTAGCTCACAGGACATATCTAAGTAAACGTAAAAGAATTGAAGTTATCCCCTGTATATTATCAGACCATAGTGCAATAAAATGGGAGATCAATAAGAAACTGCAAAACCTCCACAAACACATGGAAATTGAATAACACCCTCCTGAGCAATCAGCAATGATACTGCCAGTACAGTGTACAGGAATCTATGGAACACAATGAAACCAGTTCATCATATGGGAAATTCATAGCAGTGAATGCCCATATTAGGAAAACAGAGAGAAGTCAAGTAAATAACCTATTGCAGAACCTCAAGCTCCTAGGAAAAGAAGAGCGTAGCAAACCCAAAGCTCATACAAGAGAGGAAATTATAAAGATCAGAGCAGAAATCAATGCAATGGAGACTAAGAGAACGATACAAAAAAAAATCAATGAATCAAAGAGTTGGTTTTTTGAAAGAATAAATAGAATTGATAAACCTTTAGCCAACCTTATCAAAAAAGGAAAGAAAAGGCTCAAATCCATGCAATTAAGAATGAAAAAGGGGAAGTCACAACAGACCCAGAAGAAATCCAGAGGATCATCAATACCTACTTCTAGAAACTGTACTCTAATAAAATGGAAAACACAAAAGAAATGGACAGATTCCTAGATACATACTAATTGCCAAAGTTAAATGAAGAAAATATAGATATTCTAAACACCCCAATTACAATGAGTGAAATTGAAAATGTAATAAACAATTTACCAACAAAGAAAAGCCTAGGTCCTAATAGCTTCACTGCTGAATTCTACAAGACATTTAAAGAAGAACTATCACCACTACTCTTTAAACTCATCAAGGAAGTTGAAACAGAAGCAAGGCTTCCAAATTCATTCCTGGAAGCAAGTGTTACTTTGATTCCAAAACCAGGGAAAGACCCAACCAAAAAAGAGAACTGCAGGCCAATCTCCCTAATGAACATAGATGCAAAAATCTTCAACAAGATACTGGCAAACAGAATACAGAGGGTCATCAAGAAGATCATACACCCTGACCAAGTCGGATTTATCCCAGGGGTGCAAGGATGGTTCAATATCTGTAAATCAATAAATGTAATACACTATATTAACAGAGTCAAGGACAAAAACCATATGATCATCTCAATAGATGCAGAAAAGGCATTCGACAAAATCCAACACCCATTCATGATAAAACCCTACAGAAAATTGGAATAGAAGGTCTTTATCTCAACCTGATTAATCCTATCTATGAAAAACCAACAGCCAACATCATACTAAATAGTCAAAAACTGAAAACTTTCACACTAAAATCAGGAACAAGACAAGGATGCCCACTATCACCACTCCTGTTCAATATAGTTCTGGAAACATTAGCCACAGCATTTAGAAAAGAGAAAGAAATAAAAGGAATAAAGATAGGAAAGGAAGAAGTTAAATTGTCATTATGTGCTGGTGATATGATACTTTACATAGAAGACCCAAAACACTCCGCCAAAAGACTTCTAGACTTAATTGACAGATTGAGTAGAGTAGCTGGATACAAGGTAAACACTCAAAAAACAATAGCCTTCTTGTACACAAATAACAGACTCAGAGAGAGAAATTAGGGAAACAATTCCTTTCACATTAGCATCCAAAAAAATGAAATATCTAGGAATCCATCTAATGAGTAAGCAAAAGACCTCTACACTGAAAACTACAGCACTCTGAAAAAAGAGATTGAAGAGGATATAAGAAAATGGAAAGACATCCCTTGCTCTTGGGTAGGAAGAACCAATATAGTGAAAATGGCCATACTTCCAAAACTGTTATATAGATTTAATGCAATGCCGACTGAAATGCCAACAATATACTTCACAGAACTAGAGAAAACAATCCAAAAATTCATTTGGAACTAGAAGAGACCTAGAATAGCAAAAGCAATTCTAAGCAACAGAGACACCGCAGAAGGTATCACAATCCCCAACTTGAAACTATACTACAATGCTATTGTGCTGAAACCAGCATGGTACTGGCAAAAGAACAGACCTGAGGATCAGTGGACTAGATTAGAAGATGCAGAAACAACTCCAGACACATTCAGCCACCTCATCTTTGGCAAAGGAGCCAACCACCCTCATTGGAAGAAAGATAGCCTATTTAATAAATGGTGTTGGAAAAACTGGATTTCAACCTGCCAAAGATTAAAACTAGAGCCATACCTATCACCATGCACTAAACTAAAACCAAAGTGGATTAAAGATCTAACTATTAAGACAGAAACTAAACTTGCTGGAAGATAAGTTAGGTAGAACTCTTGAAGACATTGGCATAGCAAAAGACTTTATGAACAAAACCTCAGTAGCACAGGAACTAGCACAAAGAATCAACAACTGGGATCTCATTGTATTAAAAAGCTTCTGCACTGCAAGAGAAACCAACAGAGCTAAGAGACAATGTACAATGTGGAAAAAAGATTTTAGCAGCTGTACCTCAGACAAAGGACTACTATCTAGAATATATAAAGAACTGAAAAAATCAGACCCCCCAAATTCAAAGACCCAATTCACAAATGGGCATCTGAAAGGAACAGACATTTCTCAGACAAAGACATAAAAGCAGCAAATAAATATATGAAAAAATGTTCAACATCACTGGTCATTTGAGAGATACAGATGAAAACAACACTGAGATTCCACCTCACCCCACAAAGAATGGCTGCTATCAGTAAATCAACCAATAACAAATGCTGGCGGGGGTGTGGAGAGAAAGGAACCCTTCTCCATTGTTGGTGGGAGTGCACACTGGTGCAACCACTGTGGAAATCAGTACACAGATACCTCAAAGAACTAGGACTACAGGTCCCATTTGACCCAGTTATTCCCCTGCTGGGTATCTTCCCCAAAGAATTAAAAGAATCATACCACAGCAATATATGTGCACCTATGTTTATAGTGGCATAGTTTGTAATAGCTAAAGCTTGGAAACAGCCCAACTGCCCATCAACTGGAAACTGGATAAAGAAGATGTGGTTTTTTTATATAATGGAGTACTACTCAGCCATAAAGAACAAGAAACTAGAGACATTTATAGCTAAATGGATGCATATTGAGGCCATACTTTCAAGTGAAATAAATAGGACACACGTGTAAATACCAAATAGTTTCTCTGGTGTGAGAAACTGAAAGTGTAAATAAGGATTAAAATGATTAAAATGAATAATTGATAATTTGAAATAGGAAGTAAAGGTCCAAAGGTGGAGGGGTGGTGGGAGGGGAAGGGGAAAGGAAAGAATGGAAAGGAAAAATTATGAGAAAAGAAAAAAATGGAAATGAAGCCTATGTAAATAGGGAAGGGTGGAGGGGTGAAGGGCGCACAGGTAATGGGGAAAAAATAAGAACCAAGATACATCATGTGCAGGTACCAGCACCCAATGATGAATGTAAATGTATTGTATACCTAAAATGTGCCAATAAAAGAATTTAAGGGAAAAAAGAGAAAGACATCAAGGGAAAACCTGAAGAATTAGAGATAGGCATCTTTAGGGTTCAGCATTATTGCACATTGTCTGCTAATGAGAAGAACTTGGCTGACTTTAAATGACATGGAATAAGTAATGGTTTTGAAAAGGAATACTCCAAGTAAATTCTTGAAGATGTGGCTAGCCCTCAGGCAAGTTCATCATGTTGGAAATACATCTTTGAGTTTCCACTCTTCCCACCACCATGGAATGGTAAATCCAGATGGGACTATCTCTAGAACAGCCATGTTAGAAATATATGTGAGTGTTCTAGAAAACTTTCTCATAATTTTCTGGGAAGATCACTCTTCCTTAAGCAGGATTATGTTTTTAAAAATAAGATAATTTTTGTTGTCAAATTTTAAAACAGAAACCTAGAATTTTAAAACTAAAACTTTGCTTAGATATCAGTTATTTAATGAATATGACCCGAAGGCTGAATCCAGGAGGCTGAAGGAGCAAGGGTTCCAATGGAGAAGATGGAAGATAAAATCTCAGCAGCTGGAAAGCATTTTTAGAAAAAAAGAACACTCCTCATGGCCATTCTTTTCCAATACTAATTTATTATCTGTCCTCTCATTCATTAAAATAATGTTTTTACAAACGTAAAATTTAGTGACATAAATAACAAGGTCTTTAAATGAACCATGTCCTGGGATTGTACACTGCTCCGTGCATTGTGAGTACAGGATAATTTATGTTCTCTGACAAACATGTACATATGCCTCAGTGTAGACTTACCTAAATAATACAACAAGAAAATCATACACTTACTCTCGTGATGCTTCTGGGCCAGATAACTTCTCTTATCTCTGCCTTACAAACTGTATGTGAATAGAGCCTTCTTCTCTGGAAACTTCCCTGCCTTCCACACCACCCTTGGGGGCTGCCACTTTATCTCATGGCTTTCCCACACCGAAGTTTACTTGTCCAATAACAGGCAGTCATCCAAAGTAAGCCAATCATAATGTCCCATACCATTGGCTTCATCTAACTATGATTTGTCTGGCATTGACCCTGTCAGAGTCCATCAAAGGTTGAGAGCTTGAAATCAAAGAGAACAAATGTATGCCAATCTCTTCTTGGTGGTGAGAACTACCAGATAAGGAACTTATGAATGAAGGAATGAAAAAAGGAAAGAAAGGAAGAAGAATAAGAGAAAAGAAAATGAAATGAAAGTTCTAACTATTGTACTGCAGTGTTTCAAAACACTTTTATAATTTCTCTTCACAACCACCTTTAACCTGAAACAAATTATTATTAATATATCAATGGTAAAAACCAATTTTTGAAGATGGGTATTTGCCTAATAAAATAAAACAAGTATTTGGGATTGTAAAAACTGTGCTTCATCTTCAGGCTTCCCTCTGAAAATGTCTGCAGGACTCAAGGGCTGCTTTGCAGCCTCTGGCCCCTCACTGGCAGCTTTACACACACCTCCCTCTATATACCTAACACTGGGATGGGACTGGTGCTGACCCTTCTCCGTCATGGCAGGGTCATGCGTATGTCTACCCATACACCCACCGACAGTTGTGATGGCTGCTGCTGCCTTCCTCCTGTAAGGTGCTCAGCTCCAGGAGAGCTCCATCAGAGCCTTCGTCATGGTGCCCAAAGACTGCTGACAACAGGGAGTTGGAGCAGATGTCGGAGTTAGGCAAAGGAGTATGCTGATCACAGGTGTGAGGCAGCGCATTGTCTCAGGCAGGGAAAAGCAGATGGATTCGCTGAACCAAATATGCATCTGCTTGGTAACTGTCTGTCTGTTACTTATAGGTACTTGCAATGGTGGTAATTGCAGAAATTATTCCAGTCTTTGAATATTCTCCTTACTCTTACTGGGATTTATTATATTTTATTTTTGTGTTTGGTCTTCTTGTCCTATAATTTGAACTGAAATTTTATGTAAAAATTAGAAGGAATTTTTAAATAATATAATTCAATAACATTTCTCCAGAAAATGATTTATCTCTGGCATTAATTTTATTTAGAAAAATATTTTTGTGGTCTTTTATTGCTTCGGGTTAATCATCCTGATTCCTTTGTACTGAAATGTTAATTTGCTTAAAAATTTAAATCTTTATTGGAAAATAGACTCAAAATTGATGTTTCTATCAACAATCCTAAATATTGCTACAATAAAACAACACATCCTGCAAAGAATTTCTAATTTATTTAAAATCATTGTCACAGGGGCTCAGTTAGTCTTCATGTCAATCTTCTAAACAAAATTGGGACTATGTGATATTCTTTTCACTCACCAACTGCTAACTGATTGCTTATCATGAAGCAACAACAGTAAATAAAAGGGATCTAGTCTATAACCCAAATGATTTAATTTGAAGAGACATATATTGTTATTGTTATATGGATATATAATGTTGTATATGTTATATGTAATTGTTATTGTTATATATTGTTACATGTTGGAAGGGAGTTCGGGGAAGACTTCCTGGAGAACTAAGTTGATGTTCAAAGACATGCAAGTAGGAGCAACTTAAATGCAAAGATAAGGAAAAGAAGAGCATTGTAGACAGAAGGAGAGGGCGTTAGAGGTCTCTGAGCTAGCAGGGTCTTGGCAGCCTGAGGACCTGGGTTGACTAAATGCCAGTAGTGTAAAAGTTGTTTAAGGCAGAATGACGTGGACTGCAGGAAAAGCATGACCATTGTACACAGACAGTAAGACGCTGATGGAGTATAAAGAGAAGGATGTAATGATATTTTAATTTAATAAGGATCCTTTCAGGGACATGACATAGAATAGTCTGGAACAGAGAAGGACTGGTTGTTAAAAGACAAGCTTGGGCCTCTGACAGGAGATAGTGTCTTGGACTAGGTGGGAAAGAGATTCGAGAGCAAAGCAGCAGCTGGAACCGCTAAGAAAAGCAAAGGAGGAGTCAAAGATGGCTTCTGGTTTTGAGCAAGTAAGAGAAAGACCTGAATAAAAAGCAGGTGTCCATGTGTGGAAGATGATAGTTCAGCGCTGACACGATGAGCTTTGGGCATTGGAGGCCGAATCTAGCAGTCTGAAAGGTAGAGGGTTCAAATGAAGAAGATGAAAGACAAAATCTCAGCAGAAGGTAGCCTAAAAAATAAATGAATATTTTAGAATGAAATATACAATCCATAAAGCATGTGCCCACCTCCATATACTCAGGGAAAATTATGGAGTCCCTAGTAATATCCACATTGCTTCCAACTCCTGTGTGGCATGGTTTTGCTTTAATAAGAGAGAGGAGACTGTTGTGAAATGATTTCATCTTTTTATTGGTTTGGCACAGCCTAAATGCTGGACTTATAAAAGGATAAAATAAGTGAACAAATACTAAATAAAGAAAGAGTAAAGTGCAAAGTTAGTAAGCTGAAATTTCTGATATGATGAAATAAAATATAAAAATCTTTATACAAATTTATGTATGATATCATAACTCTTGTTATTGGAAAAATCCATAAAATGACCCTGGATCTGTTTGAGAGTTGAGTTTACCTCTTACCCTTGATTTTAATCATGCAGCATACAGATGGACTCTAGTAATATCAGCTTATCAAGTCACGATCTGTCGTGAATAGACATGCATGTCTATCAGTCTGTCTGCCAACTAATATGCTTGTTTCTGTGTCCTTTACAGGGAGCAGTAAAATGCCTTGCAAAGCCAAGGATGCTATCAAAGTATAATTGAAGAACACCAACATTTTAATCATTTTTCTGACTTGATATTGCTACATTTGTACATTTTTATTCAAGTCATTCATTTTGCAAAATAAATTATGAATTATTTCCCTGAACTAATTTTTTTGGGGGGATACTGGGGATTGAACTCGGGACCTTGTGCTTTTGAGGCAGGTGGCAGAACCACTGAGCTAAATCCCCAGCCCTCCCTGAACTATTTTTTAACCTATGAAAGCTGACTGAATTTTGGCAATGTTTTACTGCAGGTGACTACGTTGTCATGACTATCTATTTTGAGTTAAGTAGAAGAATGGGTTACTTCACTATTCAGACATACATCCCCTGTATACTCACTGTGGTTTTATCCTGGGTGTCATTTTGGATCAAAAAAGATGCTACACCGGCAAGAACTGCATTAGGTAAGTTTTAAAAAGTCTGCCAATATTTTGTGTAATTTTAATGCAGCAAATCTAACTCAATCTAACTTGAGAGCTACTTGAACCATTTCTGAATTTTTTAAGTATCTAAGTGAGGTTGCTCTTTCTGATGATGGAATTCCATGTGTACTACTTAAATTGAGATGAATTAGGGATTCACAATGAGTTGGTTGCATTATCTGATGCTAAGCTTTCAGGCTGATGTCATCAGAAAACTGTGGGTGCGTCCTGGGTCCTGCCAACTCAGAAACCTTACCACTTCTGTATGAGGAAACAGAACTTGCCACAGGAGACACACTCTTTGTAAAATGTTCTCTCAAAAGAGAATCTCTGCTGTGTGTTACAGCTATGGCAGCAAGCAAGAAAGTGACCATTCTTGTCAGAAGTAATGCATGCACCTCACTCGGTGTCCTCACGAGCTTTCCTATGGTCCTCCAACTCCCCTTAACAAAACTCTCACTTGCAACAATTTTAAAATTTTGCAGAAACTTATTTCAATTTTTAATAAGAGTTTTGCCTTACTTTCAGAGTCCTATGACAGGTAGTGATGTGAGACTGAATATAAAGGTTGTCTCCCCAAAATGTCTTCTTTGGAAGGAAGGAGCTGTCTCAATTCCAGCTCCTTGGAAAGTCCTTCGTATCACCTCGAGCTTTCCCTGTGTTTGGTTTCTTGAGTTTTGCTTGTTTGACAGCTGAGTACATTTGCTTGAGATTAGTCAGCTTGAAATGTATTCTACCAGTATTCATTTGCATTGTCATAGAAAATACAGCATAGAAGTGGTAAATCAGCAGGCAAAGATATTAACATAAATTCAGTAAGTGCTATTAGTGTTCTGCTCACAGAGTTAGGAATGTTAGGTGTCCTTATAAACAAAATTTATAAAGTGTAGCTCAGAACATTACAGTATGTTGTTCTGTTTGCACTACTTTTGTTGTGAGATCAAGCAGAGATAATAGAATTATGCTGTGTTGTCAGATAATATGCCCAGAAGTGTGGAGGAACTTTACTAATACAATCATGTTTAATAAAGAGGTACTTTAGAGCTCCTTTAAATAGAGTTTGAACCAAGTCATGACAAGATCAAGGACAATAACTAGCAAAACAGCTGTCATAAGAAAGCAATCAATGTGCTTTTTAAAATATAACGTGGTCCAGACTTCTTATAATGTATCATGCACAATGGTAAGCATATAATGAAAATTATGATACACTCCAGGAAGTAAAAAGGTATTCCCCATGATGAAATGGTAATGGAGAAAGACAAGTTTGACATTAAATCAGCAGACATAAAACTTTAAAACAGATATTATATCAAGGTCCATGGCTTTAAAGAAAAATAGAATCTTAATGAATGAAGAGATGAATTTTCTCAACAAAGGAAGTACAGAGAAAAGATTTTAGAATGAAATGTGTAATATGTGAACTGAAAAATTCACTAACTGAACTTCAGATTGAAGATGGCAGGGGAAAAACCTTTGTAAATGTAAATATTATTATGTAAAATGCATGTAATGTGAAAAGGAAAGGATAAAATTTTTTAAAATGAATACAGCCTCAGTAAACTGCAGTATACAATGAATATTTATAACAGAACTACAAAAACTGTTTCCAGAATAAGAAGGGAAAAAGAATGATGCCAAAGATTTTAAAGAAATAAAGCAAAAAGAATCAAATTTAGTAAAAATCACCAACCTGTAAATGATAATAGCTTAGTGAAATCCAAGCAGGTGAACTACAAAGAAAATCATGATAATCCATGTGTGAAAAACAAACAAAATCTTGAGTGGAGAAGCAAAAATAATGTTGATGACTCATCTCTCCTATTCAATAATGGAGGCCATAATATCACAAATTATCACCCTTAAACTACTGACATGTAAGAAAAAAAACCTATCCACTTAAAATTCTATAGCCAAAGAAACTATATGGACTTCCCAGACCTTGTTAGAAAAAGACATTTTTACAAAACAAAAATTGAAAGTATTGTCAAAGAAATCTAAAACCACAAGAAAAATACTAATGCAGGTTAATTAGCCAATGGAAATAAACCAAACAAAAAGCTAAATACCAAGTACCAATATCAAGTCAATAAACATTACATTACAAAGGAAGATACCTACCTACTACATGTGTCAATACACACAAGCATATTAACAAAATAAGAAAGAAATAGTCACGACATCACAGTCCTCATTTCTACAACTGGCCACATGGTCACAATTAGTATTTTTTCCACGTAAGTTTATTGGTATATTTTAGGTAAACATTATAAGCACATTCATCACTGGGAATTTGTACCTGTACATGATGTATCTTGGTTCTTGTTTTTTCCCATTCCCCTTCCCTCCCTTCCACCCTTCCACCCCCCCCATTTACAAAAGCCTTGTTTCCATTTTCTCCTTCTTTTCTCATATTTTTTTCTTTCCTTGCTTTCCTTTCTCCCACTCTCCCTTTCTACTTCCCCTTTGAACCTTTTCTTCCTATTTCATATTATCTATTATACATTTTGGTCCTTATTTAAACTTTCAGTTTCTCACACCAGAGAAACCATTTGGTATCTAGGAATCAATCTAACAAAGGAAGTAAAAGACCTCCACTTTGAAAACTATAGCACTCTGAAAAAAGAGATCAAAAAGGATATCAGAAAATGGAAAGACATCCCTTGTTCTTGGGTAGGAAGAACCAATATAGTGAAGATGGCCATACTTCCACAACTGCTATATAAATACAATACAATACAATCAGGATTGAAATTCCAATGGTATATTTCACAGAACTAGAATCCAAAAATTTATCTAGAGCCAGAAGAAACCCAGAATAGTAAAAGCAATTCTAGGCAACAAAGACAAGACAGGAGATATCACAACCCCCAACTTGAAACTGTACTACACAGCTACTGTAATAAAAACAGCATGGTGCTGGCAAAGAAACAAACCCAAGAATCAGTGGAACAGATTAGAAGACCCAGAAAGAACTCCAGACACACTCAGCCACCTCATCTTTGACAAAGGAGCCAAACACTCTCACTGGAGGAAAGATGGTCTCTTTAATAAATGGTGCTGGAAAAACTGGGTTTCAACTTGCCAAAGATTAAAACTAGTGCATATCTCCCACCATGCACTAAACTAAAATCAAAATGGATCAAAGATCTAAATATTAAAAGAGAAACACTAAACCTGCTGGAAGAGAGGTTAGATAGAACTCTTGAAGTCATTAGCGTAGGAAAAGACTTTATGATCATAGCTGGTATTTTTAATTACCTTCTTCTGCTACCCTTTCTGTGTTCCCTTGGTCTCTAGCAAGCACCTCAGAAATCTTGGTTCTTTACCTGGCAGGGTGACTCTATTTGTGAAGATTCTGGGCCGTTTGACATCTGCCTTAATAACAGGGCATGGTAATATCAGGAGACGCCCTAAGGGATCTCCTGCACTCCAAGTACATTATTTCCTCGTCCGTTGTGAAGACCATGGGGATTTTCCCTTGGTAGTCTGGGTCATCACCCTGCCAACCTTGCAGTTCCCCTTCCTGCTCACTGACTCAGAAGCACGATGACCAAAATGACCAAGGGGAAGTCTTAGCTTCCATTTCAGTGGAATCGTTGTTGGGCTTCCTGATGCAAGCCTTGCCACCTCTGGAACTAAGGTCAAGGGAACTGGAAGCAAAACCTTTGCTAGGGGGTCACTGGTGGTAGTGGTGAGGTACACCATTCACACTTTTCTGCTCCTCAGTTTGTGGCCTGCGAATCAGTCACCCACAGACACACTCAGCACTGCGCTAGTCTGCCAGGCGGGTCTAACTCGAGTCAATGTATCACAGTTAAGTTGTTTACAATTTGTAAGTTTAAATTCCAGGCCATTCTGAGCAATATAGTGACACCACCCTGTTCCATTCCACCAGAAGCGTGAGTCATCCCTTGTCCAGCATTCCCTTGCTTTAAACACTGTTCACTTTAGTCCCTTGGCAACCGTCACAGTTAGCAGATCAGTTGTCACCATGTTGCAGTACTTGCCTTCAGGTAACTCCTATTTACTTAACAATGGCCTCTGAAACACAAAAGTGCTGGTGCTGGCAATTTGGATATGCCAAAGAGAAGCCAAAAAGGGCTTCCTTTAAGTGAAAAGGCAAATGTTGACTAAGTGAAGAAGAAAAATCATATGCTGAAGTTGCATTGCTTATATTACTCACCTCACTTCATCTTACCATGAGGCATCACCTCACACCATCACAGGCAAGGGGTGGATCAGTGCTGTACGACAGATATGTTGGGAGAGACATAGCAGTCACAGAATTTATCACAGTGTATTGTTGTAATTATTCTATTATTTTTAACTTCTTACTGTGTCAATTCATAGAGCAAGTTTTATCATATGAAACGTGGTCATAAAATATGGTGAATGCTTAAATTTTAAAAAAATCATTGCAGTAAAAGACACATTGCCATTCAGCCCCTAAAAATACTTCCCTTTGATTTGAACATACCTAGTCCATCATTCCTGCCATTGTCTGAAGCAGTGCTGGGAGTCATTTTTCATGAATGTCTTTAATTGTACTGTCAGACTACCTTAATTCCTGAACTGATTGAAAACATTTACCTTCATGGTCATTTTGACTTTAGGGAAGAGCCAGAAGTAGATAGTGCCAGGTCCAGTGAATTAAGTAGATGAGGACACACTGTAATTTCCTTTCCACTGGATGGCATTCGGCAGCAGCATTCGCAATGTTTTTTTAATCACACCTCATGAAGACATTCATAGACATGTATACAAGGAAAAAGCATGTATGTGTAGGACCTGGTACTGTCTGCAGTTTCAGGCATTCACGGGAGTTCTGGAAGGCAACTCCCAGGTATAAGGGCCACTATATCAATAGTGTACACAAACAAAATACCAGCAAAGAAGAGGGGATCTGAATAATACTTTTCATGTCCCTATTTGGCATTATGGAATCCTACACCTAAAAAATACATCACACAAACTGACTTAACTGCCTACCACCAAACACAAAAACATAATTTCACATATATCAAAGGCTAAGGTGACAAGGCTAAAGCTGCAGGATTACTAGAAGAAAAACTTAGAACTCTTAACATTGGACTAAATAAAGATTTCTGAGACCAGAAACAAGGAGGTTTGATGAAGAAAATGAAATCATTTATGACATAAATATACACATGAACAAATACATATTGCATATTATTGAACATGTACAACATCATGAAGATTTTTTTGGTTATATACAATAAAGGTATCTTCTCCAATGTATAGCTTCTCTCTCTATTGTAAGTAAAATTTTGCTTTGTAATAATTTTAATTCCATAAAATAAAGCCCAGAATTTCCAAGATATAATCAAGTATCATTCAGCATACAAGAAAAAAATGCCAATATTTAGATGACACAAAGGCTAGAATTATCTGATCAAGATTTTAAAGTGGCAGCATAAACATTCTTCAGTGAACAATTACAAACATACTTGAACCAAATGAAAAAAGTAAGATTTTCACAGCAAAGAAGTAGAAGATATAAAGAACCAATTGCAAATTTTAGAACTGAAAAATGAAACATGAAAAAAAAACTTCACTGGAATGCTTAGCAACAGAATAGAGAAGATTAGGAAGTAATCAGTGAATTTAAATATAGGACAAGAAAAATTACTCAGTCTTAGCAAAAGAGAGAATTGACTGGAAAACCACTAATAAACTGAGTTGATAACCGAGATGGTAAGCAACAATCTAACACTGTGTCATTGAAATTCCAGAAGGAGAAGAAAAAGAATGTGATTCTACAAAGCTATTCAGAGACTAAATTGAAGACTAAAGCTATTCAAATGACTAAACATGTCTCAAATTCACCAAAAGACATAAGTCTGCATGTTCGAGAAGCTAAGTGTACAGAGCCTGGTGGCACAGAGCTGTGCCCCCAGGGCTCTGGTGACTTTCTCCCTGAGTCCCCTGTGTTCCCCTGGGAGTGCAGCACACACAGCACTTAGGGTCCTTGGGAGCACCCTGCTTGCTCTGTAGCTAAGAGGCTGCCCAGAATTGAGTAAGAACCTCCATCTGGTTGTCTCCTCAGCATGGCGGATCTCTCGGTGTGAGTTGGGGTGGGAGACAGGTGACCTTGTCTGCAGTGGAACACAGGCCAGCACTGCGGGACGTACAGACACAGCAACTTCACTAAAGCAGAAATTAACGCTTCAGACTCTTCTTAGACATGACATGAGCTTTTCCTATAAACATATACCTTGCATCAGTATATAATTTTCCAGTTTACCCATCATCTCTACGTGAAGGACCAGAGTGTACCCACCTATAATAAGGAGAGGCTGGCATTCAGACAGTGATTTTGAAAACTGATTCAGAGAAGGTAATGACTCCCCATGGCAGATGCCGAGAAGGCCAGGATGAGGCCGGGGGTGTGGACTGGCGGGGGACACCCTCTGCACCTGGCCACGCTGTTGGCCCCAGGGAGCATTCTCCAACTGGCCCTGGCAGAACCACAGTGGTCGGGGCACAAAGGAAGTCATGGAGGGCGATGCTGTAGCCCGGGAGAAGTAATGTTACTCACCTGTCACATGCGCTTGACCTCTGACTGGCACTGTGACAGAGGCCTGTGATTCCGCGGTCCATGGCACTCACCTGTCCCGTCCAGGGGCTCTAGAGAGTCTGACCTCCCAGGGAATTCATCCCAGGAGAGCTCGCCTTGTCTTGTGATGATCGCACGTCGCTCTTCCATTCTCCCTTATTCTCCACAACCCTTTTTCATGCATCTTCCTTATGAACTAGTCATCTTCAGTATTGACCAATATGTCACAGTCAAAATCAAACCAATATCTATTACCAGTATCGCCATAGTTAAACTGATTACCAATTGTCACTCAAAGAAAAAAAAAATTGAATTAAATGCCTAAAATGTGCTGGCTGCTATGCTGGGTAACAAGCAAAGATGAGCAAGATCCAATTTTGCTTTTAAAATCACACTATCTTCTTTCCTTTCCCCTGGAAAGGAGGGAAAGGAAAAATGTTGAGAAATGGAAAAGATGGAAATAAAGTCTTTGTAAATAGGGAAGGGTGGAGGGCGTGAAGGGAGGGCTAGGAATGGGGAAAAAATAAGAACCAAGATGCATTATATAAAGGTACAATTCCCAATGAGAAATGTAATTGTGTTGTACACCTACAGTGTACCAATAAAAGAAATAAAAAAATAAAATAAAATTTAAAAAATAAAATAAAATCATACTATCTATAAGATCTAGCTTTGCTTTTAAAGATCACACTATCTATTCAGGGAGACAAACATGTAAAGAGAGATGAATGCACAAGGGAGGGAGCACAGAAGTGACAGGGACAGCACAGATGCCAAGCTGTCACCCCTGTCGGGTGCTGACAGGGAGATGGCTCAGAAGGCGTGGTGCTGGAGCTGGTCCGAGGACAGCGGGGTGCACACACTGGACAGGGCGGAGCAGCAGGGAAGAGAGAACAGGCTCATCAGGGGCAGAAGTATGTGAGACGGGGAGTGGCCCCCATACACAGTGGGACTCCAAGCTGTGTCTTCATTTCAAAAATATTTACAAGACAAAATGGTGCACAATAAGCAAAACACTAAATAAATTTAAAAGGGCCCATTCAGATACAGCTGCTCCTTCATCTACAGTGGAATTATGCTTTCACAAGCCAGCATAGGTTGAAAATGTCTTAAATCACAGTGCCCCTCATACACCTGCCCTGCTAAACTCCTAGCCTAACAACAGAACACTCTGGAGAGTGTCATTCATTCCCCTGGTGATCACAGGGCCAAGGAGGAGCTAAGGCTCACTGCCGCTGCTCAGCATTGAGAAAGGATCCCGGCTGCATATCGCTAACCCTGGAAAATATCCAAATTCAGAAGTCAAAGTGCAGTTTCGACTGAATGCATATTGATTTCACAAAGTCATTAGGTTGAACTGACCAGGGGGTCCCAGCACTTCCGTGTCATTGTAAAGACTATTGTAAGAAATTTTATTGAACCCTTGCTTACAAATTGTACAGACATTAAAATTAAAAGTACCTGCCAGTGTGGTGGTGCACACCTGTAATCCCAGCACTCGGGAAGCTGAGACAGGAGGATGGCCGGGAGTTCAGGCCAGCCTGGGCCACACAGCAGGACCCTTGTCTCAAAACAACAAAAATTAAACTAAATGTAAAAGCGGCCATCAAGAGGAGTCGCGTAAGAGCGCCAGTTAGAGGGATGCCTGGTAAGCTTCAGTCTTGTCACATGGGCTGTCCCTCGCAGGCATCACCACGGTGCTGACCATGACGACGCTCAGCACCATTGCCAGGAACTCGCTGCCCCGAGTGTCCTACGTGACTGCCATGGACCTCTTCGTGACCGTGTGCTTCCTGTTCGTCTTTGCTGCTCTGATGGAGTACGCCACCCTCAACTACTACTCGGGCTGCAGAAAACCAGCCGCCACCAAGAACACAAGGCCGGTGAGTGGCAAGAAGGCAGCGGCGCCCTGCAGGGTAGGGGTAGCGGGCGGGTGGCTGCCCCAAGACCTCACAAAACGTGACGCAAATTACCCTACAGGACTTCCAGGAGCGGGGCTGGGCTCTGAGATGTGAGTGCGGCCCCGCCCTGCCTCCAGCTGCAGCCTCTGCCGGCCGGGTTGGCCTAGGTGGACCCAAGACTGCGCCCGGCTGGAGTGTCAGGGCTGCAGGCGCCCGCGGCAGCTTTCTCCTTCTTTCTCTTTCCTCGCAGTTGTTACATCCCGAGTCCCCCAGCTGGATTCACGCGCCCGTGAGCCCACAGACACCTCTGTATGTACAGCCTGTGTGTGCCAATGTTTCTGGGAACTTGTCCCAAAGTCAGGCTGCGTTTGAAAGCTATGCTCCTGCTTAGGTTTGCCCAAACCTAAAACCAGTGAGAACGCACACAGTCCTTCAAAAATGTGTCTTCTACTACTCTGAGAAAGTCCAATTTGGAACATTTGCAAAATAGAGGGGAAAATTACTCATAATCCTTCTACACGGGGATTAGTGTGTAGCCTACATGTACATATCTCTAACATTTTTCTAGCCATTCAAATAATATATACTCATGCATTTTAAAAACTCAATTGTCATATATATTTTTTTCCTCTAGCCTCTTTGATATCCAAAAAATGTACTTAGGTTCCTGTGTCATCAATATTTTACAAGACCGTTTTAATGATTGAATTGCGTGCTCATGCTAGATGCACAGGCAGTGGTGGCTGGATGCTGAGCTTCTCTGCAATTTTTCCCTTGGGCACACATTTTCACCACTGCCACTTGGCATGCACCGGAGGCAGTGTGCTCAGTTCTGAACCCTTAGAAGCAGTGTACGGCCAGGGTTGTGTGGCTCTCGCCGAGGGCCACCCACCCACCCATGCACAGGATGGGCAGCCAGCTCCGAGAACGCTCTCGCCCTGGCTCGGTCACCGGGCAGAGCGTGCACCCAGGGACTGTTCTTCCTGTGTCTGAGGGCTGAGAGTGTAACCCTTTCACTTGTTTATTTTTGACTTATGTGTCTGTTTTTGCGAGCTGCATTCTAGTGTCTTTTAATTTTTGTTACTATTTTAAAGTAGCACTAAGTCAATCATGTTATTTATTGTTTCATATCATATCTTACAGAACATCTATAATGTATAGAGTTACCTATGGAATATATTGGGGATATTAACTTACTGTGGTTTACAGTCCATGATTCATTGTCCTTTTTTGCCTTTTCCTACACACCTTGTTTAAGTTTTTGCTGCCAAGTCCGTCGGCTTTTCTGCTGTGGCTTCTGCCTCTGTGTCCTGCTGGGGAAGGGCCCTACCCCACTCCTCCCCCCGCCTCCTCCCAGTGATACACCCACCCCCACACCCCTCACAGAGTGTGTCTGTACCAACCCAGGTTACGTTCACAACACCTGACATTTTAGTACATGGTTTAAGGTAAGAATGCAGCTTTGGAGAAAAATTCAGAACTATATCTTTAAGTCACAGATATGAGCTACCACTTCTATCATATCACAAGTTTTGTATTAATTATGGATTTTGCTCCTTTATACATGTCAATTCATTAATTATACTGAACATTTGGTGCCCACCCATACACCACAAGTGGTCTTCCAACGACTAATCCGTGCTGCACGTCACGCATTTGTGCCTGCTTCCTAAGCAGACTCTGTGGTCACCCGTCCTCTGCAAGTGTGTGTCAGGGTCCCCAACAGGAGGTTAGTGGGCAAGCCAGTGTGACAGCTGTGGAAGGCCAGCCACTGCATCAGACAGCATCAGACGGAAACAGATGGAAGGGGATACGGAGTAAGGGACACAGCTGGAACTAACAGCCTGCAGCCAAGAGCACATTTGCCCGTACAGCGGGGCCAGGAGCTGTAGAGATGGTGTTGCCAAAAGAGAGGAAAAGTCCTCCCACACAGAGAAAAAAAATTCTATAAAGCTAGAAAAAATTCAAGAAAGTTTAGTGATCTTGAAGAAAGGGCAAAGAAAGACAGTTAAGACTAAGGGTGCCAGGCCAGGTGAGAAGACACAGTCAGAGAGGTTCAACCTGGGGTCAGCTCTTGTAGGGCCCGAAAAAGAGAAGCTTTGCAGCTGGCAGGAGACAGTTGTGGCTGCCTCAGCCCTTGCTCTGTTTCATTACTAACAACAACAGAGAAGCCAAGTGAGCAGCCTCCCAAGAGAGGCCAGATGAGCCAGCAAGCTGTTCCCACGGCTCTGGGCCTCAGTTTCTGAGCCTGTCGAGTGCAGTGCTCAAATACGTGGCACAAGCCCAGGCAGTGTGGTGCTCCAGAGAGGTTACAGGGCGTCGTTATACTCATTGGTGAGGGGAGGAGTCAGGGACCCGGCTTGGCCAAAGATGGCTTTGAGGGAGCACTCATTAAAATCTCTATCTTGCACATGGTTTGAAATATTAATGAAGATGGCAGGGATGCCTATAAAAAGTGCTTAAACAGCATGAAGTATAGCTGTAGAGCTGTATAAGTTCCTATCCTAACTTTTATTTCAGTCCCATAAAATGGAATACAATTCATTTCGAATCACTAAGCTTTTGAAACATAGAGCTTTCTTGAATATACTACTTTCTGTGTGTTTCGGTGACCATGGGCTTTTAGTTCTCTAAATGAAGGAGTGAATGAGAGCTTTCTCTTGCCACCAGAATCCTTGCTGCTGCTTTGCCTGCATCCTCCTGATGTCATCCTTTAGAACTCCAGAGATCGGTCCCACCCCTGCCAAGCCCTCTCAGGCCCCGTCAGAAGCATCCTCTTCCCGGGGGGCTGCCCTGCCTGGTCATGACTGTTTGGTCCCATGGTTCTCTCCATGTGGTGGGGGGCTGCACAGCTCCCAGGATTGAAGACAGGGATGGATGAACATCTGGCTGAGGGTGCCAATACATGCATGAAGGAAAACCTTTAATGCAACTGTTACCTAATAAAGGCGGTTTTCCCAGCTGGTGCTTTTTGAAACAATGCACGCATTGGGGTGGAGGCAGGGATTGCCCTGTCTCAGCAACCCCTCCTGGTGACTTTACATCCACTTGGTTTGAAGACTCATTAACCTGGAGGAGTCTCATGTTTCTTAGAGCTGTAGGGACAGTAGGACTTCCACTTCTGCTCACACCCCACACTTACAGAGGAAGGGGACAGCACACAGTGACGCCTCCTGTCGGGACGGGGGGCCACACTCATGAGGAGAAGGCCGTGCCCAGGGAGGGTACACTTGGTGCACAGCATCTCTCTTTAGGTCAGAATTGTGCATGTTTTCCCCTGATACAAGACTGCACCCTAGAGCTTAGGGTAGTGGCTTTGGGTGCTGGACACTTCTACCTCCTCGCCCTGACTTATCACTCCACATAGTCATAACAGAGTCGAGTTAAGATCCAGAAAGAGAAGGCAAAGCGGTTGTGTTCCTATTCCCCTGTAATAGTAGTTTTGGACAATGCAGAAGTAGATTCTCACAAGGCTTTCCGACAATTCTGCATGCCCTATTTCCCAGCACGGGAAGCCAGGGCAGAGGAACAACCCAGTCGGTCATCCCTGAAGTGGGCATCTACCTCCACCTCTCCTCAGATGCAGGCTTCCAGGTTTCCATGGGCCTGCCTGTCTCTGCTCTGCCAGCACAAATGAAACGGAAGTAGACAGGCAAATAGGCTTTTCCATGCTCTTCCGCTATGCAGTCAAATGCAGGGATGTAATCTCCTAATAGAACTCAGTCTGATGCCGAGATCATAGTTATTTGGAAGAGCTTGGCGAACTGTCTGAAGAAGTGATGAGCTTAGGACACTTTTCAAGGTTACACATGATCCCTCTCACTTGAGAGAACAGTAAGCCATTCTCTCTGTGTTACTTGCCACATACTAGTGTTTCCCTATCAGAGGACAGCTTAGGAAGCCAGAAAGCGAACGTTCCAGGCACAGCACAGCCTGTGTTACATTGCCTGAGATGGGAAGCTATATCCAGCTGCCCCACACGGAAAGCTGCCTTTTTATCCAAACTACATGAAATAAGAACATTCTGTCATCATTCCTGTACACATTTTTACAACATATTAATTAGAAAAAATGTCATGTTTATTCTACTACATTTTAATACATGTACTGCTTTACATTAAAGAGTAAATATATGGTATGTACATGTTGTTACCAATCAATAGAAAAGTAGGCAGAATAGAGATCTGAATTGACTACAACATATCTGACAATATGCCCAACTCCCCTCATGTGAATGGTCTGGGAAGTGCAAGCGTTGAGATCGCAGCACAGTGTTCCCTGCATTGAAGTTGCCCACATGGGAGGACTGAGCCTGACCTTTGCGGGGGATGGACACACCCATCCATCCACTTCCTTCCCAGCGGGTGAAAGAGATGCCCATTGCTCACTGTGCCTCGGGCTGTTTCCAGTGCATTTTCTGATGATTTTTGTGCTATTCTTCTTGCCTGCAGAACTATTCTCTCCTGGATATGAGGCCGCCACCACCTGCCATGATCTCTTTAAACAACTCTGTGTACTGGCAGGAGTTCGAAGACTCCTGTGTGTACGAGTGTCTGGATGGCAAAGACTGTCAGAGCTACTTCTGCTGCTACGAAGAGTGCAAGTCAGGGTCTTGGAGAAAAGGGCGGATCCACATAGACATCTCAGAGCTGGACTCGTACTCCCGGGTCTTCTTCCCCACATCATTCCTGCTCTTTAACTTGGTCTATTGGGTTGGATACTTGTATCTCTAAGTGCTGCCCATAGTGACGAGTGAAGAGCTCTTGGTTCACATTCTTTACCTTCGTCATCCCCAAGACTAGTAGCGATCAATCCGGAGTCTCAGAGAAGAGCACTGCTTGGTTTATCTTAAGTTATAAATTACTTTTCAGCAGCACAGGATGTATCTGGCAGATATTCCTAATATATATCACACACACACACAGACACACACTGAATTTAACCAAATTTTAAAGTGGTATTCTTGCTAATCCTATTGAGTCTATAGCTTGGTGATGTTTTTTAATGGTTTTCAGTACTGGAAACAGCTGCCAATTACCCTTGCAAAGAAATCTAAAAAACAGGCAAGCAGCTATGTGAGCGGCTCTCCTGGGCCTGCCCGATCTCTCTCTCCTTCACGGTCCTTGGCACCAGCACTCACCTGAATGAAGCGCTCCTGGCAGACATGCCCTCACATCAGTCCCAGCCCTGTGCACAAGGCGCTGAGTTCCAGTCCCGTCTGCAGTCAGTACTGGGGCCCATTTCCTCTCTCTGCAGCCTCTTCTGCTCTGGCACCGGTGTTAGCTGTCCTTTCTTGATCCAACAACTCACTGTAGGCCTGGGAAGAGTGCGCACAGGTCTACAAGTTTTCGTTTGAGGAAAAAATTCTAGTGTTGCTAAAGTCAAAGGTGTTGATTATCCATGAATATTAGGAGGTAATTACTTAATTCCAAGCTACCAAGAGTCAACAGGACTTGAATGTTGGGTTCTTGGACTAGTTCAACTTTAATTCAACATTTCCCCTTAAGAGATATGTTCTACCAGACCAAAGCTCAACCCCAAAGTATGTGTCTGGCTTATGTTGTTATTATGGTTCAAAAATTACTTTCATCCAGAAAAGAGAGACATAGCATGCATAAGCCTTTGCTTTGAAATCATATTCCAGAGTATGCAAGAAATGTAGGTAGAATTTCAAAAATTTAATGAATATTGATTTTTAAATTAAACCAATTTTAGATGCAAACAATGAGTAATGGCTGTCACCAGTTATACATTTTGATGAGCAAAAATCATTTTGTACTTTCAAGTGTGGATATATAGCAAAATCCCAAAGAAAAAATTCCCCAATCAATATACTTTTGATATTTTTATAATACAGATCCAATTTGCTTCCTGATATTAATTCTTTGTTATAACTGGAGGCCAATATGTACTTTATATGAATCTTTTGAAGCTTCTTTTGCGCAGCGGGGGGGAAAGTCCTACCGGTTAGTTAATAATGCTCTGGCTTTATTAAAATTTTAGTATTAGCATTTCTTTGCTCCCCAGTTGTCTCACCAGGAAACTGAATTGATTATATTGAAAATATTCATTTTTCAGTTATCTGTTGTGCATACTAACATTACTAAAATAAGTAAAACATTATGCAGAGAAAGTTTCTAAAAGCACTGATTCACACAATTACCAGAGGAGAGGATGAGAGCGGAAGAGACCAGGAAAACTGATATTAAATAGGTCGCTTATTATTAACGTTTTAACATTGCTGCATATCAAGTGAATGAGAAAAAACTGGTACACCACCACCCAAATTTCAAGGATCAGATTTACACAGTGGGATATCTAATCCCATTGTTTTTCTTTCTGCCAACTGTGTCTTTTGGTTTGATAGTTGCTACACAAGCCACAAGCCAATTGGCTGTACCTAGCAAATTTAATTTAAAAACTAAAATAATACTTGTGCAGAAATAAGTTGAAAAAGAATGGCTTAAATGAAATGTCTCCTCTCCTGGAGAGTTTCAGGGTTAGTATCCTAGTCTGTTCCTCAAGCGTGATGGAGCCAGCCCCCTGTGCAGACCCCCAGAGGGTAACCCATCACACCATAGCTCCAAGCCCAGAGCCCAGTGGCACAGACACAGTTTCCGGCACTGTACATTTATACTTTCTATAGTATGAAGAATTTTAACCTGTTACATCTTCAAGTAAGTTCAGAAAAAAATCTTCTAGTAAAATTCTTCTTGAGAGGAAAATAACTTAAAGGCATTTTTATAGCATAGATTTGGTTGCATGTTACCTTGAAAACAATTTGGCAGATGCCTTTTATTTGAGAACTTCTCTCTATTTGTAAGTCATTAACAATTCACATGTAACTTTGGGAAGGGATGGATAGAGGGAAATATACCAAGAGCCTCTGTTTTCTGAACCCTGCCTCTCCCCTCCTGACTTCAGCCACCCCCTGGTGAAATCACCGTGGTTCATGGTGTCTTCTCCATGAGGGAAAGCCTTTATCTCAAAAGCGTAAGAGATGTTCACACAATAGAGAATAAAATCGATTCCTGCCTACTTAGCCATCTGCCCACTGCAAAGTCTGACTAAAAAGAAGCAGAACACCCCCAAGAGCACTCCCATGCCTGTTTCTCTGCATAATTTATGTTCTCCAAGCCAATCTCAGCTCCTGAGGTGATCTGTTCTGTCCACAGTACAGGAGAGACGCACATGTCTTGTGCAGGTGCAGAGATCAGGGGCTTTTAAAGCAAGTTCCTGTTTCCTTTCTGGAGAAAGGGGGGGAAAGGGCAGGACAGAGTGAGAGAGAGGCACCCCTTTAGCTGACAGCCCTCCTTCCCAGGACCCTCGAAGGGGGACTGTGTGGACACAAGAGCCCCCGACCCTTCCTCACAGCTTCACCCGCCTGCTTCGCATGTAGAAGTGGGGGTAGCTGGGGTGGAAGACGTCTGAGGGGTCTGCATTGAAAGGTGCTACTGTGCTCTTCTCGTTCAGAAATACTCTAAATCAAGGGCGATGGCTTCGTATTTTGACAAAGATGCCAAAATTTTTAACACTGTGCATCATTCTTAAGACTGTGACTGTTTCCCTTTTAAGCTGCATCCTGGGTGAGGGGAAAAAAGAAAAACTAAAAAAACATCTGACACATTGATGGAATTAGAGCAAAATGTCTCCTCAGAACCTAGAAAGTTTCAAAGCCACCACCCAGAACAAAGACTCCCCAGATGCTGGAAAAGAAGGACAATGTTACTATAATTTACTCTTAACTCAGCCAGTACTGCCCCAATATACCCAAAATATGCCTTAAAAAAAGCTCACATAATATGCATCTTGTAAGATTTTTCATTTCCTGCAATCAGCTCTCTCATGCCAGGTTTTCTCTTTTATGCATAGATAAAAAGGGGATTTCATTTCTTATATGATAAATGGTATTTTCCCTAATTTACATCAAATCAATTAAGTAGAGAATTTTTCTGGATGCTTTGATTGAAGAAATGCTTGTCCTCACTCACAAAGCATGTTCATTATGCATGTGGGAAATGGGCCAATCTGAAGGTCAGCCACCTAGTCCTTGTGACGGGAGTATGAGTGTCCATACAAAACCTTCACACCAAATAATTTTCCTGGCACTGGTTTGCTGCAGTGGAAGGAAGGTTTTAGACATGATGTCTTGCAGCTCTGCAAAGGGTCGTGCTCTGGAAACAACGGGAGGAGAGGAACTAGTAATCCCATGTTACAGTAACTAGTACTTGCCACAGCCAGGAAGCAACGGGACACTCTTTTCCAAAGGACTAGAACACAAAACAAATAAAACCTCTCTTTCCTTGATTATGTTTATCTCAGCTGCCAGACGGAAAACTTTGCAATTTCCTTAAGGACTTGACAAATTACAGCTGGTCTCCCGCCATTACGCTCATCACTCTGTAAGTTCAGTGCTCCATGGTACCGAGCACTTGGCATTCACGCAGATCCCACAAGATTATACCTTCAATTTCTACTTACACAATGGTGAATCATTAGAGATAAACAAAACCTTATGTAAATATACTTTGAAATATTAAACTTCATTATACTTATTAACTGTCCATTTGGGCTTCAAACACTAGCCCTTTAAAAAATATTCACAAAAGTGTCTGGAAATAAGGAGGAAGAAACAGATTAGGAACACACTGGAAATGTTCAATTCACACTTTTTTGCTTCACCCACTTTAAATTGAGGAAGTGTGTCATCTGTACATATTTCCTTCTCTCAGTTTGGCCCGTAGGAAACATTCGGGCTTTAAAGAGGTTAGCAGGACCTCCGTATTTGTGTTCTCCATAATATGCCATCCAAAGAAGTAAAAAATAACGAACAGTTGGGGATAAATAACAAGCTGCATCTCTGATCTATTATTGGTTTTAGCTTTTATTATAAAAATAATTTCTGTCATTATAGGGAGAAAAAAATGTATGTTCTGGGATGCTATATTTTGCTCTTTTCAGAATATTCAAGATTTCTTCTTTGCTTTTTTTTCCTAACAAAGTACAATCTGCCCTGTGTATCTATGGGTACTGAATCTATGATAGGAACCAACCAAGAATGGGAACATTTTTTTTCTTTAAATTGCACCTGTACTGAACATGTCCAGATCTTTTCCCTTGCCATTATTCCCTAAATGACTATTTGCACAGCATTTGCATACATTAGATATTCTAAGTCATTTGCAGATGATAAAGCACTTAGAAGGATTGTGCAGGTTCTATGTGAACACTGCACCATTTTTATTATAGGGCTAGAGTATCCATGGACCTTAGTCTCAGCAGCACCTCTGGAACCAGTCCCCTGCAGACTCTGAGGGAAAACCATAATGTTTACATTTAATGTGATGGCCTTAGACCCAGATTTCTCCGATTGCCTCACTGATTGAAGTTCCATCAGGAGCCTGTAGTTCGGTTATTTCAGTCCCCAAGATACCAGACTTCTCAGGATGACAATTTTGCCATTAACCACTTTTTCACAAAAGGATTAAAGTCCCCATTTTCCATCAAAAAATTCCCAATACACAGAAATTTTTAAAGTGGACTCCCAAGTCATCTGTGGGAAAATAATCATTGGCCCTTAATGTCACTTTATAGACATTGCAATAATCAGGATGGGTGGTAATAAGGAATGAGGTCGATGAGGCAAGGGGAGAGGGGACCCACTAGCTTGTCCTTCCTACTGAAGACAGGCTGGGCTTCCAGTCTGAAGTTTGGTTCCTTGGGCACAGCTGGCAAGTAGTTCCCAACAAGGCTCTTCCAGGATGGCTGGATGGACCATCGTGAGTTTCCCGTCTTGATTAATAAGACCCTTAATTAGCAGGAAAATTGCTCTGCCCGCCAGAGTACCATCTTGGAAGCTGAAGTTTGCTCCCTGGTCTAGGGAGAGCTGTTGGAAAGCAGAGTGCTTGGCTTTGGATTTATAAAAGGTTTGCTGGAGCCACCCTCATAGAAAGTCTTCACCTACTGCCAAAGTCTGATTTTCAGGAATAAAAGATGAATGCTTTGATTTGGTTCTTATGTATTACAACAGGCTTTTGTCCAGTATTCTTTATGTTTAGAACAGAGGCTTTTGATCAATGTCATCAGTGATGGAGGCCCCCAGTACCCAGAGCACTTCCACGGGGAGGTCAGAGCACCAGAGCCTGGCTTCACAGCACCTCACCCATTAGGTAACTGTAACAGGACTGGGCTCCTGCTTTTCCAGAGCAGCCTGGCAAGGCGCGGACAGGCTAAGGAAACAGCATTCTCAACTGACTTTGCATGTAGCTAAAAGATACATAATGCGGTGAAAACACACCTGCCTTGCTGACTTAAATTTCAAGTGGTCAGACAGATATGGTAGATTTTTTTATTGAAATAAAGTGCAACATCACCATCATCATCCTTCTTCTCCGTGTTCCTTCTTACCCTTCACTTTTTATTCAACACAAGTTTTAATGTTTGCTCCAAGCTACAACAAAGCATTCAAAAAAAATTAGAAAAGTTTTATTTTAGTTTAATTATGAAGTAGATCACAATCCAAAATTTTGCTTGCCTAAAACATTTTTCAGATCTGCTTTTTTCTCTAAATTCCTGTCTACCCTGGCTCAAGCAGAATTTGAAATCCCTGCAGTTCACCCAATTTTGAATTCTTGGTAACTTTCATCTTCTTTGTCATACTTTGGTGGCTTTTTAATTCCTTTCTTAGTGACAACATCGGAATTGACTAAGAACCATCTTTTCCCTAAATTGAATTGCATCTTCGGAAGCCAAATTTTGTTACCCAAAAGAACATTCATTATGCTGCTTTTCATATGATTTGGTTCTAGGCTTTAGTTCCCAGTGATTTATCTTAACTTTTTTACTTTGAATAGAGATAGACACTGAATAATATGTATTAGTGAAGTTTATAGTGTTTATTATTACATTATCTCAGTTTAGAACAACTATTTTATTAAAACATTCTGAAAGACACTTTACAATGGCTAATTTTGTGCTAGTGAAAAATGTTTACATGCTACTATGTTTGTACAATTACATATTTTTCTTTATGGACAGCTCCAGACTGAGCAAAGGTTTGCTTTTTGTGTGTGTGTATCCTACGAAGGATTCTAAGAGGGTAACGATTTCAGGGATTGGATTTGTATCTGGTTTGCATCAGGAGCCATCTTGTGTTTACATGCAGTGATGTGTATATTTGTGTATGTATGTACAGTGGTAAACTGGACACCTTATTAGTGTGTGTACTACTCTACCCATTGCCCCAAATTTAGCTGAAACAAGTAGAAAGGAGCAGTTTCCTAGTGATAGCATATTAGTTTACTAAGCCTCTGGTTAAGGCAAAAAGAAGAAAGGGAGAGGGAGAGAGAGGAAGAGACAGAACGTGACAATCTTTACATTTTCTGGAAATGTGGGATCACAGTCTTTCTTTAAAAAAAAAATCAGCAGTCAGTCTGGAATCCTAACAAGCCCGCCTGGTTCTGAGAGCGCTCCGGCTTCGGTGTTTTTACTTTGGGTCATGTCTGAGCGCCCTTGCTCATCTGCGCTTAGTGGACCAGAGGAAATGGAAGCCGAAGGCCCTGCGGGTCTCAAGGATGGCAGTCAGCAGCCGCGCCACGCTCACTAGGAAGCCGCTCCAGGCAGCGGGCAGCGCCGGCCTGGCCCGGGTCTTGTGTGCGGGCCACAGCCCCGTGTGGGTCCTGGGAGACCCAGCGGAAGGGACGGCGGAGAGGGGCAGAGGGTCCCTCCGGCCTGCGAAGCCGTCGGCGGCGGGGAAGGCGAGGAATTCCAGAGACTAGGAGTTAGCTCAAGCCCCGTGCAGAAGCGTTGGCCCCAAAGCCCCGTTCGTCCCGCGGGGCCCTGGACGCCTGGCTCGGGCGCCTGTCTCTCCCCTCCCTCGGCAGGGGACCCCCGCTCCGTGCGGCGCGGGGTCCGGAGAAGCGAGGGCGCCCTGCGCCCCTTGTGCCTTGGCGACACGGGCGGCAGCGCCCTGCTTCGCGCGTCCCGTCCCCGCGCCCTTCGGTGGCCCCTGCCGGAGCCAGCTGGGCCTGCGGCCGGGCCGCCCTCTGTATTTGTATTCGGATTCCTACGTTTGTACTTCTAATACAATAAATGCACATGTTGTCAGAAAGCCTGACCGAGCCCTTCTTTCTGGCCTGGGTGCAGCGGGGGTCCAGGGCGGGGGTGCACGGAGCTCTTCCTGGGCGGAAGGCTGTATGCCAGCTCCCCTCAGATGCTCACCTCCGGAGACCCCAACCAGGGCACGGTCCGGACTGGGGGCCGGGAGTCTGAGTTCCGGCAGAAGGTTGGAGGTGGGCTCACGCCTCCACTCCTACTAAACCCTACACGAGAGACCCCCAGCCCCTTTGTACCCGAGCCAAGGCCTTACCTACATTGCAAAAGTGTGCTAAACAGGCAGCTCAGGATCCAGGTCAGCGCACCTGGAGCCCAGGGCGGAGCACCCTGCAACCCCTCAGGAGGGCGCCCCTGGAGAAGGGGTTGCAGCCCCACAGCACAATGAGGGCCATCTCCAGACACAGACCCAAACCAGATGCACATCGGCCACTGCAGACAGTGGACGCTGGAGGACGTTAGGTACTGAACTGGGCATAATTTACAAACGAAGCAGAACAACACAAAACAAAAAACTGCTATTCCAGGTCACCTAGCTAAGCATTGCGACTGCAACACAGCAGTCCTGCTGGACTTCAAGGATAGTGGGAAGGGGTGGAGGGTTAGGAGACATCTTCTGCCATCCTGCCTGCTTCTCTGGGACCCTAGCAGAGGCCTCTCCCATCACACACAGCACTGGGTTTGCAGACTCTGACTGAACCACCCCAGAGTATCTGGGGCATTCTTCAGTCATTGCTTCTGTGATCGCATCAGCCTGTGCTTGACCACTAGTGAGGGGCTCACGTTAATTAATCCCTGTCTTAGGGTTGGGATGTTGTCCCTGGTTTGTGATCAAAGCTTGCAGGACCTCTAGAAAGAAATCACAATAATTGCTGACGTGTACTGAGGACTGACTTCGCACGCATTTCACACATTGGATCATTCAGTGCTTATGATGGAGGTACCAGTGTCGTCACCATTTTTGGTGACAGAGCTGAGGCTTGGCCCAATACTGTAGACTCAGCAAAATGCAGATCAAAGGTTGAAAGGCTGTAAATATGACTTCAAATGCTTCAGACTCCTGTCCTTGGCTCTCCTGCTCTGCCAGTCAGTATCTTCAAACCCGATACTTTGGACTACACTGCAGAGGCAATTCTTTGAATAGAGTAGACATTCAATTCATTTAAAACCACTTCTGTTAGGGAAAGAACTTTGCTGTCCAAAGGATATCTTTAAAATGTGCTTAAATGACACACTGAGGTCAGCCTGTCTGGTAGGGATCCACATAAATCAGTAACAGCGACTCTAAACTAAAAACCCAACACACAGGATGTTCTTTCACATGGGTGCTTGATTTGTGAATTAGAAACAGGGACTTTCTTCTGCATAGGAGTGGGGTGGTAGTGACAGCAGGTCACACCCATGGCCTCACTGTACAAGGCCAGAGACTCCACTAGGGAGCAATGGCTGTGGGACTCTACCCCATTACAAGTGTGTCCTCTGCTCCTGAACAATCCTTAATGCCTTTCCCTGGAGCAGCAGCTTGCCAAGAGACACCATTCTTGAGAATGGCTCTATTCCCTCATTACTTCAGCCCTTGAGCAAAGTCACAGCTGGAAGGAGAACCCAAGAGCTGTTTCCTGTGGAGGCAGCATGAGCTCTTAAGAAGGTTGCATGGTAATTAATGTATGTGGTAATTTATTTTAAGGGTGTTAGAACCAGAAAGGACCATCTTTAAAGCTGGTATGAAGTATTTATATATAAAGAAATGAAATAACACAGGGGATTTGTGTTCAAGGTAATAATTAACAGTTATTCAAGTAAAATAACTATGGAAGCCAGATTTGCAGAGACCTACCTCATCAAAGAAGTTGAGGTTCAACATTTTGCCAAGGCCACATAAAGAAAGCACGTATGTCTGGAAGGTGAGGGTGTTAGCAAGCTTGATCGTGTGCATCCCGTCCTGCTGCCATCTGACCACAGCAGGAGGACTCTGCAACATCCCTCACCTGAAGACTGAGAGAGCTGTGTGCGTCGCCCAGCACCCTGGAGCTGTGAGGCAGGCTGCAGGTGGTGGTGGGAAGTGGCGATATGGATGCAGGGTCCCAGTCTCAGTGGGAATCACGAAACCCAGGAGCAGGGCTAGCGGCCTGATTCCACCTTCAGAGACAGTGTGCTCATTGGCCATGACAAGCCCTAGGGCCTGCAGAGAAATCAAAACACTGTGATGTGGATACAGGGACTCTGTAGGAGGCAGAACCACTCCGTGAGACACCAACCACTTCCGAGAGCTAGGTTCACTCAGCTGAATCCTTTGCATCCTCGGGCTGGTGGGGGAGCAGTTGTGCTCTTCTCCTTTTCGATGAGAAAGCAAAGTAGTTCAGATGAGAATTCACCTCCCCTCTCTCCACGGCCAGGTGTGTATTTAGAGTGCTTTATCATTGCTGCAGCAGGCCACACAACACTGCCTCCCTTCCAGGCCAATTAATCCAGCATTTCAGCTGTTCTCAAAGATTTTTCAATGGCCTAGAAACAAGTGGTAAAGGATTAAATAACAATTTGTGGTCCAATCAATGGTATACAAATACTTCAAAGTTTCTAATCAGTTTAAGTTATATATTTTAATAACTCTAGCAGTAATCCATTGAGGACCAATAGCAAAGGAATGATATGGCAAAAGAAATACATGTCAGAGGGGTTTAGATGTTAACCAAGGGCTATTTATCAAAAGAGAATGTTGTGAAGTTTCTGGAAACTCACCTTTAATCTGATCTTTCCCCCTCATCCTCCTCAGCTCTGGAATAAAGCATGAATCTCCATCATTCACACCCACTATGGAGCAGAAAACAACTGCAATTGAGTGAAATAGCAAATGTGGGCATCCTCAGCTACATGCATGCTCCTGTCTTGTTTTAAGTACAACAATATTTTAAGCAACTTATTTGAGCACACAACAATTCATGAATTAGGCAGCTCCCAAACAGAAGTGGTTCAGGTACTTACCAGAGAAATATAAAAAGGCTTTTGTAGGACAAACACAGAGTGTGGCAGGGCCTCTCCCAAAAGAATTTGGTCAGGGTCTTCTCAGAACGAAGAGAGACAACACGGCACAGTTAGTTCCTAGATACGCATCTGTAGTTCTGGTACAGTTCTTACCCAACCGGGCTGCAGTATGTTAGTGTGCTGCCGTGTAAGAGAGGCAAAGACACTAAAATTGTATAAAAGACAAAACTCCTCCATGATCAGGGCTCAGCCTCTCGAGTATCGGCCCACTGAGCCCATACTGACATGAATAAAGTTGCCTGGCAAGCACAAGGTCCTGAGTTCATTCCCCAGTACCGGAAAAAAATAAAATAAAATGCAGTTGCTTCAAGGAAAGATAAACCTGTGTTGCGTCTCTGTGCAAGAACCCTGCTGCATTCTTGGGGGTTGTGCACCCAGGATTGGAAAATGGTGCATACTCACATCTTTTGTCACCAGGGTGTGAACCTCAGAGTGCAGGGAGCAGCAGCCTTGCCTGGCACCAATGGACCATTTGATCCATAAGGGAAGCTAGCCCTTCCCAACATGCCAGGGTGAAGCAACAGAATGCACAACAGAACCCAGTGAGGCCCAGGAACCAGTTCTGGGAGCAGTGCCCATCAGACTGGTAAAAACCCAGGTTTGTTTTGGTAAACCTGCACCAAGAGGCAGAAGGGGAACCTGATCACCTCCCAGAGTAGAGTTGCCTGAGTAGTTTCACAAGAAACAAAATCTGAACTCCAAGGCTCTGGGCACTGGGCACTGGGTGCTGGGTGGCTGGTTGGAGGCCTTGTGGGCTGTGTGAATGAGACAGACAATGGAAAGGTTCTAACCTGGCCAAAGGGGCCAAAGGGAGGCAAAGAGAACTGCAGTGACCAGGCAACTTCCTGCACAAACCAAGCAACTGTGTATTGCTTTGGTGGTTAGGTTATTCTGTCCCTGTCCCAGGGCGGTCTCAGGTGAGACCTCTGACCTCTGGTAAGGTTGATATGATTTTGGGTGAAATCAAAAGTAGCCGAAGGCAAGATATCTTAGGGTAGAAGATTGTGCCTTGGCTTTGAAACAAGCAGAAAGGGAAATAAATGTGCCTCTCCCTCAGGACAGGTTAGGGAATCAAGGGGCTCAGGGAACAAAATACTCCCTGGTAGTCTCCTCAGACTGATACTAAGGACTTAGGATGACAACCCCCAAATGAAAAACAGAAAGCTCAGATGACAAAATATTGTTTCATTTGGCCACAAGCACCCATCCTCCTTCCATCTGTCTTCTGGCCAAAGTTCAGATCAAATGAAAACTGTATATATCAATTGTTGATTTAATTTGTTAATGATAAAGACCAGGATCTCAGGAGGAAATAAATTATGCTCTGTGTTGGCAGCAAGGACCAATTGCCCTCTCCCCTACAAACTCAGAGGCTTAATAAACAAAAGGATTCACCTCTGGTCCCCTCCTCCTCATGGGACCCTCTGGAGTCCCTGCTCCCAGCCTGTAACCCCCAACACCCTGGACTGGTGGCTTCACCTTGACTGGAGCTGGTGCCGGCCAAGGAGGACCCAGGACCCAGTCCCTGGCATGCAGCCACACAAGGGGAAAAAGACCAACTTTATCCTCAGTTCAAGAGAAAATTAGAAAGGTGCCAAAAAGATGTTCAGAATCTTCTGTTTCCCCAAAGACTAAAGATGGGGCTCGATCCCTCTTTCCCTTGAGGGAAGTTCCCCTGGGTGAGGAAAAACTGGGTTACAAATCGTAGCTAATTGATAAAGTTACTTTTGGCTTCCAATTTAAGTTGGTATTCTTGTTTTATTCGTATACTTAAAACATTTCTTATGGATTGTAAATCCTTAAACTACAATTTCAGGATTAACTTGCTCTTCTCTCTGCTTTCTGCTGATGATAAGAGTACTGATTCAAGGTTGCTTGAAAGTCTGTTGTCAGTCAGTCAAGTTTAGAATTGTAACAATCTAAGACCAAGAGAGAGAGAAGAAAAAATTACAATTACAATAGCTAGGGGCACAGCCTGATGTTCAGGGAAAAAAAATGGTTTCTTCCAGACAGAAGGGAAATGTTATCTAAGCTCTTTATGAGAGATGTCTTTACCCATCTGGACCTAAGAGGAACCAGGCAGTTTGCTCAATCCCTGTACTGAGGACCTGGTGCCAGGTCTGAGAGTTTATTGGGGCCACAGGTTTTTGTAGAATTTGGATACCTAACTTCCCAGTCTTGGCAAAACCCCTTTATGAAGTCCCAAAGTGGGGAGAACAAGAACCTTTGCTACGGGAACAAGTCCAACAAAAGGCCTGTGAAGAGGTCAAGCAGGCCTTCACCAAAGCACCAGGCCTGGGACTTCCAGACGTGCCTAAGCCTTTCTTCTTGTGTGTCCACAAGGGCGCCAGCATAACACTGGGTGTTTTAGTGCAGATGCTGGGGTCGTGGCATTGGCTGGTGTCATACCTCTCCAAGCAACTAGGCTCCGTCACACAGGGCTGCCCACCTTGTTTGTGAGCATTTGCAGCTGTGGCCCGCTCAGTGGCAGAGGCTGACAAAATGACTACGGGACAAGAATTGACAGTCTGAGTGCCAGACTCAGTGCTGACTTTAATGGATTATAAGGGACAATGCTGCTAACTAATGCCCAGATGGTCCCATAAGAGGGGATGTTATGTGAGAACCGCACATTCATCTAGAAGTAGTGGGAATCCTGAACCCAGCAACCCTACCGCCTGTCTGGCCAGGTCAGCCAGATCACAACTGCACTGAGGTCATAGATGAGGTGTTCTCCAGCCGACCAGACTTGAGGGCTTTATATAAAGAAAGGGGTCTAAAAAACTCAGGAGGAAAAGACACAAAGTATGGTAAGGAAATCCTTGAACTCTTAGAAGCTGTGTGGGGCCCTAAAAGCGTGACAGTCATGCATTGTCAGGGACATCAAAGGGGAGACACCATGGCCGCTCAGAGAAACCATAGAGCAGACCAGGAAGCAAAGCTCATGGCCTCCCAAGGAACAAGAGAGTCAATGACTAGCCGCCGCCGCCGCACTGTTTCCTAGTCCATTCACAGAACGGGACCCCAATCCCTCACAACGTGAGGGGAGTTGACTTAAGGCCAAGGATGGAAGTTACCTCCCAGGCAGATGTTAGAAATTTGAAGATGGCGACGTAACAATCCCTGAGGCCCTGGCTCTAACTCTTGTCAGTACGTTTCACCAGGACACCCACGTGGGCTGGACAGCTCTCGAGACCACCATGGGTCAGCATTTCTATGCCTCATGGCTGCCCAGGTAGCCCACGTAGTATGTGAACAATGAAACGTGCCCACAGTAACCACAACAAGGACCCAAGGCCGCTCCTGGGGCAGCATTGTACCCATTCGAAAATGTGGTACCATTTAAGGGAAACAAAGACACTAAAATTGCGTAGAAGACAAAACTCCTTCATTACCAAGGCTCAGCCTCTTGAGTATCAGGCCACTGAGCCTGTGCCAGCAGGAATAAAGTTGCTTCCTGGAAAGATAAGTCTCAGTGTCATGCCTCTCTTTGCAAGAATCCTACTACAAAAGTAAAACAGAAATGCTTGACTGGTTAATTATAACCGTGCCTCATTGTGCCTTCTTTGCTGCATTCTGTTGGAAAGTTCCTCGTTATTTCATTATGTTATTTGGCTGACTCTGTTTCACTGGTCCTAAGCTCTCTTTTCCCTTAGGCGTTTCTGGGCAGGGCCCAAGTTAAGTGCGCAGATGAGGCTGAGGATGAGATCACCAGGAGGCCTGCCTGGCTTTGGCTGCTGAGAGCTCTTCAGCCCTGATCGCCCCTGGGATCTGCATCCGTGCTCCAGAACGCGGAAGAACAAGGAGGAGCATTTGGCACTTTTAAAGCAAGGTGCAAACAGATCACTGGGTAACAGAAAGTGAAATTTTAAAAGACCTTAACTCCTACGCATTTTCCCCCAAGGGAGAAAAATGACTGAATAAACCAAACAAGTGAGAAAATGCAAGGCTGAGGGAAGTCACTTTTCATAAAGAAAAGCTCTTTTAAAATGGAAAATTTTAGAAGCCAATTATCTCCAGCCCATTTTCCCCTTCCATGACAATGCCAGTGGTCCCAGTTAGTGCCATAGCTGGGCTGCTGGTAAGCCTGACACCTGGCACTCTCCTACCGTTAGATTACTAAGTGCTTTCTCTGGAGATTCTGATGTACTGGGTTGGGCATTTAGGAAACATTTGTCTAAACAAAGGGAGCTGTGACATCTGACAGAACCTCATTAGTCCCTTCCTTCAAAATGAGGAGAAGGCAGACAGGCTACAAATCCATCAATTAAATAGATGTGTATTTAAGACTGAGAAGCATGTTGAAATCAGACTGAAGTCATAAGGCTTCTCTGTAATCAACAAGGTCCCAGAATTAAGCAGTGTGGTTTTGGACACTGCATGAGTATGTGCCAAGACAGAGTGACACAGCAAGTAAGCCCTGCAACCACAGAGGCTGAGCACAATCCCAGCTTTCTCCCTGTGCGGCCACAGACACCCAGTTCCACCTGCTGTGCAGACTCGGGTGTCCTCTCCTGTGTGGCTCTCCTAGCTCTTCCACGCATCCAGTGACTGGAAGAAAGAATGATGGGCTTCCATGGAGAAGGTGTCTATGACAAGGCCTGCGAGTGGCACACATTCCTTTAGACAAATCCAAGGAATGTGGTCACCCCCAGCTGACTGCAGAGAAGGCTGCTTAGTGAGGTCCCCCTGCCTGCTAGGAAGAAGAGGACAGGGTTCTGGCGAGTGACAGTCCGTTCCAGGAAGGCGAACAAAAATGAAAGGGTCAATTTCAACAATTCAGATATCAAGAAGCAGTATCAAAAATGCTGAAAAGCATGTTGCATGGTCCTGGTGGAGCAGCAGCAGCAGCAGATGTTTATGAGGAACACAGATAGGGTCCAACCAGGTCTGTGAAATCAGTCTGTGCTTGTAGAAACATCCTTGTGTGAGAGGCACTATTCCTGCTGACTCTTGTCTCCAAACAGTTTATTTATTATTATTTTTTTTTTGGTACTGGGGATCAAACTCTGGTCCTTGCGCTTGCACAGCAGGCGGCGAAATCACTGAGCTAAATCCCTAGCCCCAAACAATTTAATCTTGAAGAAACTTTAAAGGTTAATGGACATAAAAAGACTCCAGTTTCAATTAAAAATTTCCAGACATCTCCACATGTCACCTCAAATTTAACTGCAATGGAAATATTTGTCATGTGTTCCACTATGGCACATTTCAAGTTTAGATTCAAAGATTTCTGTATACTTCTAGAGTTCCAAGTCCTAATAATTGTCTTTTTAAATTCTTAGTGTAAAAGGGACACATATATCACAATAACTATGATAGCTCAATTAGAAATTAAAATTCAGATAAAATTCAGATCTAATTCAGTATTTCAGTCACCTGCACCAATAGGCTCAAGAAGCCCCAGTGATGACTGAGACAGGGGATAGTTGGTTGGGTCAGAGTCCAGAGTCACTAAAAAATTGCGTGCCTGTGAGTATGGATGCAGTCTGGCATTCACTCATGCCAAGCTCTTTATGGAAAATCCCCACCCCTTCAAATGGTTGATTCACTGACAAAGCCACTGCCACCAATACCACAAGACACAGAAGGAAGGCTCCACACAAAATGCAAGGGAAAACCTGCCATCCTAGAGAACAACAGAAAGGTGCCCTAGCACTTCAAATATCTTCCCTAAGGCAGATAGCTTTTTTGTCTTATTTTTGAAGTATGCACCAAGCATGTTCTCTAGGGGAAAAATCACTACTTTCAATATTGCAATTCTCACTTAATAAACAAATGAAGTAAAAAAAATCTTCCATGATCCATGTGCATGTAGGCAACAGGTATAAGTCTTTCTTGGCTTACTGTCCATATTGACAGAATTAGCTTTATAATTCTCAGTGCTTCCTTTCCTTTTTATTTTGTGAAAAACAAGGAAAGTGATCATATAAAGAAGAACAGAAATGGAAATTTTAATTAAAAATCAAAACAACAAGGGCTAATAACATACACCATGACTCAGGACCTGTGTGCTGGTCAGGGACTTAGAGCCCAGGATCTCAGGTATGTTCCAAGATCTTCAAAGTGTAAGGAAAGATCCTAGTACCTCTTGGGTACACCTGACCTGCATTCTTAGGAGCCTGCTCCCTCTAGTTCATGGGTATCCAAGAGCAGCTAAAAGCATGTCCACAGATCTCAATGCAGAGCTCATGGCACTGGGAAAAAGGCTTGTGCCGGCCATGTCTCCTCACAGTGTGCTTCTATCTTGTTACTTTGTGGGGAAGAGGTAAAGATTTTCAGCAGAATTTTATAATTAGCATTATACATTGGTGAAATGGCAGCTACTTTCTACAAATGGAGATTAGGAATTCTTTAACAAGGAAGGAAGCATAAATACACTGAAACGTCACATTCAAGGGCAGAAAGTAGACGACGGCCTGAAAATGCAGTGTTTCCACAAGGTTCGTCAACCACTGCATCAGAGAATCACACTGCTGGAGTGGACGCAGCCCGCAGAGGTCTGCTGAGGCTTTGCACAACAAGCCCCTTTTCAGGATTGGAAAACTAAACGAAGAAAGTTTGGGACCCATGATGCTATCCACCCTGCCTGTCTCTCGCTCCGTCTGGCACTCTGGTGAATGGGCACGGACATAGCAGGTGCCCTGGACGCCCTCGGAACAGACACACACACACACACACACCGCACTGCAGACTCAGGACGCTGCACGGATGCCCTGATACTGCCGCTGTCACCTTGCTGATGCTTCACAGGGCCACGTGGTATTCCAGAGGGAGGAAGCTTCCCCCGGGGGTACGGTTATGAGGGACACACACCCGATGCCTTTGACACCATAGACTCTTTTAAACTTTTTACTTTTATTTTTCTCTCCAAACATAAAGCTAAGACACTAGGCAACAAATACGAGACACAGAATGTGGCAATATGAAATTCACGGAAGCATTCTGTTGAGTTGTCTTGTAAAAGAAAACAGACAAGTGTGCGCGTATGCTCGCGAGCAGACACATACACGCCTGTCCTCCAGCCTTAGGAAGACCCCCAGTTTTCTTTGCTTTTAGCCTGAGGGGTCAGTGGCAGAAGGCAAACACTGATGGAGCCTCAGTTTCCTGGACCTCCACAGTGAGAGCTCTGCCAATGCTAGCGCGGATTCCAGCAGCGCAAGGCCACGGCCTGGCGGAAGCTCCGCACCTTTAAGATTCCCAGGTGCAGCGCTATCGCACACCCAGATTTCTCTGTCCAAGGCAGGCCTACATATTTTCTCCAGCCAAAACCTGGTGACCCTGAACAGTGACATGGGTCAGTCACTGTTGAAAGCTTGCAAGTGTCGATCCTTACTCCGCCTTTTTCAGAATATAAGGCTTCCCCCCAGCAGAACTTCCCCAGAAGCAAGAGCACTGTCTCTCAGAAACACGGCCACCTGGGGAAGGGTCTGGGTCTAGCTCGAGCTCCCAGTCCCCTCGGAGGAGAGAGGGCTCCACCCTGCTGGGCGGGCCCGCGTTCTGACCTGCCTGGGCTCCCTGTCTTAACCACAGAGGAGTCTGTGTCTCCTCAGTAAGCACTCAGTGGAGACCCAGATGGCTCAGCACCGGGACCAGGGCCCACAGCTCCTCAGTGCCTGGTCCTGAGCCCACTCCAGTCTCTAAATACACTTCGGCCTTTTGTTTGGAGAAGCTGAGCTCAGTTCCCGTTGGACTTTCTTCCCTATGCTACAGTTCTTACTGAATAAAGTCTATCCTTGCTGCTTCAACTAGTCGCTGGCTTTTGAAATCAATTCCTTAAACAGGGTTGTGCCTTTTAGTTCACTGAACAAAAATTACTTTTACTCGTAGTGTATCCACCATGAACCATCCTGTCGTACATGCTACCATCCCAGGGTCTTCCCACTAGCCAGGGAAAGAGAAATATAAAATTTTTATAACAACAACACCCAAAAGGTAGGTGGAAATGTTCATTTCTAAAAAGCAAGTGATCGCTTTTTAAGAAACAGTAAAAATTTGAACCTGACAATTACAAGAGCTTCCTGACTTACCAGGTCCCCTCCTGATAAGCCCACAGGAAATGGAAAATATAGAAAGTCATAAATGCACTAGGCACACAGAACTCGGGAATGCCCTCGCTTACAACATAGCACACCTGGGGAACTGGGGACACCTCCACACTGGGGCTGTGCTCCCCAACACTGCCCTGCAGTGAAAAGGGATTGTACCACGTTGTCACCAGCCCAGGAAAAGAGCCACACGCAAAGTATGGTGTCTACTGAATACACATGGCTCTTGCACCATTAGGAAATTGGAAAAGCTTAAGTCCAGCCATCTGAAGTCAGGGACCCTGTGCATTTGTGCTCAGGCTCTTGGGAGGCTGGTGGAAGCAGGTGGAGAAGATTAGGCTGAGAAGAGAACTCTGCCTGGGGGAAAGACTCACCCCAAAGCCCGAGGAGGACCCAGTGGGGCCTCTACAGCCTCAGGAGGGAGAGGGACAGCTGGACGGAACAGGCCCGGTGTGCCAAGGCCAGGGGATGGGGGGGGGAGCTGGTGCCACGTGCTGCTAGGAGACCCGAGCCTCTCAGCCAGTTGCTGGGGTGATGAATGGATGTGTCAGCCAGCAGTGATCACCCGGACACCCCCCCCTTCCCCGTGCCTGTCAGGGCTCAAGTTCAACCTCACAATCTTAAGGGAGCGCCTGTGACCTTTGCTGATCACAGCTGCCCAGTGTGGGCTAAGCCCTTGTTACAAGCTCTCCACACAGACTTTGGTGAAGCCGTTCACTTGTGACCACCTTTCACTATTTATTTGTCCCACAGGACTGTGTAATGGCTTCTGTCTTGCCTATGCTATTGCCTGGCCAAAAGTATGTGTGGAGCATAGAGAATAATGAGCTCATTACAGAAAGGAATTGAAGAAATAGGCTACAGATGAGCTGCACCTTTGGGAAGGTCAGTTTATAAGAATGCAAAATCGTAAAACACAACACATTTGTAGTTATTCCTTTTTAATTTATTTATTTGTTTTGTTTTGGGAGGTTTTTTGGTACCGGGGATCGAACTTGGCACCTTTCACTTGCTTGGCAGGCGGCAGAACCACTGAGCTAAATCCCCAGCCCCAGTTATTACTTTTTTAAATGCTTCCATATACACCTGGTGCTCATACACATAGGCAAAAGGTGGGAACTGTCCAAATACACACCAATGGATGAATGGACAAAGAAAATGCATGGAATAATGCTCCATGCGATGGAATATTATTCAACTCTAAAAGGGAAGGAACTGCTGATGTGTACCACAGCATGAATGAACTTTGAGGACAATGTGCTGAGCGACACAAACCAGGCATGAAAGGGCAGGCATCGTGCAGCCTCCCCATCTCAGGCCCTTCATACCTCTCCAGCACTGACTCTGGGGCCTTCACACTGAACTGTAATCCAGTCCTTTTACAAGGGAAGTATATATGTTACATGCGTGTGCCGACTCCACGCACAGAGTGTAAACATTTGCACTGCAGGCATGTACTAATAAAACAAAACCTTTTGTATTTCAAGATTATCTTGAGACAGGGTTTCACCGTTGCCAGGGTGGGCTCAAACTTGCTATCCTCCTGCCTTAGCCTCCCAGGACTTCTTGAGTTTTGCCTCGTGGCTGCTTTTATGCTGAACATGGACAGACGTTCTCATGTCACTGTTCCCTAAACCATGCAGTGTAACAACTGCTTGTGTCGCATGTACATTGTCTCAGTATCACATGTCATCTGGAGATGGTTTAAAGAATAGGTCAGGCGTGCACAGGTTCTCGGCAGATACCATGCCATTTTACACGAGAGACCCGCGGAGCAGGGCTGGTGCAGAGGACAGGGCAAGGGCAAGCCTGCCCGGGCCCCACAGAGGGCAAGCGGGGCCCGAGGAGGCTTCCTGTCACTGCTGAACACAAAGCCCCAGGCTTCCCTTCCCATGCGGCAGCCAAATTGTGCCCGCGGCCGGTGTCTGAGGAGATCACTCAAACCTACTTTTCTGCCTCTACATTATAAATGGATAAGTGAAGAGGAAAACCCTGCTGGTACAGGTGATGGTTTCGACCCTTCCTAACACTTGCTGGGCTTTCTCTAGAGTAAATCCATGAGCATAATAAAACATCATCGGAGTCAGACGAAATAAAAGTGAAAATTGACTGCACGTCCAGCCTTGGAGACTGCTTCTTATGCGTTCCTAGTCCACATGCTCTGGCGTCTCAGCTCTGCTTCTGGGGAACCACGGAGTCATCTACAGGCCAGGGGAAGAGATGACCCCTGGCCTCCAGTCTTCAGGAATCAGCCTCAGGCCTCACAGAGTCAAGAAGCTCACGTGGCCACGTGTGCAGCCACACAGGCACAGTGGCCCTCCCATGGGGTGTGTACCTGTTACTTCCGAGACTTAGTGCCCTGAGAAGAAGGCAGAAGCCCTGAGAGGGGCCCTTGGAAACAATGTGCGCCTGCTTTGCACACAGGCCAGGGGACATGCCCTGGGCCTACCTGCCAGAGCTCTCTGCAGCCCCGGCCCCAGGCCTGAGGAACATTCTCAGAACAACACTTCCAGAAGGAGTGGTGAGGCAGGTGTCAGCCTCCAAATGGAGTCACTTATGCCAAACCCTAGCAAATAAGGCCATGGGTTGAGGACGGAGGGCCTTGTGCGCCCGACTGATGAGAACTGTCACAGAGACACCGAAGGGCTCCTAAGCACAATGCCTGCAGCGAGAACTTTGGCTGAGCATTTTCCAAAGCGCAGCTTCCCATGTGTCCTCGAAACAGCTCACCGGCTATACAGGAGCATTTGCCTGATGCACCGGCCCCACTAACACACCATCACCAGCTGCCCCCATGAGCCCTGTGGCCAGTGCTTTCTGCTGCCACACGAACTGCACATGCTTTTCTGTTTTGCCTTTGATTCCCACTGCTTCAACCTCCCCAGAGGCGCTCACTCCCACTCATTATGCCACATTGAACTGCGTCTCCCCCTGGAACCCACTGTCTTGGCGAGTCTCTGTTTCCTATTGAGTGTGGCAGTGGGAAAATGTCAGCTGTGCCCCAAACCTGAGTGCAGCAGCCAGGCCCTCCTCACCACCGGATATATCCCAAGGGCAGCGGTGGCAGACTGGAAAGTCATCAGGGCCCGAGGGTGCCCTCTCCGCCCCTTCCCTGGTAGCCCTGTCTAGGGCAGCAGGTCTCAAGGACGGGAGGGGCTCTTACCTCTGCAGATGGGGCCTGCTCTCTCCCAAAAAGGCCACTAGGTGCATCCAACAGCACACTCAGTGGTCATACACAGAATTTCTTAAAAGAAACTAGAGTCTTGAAAAAGCAGGTTCAGGAATAAGTCAAATGGACATAAAATCTGATTTTCTGAGTTTTATCCGCAGAGGAGCGAGAAGAAAAGGGGAGCTGTGCTTGTCTCCCTAGCCCATTAGCTGGCCACTCCCCTGGAAATGGGCAGCAAAGCTGCTTCGGCCCTGTGCTTCCCCCTGGCAGGTCTCTGCAGGCCCAGCCCAGGAGTGTGTAAGGAGCAGAGCCAGAGGCCCAGACAACTTGTGCCCAACAGGTCTTCCACGAAGGGGGACTGTGACAGCGATCGTGCAGGTGCAGGTGGCTGCTTTCTGGCTGATCCTCTCTGAATGTCTAATTAGGTAACAGAGTCCTGGACACTTAGCTCATTCATATTGGGGTATAGTGCTGCTGGTCTGTGACTAACCGACCCCTCCCAGGGTCCCTTAGTGAGTCACTCTGCAGGCCCGGCTGCACCACAGGAGCTGCCTGAAAGATGCTGAGATAGTCACTGTGCACTTGCCCCTGCTCTGAGCCTCCCCTCTCACAATGCAGGGAGAAGTGCAGCTATTATTTCCGATTCTCCTGAAAGGAGCTGATGCCATATCCAGCTTCAGCAAGCCACCTCTGTCCCAGGTCCTGGGCCTGAACTACTGCCCTTCCACAAAATCCATGACATCCATGTGCATACAACCCCACCACAGTATTTCACAGGGAAGGAAGCAGATGCTACTGAGCCTGTTGTAAGCACACCACGTATTCTGCTCCTCTCCCCACTCACAATGGCCAGGCAGACACTGGTGACCTCGATGTGAGCCTGGAAGCTTAGTGCTCCTCATACATCCAGCCCAGGGCATGCACGCCTAAGGGGCTTTTACTGAGAACTCAGCAACCACAGGTAGAGCAGACGTCTCCGCCTCTGTGTGTCTTCTAGAAGCCGACAGAAGATAAATCAGCTCTGAGCCCTTTTGTGACACTAAGGTCTTTGATCCTCACCTCAGCTTCATGAGGTAATGTCTGTCACTCCTGATTCTGTGGGGATGGCACTGGGTGGCACCCTGTGGAGACTGCCCAGGGCTGTGGACAGGGAGGGCAGGACAGGGTCACAGTGCACCCATCAGTGCTGTGCCAGCAGCGGACCAAGGCTGCTGTCCAGGGTGCTGTTAACCACTCATCTTTCCATATATATCACACACAGTGCACTACTTGAGAGTTAAATTTTATTTCTGTTAGGAACTGTCTTCTTCTGTGAGTGGCAGAGAACTAACTAGTGCAGAAAGGGTGAAGTGGTGTTTTATTATTCACACATGACGCAAAGTCTTGGGCTCCAGGGTGACTACAGCACCTTCAAAATGGTACCAGGGACCCGAACTTTTCCCATCCGCTCACCGCTCTCCAGGCTTGGTGCTCCATGCACATGTGTTTTGCCTCATTCCTTTTCTGTTTTCATACATGTATCGATTGCAAACTTTAATGGGGTTCAGTCTGATGTTTTTACACATGCACGCAGCGTGAACTGACCAATCCACCCCTGCTTCTCTCAGCCACTAGTGATCACTGTTGTACTCTCAGGTGACATTTTAGCTTCCATAGGTGACAGGACACACCTTGCCTGTCTTCCTGAGTCTGACTCATTTCGCTAACACGGTGTCCTCCAGCTCCTGCTATTTTGCTGCAGATGGCAGGATTTTGCGTTTTCTGATGCTGTGTAGCTCTGCTATGAATGTGCACCAGTTTCCAAATCCACACACCCTCCCCACCCCATTGGCAGACTCAGGCTGGTTCTGCATCTTAGCTCTTGTGAATAGCGCCCCAATAAACAAGGGTGTGCTTATTCTCAGTCACTGCACCTTCCTATCTCAGGCAGGAGAAAAGAAAAAGAAAAAACCTGCTACAACCAAATCTGCCACCTTGGAAAGTTTTCTCAGCGTGTGATATGTGTTTACATCACATAGGCAGAACTAGGCATAGTGTCACTCAAAACAAAATTCCAAGTTGTGTTGGGTAGAAGACAGAAAGTGTGGCTATGTGTAGTGAAGTGCTGGTAATTGCTACTCGGGATCATGCTGGATATTCTTGGACCTTTGCTTTTTTAAATAAAATTGACTCAAATCCCACATAAGAAAAATATTAGGATTCTTACGGTGTTTGTGCTGACTGTACAGATCCTGGGAGAAGTGATTTGGCTCCATACTGAATCTTATAGCCAGTGAGAATGGTTTGTTGCTGTCCTTAGAAATTTAATATCTCTCCACAGTTCTGTAGTTTTCTTCAAAGACATCTTATGTGTATTTTGTTACGTTTGTTCCTAGCTACGTGAGATTTCTGGCATTTTGCAAGTGGGACTGAATTTTACTTTATATGTGTTTGTTGCCAGTACATGGAAATACACTTGACTATTCAATCCAGTGACATGGCTGTGCTAATTTAATTATTCTAATATTTGGCTTCAACTCTCAGATTTCTTCAGAAACCATTTCTACCAGATTTCTTTGATAAAAATGACAACTTTATTTCTTCCTCTATTTTTCTTATTCTCCTACTGCACTTCTCTTTCTCAGGATGTTCTCCTTAGACAATGGTGTCTAAGCCATGTGAACTTTATAAAATGACCTTTTTCTCTGCTATACAGAAGTTTGAGGGAGACTGGAATTATTTAGCTCTTAAATACTTGTAAGATGTCATTGGAGAAGCCATTTGGGTCGAAAGTCTACTTTGTAAAGAGGATTTTGTTTCTGGTTATTTTGTTGTTGTTTGATAAGAATTATGCATATTTTAATTGTGGTGATATTGTAAATTGTGTTAATGTTTTAAATTTCACATTCCTTGGATAATAACCTTAATAGTTTCATTTACTCATCCTAGGAGATATTTGTGGACAATGTAGCATTTTCTGTATAAAAATATTGCATCTATGAATAGACAGTTTTACTTCCTCCTTTCATATTTGTGTTCTTTTTATTGCTTTTGCTTGCCTTATTGAACTAATTAGAATCCATCAGGAGGTTGTGTAAGTGTGATCCAAAAGGACAAAGTTACCTTGTTCTAGATATTAGAGAGAAAACATTCATTCTCTCACCATTTTTGTATTACATTAGCTAACTGTTGTCGTTTCTTAAAATTTTCTGCCTTATAGTCATGAACACTTTTTCATGATGCCACTTCATATGTGTCTTAGTGACTTTTCTTGTTACTGAGACAAAATACATGATACCCACAAGTTAAAAGAGGAAAAGTTGCTTTCAATTCACAGTTTGTAGAGGTTTCAGTCCATAGTCAGCTGGCTCCAGGGCAAGTTGGCATGGCAGAGGGCATCGCAGAGGAGAAACAGCTCATGGAAGAGCAGGCAGGAGGCAGCAGCAGCAGCAAGCCTGCATTCCCTCATCCCTTTATATTTCATCCAGGCTACAAGCCTATTGGCTGGTGCCACCCACATCCAGGATGGAGCTTCCATTGTCTACACCCTTAATCCAAGTATCACATCCTTAATCCACATCCACACACTCTAATCCAGCCACCTTCAAAACTTCCCACCTATGACCACATGAGACTTTGGGGGTACATCTAGATACAAGCCATAGCAACGTTAGATTGAATTTTTGTTTTTAAAAATGTTACTTTTAGTGTTTGCCCTAAGTGTCTTGAACTACTTCTTGTGTGATCTAAGGAATTTCACAGCAACATACTAGAAATTCTACTCTCTCTTTTTTTATATGACCTTTTGTCATATACTCTGTTTTAACATATGCTATAAATACAAAATACATTGCTACTACTTGTGCTCCAGACAGTTATCTTTGAGATTAATTAAAAGTAGAAGGAGGGCCAGGGATTTAGCTCAGCAGCACCATGGCTGCCTTCCAATCACAAGGTTCTGAGTTCGATCCCTGGTACAAAAAAAAAAAGAGTAGAAGGAAAATCAACCTTAATTCTTCTGTTCCCAGTAATTTAATGGTATAGGTCTGCTTTTTATTCTGATGCCATCTTCTTTCTGCCTGAAAATATTCAAATGTAGGTCTGCGAGCTATAGATTCATCCCCTCCCTCTCTCTCTCTCATTCTCCCTCTCTCCTCTCCCTCCTTCCCCCCTCCCACTCTTCCTCTCTCCCTCTCTCTCTACTGGGGATCTACCACTGAGTAGTGGTCTAACCCACAGACATTCTACCACTGACCAGTATTCCTGACTCTTACAGCCCTTTTCATATTTAATTTTGAGACTAAGTCTCCCTAAATTGCCTAGGCTGACCTCAGACCTGCTGTCCTGCCTCGCTAAGCCTCCCTACTAGCTGAGATGATAGCCACAGGCCACTGAGCCCAGCTGAGTTCTCTCAATTTTTGTTTGTGTGACATACAGTCTTGATTTCTTCTTCATTTGGGAATATTTCTGTAGCACATAGAATGCTGGGTTGACAGTTTTGCTTTCAGCACTTTAATGTCATCTCTTTGTTTTCTCCTGGTTTTATGACTTTTAGTAAGTATCTCTTAAATTATTTCCTTTGTCCTCTGTAGGTGATGTATATGATTCATTCTCCACATCTAAAGTTTTGTCTTTTCAATAATGACATATAAATAACAATATCCTATCCCCCTTTTACGGGTATATCCCAGTCTGTTTATCCATCCATCTATTTATAGACATTTGGATGGTTTCCAGTTTTCAACTATTAAAAAAAAAGCTGTTATGAATATTCATGTGCAGACTTTGTGTGAACATAAATTTTCAATTCTCTACTCTGGAGTAGGATTGTTTGGCTATAAAATAAGTTTATGTTTAAATTTACAAGAAACTGACAAACCCTTTTCCAGAATGCTTGTGGCAGTTTCTGTTCCCACCAGCCACTTGTGAAAGTTCCACATGTTACATTCTAGCCAGTCATGTCTGTTTCAATCTTTCTTTTTTATTCTATCTATCCTAAATGATGTGTGGTAGTTTCTCCTTATGGTTTTATACACATTTCCATAATGGCTAATGCTATTTAACAGCTGTTCATATGCTTATTTGCCATAATTATATCCTCTTCTGTGAAATGTCTTTTCAAGTGTTTTGCCTAGTTTTTAAAAGTTGGATTATTTGTTTTATATGATTGAGAATTGAGAGTTCTTTATATATTTTGGATACAAATCCTTTGTAAGATATATGATATGTAAATATTTTCTCCCAGTTCATAGCTCATATTTTCCTACTGTCAATATGCTTTATAAAGAGCACAAGTTTCTAGCTCAGTTACAATCCACTGTATCAATTTTTTCTCTTTTTATAGATCCTGCTTGTGATGTTATGTCTAAGAATTTTTTGCATATATGATTTTCTCTTATTTTTTGCCTTAGAAGTCTTATAGTTTGTGGCTCTACATTTTCATCTTTGATCCATTTTAGTTAATTTTATGTATGGTACAAGGTAAGGGCTGAAGTTCACCTCTTTTTGCAAAAGGCTAATTGTTCCAATACCACCTATTGATTCCATTTTATTGTGGGTTTCTATTGCTTAGTTGAAATGATGAGGTTGATCTCATTGATGCTTCTTTCAAAGTAAATTGATTTTGGTCTTCTTATTTAGGCTATGGGCTTTTTAAACTTTGTTCACCTTTGTCAGTTTTCATTAGTTTAACATTTCCTGGCATGGTTTCTTTGTATCTACACTGATTTGCTTTCATTGAAGTTTTGAGTTGTAGCTGGATGTCATTCATGAGTCTGGAAAGCCCTCACCTAGTGTCTCTTCAACTATTCTTCGTACTCTATTTTTTGATACTGTATACTGGGACTTCAACTTTGCTACTACACATATTGAACACATATTTTAGATTTTTGTTCTGCCTTCATTGTTCTTCATGTGCCCTTTCTCCTACTTTTCATAGTTTAAAATGATCTTCTTTGTGTTTCAATATGACTACTTTTTTTTGCATATCTTCCATTTCTCTGTTTATTTCTTCTAATGTTTCTAATCTGTGCAAACACATGTTAATTTCACATCTAGAAATACCATTTCATTCTTGTTGACAGTACAGTTCTTTGGTAAAATTTCCCATCTTGCTATCTATTTTTTGGTATTTAGTTTGAGTATGTATTCTAGATTCATTTGTTGGAAGCTGAACCCCCAATGCAACAGTGTTGAAGAATGGGCCTGGGGGAGGTGATTAGGCCATGAACGCACCATTCCATGCAAGGGTGAAGTCAACTCTCTCGAGCATGAGTCAGTTTTAAAGAGGGATGGGAACAGAGTGGTGGCTCCCTCTTCCCTCACCCCCTCACACTCCGCTTTCCTCTCCCTCCCTCTCATGCTCGCAGCACGTGATGCCTTCTCCCACCATACTACAATGCAGAATAGGGGCCTCGCCATCTGCCTCGGACTCCACAGGCTCCAGAACTGTAAGCCGAACAAACATCGATTGCCTTTAATTCACCCAGTCTGTGGCATTCTTTGTTTTTTCCATTTAGTTCATTGGTACATTTTAGGTGTACAATACAGTTACACTCATCATTGGGATCTTACACCTTTACATAATGCATCTTGGTTCTTATTTTTCCCCATTCTCTGCCCTCCCTTCACCCCTCCACCCTTCCCTATTTACAAAGACTTTTGTTTCCATGTTTTTCCATTTCTCATATTTTTTCTTTTCCCTTCTTTCCTTTCCCCTTGTGGCATTCTCTAAAAATAGCAGAAAATGGACTGACAGTATTACCAATGAAAATTACTCTAAGGATCCTGTCTGAGAACTCTGATATCAATATCATCTGGGGGCCTGGTTCTGTTGTCTGTTTAGTCATCTTGTCCTGCTTCTTGTCATACCTGCTGAGTGGAAGATTAAATGACAAAAAATCTGAATGAGGGACTACAGAGGCTCTGGATAATGTTCTTCCCATGAAATAATTCACTCTGTCCTCCATAAGTAATTGGTATAGAACAGAGCTCTTCTCTATAGGTATGACCTGATACCCCAGGCCATGTTTCAGACTTCTAATTCTTGGTCTACATTTGTTTTATTCCTAAGTCTAAAGTGAAACATTTCATAAGAGATGAAGAAAAATTATCTAAAATCTTTCTGTGCAGGGAGTACTAAACTCTATCTTTTCTCTCCTTTAAGAATTATCAAATGACTTTAAGAAAATCATAGAGCAAAATGCAGTGCTTATTTCTCTGGAGTTCCCTTCTTTATGGGAATTTAGCCACTTAAACTCTGGCTGCCTGGGCCAACCCAAACTACGGTCTGTCTCCATAGCCAAACACAACTAGCAAGAGGTTTGGAGGGTCTCTGCTTTGTGGAAGTTCTCCACTACCCTTTTTCCAGATTCTTTCCCTGTGTGCATGTTCCAAGAAGAGAAGAAATATGTATAATTCTATGTCATTTCAGTAAGCTCCTCTTTTATCCAGAATCCTATGACTTCAACTCTGACTTCTTTAGCATCTCTCTTGTATATGTAAATCAACTTTCTTTTCTTTTTATACATGGTTGGCTTCAATTTGCTAGTATTTTGTTGAGGATGTTTTGCATTTATGTTCATAATAGATATCAATACTCCTTTCTTTTAATATTATTATCTTTCTTTGCTTCATTCATCAGGCCTGGCTTGCAAGACCAGAACCAAGAATGACTTGATATTAATTTTTATAGTAGTAAGTTATAATTCAGGATCATCTTCAACAGGAGACCTAGTCCTGAGGGCAGAGCTGGCTTTGACATGACATGGCAGTATCAAAAGTTCCCAACTTCCCAGGGAGGAGCTCAGGGGTCAGCCCAGAATCAGTGCTAAAATTACGTTCCACTCTAAGGTGGAACCTGCTTTGGAGGAGTTGATGGGTGATTTTTGTTCGTTTTTTTAATCACATACATTATGTTGTCATGTAGTTGAATTAATTCAACAGTTATTTATAGCATGTCCCTTCAAGCCTACTGTACTTTAACTAATAAAATCTACTTTGGATATTGCCACTGCTCCATTTTCATCAATCATTCTTGGCTAAAGGAACACACTTATTTTCTTACTTTGGCATTTAAAGTTTTCCATAGCCCAATATCAATCTAGTTTCAAAAATTCTAATTTCTAGGTAATCCCTTTTTATGTGGTCTAAATTCCAATCAAACAGAACATCAGATTTTTTTGTGTGTGATTTTTATCTCCCAATATGAATGTCTCCACTTACATGGTTTCTCCACCTTGGAAATGATTTCCTCACTTATTTAACTCTTGTCCATACTTCAAGAATCTATTGATATGGACCAAGGTGGAATGTTCCCCACATGAAAGGCATCCTCAGCCAAATTCCTAAAATAATTCCTCAACATCTCCCCTTTGGCAATGCACATTACCTGCCTCACATCATCACTCTCTAGCCACCTTTTGTTGAGGAAATCTCCAAACTTTGGAGGGTACACCACTCCAGTGCTCTGGAGAGCTCAAACATTTTCAAGCTCATCACCAGCATCACTACTGCTACCAATGAGATATTTCAGAAATACATAAAAGATAGTACCTGGTTTGGTTTTCTAAGGCAGGGATACGTACTGAGCAGAGAGTCCCAAGCCCACGTTAGGGTTACCTAGAACAGCTCCTTCTTTGGAACACAATTTCCTTGTTCCTAGGCCAGAGATGGATCAAGCAAATGGCTCCTTCACATGAGCCATAATTGTTACTGTAAAAGCGACTTCCTGTGCTTCCTTTCTGTGGGGACCATACTATTGATCATGCTCAAGGCAAGCTGTAAAGAGTTAACCCCACAATTGACTTATTCATAGAAGTGAGTCTGGCTGAAGTCTACATGCTGAGGTCTGAGTAATTTACATCCAAATTTTGTTCCCACAACTAAAACCTTCTGACTAGAAGGATAATGTTCTAATTACAATCATACATTTTGTCTATTCTGTTCCTAATTTAAGAATGCTTTATCTTGTACTTTCTAAGCCTTGTTTACATTGATTTCCATAGAAACCACACATCACCTTTATCCCAATTGATTGCCAATAAAAGTCAGTGCCTGTGACTGTCCAGCGCCTTTATCAGTTACACCAGCATTGGTTGTCCTGGCACCCTACTGTCTCTTAATTCTGCCTTTTAGTGTATTTTTCCCAGGCCTGCATCACACACTGGGCAAGTGGGGACTAGAGACTTACTGCAGAAGTCTCTGGCAATTGGCACCCATCATGGAAGCTTGAACCCCGAACAATCACCTGCTCAGTGAGGCTACTCAGAATAAAAAGGAAAAAAGAAAAAGAAAGAAAAGAATCCACAATACAGTGCTCCTCACATGAAGGTCAAGGACAAGCACAAAATCCCACAAAAAAGAGGTAGGTGCTTCAGATGCAAGAAGGTAGCGAAGGTAGTCAGCTGGGACTAAAACATGGGGTAATCACTTTTGGCCCAAGCTGGCCTGCAGTGTTGAAATAAATACTGCAAAAGATAGGTATTAAAAACAGGTAAGAAAGCTCTGAAGAGCATAAAGCAAAATAGTGAGGAAAAAAACCACTCCTGGATTTAAGAATCCCAAGGCCAGTGCTGTGTTATCAGTCTGATGCTGCCTTGCAAAGGTCTGGAATCCCAAACAAAGCCAGAAAAACTGAAACCTTGCTCTATGAGACATAAAGAGATTTTACAAGAGAACTCAAGTTACAAATTTTAGCTAATTGATAAATGTATCTTTGTTTCAATTTGAGTTGACATTTAATTGGTGTGCTTAAAACATTTCTTGTGCATTGCAAATTCTTAAATTGTACTTATAGGGTTAACTTGCTCTTTTCTGTACTTTGTTGATAAAAAAAACCTCTAGGTTACTACTGTTCTATTGGCAGCCAGTCAGATTTTAAAATGAACACTCTGAGAACAGAAAGGAAAAGGGGGGACACTTTAAAATTTTAACAACTGAAGACAAGTTTGTTTTAAAAAGTGTATAGTAAGTGAGATGGAAAAAATATTAAAAAGGCTATAAGTAAAAGAGATTTACTTTTGCTATAAAAGGATTTTGTATGTTTGTCCTGTTAAAAGGATAAAGAGAGATATACAAGACCAAAAGGCCTAGGTATGCTGAAAAAGTGTACAGAAGTGTTTTATCAAGAAAATATGTATGTTTGCTTGTTGGTTTCAAGTTTTTTATATAAAGTTTACATTTGCAGACACAAAGAGCTTTGATTCTTTCCAGTTCTACAAGAGATCTCTGTTAATTGACTTACAAAAAGTTCTGACTAGTCTTATTTACAATTATGCACCTAAAAATTATAAAAGGATATTATAATTCAATTAAGCTAAATATATTTGGGTACACTCTAATTTTATATAGCTTTGTTTGTTTGTTTGTCTGTCTGTCTGTCCAATTGTACACCTATTGTGTTTGAGCTCAACATTTTTTGCCTTTCTTTGGCCTTTAAAAAAAATTTTTTTTAAAGATTTTTACCTATAGTTTAAATTGGCTTATAGATAAAGGTTATTAAAGTTAAAGGCATGCTTTTTCCCCCAAGGTTGCTAACAGATTAAAAAGATGTAATACATATTGTTGTCTAAACATAATCACTCCAAAACTTTAATTTGTTACAAATTGGAAATTGGAATTTGGAAATACATAAAAGAAAGTACGTGGTTGGTTTTTCTAATGCAGGGATATGTGATGAGAAGAGAGCCCCAAGCCCAAGTTAGGGTTATCTAGAACAGCTCCTTCTTTGGAACACAATCTCCTCTTTCCTAGGCCAAAGATGGATCAAGCAAATGACTCCTTCACATGAGCCATAATTGCTGCTGTAAAAGCCACTTCCAGTGCTTCCTTTCTTCCCTGTACTGATTGGACTGAAGTCCTGAACTCTGTGGGGATTGGGCTTCTGTAAGTGGGGAGCTCTCTGAGTTGAATAAATGAGTCCCATGGGACTCATTAGCTGTCATGTGCAGGGCTGGGCATTCCAGGAACCAAGAGCCTGTGCTTGACCCATCTTTGTGTATTAAAAAATCACCTGGGCCAATATTGTGTTGAATAAACATTCAAAATGAACCTTCCATCCATTCACAATATTAGGAGATATTTAAAATGTGAATCCTGCTAAGGTATGCTGCAAAGCCAAGACATGCAAAACATTCAAAATACAGTGCTTGCTGCTTACTGTGTTTGTAGTACTTCATGTGTTGTGTTTTCTCTTTCTCCCAAAACTTTGTATCTTTTCCCATGGCTCTCTAGCATCATCCATTGCTAAGCCCAGTTTTCAGAGCCTTCCAGTATGAGCTTATGGTTGAGGAGATGCTGCTGAGCTGTGACTGCATTAGCACAAGCAGGAAGTATCTTATTCTTTGGTTCATTTAGGCAGCCAGGAAATCCTGAGCTTCAAAGCACTGTGTGGTTCCTTCTTTCTCCTTCCCCACCCCTCCTTCCCTTTCATTAAAGTGCTCAGAGCAGGAGAGAGAAAAATGAAAAGAATCTCACCAAGGAGACTGTCTGAGAATCATAATAAAGGCTCATTTTGTGCCTCGGCTTTCACATTATTTGTAGAAATATCTTTTGACTTCTGGCACAGTCTTCTTATTTTCTGTTAATTTCTCATGGGAAGACCAGACTGGCAGTTTAGAGTTACAGATAAAATTGAGAATTCCTACAGTAAATTTCTCACTTACAAAACCCATCTTACTGGTGTCTAAAAAATGACCAAACTTGACTCGTTCTGAGTGCAGCCAGGAAGGTGTGCTGATGAACACCCCGACCTGGGAATCACCCCTGTAAGTGGGAAGGGGCTGGTGCTGTTCCTATGCACAGATGGGAATTGGAAAAGGAACTTGGACTCAGTCTCCAAAAGTGTTTCCAAGCAGATAATCTTGGACTCTTGCTTAATCCTTCTGAGTTCAATTTCCTCATGCTAAAATAGAGATAAGATGCAGAGAGATTTTAGGGATGGAATGAGATTGTGCATGGGAAAGCTCAGCTCCTCGTGCCATAGAAAGTTATTGTCATTGACCTAATCTCCTCTGTCTGCCTCATGCCTGGGCACCATTCCTTTGTTCCCAAGGTGCTTCCTTGGTACACTGAGACAGGATCAGTGGAGTTATGAAGAGAGGTGAGGAGGAGGCTTCCACACTGCCTCTCAGGGTACTAACAGTATTTCAGTCTAGCTTCAGCCTACTGTGTGTGTGCGGGTGTGTGTGTGTGTGTGTGTTGCTATGGTGCTGAGGAGGTGCCCATAGTGTCTTCTGATGAGAACAGAGAGAAGCACAGACAAGTCCCTCAAACAGCACAGCACTCTGAGATGGTGAGCATGTGTGTTTGTGGTCACTAATTCCTGGTTCTAGATGAGGAGGCATCAGATCACAATGTGCTGAGCAAGCATCCCCTGGCGCTTGTACCAGATACTCTGCCACACACGACTGCCAAGGAGAAGCAGTTCTGACCATGGGACCCCACTCTGCTCTAGGGGTGTGTGGAGGGTACCCAGGTCCTGAGTCACCTGGGCTGAGAGAGAAGAGCAAGAGGGGTGTAAGACAGCTCAAAGAAAGATCATGACCTCCACTGCCCAACTCTGTTGAAACTATTTTCTTTCCAGAATCAGTCACTTTGTGTTGCCTTAATACTTTGCTTATATCACCATAAACACTGATATGGTACATTATCAGTGATTTCTCTAGTCTTTTTTTTCAGTGATAGGGATTGAACTTGAGGTTTGCACTGAACTATATCTTCAGCCCCTTTTCATTTTATTTTGAGGTAGTCTCTGGCTAAGATGTCCTAATGGGACTTGAACTTTTGATCCTCCTACCTCAGTGCCCCAAAGTACTGGAATTACAGGCGAGTGCCATCCACTCTACCCTTTTCAGGCATTTTTCACAACCATGCTTTGATGGAGTCCTTTTTCCACTCTTTGAAGAGAACATAAGTACATCACAGAAAAGGCAAGATGCTGTCCCATTAAAAAGCCAGGATATTTTTAGCAGCTATAGTGCATTACACCTGGCATCCAATAACCAATGTGCAGTGCAAATGTGTGTTAATGTTCTCACATGCACAAGCTACACTACCAGCACTATCCAGGAGAGCTGAGCCCATGGTTCTCAGAAGTCTCCTCTGCCTGTCCCCAGACACCTACTAATAGTAACTGCTGATCTATGTTCCTCACTTTGTTCTTTCATTCAGAAGAAATTATTCATTCTTGTTGTTTTATCAATAGTTCTTTCTTTTTAATATGAACACACCACAGTTTGCTTATCCACTCATTTGGTGGGCATTTAGGTAGTTTCCAATTTTAGGCTACTACAAATTCAGCCCCTGTGAAAATTTGTGCTCAAGTCTTTGTCTAGATGTAAGATATTTGTTCTCTGTGTAAATACCTAGCAGATAACACAGTGATACACACATACCCATGTTTATAGCAGCATGACTCATAACAGCTAGATGAATAGATATAGGAAAATGTGGTATACAATGGGTTTCTACTCAGCCATAAAGAAGAGTAAATCTGAGTCATCTATACGAAAATGGATGCACCTTGAGACCATAATGCTAAGTGAAATAAATCAGACACAGAAGGTTAACTCAAAGTGTAAATAATTTAGAAAGCAAAGTCAGTGACAGATGACAGGAAACGGGGAGATAGATTTTGGAGAGATGTGAAGGGGATCTGGAGTTGGGGCTAGGTAGGAGGGGAAAGGTGGGGAGGGGAAAGGTCAGTAAAGAGGATCACGATACAAATACATAGCAATTACCCACAATGAGCGTATTTATTATGTATCACAAACATGATAATGTATGTATGCTAATGTAGACTGGTGTAACCACTATGGAAATGAGTATAGAAATACCTCAAAAACCTAGGCTTAGAGATCCCATTTGACCCAGCTATCCCATTTGACCCAGCTATTCCCCTGCTGGGTATCTTCCCAAAAGAATTTTAAAAATCATACCACAGTGATATATGCGCACCTATGTTTATAGCGGCACAGATTGTTATTGCTAAAGCTTGGAAACAGCCCAAGTGCCCATCAACTGGAGACTGAATAAAGAAGATATGGGTTTTTAATAAAATGGAGTACTACTCAGCCATAGAGAATGAGAAACTAGACACATTTATAGCTAAATGGATGGGTATTGAGGCCATACTCTTAAGTGAAATAAATAGGACACACGTGTAAATACCAAACAGTTTATTTAGGGTTACACTGAAAGTGTAAATGAGGATCAAAATGTTTAATAGATAATGTGAAATAGGAAGAAAAGTTCCAAAGGGGAGGGAGAAGAGGAAGGAGAAGTGGGAAGGGTTGGGGAAAGGAAAGAAGGGAGAAGAATAAATATGAGAAAAGAAAAAGCAGAAACAGCCTTTGTAAATAGGGAGGGTTGAAGGGAGGGCAGGGGAATAGGGAAAAAAATGAGAAACAAGATATATCATGTAAACTTACAAATTCCCAATGATGAATGTCATCATGTTGTATACCTAAAATGTACCAATAAATTTAATGAATAAAAAAATTAGAAAGAAATACCTAGAAGTGAAACAGACACTATGGTAGGTGAATATTTACTTTTTGCAGCAACTGCCAAACTCCTTAAATAATTAAAGTATTCCACATTTCTACCCATAGAGTATGCGAGAGTTTTATTTCCTACAAATCCTCTACAACACTTGGCATTATCAGTCTTTCAAGTTTCATCCATTCTAATGGCTCACGTGTGTGTTTTGCCAGTATTTTCTTCCAAGTCATCACTACCTTTTTATTCCTTTAACTCTCATTTGAAGAACAAATATTTTTATGAAGTCTCATTTATCAATACTACTTTTGTGAATTGCTCTTTATCATGTCTGATAACTTTCCCTAATCCAAGATAAGGTAATTATTCCCTGTGCTTTCTTCTAAAGTAATTATGCCTTTACATTTTGCAGTTAAATGTGCTCCAGTTTTACCTAATTGCTATATAGAGTATGAGGTATAAGCCGAGGTTCTTTGGGTTTTTTTCTTCCTCTATTTTTTGATATGGATGTCCAATTGTTTCAACATTTGATGAATAAACTATTCCTTCTCCTTTGATTTGCTATTCAATATTTATAAAAAATACCAATTGGCCAATTTGTGTGGATGTCTTTCCGGACTCTTTATTCCATTCCACTGCATTGATCTAGATTTGAGTCATCCGTATATGTCTCCTCATTCCTTTAGTCCTTTCAGTTCTTTCATTTTCATTCTGTAGCTTTCACACTGAGCTCTTTAACATGACGTTTAAAATTTTTCAGTTTCCAATTATTTGGTAAATTCACTTTTTGTTCAAAGAGCTTTTTGGCCAACTCTCTGTTGTCTTCTACAGGAACAGTTCTGTCACCTGCAATTGCACGTTCTTCCTCCCTGCCAGTCTTCCTTTCCTTTCCTCTCATTTCCTTCCCAAGTGAGGGCAACATTAAGGAGAAGTGGGGAGCAGACAAGTTTCCTAAATTTGCTCAGAGGGGGAAAAACTCGTTCCTGCACCATGAAGTACAATCTCAGTGCTGAGATATGAAGTTATTTCCTCCTTTCACTTTGTTTTATATTTCTATTTGTTTTGCAGATGCATTTTATCAGTTTGCTGACAGTTTTTACCATGCATGGGTATAAAAATTATCAATACCTGTTATGCATCAGTGAACATAAAGGTGCCATCTTTCCTTCTGCTCTGATGCTGTGATGGACTGCCCTGGCTGACTTTCAGTCTGAATCAGTTTGCACTCTTGACATTTACAAGCCTGGCTCATGATGTATGAAGATTTTTTAGATCTTGCTGGACTTGGCATGTATTTTGTCATGCATTTTCATGCTTAATACAAAAAATTTTAGACTGTAGTTTTATTTGTACGTCACTATTATTTTGATTTTTCTGTGGAGCTGGAGTTCATACCTGAAAATAGTAAGAGCAGCGGTAGTAGGTCCTCTCCCACCAAGCTAGACCCCGGGCCCTTATGGGGTTCTTTATAGGTTTTTCTTATATGGATATCAAAGTGAATTGAGAAGTGTCCCATTTTTCATTAAGTGTTTGGTAAACTTTACCAGGGAGGCTGCATAGACCTGAGATTTTGCTCTTTAGAAGGTTTTAAGTTATTAACTCCATTAACTAAGCATGTACTGTACAAACCTAGGCAGATTATTGACTTTTTTAAATGAGTTACTCCTGGTAGCTTGTGACTTTTTAAAACTGGTCATTTCCACCAAAATTATCAACTTTATGTGTATAGCATTGTTTTGGTGTTTATCATCCTCAGTGTCCGTATTATTTATGAGTACTGGTTTATCCCTTATTGTCAGTGAAGAGGACAGCAGTAAAGCTGCTGATAAGGTAAAGTGTGGCTTTTTCATCCTCTCTTTTTTAGGTGCATTAGCTTTATTTAGTTTTTTAAAGAGCCTACTTATAATGATTTTTATATATTTTTTATTTCAAGCTCATTGATTTCTGCCTATCATTATTATTCTTTTGTTTTTCTTTTACTAATGTAAGGTGAAGATATTGTTGATTTGCAGCCTTTCTTCCTCATCAATAAGCATTGTAATCCTATAAATTTCCCTCTGAACATGGCATTAACTGCGTTCCACAAATATTGAATGTCATCATTGTCATTTTATCCAAAGTATTGTCAGGTTTGAGGCTTCTTTTTTGACTCATGAATTTTTTTTTTGGCTTAAACTCTTTTATCGGTACATTTTACATATGCAATACGTTTACATTTATCACTGGGTGCTTGTACCTGTACATGATGCATCTTGGTTCTTATTTTTTCCCCTTTCCCTGCCCTCCCTTCATCCCCTCCACCCTTCCCTATTTAGTTTATTTCCATTTTTCCCTTTTCTCATAATGTTTCCTTTGCTTCCTTATCTTTCCCCCTCCCCTCCCACTTCCCTTACCCCTCCCTCCCTCCCTCATTCTTCTCTTCTCCTCTCTCCTCCTTCTCCTCCTCATCCTCCCTCTGTCTCTGTCTCTCTCTCCCTCCATCTACCTCTATCTATCTGTCTCTGAAGAAACCTGAATGATTCAGGGAAAGGAACCTTGGGGCCCAAGAGAAGAGTGCCTTTGCACCCTTGGTTGCAGAGCACATTAGTGGCCTATGTCTCCAGTAATACAGGGCCTGGAACATGTAGAGTGGCGGTGAAGCAGTTCCTCTGTGGTTTCTAGAGTCGGGAAGGGCCCAGGGTAAGGTCCAACCTTCAGTGGGACGGAGAAGACAGGGAGCAGTGTGAGGAGGCCACGGGTGGAAAATTCTCTTCACGTGCTGAGGATGAGCGCCACAGCCTGGTGTACAGTGCTGGAAGCGAGTGCAGATTCCTCTACCTCTGTCCTGATACAGTCCTGTGGGGAACGCTGAGCTGTCCTTTCCTAGGACCAGACAGATGTGTCAGCAGCACTGCAGGAAGCACCGTGGCATTAGTGGAGAGTCCTGGGAGTGGATGCAGTGGCGTAGAGCATGAAGCGTGGAATGAGCTGAGCTGCAGGGGTAGCATGGGTGGGGACCCTCAGAGGGCAGAGGGTCATGAGGAGACCACTCAAAGCAGACGGGACAGGTGTCTCACTGCTACCCAGCAGGTATCACCTGGGCCGCATGTGGCCACAGATTGTCTCATGATCAAATAGGAGCAGCACCATGCCCATCAGCTCTTTACCCTAGTGTTCAAAGTCCTCTCTCCCAGCTGCTCTCGAAGCTGTATGGACTGTAGTCACCTTACTGTGCGGTGGTCCCAGACCTACTCCTTCTGTCTCCCGGGGTCACTGCACCACTGACCAGCTTCCCCCACAGTCCCCTCCTCCCCTGCCCCCGTGGCACCCAACTTCTGAGAATCCACTTCTGAGGGTTCCACATGTGACAGAGGTGGGGTGGCAGGGATCTGTTGTGTGCCTGGCTTATTCCACTTAACACAAAGGCCCCCAGCTTCTGTGTTAAATAGCTTGGGTTGGGACTTACAGAAGGGGGACATCTGAGCAAAGACCCAAGGACACACGCGGGATTCTCAGCAGACAGCTAGGGACTGTGGTGAGCCAGCCGTGCAGAGAGAGGGATCAGATCAGCGACTCCTAAGTGGGGGGCTGCCAGGAGGGGTGGGGCACTGTGGAAGGTGTGCCCTGTGGGGAGTGGCACTGGCCTGGGCTCTGTGAAGGGCAGAATCCACTTAGAATAACAAACTGCTAGGAGCAACTGACGGGAGCCCTTCTGCAGGGCAGGGTGAGAAGTAGGGGCTTTCTTAAATGAACATTAATCTAAGGGGAAAGGGGCCAGGAAATAAGCCACTTGGTAACAAAGGCTGAATTGTCCAAAATAGCTGCCCAGCCAAATAAATCCGTCCATACCTGGGCTTCTCAACTACATCACCCACTTTGGGGGACCCTGCGAAGTAACTGCAGATCAGACCTGCTGGGGAGGGCGCGCTCTCTGTCCCATTCAGGGGTGACCAGCCCCAAGAGGAGGCTGCTCAGCCTATCTGTGCCTCAGTTCCCTTTTCTGTAAAATAGGATTAAAATAAAGCCCTGCTCCAGAAGACACTGTGGGGATGCAATCCAGATCATTCTACAGTCTGCTTAGAAAAATCATTGAGTACTGTATGTGTTATTTTTATTGAAGAGGAGAGAGTCATTTTCCTCCACACAGCAACACAAAAGCATAAACCTTTCACGCCAAGAGGGTTCCAGAGCCTTGGTACCTCGCAGAGGGGAGCAGAGCAGGTGGACCTGGGAGCACCGGGCAAACGCCGGGCCTCACGTGCTGTGCCTGTATCTGTGAGGCAAGGCAGGGCAGTAACGTCAGAGCGGGGCTCAGACCCCTCCGCCTGGCCACACACAGCCTAGGGTGTGACCCGCAGGGACTGACAGACTGACCTCGGGAGGCAGGTTCGCAGGCGACCTCTCGTGATGTCACATTCGAGTAGAACACATGTCTAACAACTCCGAATGCCTATTCAGCAGTAATTACAAGCAAAGGTTCATAAGACAAAGATCTACAAAGGACAATCTAATAATTGAGCAATAAGAAATAGGATGATTCATTGTTTGGTTTCCTGAGGCATTTGCACGTGTCATTGTATATTAAATCGTGTCTTTAGGACAGCAAAACATCCAGGAGTTGCATTTGCTAAACCAAGTGAGTGCCCTTTGACTTTGCCGCTGAGGTGACTGGATTCTCCAAGGAGAATTTCAGTGCTGCTTAGTTGCTTCAGACGAGTCTTCACGTTCCCTCAGTGTGCTGATACATGTATGAGTCAGTCACGAAGAAGGGTAGAGAACCAAGGCGCATTCCGTTCACGGAATAAAATACAGAGTAAGCGATTTTTTTAGCCCTATACTAATCTCTATGATAATGTCAGATAAAGTAAATTTCAGAGCAGGGAAAACTACCAGGGATAAAAGTGCTCATTGTATAATGATAAATTGGTAAATTCACAAGGAAAACCTAACAGTTCTAAGCAACAGAAGAGGAAAAATGAAGCAAGAATTGAAAGGATAATAGATAAGCCCAGAATTATAACTGGAGACTTTCAACATCCTCACTAAGTAATCAAAAGAGGAACTTGAAAATCAATAAGCTTACAGAAAAACTGAATGGTGCCATCAATCAATTAGGTATCATTAACATTTATAGAAAACTCTACCTGGAAACAGCAGAATACACACTCCTTTCAAAGGCTCATAGAACTCTCTTCAAGGTATTATAAATCCTGGGTCACTAAACACCCTCAAATTTAAAGTGATTGAAGTATACAAAGTGTGTTCTCAGACCACAATGGGTTTAAATAGTCATAAATAACAGAAAGAAATCTAGAAGACGCCCTTGATAGTCTAAAATTAAATAACATATTTTTTAAAATTCATGAGTTGAGAGGCTTTCTTTCTCCCAATAAATTTTTCCTCCTCTTGACCTCCATTGTTCCTAGAATTCATTCTTCAATTTTAGAGAACATGAACTCGCATATTGGATATCTAGCAGGTTTGGAAGTTACATCTCTTCCCCCTGTATCATTTTGGAGGTCTCCCACCAAGATTACTGGTTGGAGCAGGAGATGAGTCAATCTGCTCTACCATATACTCCCTCCCATCATAAGTTGCCCCATCACAGATTCAAAAGCAACAGAGCCAACTGGTGGTGAACTGAAACCCCTAAAGCTGCCCACAGCGACCAGCCAGCCCATGGTGGGGACCTTGGCAGCGTGGAGCCCCCCTCTGTCCCCACCCACAGAGACCAGCTTACCCTTGCAGGTGCCTGCAGCACCCCCCGCCAATGGCCTCCTGGCTGTCCTGGTACCTGGGTCCACACTACAGAGGCACAGGGGGTCATAAAGGCCATTGTCCTGAGCTCCAGAAGACAGAGCAGAAGTGAGCAACAGAGAGAGGCCCTCTCTCAGGCTCCCTGATGAAAACTGAAGCCCACTGAAAAAGTGAAGAGAATCTCTGCAATAAAGGCACACCAGACCTCTGTTACTTGGTAGGTTTGAGGGATCACCACCTCCCATCAGAGCCTGGAGTATCTTCAAGGGGAGGGCAGCTGGACCTGCAGTAGAACCTTGCAGAGTTCAACTCTGCAGAAGGACAGGGAGCTCAACTTGGGACTTGCAGCCAGAAATCTGCCTGAATCTCAGGGGTCTGCTGCTGGCTTGCTGAGACTAATTGGCTTATATCTGCACATGGCTGTCCATGTGTCTATTGTGACAGCAGAGACATACCCTGAAGGAGGCCCTTTATTTTTATTTTTTATTTGTTATTTGCAAAAAATTTTTCTCTTATTTTTAATTTTTATTTTTTTAACCGTATATCCTTTTATTGGTACATTTTAGGTATACAATATAATGGCATTCATCATTGGAAATTTGCACCTTTACATAGTCTCTCTTGGTTCTTATTTTTCCCGCTTCCCCGACCCTCCAACCCCTACATCCCTCACTATTTACAAAGACTTTGTTTCCTTTTTTTACTTTCTCATATTAATTCCATTCCCTTCTTTCCTTTCCCCTACCCCTCCCACTTCCCCTTCCCCTTTGCCCCTTTTCTTCCTATTTCACATTATCTATTATACCTTTTAGTCCTCATTTACACTTTCAGTTTCTCACACTAGAGAAACTACTCGGTATTTACATATGTGTGTCTTATTTATTTCACTTAAGAGCATCGCCTAAATGTGCATGCATCTAGCAATAAATGTCTGTAATTTCTCTTTATTTTTCCTGAGTAGTACACCATTTTATTTAAAAACACATTTTCTTTATCCATTCTCCAGTTGATGGGCATTTGGACTGCTTCCAAGTTTTAGTTATTACAAACTACTGCTATGAACATGGGTGAACATATATCACTGTGGTATGATTCTTTTAATTCTTTGGGAAAGATCCCCAGCAGTGGAATAGCTGGGTCAAATGGGACTTCCAGCCCTACTTCTTTGAGGTATCTCCATACTGATTTCCACCGTGGGAGCACCAGTCTACACTCCCACCAGCAGTGGAGGAGGGTTCCTCTTTCCCCAGAGCCCTGCCAGCATTTGTTATTGGTTGATTTCTTGATAGCAGCCTTTCTTTCTAGGGTGAGGTGGAATCTCAGCTTTGTTTTCATTTGCATCTCTTGAATGACCAGTGATGTTGAACATTTTTTCATATGTTTATTTGCCATTTCTACTTCTTTGTGTGAGAAATGTCTGTTCATTTCAGATGCCCATTTTTGGATTGGGTCTTTAAATTTGGGAGGTCTGATTTTTTAAAGTTCTTTATAGATTTGAAATAGTAGACCTTTGTCTGAGGGAATGCTGGTGAAATTTTTTCCCACATTGTGGGTTGTCTCTTCACACTGCTGGTGGTTTCTCTCGCTGTGCAGAAGCTTTTTAGTAAGAAGAGATCCCACTTGTTGATTATTTGTGCTAGTTCACAGGCAACTGAGGTTTTATTCATAAAATCTTTTCCTACACCAATGTTTTCAAGAGTTCTAGCTAACCTCTGTTCCAGCTGGTTCAGCATTTCTGTTTTAATATTTAGATCTTTAATCCATTTCAGTTTTAGTTGAGGGCATGTTGAGAGATATAGGTCTAGTATTAGTCTTTGGAAAGTTGAAATCCAATTTCTCCAGCACCATTTATTAAATAGGCTATCTTTCCTTCAGTGAGGGTGGTTGGCTCCTTTGTCAAAATGAGGTTGCTGAGTATGCCCGCAGTTGTTTCCACATCTTCTAATCTATTCCACTGATCCTTGGGTCTGTTTCTTTGCCAGTACCATGCTGTTGTTTTCACAGTAGCTTTGTAGTATAGTTTGAAGTTGGGGGTTGTAATACCCACTGCCATGTCTCCTTTACCTAGAATTCCTTTTGCTATTCTGGGTCTCTTCTTGTTCCAAATGAGTATTTGGATTGTTTTCTCAAGGTCCATGAAGTGTGCTGCTGGGATTTCAATTGGGATTGCCTTGAATTTATATAGCAGTTTTGTAAGTATGGCCATTTTCACTATGTTGATTCTTCCTATCCAGGAGCAAGGTATGTCTTTCCATTTTCTGATATCGTCTTCAATCTCTCTTTTCATAGTGCTATAGTTTTCAGAGAAGAGGTCTTTCTTTTCTTTTGTTAGGTTGATTCCTAGGTATTTCAGTTTTTTGGATGCTATTGTGAAAGTAATAGTTCGCCCTATTTCTATCTCAGTCAGTCTGTTGTTCGTGTAGAGGAAAGTTATTGATTTTTGTGTGTTGACCTTGTATCCAGCTACTCTACTAAATTTGGTTATTAAGTCTAGAAGACTTTTGGTGGAGTTCTTGGGGTCTGCTATATAGAGTATCATGTCATCTGCAAATAATGACACTGATTTCTTCATTTCCTATTTTTATTCCTTTTATTTCTCTTGTCTAGTTGCTGTGGCTAATGTTTCCAAGACTATATTGAACAGGAGTGGTGATAGTGGACATCCTTGTCTCGTTCCTGATTTTAGTGTGAAGGATTTCAGTTTTTGACCATTTAGTATGATACTGGATTTTGGTTTCTCATAGATGACTTTTATCAGATTGAGGTAGAGACTGTCTATTCCAATATTTGTAGGGTTTTTATCATTAATGTGTATTGGATTTTGTCAAATGCTTTTTCTGGATCTATTGAGATGATCATATATTTTTGTCCTTGGCTCTATTGATATAGTGTATTACATTTATTTAATTATTTATTTAATTATTTATTTATTTTTGCTTAAATTCTTTTCTTGGTATATTTTAGGTATACAATATGCTTACTTTTATCATTGGGTGCTTGTACCTGTACATGATGCATCTTGGTTCTTATTTTTTCCCCATAACCTGTGAGCCCTTCACCTCCTCCACCCTTCCCTATTTACATAGACTTTGCTTCCATTTTTTTTCTTTTTTCATAATTTTTCCTTCCCATTCTTTCCTTTCCCCATCTCCTCCCACCACCCCTACTCCTTTGGATCTTTTCCTATTTCAATGCATCAATTATTACTTATTAATCCTTGGAGTCCTTATTTACACTTTCAGTTTCTCACACTAGAGAAACTATTCGGTATTTACACATGTGTGTCCTATTTATTTCACTTAAGAGTATGGCCTCAATATTCATCCATTTAGCTATAAATGACTCTAGTTTCTCGTTCTTTATGGCTGCTTTATTGATTTGGAAATGTTGAACCATCCCTGCATCCCTGGGATGAATCCCACTTGGTCAGGGAGTATGATCTTCTTGATGATCTTCTGCATTCTATTTGCAAGTATCTTACTAAGGATTTTTTCATCTATGTTCATTAGAGAGATTGGCCTACAGTTCTATTTTTCTCTGCTTTGGGGATCAAGGTGATGGTTGCTTCCAGGAATGAATTCAGGAGTATTGCTTCACGTTCAATTTCACTGAAGAGTTTAAACAGTAGTGGCAGCAGTTCCTCTCTAAATGTCTTGTAGAATTCAGCAGTAAAGCCATCAGGACCCAGACTTTTCTTAGTTGGTAAGTTTTTAATTATATTTTTAATTTCATTGATTGATATTGGGTTGTTTAGAATTTTTAGATCTTCTTCGTTCAACTTTGGTAATTCATATGCATCTAAGAATCTGTCCATTTCTTCTGTGTTTTCCATCTTATTGGCATATAGGTTCTCGAAGCAGGTATTGATGATCCTCTGGATTTCTGCTGGGTCTGTTGTAATTTCATCCTTTTCATTCTTGATTGCATGGATTTGGGCCTTTCCTTTCCTTTTTCTGATAAGGTTGGCTAAGGGTTTGTCAGTTTGGTTTATTCTTTTGAAGAACCAACTCTTGGCTTCATTAATTTTTTTGTATCATTCTCTTCATCTCCATTGAATTGATTTCTGCTGTGATCTTTATAATTTCCTCCCTTGTGTGAGTTTTGGGTTTGTCCTGCTCTTCTTTTTCTAGAGCTTGAGGTTCAGCAACAGGTTGTTTAATTAGGCTTGCTCTGTTTTCCTAATATGAGTATTCAGTGCTATGAATTTCCCTCGTAAGACAGCTTTCATTGTGTCCCATAGATTCCCATATGTTGTATTGTCATTGTCCTTTAGTTGAAGGAGCTGTCTGATTTCTTCTTTAATTTCCTCTGTGACCCATTAGTTATTCAGAAGTGGGTTGATCAATTTCCACGTGTTTATGAAATTTTTGTGGCTTCTTTTGCTATTGATCTCCAATTTCATCACACTATGGTCTGATACTATACAGGGGATAATTTCAATTCCTTTGCACTTACCTAAATATGTTCTATGAGTGAGTATGTGTTCTATTTTGGAGAACAACTCGTGTGCAAATGAAAAGTATTCGTACTCTGAATTTGTAGGGTGGAACACTTTGTAAACATCTGTTAATCTCATTTGTTGAAGAGTTTGATAGAGTTCTATTATTTTGTTGCTTGTTTTTTGTCTAGTTGATCTAGCTATTTGTGACAATGGGGTATTGAACACCTCCACTACTATTGTATTAGCGCTTATATGATTTTTCATGTCTGTTAGTATTTGTTTTATATAGTTGGGTGCACTAGTGTTTGGTGCATAGATATTTATGATTGTCATCTCTTCCTCTTGGATTCTTCCCTTTACAAGGATGTAGTGTCCTTCTTTGTCTCGCTTAATCAGTGTTGGTTTGAAATCCACTTGATCTGCAAAGAGGATAGCTACTCCTGCTTTTTTTCAGGTTCCCCTCACATGGAGTATTGTTTTCCACCCTTGAACTTTCAGTCTATGAGTTTCCTTTTGAATTAAGTGTGTTTCTTGTATGCAACATATTATTGGATCTTGCTTCTTGACCCATTCTGCCAGTCTATTTCTTTTGATTGGTGAGTTGAGACCATTAACATTCACGGTTATAATTGATACATATTGAATTATCATTGTCATGACTTTTTCTTTTTGTTGGATTCTCCCCCTTTGCTTTTAATTTCTTGTTGTGCCTGGTGGATTCATTCTGCTGGGCTTCCTGGGGTTGTGATACTCATTGTCTTTTCCTAGGATTTTGTCTAAAATTTTTTGGAGAGCCAGTTTGGTATTCATGAAGTTCCTCATGTGCTTTTTGTCATGAAAGTATCTTATTTCTCCGTCAATTTTGAAATATAGTTTTGCAGGGTACATCAATCTGAGTTGCAGGTTGTTTTCCTTCAGGGCTTGAAATACATCACTCCAAGCTCTTCTTGCCTTGAGGGTTTGCATTGAGAAGTCTGCTGTGATTCTGACGGGCTTTCCTTTGTATGTGATTTGTTGCTTTTCTCTAACTGTTTGTAAAACTTTGTTCTTCTGTTGGGTTTCTGGAATCTTAACAAGTATATGTCCTTTTTTTTTTGATCAAGGGTAGTTGGAGTCCTGTATGCCTCACTTATCTGTATGTCAAGTTCTCTTCCCCTACTTGGGAAGTTTTCTACCATTACTTCTGTGAACAGTTTTTTTTATGTCATCTGCACTTTCTCCTGTTTCTTCATTGACTTCGATCAGTCTTATGTTATTCTTCTTTGAGTCGTCTAGCAGCTGCTGGATGGATTTCTTCTGGTTCCTCACCATTTTAAAGAAATTTTTCTTTTCCCGGTCACTAATTGCAATCATATGCTCTATATCTGAAATTCTGTCCTCACATTGGCACATTCTGCTGCATAGACTTTCAGTGGAGTTTTTAATCCTCTAGAAATCTGTTTGCATCTGTTTTATGGATTCCATTTGTTTCCTATGTTGGGATTCCATCATGTCCCTCAGCTCCTTTATTTTGTTTTTATCCATGTCCTCTCTACATTTATTAATCATGTCTTGTACTATGGCCACAATCTCTGCTGTTATCTGAGAAATTATTTCTGATTTCATTTTTTCCAGATCCTCTTTCATTGCCAGTTCAGAATGTCCAGGTGGTTGAGTATCAGAGTGTTCCATCTCATTTCCCTTTGGGGTTGCTGTAGGTGATCTGGAAGTCAGGTTCTGGGGCTTGTTTACGTGTCTTCTCATTTCGACTGGGGGGTGGGGTGTTGCTGGCATGTGCGGCACACCTCCTCTGTTCTGGGAGAAGTCACAGTTTGGCCTGGAAGCCTCCTACTCTGCACTGGGTGCAGTGGCACATTGACCCAGAAACCTCTTCTTCACTGGGAGCTGTGGCACACTGACCTGGAAGCCTCCTCTGCACTGGGACCTGTGGCAAGGTGACCAGGAAGCCTCGTCTGTGCTGGGAACTGTCTAATTTTTATTTTTAATTTTTTTCAATTCCTTTCAAATTTTTATTTTTCTCTTTTTTTTACTTTCTTTTCACTTTTCTTTCTCACTTGTTCTCTCACTGTACCTCATGGTTCTTCATCTCCCTTTTTGTTCCTGTTCTGAATGTAATTTGGATTTCTTTATTTTTCTTTTCATCTCCTTTCCTTCTCTCAATTCTTATTAGTTTTAAAGGAAAGTAAATACAGTTTCTAACCTCCCTATTGCTGTTAGGTTGTTCTGTTCTTGTCTTTTTTCTTTCATTCTGTCTTTTCCTCTTTTCTTCAACTGTTTCTTAGAGTTTGTATGACCTTGCTGTGTCCTCTGGTCTCACTGCTAACCTTTTCCTATCCTTCTACCTATATATCCCTACCTCCCCAACTCCTTTTAACTCCCCATCCCAAACGGTAATGTTGCCATGTTGAAGAGTTTATTCACTATAAATATATGTTGAGTTGGTCCTCAATTTTGATTTAATTCATACAGTTAAAGGTGATAGATTAATAACTACAACAAATTGTGATTTTCTAAGCTATGCTTGATGCTATGGTGTTGCTGACTGTATCATTTGGTCTAAGGTGTTGTGATTGCCTTCCTGGTGTAATGAAAATGAGTTAGCCTCAGAGTCATTACAGACTCAAAACCTAAAGAACAGCTGTATCTGGAAGCCACTTTCTGAAAGCCAATCATTCCATAAGGGTTCTAAATACAAGCAGCAAACATAGATACAATAAGCAATTTCAAAATAACAACCCAGGAATTAAACCAATGACAGTACCAAAAACAAAAATGAGAAGACATTTAAGCAAGTCACAAACTCAGACTTCCACCCCACTAAGGGCAAATTCTGGATAAAATGAGGTGGGAAAATATGATAATAAACCAATTGGACACCCAGAACTGATAGCACAGGAAGTAAAAAATCAGATCAATGAGGCTCTAGAAAAATTCAAAATAGAAATAATTTCCCAGATAACTACAGAGATGGTGACCAGAATGAAAGACATGATTAGGGGCTCTAGAACAGAAACAAATAAAAAAAATAGATGAGGTCAGAACCATGCTGGAAGTCATGAAAGCAAAAGAAAAAAATGGAAACCATGATCCTCCAACATAATAAAGAAATGGAATCCATGAAACACATTCAAACAGATATCCAGGAGATTAAAAACTCTATTGAATGTATACACAGCAGACTGAGCCAATCTGAAGACAGAATACCAGATATAGTAGACAGGATTGTGGTTAGTGACCATGAAAACAGAGCTTTCTTAAAAATAGTAATGGACCACAAGAAATCAATCCAGCAGCTGCTAGATGATGCAAAGAAGAATAACATAAGACTGATAGGAGTCCACGAAAAACAGGAGAAAGTACAATCAACATTAAAAAACTGTTCACAGAAGTAATAGAAGCAAACTTCCCAGACAGAGGTGGAGAATTGGACATACAGATAAATGGGACACATAGAACTCCAACTAGCCACGATCAAAAAAAATCTACACCTAGACATATAATAGTCAAGATCCCAGAAACCCAACACAAGAACAAAATCCTACAAGCAGTTAGAGAAAAGAAACAAATCACCTACAAAGAAAAGCCCATCAGAATCAGAGCAGACTTCTCAACACAAACCCTCAAGTCAAGGAGAGCCTGGAGTGAAGTATTTCAAGACCTAAAAGAAAATAACTTCCAACCTAGACTGTTGTATCCTGCAAAATTATCTTTCAAATTTGATGGGGAAATTAGATACTTCCACAACAAAGAACACCTGAGAAATTTCATCAACACCAAACCAGCACTCCAAGCAATTCTAAACAATATCCTAGAAAAAAGCAATGAAGGCCACAACTCCATGAGGCCCAACAGAGGGAAGCCACCAGGCAAGGTAAGAAACTAAAGGGAAAGAGAGAAAATAAGAAATTGGAGAGCCAACAAAAGTAAAATATCAGGACAAGGATGAGTCAATATCTATCAATTATAACCATCAATGTTGATGGCCTCAATTCACCAATCAAAAGAAATAGACTGGCAGAATGGATTAAGAAGGAAAAAGCAACAATATGCTGTATACAAGAAACACACCTAACTCAAAAAGAAACTCATAGACTGAAAGTAAAAGGATGGAAAAAAGTTCTCCATATGACAGGAACCCGGAAAAAAAACAGGAGTAGTAGTCTTATTTGGAGACAAAGTAGATTTCAAACCAAAATTAATTAAGAGACAAAGATTGTCTACATCCATGTGAAGGAAACAATCCAAGAGGAAGAGATGACAGTCATAAATATATATGTACCAAATATGAATGCCCCCAACTATACAAAAAAAATTAATGGACATGAAAAGCCAAATAAGCACTAATACAATTGTATTAATATCAATACCCTACTATCACAAATAGATCATCTAGACTGTGGAGAGCGAAGGGTTGAAACAACCCTGAAAGACTCCTAAGCCCCTTGAGATTCTTGAGTCAGATAAGAACATAATGAGCCAGGATATGAAACTGGTACAAAAACAAGGATGTTGACTTTTAAAGAAAACAACAAATATAGAAAGGATTTGAATGTCTGCTGCACAAGAAAGTAACATTCCCGGAATTGTAAAGATATATTTGACCTTTTCTCTGTAAAAATAATTAGTCACGAGATCATGAGGGGAGGAAGGGAGGCAGGCTATGGGTAATGAAAGAGGATATATAAAAGGTTCAATAAAATGGGAAGGAGAAGGCCCTCGCTCCCTCTTCTTTTCTTTTCTCCCGAGTTTGTGTTGTCTTTCTTAATCCTCACCCCTCTCCTCAGGTACTGCTCATCTAGTGATGGCTGGCTCCATCACTAGACAAAAAGTCAACAGCAAAACTATAGAACTGAACCAAGCTATTGAACAAATGGACTTAATACATGTTTACAGAGTGTTCCACCCCACAAAATCAGAACACACATTCTTTTTGGCTGCACACAGGTCATTCTCCAAAATAGACAACATGGTAGCTCACAGGACATGTTTAAGTAAATGTAAGAGTTGAAGTTACCCCCTGTATATTATCAGACCATAGTGCAATAAAATTGGACATCAATAGCATAAGAAACCACAAAACCCCCACAATCACATGGAAATTGAATAACACTCTCCTGAACAACAATGAGTCACAGAGGAAATTAAAGAAGAAATTAGACAGTTTCTACAAGTAAATGATAATGCCAGTACAAAATACAAGAATCTGTGGGAGACAATGAAAGCAGTTCTACGTGGGAAATTCCTTGCAGTGAATGCCCATTTTAGGAGAACAGAAAGAACTCAAATAAACAATCTAATGCTAAACCTCAAGCTCCTAGAAAAAGAAGGCCATAATAAACCCAAAGCTAATACAAGAGAGAAAATTGTAAAGATCAGAGCAGAAATCAATGCAGCGGAGACAAAGAGAATAATGCAAAAAAAATCAATGAATCAAAGAGTTGGCTTTTCAAAAGAATAAATAAAATTGATAAACCTTTAGCCAACCTTATCAAAAAAGGAAAGAAAAGGCTCAAATCCATGCAATTAAGAATGAAAAAGGGGAAGTCACAACAGATCCAGCAGAAATCCAGAAGATCATCAATATCTACTTTGAGAACCTGTACTCTAATAAAATGGAAAACACAGAAGAAATGGACAGATTCCTAGATACATGTGAATTGCCAAAGTTAAATGAAGGAGATATAGAAATTCTAAACAGCCCAATTACAATGAGTGAAATTGAAAATGTAGTAAACAATTTACCAACAAAGAAAAGCCCAGGTCCTGATGACTTCACTGCTGAATTCTACAAGACATTTAAAGAAGAACTATCACCATTACTCTTTAAACTCATCAAGGAAGTTGAAACGGAAGCAAGGCTTCCAAATTCATTCCTGGAAGCAAGTGTTACTTTGATTCCAAAACCGGGGAAAGACACAACCCAAAAAGAAAACTACAGGCCAATCTCCCTAATGAACATAGATGCAAAAATCCTCAACAAGATACTGGCAAACAGAATATAGAGAGTCATTAAGAAGATCATACAACCTGACCAAGTCGGATTTATCCCAGGGATGCAAGGATGGTTCAACATTCATAAATCAATAAATGTAATACACTATATTAACAGAGTCAAGGACAAAAACCATATGATCATCTCAATAGATGCAGAAAAAGCAATTGACAAGTTCCAACACCTATTCATGATAAAAACCCTACAGAAAATTGGAGTAGAAGGACTTTATCTCAACCTGACTAAGTCTATCTATGAAAAACCAAGAGCCAACATCATACTAAATGGTCAAAAACTGAAAGCTTTCATGCTAAAATTAGGAAGAAGACAAGAATGCCCACTATCACCACTCCTGTTCAATATAGTTCTGGAAACATTAGCCACAGCAATTAGAAAAGAGAAAGAAATAAAAGGAATAAAGATAGGAAAAGCAGAAGTTAAACTGTCATTATTTGCTGATGACATGATACTCTACATAGAAGACCCAAAAAAACTCTGCCAAAGACTTCTAGACTTAATTGACACATTCAGTAGAGTAGCTGGATCCAAGGTCCACACTCAAAAAACAATAGTCTTCTTGTACACAAATGAGAGAGAAATTAGGGAAACAATTCCTTTTATGATAGCATCCAAAATAATGAAATATCTAGGAATCAATCTAACAAAGGAAGCAAAAGACCTCTACACTGAAAACTACAGCACTCTGAAAAAGGAGATCGAGGAGGATATAAGAAAATGGAAAGACATCCCTTGTTCCTGGGTAGGAAGAATCAATATAATGAAAATGGCCATACTTCCAAAACTACTTTATAGATTTAATGCAATGCCGATTGAAATTCCAGCAATATACTTCACAGAACTAGAGAAAACAATCCAAAAATTCATTTGGAACCAGAAGAGAGCTAGAATAGCAAAAGCAATTCTGGGCAACAGAGACATGGCAGGGGGTATCACAATACCCAACATGAAGCTATACTGCAAAGCTACTGTGATAAAAATAGCATGCTACTGGCTAAGAAACAGACCCGAGGATCAGTGGAATAGATTAGAAGATGCAAGAATAACTTCAGACATACTCAGCCACCTCATCTTTGACAAAGGAGCCAACCACCCTCATTGGAGGAAAGATAGCCTATTTAATAAATGGTATTGGAAAAACTGGATTTCAACCTGTCAGAGATTAAAACTAGACCCATTATCTATCACCATGCACTAAACTAAAATCAAAGTGGATTAAAGATCTAAATATTAAGACAGAAACACCAAACTTGCTGGAAGATAAGTTAGGTAGAACTCTTGAAGATATTGGCATAGGAAAAGACTTTATGAACAAAACCTTAGCAGTATGGGAATTAGCAGAAAGAATCAACAACTGGGATTTCATCTCATTAAAAAGCTTCTGCACTGCAAGAGAGACCACCAACAGAGCTAACAGACAACCCACAATGTGGGAAAAAATTTTTAAAAGCTGTAACTCAGATAAAGGACTAGTATCTAGAATATATAAAGAACTAAAAAAAATCAGACCCCCCAAATTCAAAGACCCAATTCAAAAATGGGCATCTGAAATGAATAGGCAATTCTCAGGCAAAGAAGTAAAAGCAGCAAAGAAACATATGAAAAAAATGTTCAACATCACTGGTCATTTGAGAGATGCAGATGAAACAACACTGAGAGTCCACCTCACCCCAGAAAGAGTGGCTGCTATCAGGAAATCAACCAATAACAAATGCTGGCTGGGGTGTGGAGAGAAAAGAACCCTTCTCCATTGTTGGTGGGAGTGCAGACTCATGCAACCATTGTGGAAATCAGTATGGAGATACCTCGAAGAACTAGGGCTGGAGGTACCATTTGACCCAGCTATTCCCCTGCTGGGTATTTTCCCAAAAGAATTAAAAGAATCATACCACAGCAATATATGTGTACCTATGTTTATAGCGGCACAGTTTGTAATAGCTAAAGCTTGGAAACAGCCCAAGTGCCCATCGACTGGAAAGTGGACAAAAAAGATGTGGGTTTTTTTTTATAAAATAGAGTATTACTCAGCCATAAAGAATGAGAAACTAGAGTCATTTACAGCTAAATGGTTGCATATTGAGGCCATACTCTTAAGTGAAATAAATAAGACACACATGTGTAAATACTGAATAGTTTCTCTGGTGTGAGAAACTGAAAGTGTAAATAAGGATTAAAAGGATTAATAACTAATAATTGATACTTTGAAATAGGAAAAGGTCCAAAGGGGTAGGGGTGGTGGGAGGAGATGGGGAAAGAAAGAATGGAAAGGAAACATTATAAGAAAAGAATAATAAATGGAAACGAAGTCTATGTAAATAGGGAAGGGTGGAGGGGTGAAAGGTGCACAGGTAATGGGGGAAAAATAAGAACCAAGATACATCATGTACAGGTGCAAGCACCCAGTGATAAATGTAAACATATTGTATACCTAGAATGTACCAATAAAAGAATTTAAGCAAAAAACCAAAAAACAAAAAACCCAACATCCTCGTCCTTAATCGAGTAGTGCACATAAGAAGAAAGCTAAAGCCAACCCAGCCCGCCGTAGAGCTGAACTGCACTAGGGTGCATAACCTAAAGCCCAAACTCAGTCTTTCACCTGCATGTGCATGTCTGTGAGAGGCTCAAAGAACACTGGATTTCTTTCCCTCCTCATCCGCACCACCTTCATCAAATTCATAAGCTTAGTTCACTGATTTATGCTATACAAATGGATAATACAATAAAAACATGCTTTAGTAAGGGCAGAATGACACAAAAATTTGTATGCATATCAGATAATTATGCACATTGAGAATAATTCAAAAACAACTGCATTTTGTGTGCTATCATTTACATATCTTTTAAACAGCAAAATTGTAGAAATAAAGAACAAATTCGTGCTCGCCAGGGGTTAAGAATAGTTGGGAAGTCAATGCATCTAGGCAGGAACAGCACCCAGGATTCCTGGGATGATGGGACGTTCCGAATCTTGACGGCGTCAGGGTCAGTGGCTTGGTATTGTACTTATACTTAGGGAAGATGTGCACTGGAGAAAGTGAGTAAAAGGTACATGGAGACTCTTTGTATTATTTTTTACAACTGTTTGTGAATCTATGATAATCTCAAAATTTTAAAAATTAATTAAAATTATGTGACTAAAATAGTGAAGAAGTAAAGATTCACAAAGAATTAAAAAATACAGAATTAGCAGGCCTGCCCAGAAAAATGTTAAAAGAAGATCTTTAGAGATAAGAAAATGATATTGGCAAAGTTGGATTTACATAAATAAAAAGCATTGGAAAAAGAATAAATGAAGAAAAAATTAAAATTTTGATTTATTATCCTCCATTGATATAAAAGATAATGGTTTAAAGCAGTTAAAAAATGGTGTGCTGGGTGAGTAGACATCAGTTGTGTGAGCTATGGGAGGGGAATTGGGAATACTCCCTTAGAAGGTACTTTCACTGTGTGTTACATGATTTGATGTCATCTCAGAGTGAACTTAGGTTATTTAACAATATACTATCAACTCTATGGCAACCACTTAAAAACTGAAAAAGCACAGAGAAACTATAAGCTAAGTGAGCAGAAAAATAAAAGGCTACATTAAAATTAGGGAGGCAAAAAGAGGTAAGGAAAAACAACAAAAAATGATACAAAACTATTTAGATGTTGGTAGGTATTAGTTGAAATATATAAAATTACTTTAAATATTAGCATTCTAAATGTACCAGTTAAAAGGCAGAGATTGTCTGGTTGTATTTTTAAGAACATGTAAGTTAGAACTACATTTTTTCTAGAAGAAATCTCCTGTAAATACGAAGACGCAAATTACTTTAAAATGAAAGGATGCAGGGGGTACTCACTTCTGCAAGGGGTGAGTAAAAAACTCCCCAAATCTGCTCCAGAATGAAAGCATGAAGAATGTCAGGCCCAGCACCAATAAAACATGAAAATGAAAATATTATGAGCTCTTAAAATTCACCAGAGACTTGCAACAGTCCAAGTAGTGTTTATTCAAGAAAAAAATGGCTGAATCTCAGGAACACACACAAACTACATAGTATTATAAATTGACAAATGCTCATTCTCCATTGCTAATCTCTGTGTTTCCTTGAAAATGAGCCATCTTGCAACTGTGGTAACTATGAAAACCGGCAGCAGCCTAGGGACAAGTAGAGGGAGCTGGGTGGATTAAGATATCCAAAGAATTGCCTGGCCTATTAAAGATATTGGGTAGCTCTATGGAAAATTCCATTTTGGGGCTCACAGTTTCTTTTTAATTGACAGAGAGTTTGCTCAGTCACAAAAGGCCTACTTATAGTGTTTGTCCAAAACACAAAGCCACAGTCGTTTTAACATTTCTGCTGTGGAGGTTGACACCAGTTGATATCAGGAGGCTAATGAGTACCCTTAAAGAGAAGAAGAGACGGAATGAGATTTTAACATCATGTTTGGTAACACATGTTCTTGGGGATCTACAAGAGCAGGCTCTTGTGAAGAGCTGGGGGTCTGCCCAGGAAAGACCTGAGAAGGTTCTAAGGCGTCACTCGGACTAACTTTGAATCGTTGTGCAAGGGAAGACTGTAAAGAATGAAAGTTAGGACAGAACGGTAAATTGTCTGCAAAACATTAAAGGCTTTCCATAACACACACACACACGCACACACTCACACTCACACTCATCAAACTGCTCAGCAAATGTTATTCACTGGCTCATGCCACATTCAATTATTTAAAATTTTCAGTTTTCAAACAAAAAAAATCCCTAGAAGTGTGAAGAAATCAGTGTGCAGTGCAGGATAAAAATTAACAGAAACTATTGTTGATGCAACTCCTAAGGCGACCTTACTAGACAGTTTTAAGGAAAATATTTTGAGGAAGTCTTACCAAAGACAGGATATAAATAAAGGTACAGAAATCATTTACAGAGAAAGAGGGAGTGGGACACCAGATTGAAATTTTGGATCTGAAAACCACAAACAAATTTTAAAAAGCAGTACAAGAACATCAGAAAAATTCAAGCTTGTGGGAGAAGCAACAAGTAAGTTTGATAAGTATATTGAGATTATTCAACTTAAAAAAGATAAAAAAGTATGTATAAAAATGAAGTCAGAGACTTATGGGACACCATCATACATAACAAAATATGTACAATCTGAATTCCAAAATGACAGAAGAGAAAGAAATGGTGAGACTATGTAAAGGGACAATAGAAAAACACTTTCTTAATTTGACACAAAGTGTTAACTGACATCCCAGAAGCTCAACGAGCTGCAAGGAGGATAAATGAAGCCCAGGTAGGATAAACTCAAAGAGGTCATATAATTCAACAAAGTCAAACTGGGAAAGGCTAAAGGCCCAAGAGTAATTCTTGAAAATAGCAGGGGAAAAGCAACTCACTGTGTACATCTGGCTTCCCATCAGAAGCCACGGTGGCCAGAATGAACTGGGATCGCATATTGCAGAGGCAGAAGGACAAAGACTGCCCACCAAGAAATCTATATTCACCAAAATATCTTGAAAACATAAAGGAAAAGTAAAACATTCCTCCATAAAGCTGAGAGAATATGTCACCAGCAAACCTTCCTACAAGAAATATTAAAGTTTTAATAAAAGGATACTAGACAGTGTCTTGAAAAACTGACAAGAAAAACTGTCAAAAGTCAGCCAATAAAAGACAAGTAATCAGATGAGATCAGGTGCGTTCAGGGTGGTACGGCCATAGATCAGACCTCCCAAATTTAAGGACCCAATCTGAAAACGGGCATCTGAAATGAACAGACATTTCTCAGACAAAGAAGTAGAAATAGCAAATAAATACATGAAAAAATGTTCAACATCACTGGTCATTTGAGAGATGCAAATGAAAACAACACTGAGATTCTACCTCACTCCAGAAAGAATGGCTGCTATCATGAAAACCAATAACAAATGCTGGTACGGCTGTGGGGAAAGAGGAACCCTGCTCCACTGCTGGTGGGAGTGTAGACTGGTGCAACCACTATGGAAATCAGTATGGAGATACCTCAAAGAACTAGGACTGGAAGTCCCATTTGACCCAGCTATTCCCCTGTTGGGTATCTTCCCCAAAGAATTAAAAGAATCATCCCACAGTGATATATGTGCACCCATGTTCATAGCAGCACAATCTGTAATAGCTAAAACTTGGAAATAGCCCAAATGCCCATCAACTGGAGACTGGATAAAGAAAATGTGGTTTTTTTATAAAATGGAGTACTACTCAGCCATAAAAACTGAGAAATTAGAGACACTTATTGCTAAATGGATGCACATTGAGGCGATACTTTTAAGTGAAATAAATAGGACACACATGTATAAGTACCAAATAGTTTCTCTAGTGTGAGAAACTGAAAGTGTAAATAAGGACTAAAAGGTATAACAGATAATGTGAAATAGGAAGAAAAGGGGTAAAGGGGAAGGAAGTGGGAGGGGTAGGGGAAAGGATAGAAGGGAATGGGATTAATGTGAGAAAATGGAAAAATAGGAACAAAATCTCTGTAAATAGGGAGGGATGGAGCGGTTGAAGGGAGGGCTGGGCAAGGGTGAAAAATAAGAACCAAGAGAGACTATGTAAAGGTGCAAATTTCCAATGATGAATGTCATTATATTGTATACCTAAAATGTACCAATGATTAGAATGAATAATCAATAATGTAAAATAGGAAGAAAAGGTCCAAAGGGGTAGGGGTAGTGGGAGGGGCAGGGGAAAGGAAAGAAGGGAAAGGAGAAATGATGAGAAATGGAAAAAATGGAAACAAAGTCTTTGTAAATAGGGAAGGGTGGAGGGCGTGAAGGGAGGGCTAGGAATGGGGAAAAAATAAGAACCAAGATACATCGTGTAAAGGTACAAGTTCCCAATGAGAAATGTAAATGTGTTGTATACCTACAATGTACCAATAAAAGAATTAAAAAAAAATAAGGTAAGTAATTAGAATACCAGTCTAATTACTGAAATTAAACCCATAACTTTAAAAGCATTTGGAAAAGAAAACTCCATGACCTGATGAATTTAGTGGAGATGTTATCAAATATTAGCACCAATTCTAATATCTTTCAGATATACACAAAGACAGTATTTTATAAGGCCAGTATTGCTTAAATACTGAGCCAGACCAAAAACAGTACACAATAAAAATATAGACTAATATCTTTCATGAAGAGATGTCAAATGATTTGATTAGCAAATTGAATAAAAAAAATGTAGAAAAGCCCATAATAGAACAAAGTGGGTTTATCTTAGCACAGTTCATCATTTCAAAAGCAATCAACATTACCCACCATTTTCAATTGGCTAAAGGAGAAAGAACACACTGTCACATCAATTAATTCAGAAAATGCTTTTGACAAAATTTAACACCCATTTGTCACAAAAACTTTTAGCAAATTAGGAACAGAAGAGGCAATCCTCAGCTTAGTAAACAGTATTTATAAAACTTTTCATCTACTACTTTACTGTAAAAGTATAAATGCTTTCTTTTCAATATCAGAAACAAGGCAAGGATATCTACTCTTACAACTCTTCCTTAACCTAGTACTGGCAGTTCTAGCCAGTGCAATCAGGCATGAAAAGGATATCAAGGTCATACCGATGGAGAAGTCTCCTTAATTGTCTATATGCAAAATACGAAAGAATATATTATAAAGCCAATTCCTAGAAGTAGTGAATGACTTCAGCAAAGTTATGAGATATAAGACCAACAGACAACTTTATATAGAAACTTAAGCTGCACATAAAAATTGGCCCTATGAGGAACAAACTGGACACACTCCAGATGGTTATGTTGGGATACCTGATGTCCACAATGGCAGGCTTTATAGTTTTACTAAAGAGTAGAGCTGGTGTGCAAAGAAAGACAGGAACAAAAATCTGAGCTGCTGCAATGCTGGAAAGTTTTTATATAAAGTTGCATTATTGTGGTAGTCTCGTGATAAATTTTTTTCATATGTATTCTGTGCCATACTATTGTTAAAATGAAGTGCTGCTATTGAGAGATGCATTTTAACTGACCTATTAAGGGTTTCTTTCGAATCGCACTACTTTAGGAACATTCTAGTATTTGCTTCTATTGTTTGGGCCTTGTGGATAATGTACACATTTAAAAACAAATATCACTGCTGATTTGGCCATTTCTTTCCCTGCACTTTGTTACATCTGGGATACAGTCTAACTCATCTGATTTAACATGCATTTTAAAAATGCCATAACTATTAAACACCTCGTTTACAGACAGATGAAATAAATTTATTCCAACCAAAAAAAAAATCACCAACAGACAAAAATCTTATTTTTACATACTAGTGATGAACATAGGAAGACAAAAAGTAAAAACTAGTGTTGATAATCACTCTATAAGATGAAATACATGGGCATAAGTCTCACAAAATATAGATAGAATTTGCATGCTAAAAGTTACAAAATACTGATTAAATAAAGATCTAAATGATCTCAAAAATGAAATAATGGACACACATAATGTGTTTCTGTTTCAGAAGATGCTATATAGTAAAAATGTCAATTTTCCTCACTTCCTTTCAAAATTCCAGCTAGATTTTAAAATAAATTTTGTGTATTTGGACAAGTTCTAAAAATTACAGGGAAAGGTAGAAGAACTTGAACAGCTAAAATAATTTTAAAATCGAGACATTAAAGTTGAAGAATTACTCTGTAGCAAGAGTAATCGACAGTGCATTTTGGTGGCGGTAGATAACAGATTAAAAACAGACCCCCCTAAATAGACTAAAATATACCTAAGTAACGTTTTTTTGTTTTTGTTTTTGCTTTTTTTACAAAGGGAGAAAAGTAAGTAAGTGGAGAAAATATGGCCTTTTCAAAAAATAGTGTTGGAGGAAGCTGAGATTCCTAAGCAAATGGATTCCTAAGGAAAAACTGTTTTTGCTGAGATTCATAGGCAAAAAATGTTTGATCTAATCTTAAACTACATTAAAATAACTCAATAAATATAGTTTAACTATAAAACTTTCTTATTTAAGGCTGAAAAGATTGGGAGAAATCTTTCAGATTAAAATCTAGGCAACAAGGTTTTTTATTTTTTATTTTTTGGTACTGGGGATCGAACTCAAGACCTTGCACTTGCGAGGCAGGCACTGGAATCACTGAGCTAAATCCCCGGCCCTAGGCAACAAGTTTTAAGATGTGATACCAAAAGAAGAACTCATAAAAGAAAAAACTGATGAATTAGACTTCAACAAAATTAAAACCTTGCAGTAACAAAAACTCTATTAATAGAATTAAAATACAAGCTACAGACCTGGAAGATATATTTACAATCCATGTATCTCATAAAAGTCTTATACCTAAATATATTAAGGTCATGTAAAACCCAATAATAACAGTTACCACATAATCCAATTAGAGAATGGCCAAAAGATACAAAGTTTTCACCAAACCAGAGACGTGCATGGAAAACATAAAAAAAGATATTTGAAATTTGCCATTATGACAAACCGAGGATATGGTGACATGTTATTATGTACCTAGATAATGTTTAAAAATAAAAGCAAATTTCAAACACTGACATGAATGCAGACAACTGGAATTTCTCATAGATTGCTGGTAGAAATCTAAAGTGATATCACGTAGAAAGTCACTCAGAAATTTCTAATAAAAGCATGTACTTTGCAACAAATGGTACCAGAACAACAGAAAAATCACATTCAAAGACAAAGAGAGAACGCTGGAAGGGAAAGGGAAAGGGGAAAAGGCAAAGGAAAGGAAAGGAAGGACGGGGAAAGGAAAAGGGAGGGAAAGGGAAAGAGTGAACAGGAAAAGGAAAAACAGGAAAGGGGAAGGGGCGGGCAGGAGAGAGGAGGGAAGACCCTGGCCTCGCACCACACACACATCATCCACAAACTCTTGCAGTAGATAACAGGCAAAAATCTTCCTATTCTTAGATTTGGCAGACGTTCTTAGATCATCGAAAGGATGAGATTTTAGTGTGTATATGAGCAAACTCTGTAGAAACATACAAACAAATACACATAAAGATAAGTGGAAAAAATAAGGTGAACACTGAATAGGTTTATAGTCTAGTTACTGGTATTACTCCAGTGTCAATTTTCTGGTGTTTACCATATATTTTCCTATGACTATATAACATGTTACCTTTCAGGAGAACTGGGAAAAGGCTACATGGGGTTTTATGTAGAATTCTTGAAATCTGTAACTTTCAAAATACACATTTTATAAAACAGGATGGGGAGCAATCTGCACTCTTGGTTGCTGCTGTTAACTTCCTTCTGGCTTACCCAAGATGAGCCTTCTGCAAGTCCCCTCCATGCACCAGGGTGCAGGTCCAGCCTTCTATGTTTGTGGCCCTGTGTTTCCTCCTAGCCTAGCAGCATCTTGCAGCCTAGTCTTCATTCCTGCCTACCCTAGAAAGTGAAGAATTCTCCCTATCCTCCAAGCTTTCAGGACAGTCCAGTTGCTGTGGTCTCTAAAGTTAAATGGCAGTTTGGTAAACTGGGGAGGAGAAATGTGGAGCCTTGCTGAGAGATGGGTTTTTTATTCCTTTCTCACACCCTCTGATATGGTTACCTCTTGAACACCAAATCTAGCAGAAAAGATTAACAGTGTCTACCCTGCCCAAAGAAAGAGGCTTTACTCTCATACTATGAGAATGATAGAAGAGAAACTGAGCAAAAGATGTTATTAGTCAGCTCAGATAAAAGCTGTTAAGGGAAAACTGGGGAATAACAGGGACTTTCGGATCTCCTCAAATCTTTGTATACAAACTTGGTGACTTCATCACTGTGTGGGCCCTGGATGCACTATAGTATTAATTTATTACTGATAGCAGTTCTTCACCTTGAAGGTTATGGATGCAGCTTCGTGGTATTACACTTGCCTAGCCTATGCCGGGGCTAGGTTTCAATCCCTTGTACCCAAATCAATCAATTAATCAGTAAATAAAATAAAATAAAAATCACTTAAAAATTTTTTCATTTTGAAGAAAAATTTGTTTCAGAGCAGTACTGTATCCAAAATACCCATGCTAAAGTGGCCCAGATAGAAAGCAACAGTAAAATTTACTCTGCCCCATTCTGCTCGTTGTTGCAGAGGGTGGATGAAGGCTATGTGGGAACTGGTGTGGGACACGCACATTAGAAGATACTGGGAGACCAGAACTGACCAGAGCCTGAAATACACCTGCCGAGTCACTGGCTTGTTGGCAGAACATTGAGCATCATTATTCAGCGAAGATCACCCATCCACAGGAGGCCAATGCTGCCACCCCTGGGGTGGCTGTGTTTCAAAATGGAAGGAGGAGATCAAAGTGTGCTGACGCGATTTAGAGAAGGTTCACCACAAGACCACAGGGACAGAGGATCTCAAAGCCATGACAATTGCTCATGAATGGATAATGTATTTGTCACATAATCAACGCAGCTAAGTCAAAGGACACAGTTTTAAAAGCTGGGAAAAGTCACAGAATTGTGGAGCTTGTAGACATAATAAGGTAAGACAGAATAAGAAAGGTGGAAATCAAATTAAAGATGACTTGCCAGTTAATGCCAGTTAATATAGTTGTTTAAAAGTGCTGACTGGACTCAGTTTTGAGGTTCTGGCTAGAAGCCAATCAGTTCCCTTCTTAGGCAGCTTCTAAACTTAAAACACTTCCATTATTGGATTCTCAAAACCCTGAGCTACAATGCATCAATCCTAATTGCCCTGGAGCCAAGTATAAGACAGCCTGGAACAGCCTGAGGAATCATACAAATGAGCCAGCCCATAAGATCATAACATCTAGCTAATCTCATCCCTTGTCCTTAAAATTCCAGCTTGCTGTAATTGTTCAGGGACAATCCCTGGGTGGTCCATGGGGTAGACTTCTCTCATTGCAAACTGTAAGTGACAAAGTTCTGCCTTTCATCTATCCAAGGGTCAGTGTTATGCCTAGCATCCAAACATCTCCTTTTTAGTACTGAAACAGGCAAGAAAGTGTGGAAGGAAGAGCCACAGGTTTGATAATGCAGGGAAGTAAGTACAGATAGTGTGCTGGAAGAGATGAGAAGCAGAAGGAGAGGAGGAGCTTTGGAATAGGAGAATGAGGCTGGAGGCTGGCCAGTAATCATGAGTGAGGTTTGTGATGGGATGTTTAGGGAGCGACCAGAGTTCATCCACATGGGATGAATAGATCTGTAGTAGAAATATAGGTCTGGCAGGAGCTGAGCAATTAGGATACATTTATATAAGGAAAGATATGAGCTGACTCTGTGTGTGCACGAAGAGCCCTCCAACTGGGATAGCAGGTGATCTGCAAGAGGAAGAAAAAGAGGAGAGAGCTTGAGAAAGGGCCGGAAGAAGCCACTACAGCAGCAGGTGGGGTGGGAGACAGAAAGGAGAGAGATGTGGTCTGGAAATCAAGAGAGAAACCCATTTGAAGGAGAAACTAAACTTTGTCCATTGTAGAGACAAAAGGTCTTTGGAGAGAAGTCTGGAAACGTTTCCATTGTGAGGAAGTTCATTTAATTGTCTTAACTCAAGTTTTCTTTCTGAAAAGCTTTCTGATTTATAGAATCTTAAAATGTCTTATAGCTTGATTACAGGAAATAAAAATTGCTACCTCTCCTGGGTAGCCCCTGTCACTAACTCAAGCCTAGCTTCCCCCATAATCAAGATCTCCCACTAAATTGGGACATTTGAATCTACCCTGATACACCACGATCACCCAAAGTGTATAGTTTACATTGTAGGATATTGTATATTATATGGCTTGGACAAATTTATAATACACAGTATCCACCCTAACATGTAGAATAATTTCACTGCATTAAAAGTTCATCCTCACCTCCTCTAACTCCTGCAAAACACTGAGGTTTTTACTGTCTCTATAGTTTTGCTTTCTCTAAAATGTAACTGACTGGGAGTCAAACTTTATGTGGCTTTTGAGGATTGGCTTCTTAGTATTTTGTTTCTATAGTCTCTCTATGGCTTCTCAACTCTTGCTAGTGCGTACCTTTTTAGAGTAGAGTAAAACGATATAGTATTTGATTCACTGTCTGGATATATCAGTTTATTTACCCATTCACTTACTGAAGAAATTTTGTTTGTTTCCAAAATTTGACAATTACAACATGTAAGTTTTGGAAAAACAAGGAGTATAAATTCTAGATCATAATGTAAGAATATGTTTAGTTTTTAAAAAAACTGCCAGCTGTCTCCAAAGTGGCTGTATCATTTTGCACTCCCACCAGCAATCGATGAGTATTCCAGTTGCTCCACATCCTTAGCAAGTGCTGTTGTCAGTGTTTTAGGTTCTGGCCACTCTAATGGTTGTGTAAATGGTAATACGTGACTTTATAATGAACATTTATTTTAGAATAAGTTTAGCTTTACAGAAAAATTTCAAAAATACAGAAGATTCTCATATACTCATTGTCCTTTTCCCCCTATTATTATTTCCCCCTGTTATTAATCTTACATTACAGTAGTACATAGATCAGAGTAAGAGGCTGCACTGGTACACTATTCTTTGGTCATTCCAGACTTACCTAGTTTTCATCTACTCTCCATTTTCTGTTCCAGAATCCTGTCCAGGATGACACTACCCAATGCCTGCTCTGAGTCATAGAAATTTCTCTTTCTTTGTTGTGATGACCTTGAAAGTTTGGAGGCTACTTATCAGGTATTTCATTAATTGTCCCTCAATGTTGTTTTGTCTAGTGATTTTTTAAAGGTTAAATTGGGGTAATGATTATTTGGGAGGACTACTACAGAGGTGATTTATTAGTATCAAGGCATCACATTATGTGACCACTGGAGATGTTAAACTTGGTCTACTCTTTAACACAATGTTAGGTTTCCCCATGGTAGTTTACTATTGCCACCTTGTCCTATTGTATTCTTTGGAAGAAAGTCATCAAGTCCAGCCTGCACATAGGTGTGAATGGTGGTATGGTTTATATCTGGATGTCCTCTCAAAGCCTCATGTGTCCAAAAGTAGACTGAACCAAACCCGTGAAAAAATGGACTTAGTAGACGTCTAGAGAGTTCCACCCTACATCACAGTACATATTCTTCTCAGCTGAGCATGGGATATTCTTCAAAATAGAAAACATACTAGCTCACAGAACATGCCTAAGTAAATGCAAAGGAATTGAAATTATCCTGTGGATATTATCAGACCATAGTGCAATGAAATTGGAAATCAATGGCAAAAGAAACCACAAAAACTATATAAACACATGGAAATTAAATAAGACCCTCCTGAACAATGAATGGGTCACAGATGAAATTAAAGAAGAAATGAGACAGTTTCTACAATTAAGTGACAATGCCAATACAATGTACTGGAACTTATGGGATGCAATGGGGCAGTCTTATGAGGAAAACTTAAAATGGTGAATTCTCATATAAAGAAAACAGAGCCAGATCAAATAAACAACCTAATGTTGAACCTCAAGCTTCTGGAATAAGAAAAGCAAGCCAACCCCAAAGCTCCTATAGGGAGGAGATTAAAAAGAGCAGAGCAGAAATTAATGCAACGGAGACTAAGAATACAATACAGAGAACCAATAAATTGAAGAGTTGGTTCTTTGAAAGCGTAAATAAAATTGACAAACCCCTAGCTAACCTTATCAAAAAAGGAAAGAAAAGACTCAAATCCATGCAATTAGGAATGAAAAGAGTGCAACCACAACAGATCCTGCAAAAATCCTGAAGATCGTGAATACCTACTTCAAGAACCTGTACTGAAATAAGATGAAAAACACAAAAGTAATAGACAGATTCCTAGACACATATGAATTACTAAAGCTGAATCAAGAAGATATAAAACTTCTAACTAACCCAATGTCAGTCAATTGAAGAAACTGAAGATGTAATTAAAAATCTACCAACAAAGAAAAGCCTAGGTCTTGATGGATCACTGCTGAATTCTACAAGAAATTTAGAGAAGATCTAATGTCACGACTCAAATTCTGGCAAGTCTTAAGAGTTGAATGAAATACATTTTGCAAGAAGAGGTACGAAATACATTTTGCATAGCAAGTCTTTTGGGGGCCCAGAGCAGAATGTTATGGTTTAGATTTGAAATGCCCCCCCAAAGCCTGTGCTGAAAGGCAGGGCTTTGGAAAGTTCTAGCTCTGTGGGTGCTATTAGGACATGGGGCCTGGTTGGAGATGGGTCACTGTGAGCGTTTCCTGTAAGAGGATCTCTTTGCCTGTTGTCTTGCTTCTCGATGCTTTCTAGCTGGAATGGCATGAACAGCTTTCCACTTCTCAGTCCTTCCCACCATACCCTTCCTGCCTTATAGCCAGCTGACTATGGACTAAAAATATGAGCCAAAGTAAACTGCTCTTCCTTTAATATTTTTTGTCTTGTGTCTCAGTGAGGAGCAAACTGACTGAGACAGATGAATAGGATCAATGCCTATCTCCTGGCAAGGATATCTACCTAAGTTATTTTGAATTCATCTGTAAGGAAGAATTAATCCTCTCCATTTACCTAAATATTAAATCATTTATATCAGTAGGAACTCATAAATATTCTATTGTTTGGACAAAAAAATCAATAATTCTATTATTTATTTTGTTGTTTAAGTTGTTTAGCCATTAGGAGCTTTTTCAACTGGCTCCTATAACCCATTGAGGTGCTCCAAGCATTGTGGTGGTTAGCAATTTCTTACTTTCTGTTACTACAAGATGTTCCAGGATTTTTTAAGTTTTTCCTGACCAAATCCCAGAATCAGCATTTCTCAAAGGAGTCTTTTTCATTAGAGAATTATTTTTAGAGAACAAGATCAAAGTGCAGGTTGTGCTCTATGCTGCTGGGGTGCCGCGGCCTCCAGAATTTCCTAGCAAACAGAGATATTTCTATGTATGTTTATATCCACTTATCTACATGTATGTAGCAAACACACACACACTAGAATGTTGCCTGATAGGATCAAAATATTAATATATGAAACATTAAAAATCAGACACAATATACATACTCTACATAAAGCTGAACATTGTTCATTCTTCTGTAAATGGACATTTGTGTCACTATCAATTCTTTGTAGTACAAGGGGTACTACAATAAACCTTCTATAAAAATGTATCCTTGGGTACACACACGTGAATGATTTTTCTTTTATATTTGTCTAAGAGTAGAGTTGTTTGGTCATATGGGACATACATCATTAGCTTTGCTAATTACTAAAATTGTAGAAGTTCTAGATATTGCATATTTTTACAAAACTATTCTGAGACGTATATGTGGTTGGTTTAACAAGCATGCCATGCCATCTTATTTTTGTGTACATTTATATTCTTTGAAAAATAAAATGAGTTTAAGTAACTTGTCATTATCTGTTGACTGAATTTCATGATCATATATATATATTTCCATATAAATGTCAATGTTCTTGTTTTTATTCATATTTATTTTTTATCAACCTGGAATTGATTTCTAGATGATGTGCATAGGGATCTTATTTTATTTTATGTTTCATATGGAAAATAATTTACTCTTATGTAACCAATAATCCACACTTTCAGCGCTTTTAAATGCAACATTTACATAATAGGTTTCTATGGACACAACAACCTGTCTTTAAGCTCTTTTTTTCATTCTGTCCTCTCAATATCACACCTGTTCCTTGTTTCAAACGTCTTAGCCATTTAGCTCTGTTTTGATGTGGATTATATTTCTGATTTCTAAGAACACTTTCAGGGTGGGGCAGAGGGATGTCAGAGCAAGAACTACTCTATTTGCATAAAGAATGTGCATTCCTCATGTGATGTGGTTGAGACAAGCCCAAGACACAACTACTCAGTAAGAATCAGGAGAGGACACTGATGGGAAGGAATTACTGCCTTTGCTGAGCAATGGATGGATTGTCTTAAAGCTCTCAGAAGGTAGATGTGATCACCTCTCAGTGACTATCACCTGCCACATGATGCAGAGCAAGATGACCTGTTACCCCCAGAGCCAGGGCAGGGGGCACACAGGGCAAGGAGCGTCTGCTGCTACCCCTACTGTAGACTAGATACAGCACATAGTCAGAACATAGCCGGGATCTAGTTGAAGTCTGTTAGCAGATCTCTGAACTCTTTCTGGATCTAACATCAGTGTGTTAGCACCTTTCTCATGGCTCAAGTTTCTGCCAGCCAGGAAAAAAATATCTACAAACTCAAACAGCTCTCTGCAGTCCAGGCTTGGCCTCAGGACCAGGGGAAGATACTGGAGGCATAGCTCCAGAGCTATGCTGGCATCTGGCTGACCCCACATGTGGACAGGAGATCAGAGTGCACCCCATAGGAAAGAAGCAAAGCTGGGGACCAGGCGTGTGCATCCCAGTTCAGGGACCGCACCTGAGATGTACTGATAACACTGCTGGTCATAGCCATTGGAGAGCAACATGGACAATTTCAAGGAGGGCATTTCTAGCAACTGGGATCCATGCAGAACCCAGTTTTTGTTCTGGGTACCCTGCCTTCAGACATGGCCAGTTTCTGCCACTTCTGGCACGAGAGGTCCTTTAAAAATGTGGAAGCAGGTACTTCAGAGGCTGGAGACCCCTGAGGCACGAAGCCCAGATGTCAGTTATTTAAACTGTTTCCTGTTCACTCCACTGTCTTGTGGATTCCATTTCTGTTGAGAAGGTAATTGTCTAGTGATTGCACCTTTGATGGAAATGAGTGTTTCTGCTGTAGGTGCTTTCAAGATTTTCCTATTTGGCTAGGCCTGGTGGCACACACCTGTAATTCTAGCACTTGGGAGGCTGAAGCAGAAGGATCACCATGAGTTCCAGGCCAGCCTGAACTACATAGAAAGACCCTGTCTCAAAATAAAAAAAGATTTTCCTGTTTGGTCTGGTTTTCAGCTGATTTCTGGTGAATGCAAGAATTTTAAATCACTTCCTCATTAATTCTGATTGGAGTTCACATAGGTTTTATTTTATTTTATTTTTTTGGTACCAGGGATCGAACTCAGGACCTTGTGCTTGAGAGGCAGGTGATGGAACCGCTGAGCTAAATCCCTGGCCTTCACAGGGGTTTTTGAATTTTCGATGTATCTTTTATCAGTTTTGAAAATTCTCATTGCTTCTGTCTCATTCCCCACTGTATATATCTTTGGCATTTATTGCATCACTCAGTTTCTACTTCTGTTTCTGTATTTTCCATTCTTTACCTTTTCAACATTTTACTTTGATATTTTATTTTATTGGGTACCAGGGATAGAATTCGGGACCTTTCGCTTGCGAGGCAGGTGGTGGAACCACTGAGCTAAATCCCCGGCCTTGATATTTTATTTTGACCTATCTTCAAATTCACTAATTCTGTCATCAGAGTTCTTAATTCCAGTTATAATTATTCTTTTTCCAGAATTTACTTTATTATTGTTTCTAGGTCAATGTTAAAATTATTTTAAATATCATGTAATCATTTGAACATTATAGAGCTGGTCCTTTGGCCATTTGGTAATTGCATTATCTAGATCTTCAGTGAATCTGTTTCTCCTTTCTTCTTATTATTTATGATGTATTTTCTCCTTTTCGATCTTTATTTTCTGTTAACTCTAAACACTGAATATTAAAAACTTACGGATACCATCTGAGGCCTAGCACAAGAGTATGTGGAAGGGGATTTGCGGTTGATTCTGGGTGCTTGGAGCCCATGAATACTGCTTCTGCTTACTCTGAGCGCTGCCGGGCTCCAGGCCCTGAAAGAGTTAAAAGCTGGACCTTACTCCTAGGAGATGCTCACCTGAGACTCATATCCAGAGTAGTGATGCTTGTACACCGACCCCGTGGTGTGCCTTAGACTCATTCTGTCTTTGGATCCAAGGACTATCAAGTATCTCCCAGGCTCTCAGATGAGATGCGAAGCCTGGCCCCAGATGAGCATCTTTCTGCCTTTTGTTTTCCATGAATCTGGCCCCTGAAGTCACGTATTTAATACCTTGCTCAAAATGTTTCAGCATTTTCTCTTTTAAAAAGTTTGACTTTTAAGCAACAGCACACTATTTTCATTTTATTATAGTGTGCATATTTTTGTTTGGATTTTTTTTTTTTTTTGAGACAAGGTCTTGCTAAGTAGCCCAGGAGGACCTTGAATTCACAGCGATCCTCCTGCCTCGGCCTCCCAAGTGCTGGGATTACAGGCGTGTGCCACCATACCTGGCTATTTTCTTTAAAATTTATCTTCAGGCAAGTTTATCTGAATGGTGTTCTCTGTTGTCACCAGCCTCAAAAATTTCATCGTAGCTACGGTTTTTCTTTGGTTATATGGTTTTCCTAAGTAGGTAAGAAGAGAGATTAGCTCTAATATTATTACTTTAATAGTAAACACTTAAATCAATGCCTGAAATTACACCCCTGCATATGTTTTTCTTCTTCTGAAGCTATGAATTTTATCTATACTACTTTAAATTAAAATGAGCAGTGTAATAAACGGGTCCCTGATGGTGTCAAAACTCTGTCTTCCAGGGTTTGGGTTTATGGCCAACTGTCTGAGTCAAAGCTGGTATCAGTGTGTTGGGATTTCATTCAGGGGCATGGATAGAGCCTGCTCAATGACATAACGCGCTTCTTTAGTCAGAATAATACTCAGCCGCCCTTTGTTTCTTTACTTGGTTGTTAACAAGCACTCAAAGCAGCAGTCCCCCACCTGCTGTGTCACTATCCATGGCTGTAGTTATCTGAGGCCAGCTGAAACTATTGCACAGAAAATTCCAGAAAAACAAAATTCAAATACTGCAACTGCACGCTGCCGTGAGTAGTGTGAGGACAGCTTGGGCCGACCTGTTTGGTTTTGCCTGGGTCTGGACTATCCCTTCCTCCCACATACTCTCGCGTCACTGCAGGGTCAGCAGCCGCAGTGTAGCCAGTCCATATCTGTAAGAGGCCAGTCTGTCCACCCCACTGGACTGCACAGACAGCAACCTGGTCACCCAACAAAGTCACCGAAGCTGGTCACACCTGCAGATCTAGGGAAACAGTCCCAGAAGTATATAGGATGCTTTGATTTTAGCATGAAGGAAAGGCCGCATTGCTAAAAGATTTCATTGTGTAAATGAAATAAGAGCCACATTTTATTATAACTCAGTGAATCCTGGATTTCTGTTCTCTGTGTTGTGCATCTAAAACCAAACTGATACCTGCTTAAAGGCTACATATTTCAAGCTTGATAAACTCTCCCTTCATAGTAGTTTAGAGTAAAAGTGTACCGTACCCTTTAAAAATTACAAAGAATTTTGCAAAGACTAGGTGTTTGCAATTCAGCTTTTAAAATTACACTTTCAGAAGTGCTTATCTGATCACTATTAGGAACTAGGAGGTAGGCGGTGAACGATATGTACAGGATGCAGGTTCTCAGAAGACAGACCATGTGTGGATATGAGAACAAGTGGGTTGGCACGGAAGGACAGCAGGGAGTACCTGGGTACTGATGAGGAGGAGGCTTAGTCCTCACTGCTGCAGCAGTTTTGGGTGGGTGAAGTCTCACTTAGTGTCACTTCTGTGGAGCTGATGTCACCTGTCAGGTCCTTGCCCCCTCCATGAGCAGAAAGAGCTCAGCCATCCAATACCAATGGCCAGGTGAATTCAGATCTCAGATGTTTTCAAATAACTCACATCTCCACATCTAAAACTTTTTTTTCCCATTCAACAATTGGTCAGTTACTTGCAGTCGCCTCTGTTCTCCAGGTGCCTTGATTTCAGCAATCTTTTCTCTAAGGGTTAACCTGGCAGAGCAAGATGAGTTCTGAAGAAAAATAATGCTTGGCTTTTGCAGGGAATAAGGAGTTATGCAAACCTTGCAGGCTTGGACTCTGAACTTCATTACAATAGTGAAATTACCAAAAATCTGAGAGCAAGCATGGGACTAGAGAAAAAGAAAACAAAGCTCTAACTCTTCTCTGGACATGGGACTTTCCTGGGGATACGCCTCTAAAGAGAAAGGGGGAGACAAATGCAGCTCTAAAGAGAAAGGGGAAGACAATTTCTGGCCATGGATTCTGTAGCTGAGTCAGGCAGCCCCGCGGTGAAAGCCATCCTCCTGCTTGCCACACACACAATAGTGTTCTCTCCACTGTGCACTGTGCACAATACCCTTCACTGGGCACATTGAATCAGCCACTGGTGACAACGACATTTAGGGAAGGAAGCTGGCTTTCAGCCATCCCAGCTCTTACGAGTCTTATAAGCACACTGGGAACTTGGAACTCTTCATATATAATTTTTTGAAAAAGCACAAAATGTGTACATCCTCATCTAACTATGAAGAATAATGTGTTGTACAATATAAATTCATTTAGAATTCTGGATGTGTCTCTCCTCTGTGGGTTAGTTCTAAAAAAACAAAATCAAGAGCTTTCCTAAACATCACTTAAAACAAACATGTGAATGGAAGGTAAGAAGGGGAAAGGAATTATTAATATGAAAAGAACCCAATGATTGAGCAATGTGTAGGGACGGCAACATTTCAGTTATTCCGACAGTATTTTAGAGCAGAGAAATTAATTTGAAAATTTTGAAAATAATTGCAAAGTAGTCTATAAAATCATGGCCAAGTAAATACAAATGCGAGGTATCCAGTTGAAAGCCTGAAGTTATAAGATCCCAAAATAAAGTTATACATCACCATAACACAGATTAAGGAAGGCCCTGAATCACTGTTTTTAAAATGTGATGATAAGTCCTGATGGCTTTGCATCTCAGTATTCTAACGAGCACTGTCAGCAGAAGGACAAGCAAGCATCACACTCTGAGTGTCTGCCTTTTCTGTAGAAGGAAGGGAAAGCTGAGTTCAGTTCCAGCACTCTGGTGGATCAAAAGTTCCAGCCCAGCCTGTGCAAGCTGTGACTTAGTGTTACCCTGTTGTCTCAAAAGAAAAAATAAAGAAGACAGAGATGTAGCTCAAACCCCAATATCACAAAAAAGAGAGAAGAAAAGAAGAAAAATAACTCCTTAGAAATTGAGAAACAGACATTGGCTTCCAAAAAAACCTTTGTTAACGAAGTGATGACATTCAAATTTTATATGTATCCTTGAAAATACAGGACAAATAAGTATGTTCTAGACACCAGTTTTAATTACCTTCAAGACTATCGTGTAATCATGTGACTCGGGCATCCATTTCAGCAGGAAGCAAACCAAGCTGCCGTTCTGAGCAAAAAGCATGCTAACGGCATGGGGTATTTGATTACTGATTCACTCTGGCCTTTCCTGTCTTTATGTGAAGATCTGGTCTACTGTCATTACCCAGAGGAAATAGCTTTAATAGTCAAGGTAGAAAATTGAAGACATTTTAAGAAAATGGACCACATGCGCAGAGCCAGCCAATCAAGTAGAAGCACAAAGCAACGCTTTCAGTCAAATCTAAAATAAAACAGCTGCCTTCCTCCGCAGGTCCTGAGGTCAATTACAGGAGTCAATCTCTTCAGAAAAAATACTTCCCAGTTAAAGGTTTTTACAAATGTCAAAACTTAAGCTTGTGTCTTTTGATATATTAATTGAAAATGCACTGCGGTTTGAACAAAGGTTACTAGGTATATCTAGGGAAAGTGAAGAAATTACAAAGAAACCGTTGCTATGTAATTAAATAAGGGGCTTGATTACTGATTAGCGCCAGGGATTGGAAACCGTGATTAAACATATTAGGCACAGGGTGAGTCCAGCAGAAACAGCCCTTGTTCCCTTATGCAGCAACTACAGGGCCCTTTTCTTTCCTGGGTCTCGATGGACGGACCTGACATCCATTATTGCTCCATTTTTAGCTTGATCATGTCCATCTTGTTCTCAGGCTCTTCTCAGCCCTGTGGAGTGACTCAGTGGAAGTGTTCCACAGAAAGCGTGCTGTTACTAACTCAACTTTCTGCAGTTTCAGGTAATACATAAGAAAGTCTAGCAAAACAGAGGCTATGGCATTCATTTAACTATTGAACTCATTCTTTTATATCCACATAGTTTTGTAAATGGCAGGAAAGGCCTACCCTTGTAAGTTTTCAAAGTGAAAGCTAAATTCATGAACTAGTGTTCTGATGGTAGCAACAATGAGAACAATCCTGATTAGACAACACATCCCTGCCTTGCTGTCAGGTGAGCAAACAGGCTCTATCCTAAACATTCTAACTTCTACTTCCAGGCTTTGATCTATAGCACTTCCACAGCCTGGTCTGCCTTTTTAATGTACTTGACTATGCAGATTTGATCACTGCTCTGGTTCATCCTCTGAAAAAATCAGCAAATAGGTCCACATTAGCCAACCAGCAAGCTTTTTTTTCTGAACTGAAATATTACTTATACAGTGTCTTATATGGTGCCATAATAGCATGTGTGTACACATGTGCACATGCCTGTGTGTTTGTCACTTTCTTTCCCAAACAGATAGTTACACTTCTTTAAATTTTGAAGCTTTTGCCATACTGTGGATCAACAAGTGTTCATGATTTTCAGCTCAAATTCTTTTTCTAAAGCCAAGATATATACATATATATATATATATATATATATCCTTCCTGAGTTTTAAAAACTATAATATATACTCAAATACACACACACACACAAACACATATATTCATGATGGCAGTTGCCCAATAAACATTTACATATTAAAAATATTATACATCATGTAAAAATAAATACATTTATTCAGTATAGTTTGGAAGGGCAATAAAATAATATGTATTTCTTTAACTGCAGCCTCTAAAAATTATAATATGACTTGAAATATCATTTTAAATTAAAAATTTCTAAAACATAGAGGCAAGGGAAGAAAGGGAAGAGAAAAAGAGGGAAAAAAGAATTAAGAGGTGTTATGTACCTGTACAACTCACCATGATAAATGTAATTATTGTGTATTGCAAACATGTTACAATAAAATTTTTTTAAATGATGCAAAACAATTTCATCTTAATTTTCAGGCACTCTGAATGGTCTTGCCTTGCAGAAACTGCTATTCTTAGAGCTGTCAGTCCCAGGCCTTTCCTTAAATTCTTTGTCTGGTCCTTAAGAATGATACAGATATAAAGGCTTTGAGCTGCATTTACAAGTGATACATTAACTACCGTGGTCTGAGTGTGGTTTGTCCCAGGTTCATGGGCCAGAAGCATGGTTCTCTATGAGGTGTTGGGGTGGAACTTGAGAGATCACAGCAGACATTGCCTTCAAAAGGGGAAAGGTAGTTCTCATGGGACCCCAGTTAAATCTCACAAAAGAAGTGTCACATTAGAGCACACAAACAACCCTAAGCACCTTTAGCCATCTCCTTTTTTCTAAAGGGGACAAAAACATATGCAAGAGAAAAGACAGCGTCTTTAACAAATGGTGCTGGAAAAACTGGTTACTCATTTACAGAAGAATGAAACCAGATCCATACATCTCACTTGTACTCCAATCAAATAAAAATGAATCAAAGATTGAGATATAAAAACAGAAACACTGAGACTGCAGGAAGGCGACACAGGAAAACACTTGAAGCCATAGGCACAGGCAATGTCACCTTGAACAGAACTGCATTAGCACAAGAAATAATACCAAGAATCAACATACATAATTATATGTAATTTGAAAGCTTCTGCATAGCAAAGGAAACAATCAACACAGTGAAGAAACAACCTACAGAATGGGAGTAAATTTTTACCAGCTACTCTTCTGATAGAGGACTAGTACACTGTATATATAAAGAACTAAAAAAAAAAAAAAATTAAGCCCCTAAAGCAAATAATCCAATCAATGAATGGGAAAATAAACTTAATGGATACATCTCAAAAGAAGAAGTACAAATGGCTAATAAATGCATGAAAAAATGCTCATTATCTTTAGTCATTAGAGAAATGCAAATCAAAACAAAAGTGAGATTATACCTTACTCTAGTAAGAATTCCCATTTTTCAGGACTCAAAACACAAATTCTGGCAAGGATGTAAGTAAAAAGGAAGGCTTCTACATTGTTAGTGGGAATGTAAACTAGTATAACCACTATGTATTCATAAAATCAGTACAGAGATTCCTCAAAATACTAAAAATAGAAATTCCATTTTACCCACCTACACCTCTCCGGAATCTCTTCTCAAAAGAGTTAAAAACATCATACTAAAATGGGGAGGGGATCAAGGGTTGTAGGAAGAGGACAGGAATGGGTAAAAAGAATAATTAAGATGTATTATGTACAGGTACAAATTCCCTATGATAAATGTGATCATTATGTATGGCAAACATGCACTAATAAAAAAATAAAATTAAAAAAATGATACATTCATACTCATTTTTATAGCAGTGCAATTCACAGCAGCTAAGCTCTGGAAATTGTCTAGATGTCCAGCAGTAGATGAATGAATAACAAAAATGTGGTATATACAGAGAATAGAATTTTATTCATCCATAGTAAGTGAAATCATGTCATTTGCAGGAAAATGGATGGATCTTGAGACCATGACATTAAGTTAAATAAGTCAGACAGAAAATACTGCATGGTTTTCCTTATATGAGAAACCCAAAAAGAAATAAAGAGCAAAATAAAAGAGAGATGGTAGAAAACAGGAAGGCAGATTTTGTGGAGATGGGGAAGATTAGTGGGAGGAGGGGGAGGGGGTAGGTAGAGGAAGCCAAGGGATAAAAATGATCAAGGTAGGATGTATATATGCCAATTTCCCCAAGTGAATGTAGCTACCACACATGGCAAATGTACACTAATGTAAAGAGAGAGAATGACCGAGGAAGGGGAGCCTGACTCCTGAATCACTGTCTGGCTTCCTGTCTTGCTCTGTGACAATTCTCTCTTGCATATGGTCCTTTCATTTTGATGCCATTTTCCATGAGACCCTCTTTAGAGCTTAGCAGAAACTATCACCATGCCCATGAACCTCCAAAACAGTGAGCTAAACGAGCCTTTTTTAAAGAAAATGACCAGCCTCAGTTTTTTCCACGTTAGTTAAAGGAAAGGTACCAACACATACATAGTAAAATTTTAGAAAAAGAACCTTTGATATTTAGATAAGGGTTAAGTTTGATATTGCAAATACCAAAAGCAAATACCTGCACAAAAAAATCCATTTTTATTCCTTACTTGGCAATCACTGTCACTTAAAGTAGGGGACTGGAGGAGAGGGCAGGAAGGGCCTGGGAAAGGATATAGATGAACAACAGTAGAGAAAACTTTAAGAGCAAGGCACACTGAAATATCAGAGGAAAATATCCTCTCTGTGTCAGGGGAAGTGTGGCATGATGTAAAAGATCCAAATTGAGTGGGATGAGAATAATAAGAAAGTCCACAACAAACCTATGTAAGGTGGAACCTCATAGTGGTGAATATCCAAAAGCCAAGTAAAATATATTAGGCATGATGAATGTTAGCTGGAAGAATAAAGAACAAGAAGAGTTTAAATTTAAGATAGGTTAATTGAGATTATCTATTCTGGGGAACAAAAAGTGAAAAATTTACAAAGTAGTATAGTTACTTCCCTAATCACTTGGACAAAACACTCCACAAACTCAACTTAAAGGACAGGTTTATTTTGGCTAACATTTGACAAGTTTCTGTCCTTGTATGATCAGCAGAATGCTGGCAGAGCCTTGGCAGAAGAAGGCTACTTACCTCAAGATGACCAGAAAGTAGAAAGACAAAGGAGGAGCTGGGGCAGGAGATGCACCCTTCCGGTCACACCCCAGTGACACCCTGTTCTGACCAGGTCCCTCCTCACATCACATGTAACGTAGCACCCCACGGTTCAATCATCTTTCAAAAGTCTTGCATAAAAGCGCATGAGGCGCTGGGGAGACATCCAGGTGGCAACCAGAACATTCTGCCCCGACGCCAAAAAAGCTCATGCACATCTCTCTATGGAAAATACATTTAGTCCTCTCTAAGAGTTACCAAGGACTCAACTGTTTCAGCACTGAAATCCAAAGGGAAGAACGGGGACAGAAAGGTTTGGAACCAAAGCAAGACAAACGCAGCAGGGCGAACATTACATCCTGTAGCTCCATCTCCAGCACCCAGAGCAGGCTGTGATCAGCTGTGAACGCCAAAAGGCTTGGGTGGCCCTGCCCTCATGGCACTGCCAGTGGTTACAGCTCTTGTGGCTGCTTTCTCAGTCCTGCTTTGCTGAATCCTTGCAGCTTTCCTCAGACGTTCCATGTTCCCGAATACTCCAACTCCCTGGGGTCTCCACTGTCTTTTTGACTTCACGCTCACACTTCCAGGCCTCCCAGCCCTTCTTCTGAAGTCTGTGTGGAAGCTTCCATGACTGCACAAGTCATGTATTCTCCTGCCTACAAAACCAGCACGATGTGGATGAAGTCAGGGCCTGTGCCCAGCTCCAGCAGATGCCAGCCCCTTTTGCATCATGGCTGCAGGGGGCCTGAGTGTTTGGATGGCTGAGCACTCTGAATGGAATCCCAGGAAAATGAATGTTTAGGTGGCCCTTCTTTAGTGCAGTGCCCTGGGGCTCCTTTCTCAAATGAAAGCTTTATGGCCTTGTACCCCTGAGCTTGGGACAGGTGGGGTCTTAAAGATTTGTGATATGCACTGAAGTCATTTTTCTTATTGTTCTGATATAAAGTATGTGGTTTCTTTTTAATGCTAATCTTTTCAGCAACTGAACTCTCCTCTGCTTCAACTTTACAAGTCCTCCCTTTCTGGAGAAACTGAAAACTTTTAAAATCACTCAGCTCTGCCATTTGCTCTTAATTCTCAATATAGATCTAGCTAAAAGCGACCAATATTATGCCACAACCTCAACATTGGGATACTCTAAAATTTTTTCTGCCTGATTAAAATTGATAGGTCTCCCACCACCTCAGCAGCTATTATGTATAGTTGTTGCCCTCTTCCTATGGTGCCTTGCCCCCTCCCCTGTGTGATGTCACGCCAAGATGGTTGCTCCCACCAAAGAACAAACCCTTCTTCCCAGCATGCCCCTGTTCCCACCTAGAAAGTAACCTAATACTCGCTCACCTCTTACCACTAGTGATGTCACCATCTCCTCTATTCCCTAGTCACTACCTCACTCAACCCACCTCAGCCCCTACAAACCCCACCCCAGTCTCTGTAAAAGACTCTCCCTGCCCCCGCCATATTGCTTTTGTCTCTCCTTTGTTCAGAGAACAGCCCGGCCGATCTGTTCCCCTAATAAAGGCTTGTCGTGGCCTGGTCTGGTCTTGGTTTTCGGCCCTTTTACCTGACAAAAATTTGTCTGCCACCTTTAATCTCAGTCTCCTTCGTGCAACTTCTCAGGACGTAAGCAAAACATAGATAAATTTTCTGGCAGAGAATGACACACATGGCCTGGAGTCCAACTGCCAATGGAGTCCTTGTTCCCAACTGAAACCTCCTGAGCCTGGCCTTTTACCATTTGCCTTTTTGTCAGCATTCTGGTCTCCTGAGCTCTGACCAGAATCTCCCATCAAGCTCCGCTTACACATTCTAGGGCTGCTTCTCCAGCAGGCATGTTCAAACCTTCCCAAACATTTCCCATGAACTAGTTCCAAAAACTTCTGAACCACATGGTCAGGTAGCATCATAGCAATAGTCCCACTTCTCTTGTACCCAGATCTGTCTTAGTCACTTTCCTCATCACTGGGACAAACTATCTGACACCTGGGGTAAAATGCATTTTACGTGGAGAAGAGGGAGTGACAGATTTGGGGTAGCAAGGAACAGAATGTTATGGGTTGAATGTATGTGCCCCCATTCATATGCTGAACCCCTAATCTCCAATGTGATATTTGGAGGTGGAGTCTTCAGTTGGAAATTAGGTTATGACAACAGAGCCCTAATGATGGAATTAATGCCTCAGTAAGGCAAGGCATGACAGGTGACTTGTGAAGACACAGCAAGAATGTGAACCAGGGAGCAGATCCTACCAGGATTCTATGCAGTAGGTACCTGGATCTTGGCTTTTCAGGATGCAGATAGGGAGAAGTAAATATTAGTTGGTTAAGCCAGACAGTCTGTGGTATTTCGTTATAGCAGCTTGATCTGCCTAAGACATAAAGTATCAGAAATGGGTTGTACAAAATTATGCAATGTGTAAAAACCCTAACAACAGAAAAAAAGTAATACAGGAAGATAGAAGTCAGAATACTAGTTACCTTGGGTTGAAGGGCAGCTGAGAAAAGAATGATATTACTGGTAAGGGCATCAGGTAGCTCTCTGGGGTGCATGGATGATTTTATACCTTAATCTGAGTTTAGTTCAGAATATATACTAACACATGAATGGTGACTATATATGAAAATCTATCAATTTGTCCACTTAAGATGTGCATCTTTTACTGTATGGTTTTTTTTTTTTTTGGTACCGGGGATCAAACTCAGAACCTTGCACTTGCAAGGCAGGCACTGGAACCACTGAGCTAAATCCCCAGTCCCTACTGTATGTTTAACTAAGTATAAATTTTAAACTTACAAAAGATAGAAATTCACTTATCTTTTATCCCCTTTTTAGTGAAATCAACATGGTTTTTGCCTAGTTAACACCTGACTGTACAAATGTCACTCCACATATCGTGATCTCAGTTGAATTTTATTTCAAGAAAATCTCCAAAGAGAGATATCATGTGGGATTATGGTAAAACCATAATTCTTAAAGTGGGCAGAATAAAGGAAGGAAGAGCCCTAGGAATCCAAACTATGGCTGTTTGGTATAAAAGTGATCCTCATAGAATAGAACATGCACCATACTGTTTTAGAAAACTTGTTCTTTCTGCTTCTGTGAAGTAGCTGCTATAATATCCGGAACACCATTCAGCAACAAATTAAAGTGCATTTCTTTGTCAGTAAATATTGGTGTGCTTAGGAAACATTGCTAAAGATTTGTTAAAAACAGTATTAGAACAAATGTCTCTGCGGGAGCTTTCTCAACACTGGATGAAAAATGTAGCTTTCAGCTAATGATATTTGCAAGCTATTTTTTGGAAGCCAGAAGATAAAATAGGTACCAGAGAAGAGGTAAGATTAGCAAATGACTTCCTTAATATAAGTAAAATTTCATATATTTCCTGCATAGCAATGCATGGGACATTTTTGTTGAAAAAAAAAGTTATTGAAGGAAGAAGCTGAAGACAGAACACAAAATCATAGAGGAAGTTAACTCTGTGGTTAATCTTCTGAAATTTAAACAATAATAGAACTTTAAAAATATTAATAAGATAGGAAATAAACCAAAAATCCAATATACTTGCTATGTTTCACATTTGTTTTGAAACAAAAGACTTCTCTGAAGTCAGACTTGTATACTACCTAGCAGGTAGTTCCAGTAAATATTATCTGTATCACCATACATTACGTTCTCCTTTCTTTATGTGTCTGGCTTCTTCAATAGAAAATAATGTCTGTGTAATCATGCAGTGGCATTTATCAATACTTCAAGCTTTGTTTTGTTGTTTAGAAATATTTAATTGTACGTATTTATTATGGCCCATTTAATCATTCTTCTGTTTTATGGTCATTAAGAGCTTTTATTAACCAAGCTGCAGCGAATTTTCTTGAGCATTCTTGGTAGGCATTTGTACTCATTTCTCTTGAAAATACATGCCAGGAATGGGATTGCTGGATTAGCGTGCAGGTACGTATTAAAACTCAGGAAATACAGTTTTGTAAGATGATGGAGGCATTCCACTGTAAGTACATTTGTGTTTCTAATAATCCCCGGAAGATTCTATTTCCTGAGTACTGCTCCTTTCTTCAGGTGAGAAAAATCAAAGTATTATATAACTATTGACATGGACAAGCTAGTTTTCCCTTTAAGGTCTCTGCTTTCTTTTATGCTTCATATGATAAAATCAGGGCCAGTGAGAGGGAGAGAAATCTTGAAATTTGGATTGTTCAAATGAATATCAGGTCAAACAAAGGAAACTTCACTGCTTTAAATAAAACTCCTCAGCTGATAAGCTCAGAAGTATAGTTAATGAATATGATAGTTCTATAAAATGCTATCCCAGTTCAGCAATGAATTTTCAAACCTGAACGAGTGCTTTTCCCTGTCCTTTTAATTTTTAGGTAAACAATAAAGGTTTGTCTCTTTAATCTTTGAGAATGATAATCACATATACAGAAAATTATGTCTTCACATATTGATTCATTTAAATTCTTATAATTCAATAGCTTATTAACAAAACTGCACTGTGGACCAAGTTCTTTTAACCAAATTACAAACGCAGTTTTGCTAATATGTACACATACACATCTGATGGAAACCAAGGGCATAAATACTTTTGTTATTTTTTAATGCACTCTGTGCTGTCTGATGGGGTGAAAGCTTCTACAATGTACTCCCTGTTCTGCACCAGGCATGTGCTAAGTACTCAATGTAGAATGAAGATAACTTTGACTCTGTGGAGGACCAGCAAAGTTGAAATTATATGGATTCACATGTCATCTACATCCCACTCTTATTTCTTTGTTCTATGTTCGCATGCCATTCACACTATAGAAACTACTCAAGAGTTTTTAATGACTAATATCATTAAGATACCTCTCATGTACTTTCTCCACAGTGTTCACTGTATGCATGAAATAAATTCATAAATGAGTGAAATAAGTAAATTAGGGGTAACTTTCTCATTCAAAATTTTAAAAATAGTTTTGATTTTGAATGGGGAGCATCAACACATGCACACCCCACAGAAAGGACAGCTTGACCATGTGCCTTATTGGTGCCAGTGACCTGCTGTCCCCCACAGGGAGATTTGGAGGAGATGGGGAAAAACACTCACCATTCTTTTATTTTCATTGATGTTCTTGATTTCTTATCTTCTTTTAAAAAAATTATTTGCCTCTCTAATAGAAAACAAGTATTTACTTGGAATTTCTGTGTTCCTTAGACTAAATGATTCTGGCAGATACACTGTGGGAAGTAAAAAAACCCATTTTTTTCTTTAGAAAATGTATCAAATACCTAAACTAAATAACCAGAGAAGTTTCAAGAAAAGCTGTTAAATCTCAGAGAAAATTTGGGGGAAAATGCACAAAAGTTATCTAATTTTAGATCCATATAACTACTATACCTTTTTCTGACTAAATAGACTTTATTTTGTCTTCAAATTTCTCTAATTTGGACATGAAAACATTAGTCAACAAAATGACAAAGGCAAAGTGAGAGCAGGTGATGTTTGGTGGCTCCAGGTCATTCATGTTTGTAAGTGAAGCCCCTGTCCCACCATCTCTCAGCTGCTCCTGCTGTTAATAGAGACAAGAAAGCAAAGCCAAAAGTACTCCACAAATTTACTGAGTACAAAACTCAAGCGATGGGACTTGATATTATTTCCTGAACATATCAGTTTCATTCTTAATATGATCAAATCTAGGGGTGTGGATAATTTCCTGCTGGGCAAAGTAAGAAAATCCACTCTCATATTACTTCACATCGGGGTGTATTCTCTCATCACGATGACGTAAAATTATGCACAGCCTGTATCTTTCTCCTTAAAAAATAAAAAGAAATAAATATAGCTTTTTATAATCCTAAAAACACATGTAAGACATTGGAAAACATAATATGATTGGAAAGTATTGCACATTTGCCCTTTGAAGTACACTTTACAAAATACTTAATGAGCACTGTCCCTGAATTGTAGAGTCATAAGAAATCTATAAGCCTGAGACACTGTCATAAGCAGGTAACTGAGTTTCATGTGATGTCCTGGATGGGATCGTAGAGCACAGAAAGCACAGACAGTAAAACCAATAGAAATCTGAATGAAGTGTGGACATTACAATAAAAATATATCAATATTGATTCATTAATTTTGATGATGTATTAACATCTTAATGTAAGATGTTGATGGGGTACTGGAGAGAAGGTACATGGGAACTCACACTCTCTCCAGGTTTACAAAGGCTGTTGAGAAGTTCTGTGAGCATCCACTCCCACTTCTGTACTGGACGCTTTTGCTGCCTGAGGGATTTCTGAATGTGTCTTTGGATAAGAATACCAGAGACATTTCAGAGGTGATGAGGGACTCTTCAGACCATCCCTAGCTGCCTCCATAGGAATCAGCTCACTTTCTGGGATGTGCAAAGACAAAAATGGGAGTGACGTGTGCTGTGACCTGACTCACCACAGAACACCATCAGAGGGGCAGGGAGCCGGGGTCAGCAGGACACTGGGCAGGCACAGGGCACCAGTGCTCCCTGCTGTCATCATGAGGACGATGATGGAGGAGTCTCCCACCATCCCTGAACTACATCTCCACTGTTGGACATTATGGATTTACTGTACTTGTGGGGAGCAACAAATTGTTAAACAGTATTCTATTACATCCAAACAAGTAAAATCATGTAAACCATTTGAAGTCTATTCCTCAAAGAAAACCATCAAACTTCATTTTCTGGTTTATTCATTTTTAACACATACTGTATATAGCAAATTATGATGTATTTCTGGTAAAGTCAAATTTAATTTCTACAGAGCAGCTAATGTTAAACAATAGTGGCTTGTTTTCCCAATTTTCATGGTAGATCAAAGAAGCAAGATCCATTTGAGATATTAATATATTCCCAAAGCATTATTTTATTGAGGGATTTACTGCTTTTTTTTCTATCTGATTTTACTAAGATGTACATTTGATTTTTAAAAAGTTAAAACAAAAATAGCAAACATCTCACTGGAGCATCCCTGGAAATTTATCCCTCTAACACTGACATTTATGTTTGTATGCATTCTTTAATAGACTCCTGGCACACAAAGTTAGCATAAGAAGAGAGATAGATTGCATTTTTTGTTTTCTAATAATTATTTGCTTATTTCCCTAACTTCATGACAATTTTTATG